>NC_142184.1:37666465-38310121 GCF_026936395.1 Plectropomus leopardus
TTCAGTGATGTCATGCCACTCTCTTTCTGCAGATACATAGATTTCCTTTGCAGTGTCTGTTTTACTTTGGCTCGTCATTCTATCAATCCATCTATCCCTGTGTCCGTCGCTGTCCATCTTTCTGTCATCTCATTCAGCTCAGTTCAGTTCTTTTAATTCTCTGATTTTCAACAGGTACTTTCAACAATAATACTCATAACAACAGATGGCACTGCAATTAAGATTGGATTGAAATAGACATAAATAATGACTGATTCCTGCTGGACTGTTAGAAACCACTCACACTGTGTTCCTCCCTCATCCAGCACTGCCTCTGTTACTCTGTGCTGAGTCAGTAAAGTGAGATTTCAGGCAGGAATCATCTTTTCGCACTGTCACTGATGGGTGCAGTGACATAACTGAGATTTACAGAAATAGTGAATGCAAAGGCTTACTAACAGCAGTATTTAAAGATGTGCTATGCAGAACAGAACAGTATCACCAGTGAAAGTGGAGTCAAACCCCAGCTTCATTTTCTTTTTGGAACAAGCATTGTCTGCTTGATGTTTCACCTCACTATATATGCAGTTTTTGTGTGTCTTCCTCTTTTGTAGCTTCCTCTTGAATGCGTGTGGCTTACAGTCCGGCACCTTCTCACTACCTTTTTATAAAATTGTGACCTCACCTGCATGCTGTTTCCAGAAACGTCCCTAACACAGCAAAAAAATTAGAAAATAAGAAACTCCAGGCAGAGGGCAGTCTGTACAAATCAATACACCAGCACATACTGTTACCCCTTGTTTACCAAATTGGTAAATTGAAGTGGTTCTGTTCAGGACTCTTGGAACCTTGGTGCTATCCAGCAATCTAGCTAATGTTTCCACCAGTTTGAGTGGAACCATTGTCATCAAGGATATGTCATCAACGGTGGGCGTTGCACAACAGAAGCAAACCATTGAAGCAAAATCATAGATTACAATGATTACCTTCAAAATTTTGTTCTGATATAACAAGCATGGACCGACTATTGAAGAGGCCACTGCAAGCTCTTTTTTCCTGATGATTTCTCACATAATGTTTCCATTGTTGACCTCTCCATTATCTCTTTCCAACCTGTAGAAGATGACCCGCCCACTGATATCACCACGGTTTGCACTCCAGATCAAGGACAACCTTCTTTTTTTGGTTCCATGTGAGAACCAACTTTTCAGGTTCTGAACCTATTTATTATTGGTTGAAATGTTCCTTTAGGCACAGGAGCCAGAACAGAACCAGTTTCATGTTGATGGAAAAGGGGTATGAGAGTGGGTCGTGAGAGATAACTGTAAGGGATTACTTTAACTGTAAGAAAAACTCCTGCATAGTATAAAATCACACTGTAATGGATTTGACATTATCAATAGTAAATCCATCACAATTATCAATCCACACATCATTTGCATTTAGTTTAGCATTGGTGAACTTGACATGCAAATTTTGTCTGATTGGTAGAAAACTGTTCTGATGTGGCTGATCCACTGTGTCACCATCTAGGTCTATGTAACCCTCCTCTGCCTGAGTACAAACTGCTGAATTGCTCTGCTAACAGTTGTTTGTGACATGTGAGCATGCAAAATACATGTTTTTAGCTCACATGATCAATTTACTAACAAATACATATAGTGCCCCAGGGCTGACATTTATAGGCCAACCAGGAAGCTAATGTTGCCCTGGTTTCCTCGTCAAAAAGCCTACAGGATTTTTCCAATGGATTTTGGATCATTGCAAAAATGTGGTAAACAAATGTTAGTGATAATGACATGTTCTATTCAGCAAAAAAATCTTCACAACTAAAGGCTGCTTTCAGGAATTTTGAAGTGGAAATGTAATCACCACAAGTAAAAAGCTAATGCTAGGCTATAAAATACCTACACTATGGTCGCCACCACTATGAGGCTGTAGAGTCATGTTCAACTTGATGATGTTCTGTAGTCTCCTTTGGCCACTTGTTAGCAACCGTCTTTTCAAGACACATTAAAGCTTCAAAGTTCACAGTGGGTATTACTGATGTATTTCATCATAGAACAAAATGTGAAAGTTAAGCTTGTGTTAACCACGGACCTTATCTCAGACATCCAAATGAAAACCCATTTAAAAAGCCCATTGACTTTGAGACGAGGGAACCAAGGGTGCTGAAATGTTGAAAATGGATTTCCAGATCTTAGGACTCATTCCTGGAGTTCTCTATTGCAGCTACACTTTACTGGTTTTACCGTGTGGACGTAGAACTGTCAGATATGAAGTACTGAATAGTGAATAACAGCAGCAAGAAAGTAACAAAACAAACTCTAGCTTTGCTCTGTGTACGTAAAGACAAAGTCAATAACAAATTAAATTAATTAAAAATGGATTTCATTCAATTGTCAATAAATACGGGTATTTGCATACATTCACAGGTAGTTTGAAGCTGCAGAAACATAAGCTGTTCTAAAGAAATAGAACAGGCTCATAATAAGATGTGAGAGGACAAAGGTCTGGATGAGATCAGTGGTGAAAACAACAATGGATCGTCTGTGGCAGCTGTGTGTTGTTTTTTTAAGAAAAAAAATCCATCCTCTGGGTATAATACTTTTTGTTCTTCAGTGGGACATTTCGAGGGCATTATGTTTTAAAGTTCTACACATGCAGATGTTAAAAATTTAGAGAAGTAAATAAGGTGCTCTATGTAGCCATTGGGAAGTGATTAACACGTCCTCAGTATTTGACCAGAGCTTTCTGCATCATTTGTAAGTGCATTGGAAAGGTAAGCAGAATTTCACCCCCCTGATTCTTACAGCCACCCACCCATTCCACCACTGACATCTTTACAAAAGGTCGGCTGGCCACAGTTGGCTGTGAGGCAAAACCAGCATTGGTTTTTATTCATCTATAAAGCTTTGAAACAGATGCTTCCACTCTGAACTTTTAGCTCTGAACTCACATAATCTTGGTATGCGCTTGCAAAATAGCTTGTTGCTCCAAATTCCTCTAATTACAACTGAACTTTGAATAATGTCATTCTCTTACAGTACACCTTATACATGGAATAATCTACAAAGAATCTTAAACTTTGAAAATCCTCCATCATTATAGCTTTTTAAATGCCTTACTTCAGATCTTGTGTTCAGTGTAAATGTTTTTAATTAAACACCACAACATGTTTATTATCCTGTATTTGTATTAAACATTGCTGTTTGTTTTCTATTTGTATTTGTTTTCCTATTGATTGTTTTCAACGTTTTTATTGATGCTTGACATCACTGAAAGTGAGGGTTTACCTCAATTGATTTCCAGAGTCTTAAATAAAGGTTTGAATGAATCTGAGAAGCATGTCATGCGACTGGGCACTGTGTTGAGACTGAGAACGAGAAACCTTTGTGTACTATTAACTCAGCTGATCCCTTCTTATCTTTTGCCTTCAAGTGATGCACAGATTTAAAAGAACATTTAAACATTTAAAAGAATTCTACTATGTATCAATAATAGAATTTCTGTAGTCACCTTCTTTTGTTTTAGTTACCATCAGTGAATAACAGATAGAATAGACCCAAATAACCTGTCAACAAAATGAGACATCATAATGGTCAGAAAAGCTGGTGTTCCTGTTACTAATGTGTTTGCTTTAGACACAAGATACAGTAAGATTATGTTCCTCAGTGAAGAACATTCACACAAACTCTTATTTCATTACAACCATACCCACTATCCTCGTCGAAGGACCCCACATGATGTGATGTTCACAAACTAGACTCTTTGTTTCCTCTTCTGAATTCAAGAATGTAGCATTTCCCCTATTTTTCTAAAGATTTAACAGATTTGATTCAGTGCACCCGTTCACATCTCTCTGCCTCCCTCATTTCCTCTCATCTTGTCTCATCACTGTCACTAACAAATAACATTATCTGGCTTTGCTAACTAATCCAGCATGTTAATGAAATTTAGGTTTGGTAAGAAAAATGATTCTTTGTCCTCCTTAGAAATCATTTTGCTAGCAAACTAACTTACTAACCTTTGTGTCTTTCCAGATTTTTCTAATGGTCATTTTGAGATTCTTTATGAAACAGTTTATGCAATTTGTTGGTGGCTATTTGTCTGGCTTGGTTTCCACAATGGCTGCATTATTACTTGCATGTTTTGCTATTAAAGTATTTTTCTATTGTTATCAAAAGTCAAGGTCTGACTCCATGTATGCTGTTGTTTTGAGTGAAAAGGGTTGGTACATGGAAATACATGCTTTCTATTCTTGTGTTTTTATACCATTACACTCACTAGTTTACACCAACTGCTTAAAAGTAGCTTGAGTTGAATCAAACTCAATAGCTCAAGAAAACACTCCCAGAACACATCTGTTGACTGTCCCTTGTTTGCTCTCCATATTTCGATCATCTCTGCTTACATGACACAATAAGGCTCTCGTGGCAGATGAGGTTTAGTCCTGCAGCAGGCTGGTAGGTGGGAAAGGAGCCCTTTCTTCAAGTCTTTGTTAAGGAAGAAACAGACAATAGGGTTGACCCCAGCTTGGGCAAAACTCATCCACACAGTGGTGGAGAGGTACCGGTGTGGTATTGTGCAAGCCTTAACAAACACCCTCCAATAGCAAGCCACTATGTAGGGAGACCAGAGCACCAGGAACAGCAAGGTGATCACGTAGAACATCCTGCCAAGCTGCTTCTCTGCTTTGAACTCCTCCATACCCAACAGGCGCCGGTTCTGGTTGTGCAAGTTCTGCCGGATTCCCAGCAGAGTCGGTGGCATCGGGCCCCTGCCAAAGCCTGCAATCCAGTTGGCTGCCGCTTGGCCAGTAGCCCCCGGCCCGTGGAAGGTCCAGTTCTGACTGATGGCTGGCACCATCTGGACCGGCTTCATCTTGCGATGCTTGTATTCAAAGAGGAGTAACTTCATGTAGACAACATGTGTGGCTAGAATGAGCACAGCCAACATCAGCATGAAGCCTAGTGTATCATTAGCCTTGAAGTAGCGATGCTCAAAGATGCACTGGTCTTCCTCGCGAATGAATTTGTAAGTGCCCACATCGAAAACTGGTGGAAAAGCCATTGCCACAGACAGAGTCCACACCATGCACACCACTGCCACACATGTCCAGAATGTCATGCGCTTTGAGTAAAAGCGGTGGTGTGCAATGGCCATGTAGCGTGTCACACTGATACAGAACAGCATGAAGGCCGCATGGAAGCAGAAGAGCACTGCCATGAAGGCCACCACCTTGCAGCTCAGCACGCTGTAAGTCCAGGCTGAGCCGTTCTTTATGGACACCAGCACAAAGGGGAAGCAGATGGCTGAGCGAATAGTGTCTGCCAGGCACAGGTCCAACAGGAAGTAGTAAGGTGCCTTGTGCAGGGCCCGGTCCCGCAGTACAAGCAGAGACACCACCAGGTTGCCCACCAGGCTGATGCAGATGATCGACCCCAGTAGCACCAGCTTGATATAGGTAGAGACGGCCGAGGACGGACTCTCTGCTACCATACCACCTGCAGTAGCCACCACTGCTGCCATGGGCCCAGCAGGCCCTTCATTGCTTTCGTTTCCATTCGCCATCCCGAATGCCCCACCACCCATACCAGCTTTTTTTCAAACACCAAAGCCACCACTCCCCCACCGCCTCCTCCGTCTGTTGGCCGTTCCTTCGTCCTCGTGGTTGCCTCCTTTCTGCAGTTCACAAGGAACAGGAAAACCTCAATCCACATTGCCCCATTTCGAGCAGGGTCACTTTGTTGGTGTATTGTGTCTTCTCACCTCCGGATCCTCTCCAAGAGCCTGAAAACAATTGAAAAAGACAAAGAATTAGGATTCTGAATGGATTGCAGTGTGTCTGTTAAAAGCTGTTTCAGTAATCCAGGTAGTACCAGACCTCCTTTTCTTGTTAAGTTTAAGAGGTATTGCAGTTCATTCAGATGGCCTCTTAAGCTTTAATGAGGACAGCTTTGGCCATAAATGAGGAAGTTTCTGAGACCACCTATTTTGGTGCCTAGGGGTGCTTTCATTTTGTTCAAAGTAACTCCTTGGTGTGAAAGCTGTCTATCACACTCTGGTATGTACCAAAAAGATCTGACCAAACTCTGGTGCACCAAAAAGACCTGACCAAACTCTGGTGCAGTTTGTGTTTGGTATGAAACCAAAGTATACAATCCACAGGACTGTCTAATAGTAAACTGCACATGAGAATTCATATCAAATTCAAAAAAGAAACTACTATTAAATCCATCTGCTGATTATAAACTGTCAGGTAGCAATCTTCTGAGTATGACCCATGTATATATTTATGCAAGATCCTATGGTTATAACACACACAGGCACGTCTGAGTGCAGGAAATTTTCCCGATAAAACCACTGAGTAACTATCACCCTGTAATATTACAACACAAGACTGTCCCATTTTTGCGTGTTCATCACTGACAGCTGAGAACCAGTTTCTTAAAGAACTATTTCAATGACATAAAGAAGGCCCTCACATAAAACTAGGGAGCCTCTGCAGTAGAAAGATGCAAAATACTTTTGATATTGGTGCTATATGAGCAGAAAAAACAGAGATAAAAGGTGCTTTTGCTCAAGGGGAAGAAAACATACAACTACCAGAATGCCAGATGTACTGTGTTAGGGCCCATGTGAAACAATGGCTGCTCCCCAGATTTTGTATTCCAGTAAAACAGTAAGTTAAAACATGTCTCTGAAAAAACTGAGGCGAGAATTATGCAACTCATTAACAGAATCTTGATTTATATTTGACGAGCCCTTCATAGTTTTACCGTTTGATTTGTTGATTTGATTTGTTTTTTCTTCTGCCTCCATTTTTATTGTGCAGGACCCAGTATGGCACCTACTTTCTGTTCTTGCCATAAGCCTCGACACCTTTTGAGCAGGCGTCGGCTGGCAATTTTATCGATTAATTGTAATTTGTGGTTCAGGGCGACTTTTAAAAATAAAAATTTCTCCCGTATTTTGACCACGTGCGTAATCTCCACCGAGGACCAGGGGTCACGTTCGCCCCAATATACGAAAGAGGGAAATTTGACGGAACATCCAACAGCAGCTGAAAATGCAAAAAAAATTGTTATTGTTTAGTTTTTATGAAACATGCTTGAAAACAGACTGTGCGCCAGGTGTGTGTGTGCATTTGGATACTAAAGTGCAGCTCGTGCCACACATTCCTGTCTGAACCAAAGTAACTGAGACCTAGAGATTATTTCACTATTTTCAAAGAGTGACAAAAAGCGGGCCTAATAAAAACAAATATCACACCTGGCTGATCACACAGTTGATTGATAGATCTATCAGAGCAGGCTGAGAGCAGCGCAGTGACAGACCTCTCATCCAGCTGCTCTCTGCTGCGCTCCTTGTTATCAGGGGCGGAATTAGTGATAGCCCAACTGCCTTGCTTTGATTTCACCCATTCTCTAAGTTAGAGTGATGGTGCCTGTTGTCAGCTGTAGAAGAAGTTATGCGGTTCTCTAAACCCTCAATATAACTAATATAGACGAGTGCAGGTGGTGTAGAAAAAAGATGATACAAATGAATTCATGTAAATATGTTTTGTGAAATCACTACAGCCTTCACTGTTAAAGACAAGTTTGCAGTTTGCACTTTAACCCCAAAAGGGAAATTCATTTTATTATATTAACAGAAGGGAAATTCAATTTGCTGTTAATTTTTATTGCTAAAATCAAAACCAAAACTTGTTTTGAGTAATTTCTTTGTCATTTGTAGTTTGTTTAAAAGAAGTTAAAAAAAATCTATTAAAATTGTAAATCGGGTTTGGTGTGAAAAAATCTGAGATTTTATTTTTAAACCATATTGCCCAGCCCTATCAGCAACATATTCTTCACTAGTCATAATTTGTTGTTTTGTGGTGATTTTCCCATGAGGGTCTACAAATGAGTCCTTAACTTCACAATAAGAAACCCAGCTACTGGTAATAGTCTGGTAAAGATTTTAAGGCTTCACATAGTCAGGAATAAAGAAATCAATTCAGTGTAATAAAATATGGGAAGAGGAAGATTGTAAAATGAAAGAAAAACAAACTAATGCCAATCAAAGTGTAGACAGATTAAACATGAATTATAACAGCTGAGAAAATAAAGTTTTGAGCAAAAATAATAACATGGGCCCTAAACTAAAACAATTTCAGGAAACTACATCAGCAAAGTTTATCCAGCAGAGAAAAGCGGCCTGTGTCTGAATCATTCCTTGTCTGACCAGTCTGGCTGTTTCACACCCTTCATCAGTGAGGTGAAACCTCCACAGTAAAGCTTCATTCCCACTGCACAAAAAAAACAACAACAAAAAAACACTAACAGCTGCTAACATCTGGCTTTTTAATGTAATGAGAATTTGTCTGATTGGCATTCACACTGGATTAAATGACTCTGCAGTAGACACAGGTTTTTATCGCCTCTGGCTCCGATGGGCATTGATGGCAACACAACACCCTGGTGAATGCCATAATTTCAGCTCCTTAACTGGCGAGATGCAATGACGTGCCATTACGGAAAAAAAAATGCATAAACACACACACACACACACGCCAGCTGACAGAAAGGCTGACTTGCTCTCCAGCGGTGACTTCAGTGGCAGTGGGAATGAAGCAAATCACTCATATTTAGTGGGTTTACCCATGCACACACTAATTTTAGTGGGAAAGGGGAATAAGTCCGCACGCACTGAGAGAATTTTTACAACAATTGTTAGGGCTGGTCGATGAATTTATTTTATTGATTAATTCGAATTTGTGACTTAGGACAATTTTAAAATGAAAATCTAGATTTTTCCCTTTAGCTTCCTTTAAGTCTCTCTTTGGGCTTCTGTAGTTCATAGTGGACTGCGCCCTCCCCCCATGCTTACATCCAAGAGATACACACACACACACGACCACAAAAAAGGCATAGTCTCGTCAGTTGTTTGCAACTGGTTCAGTTTTGTGCTATGTATGTTTCCATGTTATTCAAAAAATAAATAATTGCTGAAAATAAAAAAGGAACTGGTTCGGTTTTGCAGTGTCAGATTTGGAACAAACCACAGTACGCTGCAAAATTTGTTAAAATGCTGTTGCAACTAAAGGCAGCAGCCAGCCAGTCACCACGATGGTTGTATGATTTCAGAATCGGTCATTTTCAATACTCTACTGTTTCAACTGCAAAACTGTATGATATGTTGCAATATAGTGCAGTACTGACTTGAAGCCCTCTACATTTTTCAGTTTGCCTGTGTTAATATTTATTGCTAAAATTAAAGCAAAACTTGTTTTGAGTTTTTTGGTCATTTGTAGTTTGTTTTTAAGAGGGAAAAATTTATTAAAAGTGTAAATAAAGTCTGGTGTGAAAATTACAATTACTACAAATGGTTAAAATCTGCATTAAGCTTGATTAAACCCCAACTGTTTAACGTGCCGTGCTCTGGTTTCTCCACTTTTTCATATCCTGGGCTTCTAAAGTTGAAATGGTAAACAGTTGCCTATCACTCATTTGGTGTGGTTAATGTCCACCTGATGAATTTAAATCCAATATTCTCTCTACTTTTAGCTCTGGCTTTGGTCTCCACCAACTCCTGAGGGAGATTTCTGTCTCTGTAGCTGCTAAATACTCTACCTTATTCAACTAACTGTGTCTGTCTGCTGTTTGCCCCTCAGCAGGTAGTCTACAGTGGGTGGCAAAGAGCTTTTTGGCTTAACCACAGCATGCAAGGCCAGCCTCACACAGACACAGCTGTTCCTCATCAACCGCTTGAAACTGAAGTATTACATGATATTACAATGATGGAAAGAGTGCCACTACAATGACAAAGTTGTCCTTTTGGTTATCAATGCTGAAAAAATGTTAAACAAACTACTTTACCTAGACTGGGCTGAAAAGGGGAGAGGGAGTGTTCAGTGGGTAAAGCTCCAGAGAAAACTGGTCCTCTCTGCTGTGTTCTGCTCTCAATTTAACATGTATTAATTAACTTTTGGGCTGGACCGCTGCAAGGAGCCAGCGCTATAAGTAAAGTCAAGGCAAACGAAAGTCTGTGACTTGGTGTATGCCAGCCACTTCCTGTTTCAAGTTCTTCCAAATTAAAAGCCCTAGCGTTTCACAAAGTCCAGCCATACACTAGGCTTTTACTTAGTTTTGTTCATTGACAACAGCTGCTTGCTTCTGGGAACCAGAGGCATCCATCAGGACCAAGTTTAACCAAAAAATGCTGCAAACTTGTGGTCACATGGTGTGTATGCTTCTTTTTTCAAGGTCTCTAACCACAAAGTCAACCTATGTTATTCTGAGCAGCAGTAATGGAACAAAAGTGTAAAAACATGTATACTGTTGGTGGGGTTGAATTGGTATACCATTTTCAAGGTACACCGTGGGAAGAAAATTGACAGTTATCATAGATGGTACATTACATTTTCTACCTGATAATGATAATACTTTTGTAATAATGTGATACCAGGATATCATGATACTGTGAAACCATGCTATTTTCTCAGATGGTTGTTCCCTGATCTTATGCTGTTGCAACTCTGTCAAGAAACTTGTCGGTAATGAAAGAGACTTAAAATGCAGCTCTGATCTTATAATGCATGTCATTTCATCAGGCCCCTCCATATCAGTGATGTCTGTACTGGCAGCAATGCATCAGCAAGATAACCAAGCTACACTACACTTTAGATGCAGTTTGACAGTCCACAAGCTCTTTGTTTCAAGTGTAGTAATCCCTTAAACCTGTAGCCTCATTTGGGACTGTGTCAATAATAACTGACAGTCATGAAAGCTATAGTTGTATCACATAGAGAAGCAGCTGAGGAGGGAGAAGTAAACCCTATGTATGAATATTTGTCAAATGAACCACTAAAGCTAGATTTATAGCTGTGCCTCAAAGGCTTACTGGGCAGTGTTGGAGCCTGCACCTGTAGCTGCAGTGAAGCCTGTAAGTCTGGTTAGCATAGCTGTTACAAGGGGTGTGCAAGTCCAGCATACTTGAAAGCATCTGTTACTGCAGTGAAAACAAGGATCACATGAAAAAAAATGTATGTGATTCTTCCTTTCTGGGTATGCAACCCTGGCTAGATTATTCTGTTGATCAGCTTAGGCTTTTATGTTTTTTCCTACAGGTTTCTAATGCTGAGAATGACATCTTTGACAATGAGAATAATATGCAGCTGACCTGTTAATAAAAAACTCACGCTGTAGGGATGACCATTGACCCCTTGAGTCAAGTATAAATCCATCTTCAGCCCTCAGCATTTCACTGATAAAAAATATCCTATTTGTTCCAATAAAGCATCACTTTCGCATTGATAGTCCAAGTTTATCTTCATGTGCGGCTGGGATTGCTGTCTCTTGTGAATGTAACTGTGGTTACGATGCATGTTCTTGGCATGGCACACCAGACACTGGTGAAGAAGACATATACTTCAAAACAACTATTTGAGCAGTCTGAAAACATGCAAAATGACCACTGAAAGTGCCATTGCTTTTCAGCATATACCAAAGAAGTCCAATCACAATCACAATATTGGAGTTTTTATGGTTTAATGACAGCTGAACAGATATAGGCTAAACAGTAACAAGCTTAAAAGATCCAAAGGTGAGTAAGTCAACTTTGACTGAAGATATTTTGTTCAATGCCAAGTGTGTTTTTGTTTGGAGTAGCCTTGTATAGGCTCTCTTTGACTGAGCTGCTCGACTAACCCTGCAGCCTCGCTCAGGGATAACAGCTACCACCATGCTGGTAATCACCTGTTTCTGTTAACTCAGGCTCTCTGCTTCAGCGCTAAGCGCACTCACAGAAAACGAGTCAAATGAAGCTTTCAGTGCATCATTTGATTGATCGCGTGCCGCCTACTTCCACCTTTGAAGAATATTAAAAAGTATGACAGTAAAAGTAACACTTTTACTGCATGGCTTTGTTTGGTGGCATTTCTTTAACATTACAGCTCAAAAATTTGAATAATATAATAATGAAGTGCATTTATAACTTCTTCACTCAGCTGAGAATGTGTATCGCTCATATACAGACATTATGGCGATGCTACTCAAAGAAGCCGTGAAAGACGTTTTTTTAGGTGATTTCAAGGTGAAATTTCGAACATGACCTGCTCCTGACCAGGTTGTTCACTTCCTCAGTTACCCTGGCAATCTAGCCAGGTTAAAAGAGAGCCAATGTTGTAGGATGGAAAACCCTGGCTTTAGACTCAACATACTTCGCTAAGACACTAATCTGGCTTCGTGGTGCAGCACTCTGGGCCTAGCTTTGTAGCACGTCAGGAAGTAAAGATCAGGGTTCACTGTCAAAGGCTTGTTCACCCAAACTACAAAGACACATTTTCTCCTCTCATACTAGTGTTATCTGTCCCCCCAGATAGTTTGATTTGTTCAAGTTTTTTTTGAAATCTGAGTCAGAGATTAACATCTTTACAAAACTGAATGCAATTTAATTAGCACTGCTCGCATCTTTAAAAAAGTCAATGTCTTCTGTCACTGTGCAGAATACACTAAACACTCTGGTGCTAATTAGCAAATGTTAGCATGCAATCACACCAACTGAAACGATGGTGAACATGGCAAATACTGCCAGTTAGCATTGTCATTATGAGAATGTCAGCATGCTGATGTTAGCATTTAGCTCAAAAAAGCAGTGTGCCTGAGACCTGACACAGCTGCCACTGCGCCTGTGGTGCCTCTTGTCATTTGGATGAAGCAAGCTCTAAATGGACAGCAGAGGCTCAAACATTTCTGCCAGAAAATAAAGAGATGAAAGCAAAACAGCATGAATGTTGGTGTTGCCTTTCTAAAGAAAGAAAAGAAACCTGTGAAAACATCTGAATAAATAATTGAATTACCATTAGGCTGACATGTCAGTAAGCTACAGTCCAGGAATAGTTTCATATCAGCTATTTTGGAGGATGAAGGAGAACCTTTGTGGACATTTCATTTCATAAAAGGAAACTTGAGGAAATCACCTTTAAAGCATGCGCATAAACACCAGTGGAACAAAAAAGATGTTGAGCAAATCAAGATCAAATGTATATAATCGATTGAACGCCTGTTTTTATCAGGTCCTTTTTGGAGTTGCAGTCCTCATCCCTCCACAGGCTGCGAGCTGAGGGGAGCTGAGAGGGAGGCTGTGTGTCTTGAAGGAGGGGCTTTGTGAAGCTGGAAGTTGGTTGGCGGCAGAGGGCAGAGTCACTGTCAGGAACTGGGTAGCAACAGCAGCCCAATACCTCTGGCTTGATGTCGGTGGGAGGAGGCGACAAAACTCACTGGATGAGATGTAGACAGAATTGGTGTCTGACAGTGGAGGCCCAGCATCAGGCCTTCTCACATGGAGCCCACAGGTCTGATGAGGACTGGCGAGCCAGCAGCTGCTGCAGACCAGCCTTAGAGAGCCTGGGTGGCTTTAAATGGCACACCACAAAGCATGTATTAGTTCAGGAAGTGATTCTGTGTTCTCTGGGGGCACATTATACCAAATGATATTTAATCACTTGGTGCTGAGCGAGGTCCTACAACGGCTGGAAATTCTGTCTAATCAACACAACACACTGTCACAGTGACCGCTGCATGCTGCTGGATGCATGCATCGAACAGCAGGATCTGCTCTGCAGAAGGCGAGCCCTCATTAGCTGATCCCCGGCTGAGGAAACAAAGGCAGCAGCCTCAGTGAGCTGGGAGAGTCCAGGCCTACAGGAGGCAGCACGAGCCTACAACACTTAACAAATGGCATGCAGGAATGCAAAGGCAGGCCGCATGACATTTTGCAGACCGGGGACCTGTGGGCAATACAAAATGGTAGTCATGGTGTGCAGCTTACCTGCTGTGGGCTGCTCTGCTCCTCTACAGCAGCAGGCCGTGTGTTGCAGAGCACACAGATCCACCTGGCCGTTCCCAAACACTGCTGAGCTGCAAACAACACACACAGCAGCTGACAGCTGTGTCACTGCTCCCAGTCTCTATTAGATGTGTCGGGGGAAGCCTGCTGCGGAATCCTTTCAAAAAACAAAGGGTTAGAAAAAGCCAAAGCAGCGTTTCCTCTTTTTCCGTGTGCAGGTCATGTTTCCGTTTTTTCCACAGAGGCTCGTGTCGGTCGTCAGTAAATCCCCAGTCCGCGAGGCAGCCCACAGTCTGGGTTCATCACGATTCACATTGAGGTTGACTGCTGTCTACTGTCAGCTCCAGCCCCGCAACAATAACCCGCAAGCGGTGGATCCTACAGTCCGCTCAGCTCCTGATGGAGCGGAGAGACAGCAGCAGCCGCCCTGTGGAGCATCTCCAGCTCGATCCGCCGCCACACTTTCTTGCCCATTGTTCCGGTCAGACCGACAGAAATCTCGCGTTTGTTGTCCAACACGTCGTTTATCATGCCGAACAATCCGAGAGTTTATCCTCACAACAACAGCTGTTAGCTAGCTAACGGAGCAAGGCCAGGAATGCTGGAGCGGGCAGGGCTGCGGGATAACACCCAGGCCGATCCTCATCCTGTCCCGCAGCCCGACAGCAGCCAGGCATCACGCACGCACGTACGCACACACACACACACACACACACACACACACACACACACACACACACACACACACAGAGAGAGAGAGAGAGAGAATCTGTGGGAGAACAGCAAGGATGCAAGTATCCGTAATGACCTGCTCCGGCTGTGTGTGTGGCAGGTGACAGGGAGGAGAGGAACCGATTTTCGGGAATAATCGCAGCATCCAGGCTGCTGCTATCACCGCTCATTCCAAACCCTCTCAATGCTCCATAGACAGGGGCGGTCCCAACCTTTTTGGGGACGTGGGCAGGCCCTCCCAACAGAGAGCTGATGCATCGCCTGCATTGTTTTGACAGAGATATGGCTCATTGTTTCAACATTCCTATTTAAAAAAAAAAATAGGTTGACTTGTTATAGGGTAAAATGGAGATATTCCCTCAAGTCCATCTACTATGAAATTAAACGGGGAAAAAAAATGATAGAAACCCCAGGAAGAGTGACTAAGGAGGGATCCCTCAGGAACATCGGGGGGCAAATATATGAAGACTATGTTGCTATGTCTGGAATACAAGGGAGCGTGCAAGCTTTCATAAAACAGAGCAGTGAGAGGGTATACTTTGTGTGTTGCCGTGCACATTTTTTAAACGTTGTTGAGAGTAAGCAGTGAAGGTTTTGAGTGTCACTAGAGGTGCAGTCCTTCTCAGTGTCGTACGTTCTGTGCAGGAGACAGTGGATTGGATTCAGACCAGTGATGCATTTGACACATCAGGAACTGCAATAGCCTTAAGAAAAGCCATTGATTTGAATTCTGTCTCCATCTAGTGGCCTTGAGTAGAACTCTCAGGATACCACCAGAATGAAGACATGGACGTCAGATCTGCAGCACAGCTTGTGGATGCAAAACGGAGCTGTCTGTCCCACAGATGACAAATTTGTGGAGCTGTGAGAAAAAGCTGAGATGGTTGTCTCAAAGATCAGTGTTCAGTGGAGGGAAAGGATGAGCAGAGAGCTTAAAAGAGACTGGTCAACAACTGGCAAAATCAAACACAGATGAGTCAAAAAGGAGATAATGGTTAGTTTTTTATTTTTTCTAATTTTTAACTCTTAAATAACACAAATCACAATTTCCCTCAGAAATGTGTGTGTGTGTGTGTGTGTGTGTGTGTGTGTGTGTGTGTGTGTGGTTGGCACATAGAGGTAGAAGACGCTTTGGAGATGGCTGTTGAGTGCAGCTGGATGTTTTGCTGGTTGTATATGACATCTGGGACTTCAAGTGCCATTGCTGCCTTGCTAGCCTTGTTTGCTTTGCCTTTAGATATTTAGTTAGTTACAGTTACATCTGTTGTGCTCAGTGGTTGCCCTGCCTGTAATTGCTTTGCATTTACACTCTACTTTATTTGCAGCCTAGTTGTCTTTACTTTGGTCTCCGTTGGCCTGCCTTTAGTTGCAGTTGTAGTTTTGATATTGTTTTGTTCTGTGTTATCTGTGATTGGTTTTTTGTATATTCTTTTCATTTATTTGCTGCTTGAGCTCGCTGTCCTGCTCAGGTCTGCTGGTTTGTTGTTACAGCCAGTGCTAATGCTAGGTGCTCTATTCCACCCTGGTCAGTGAGTGTTGTTGATAGAGTGCATTTCAAGCATTGTAGTTGTATTTAACTAGAACAATATCGGAACAGTTGCAGTAGTTTGTCTTCTGTAAGCTCTTGCTTCCCTTTAGCTATTCTGCCTTTTTGGTATTTGAGGTTAAATTTTCTACATTATTCGCATTTGTCAAAGGCCTCTGGAAAGATGTTTGAACAAGAAACAGTGAAGACAATGTGGCAGCAGACACATCAGTGACAAGAGAGAGGAGCAGCATGCACAGTATCTTTTTTTAACACAGATGGCTCACTTTTTACAAGTCAGATAGTGATATTCAGGTGGATGATGATGACGAGAAGAAAGATGAGGACTGCACACAGACAGAGAAAGCAAATGTGTGGAGACAAAGAGAAGGACAGCTCAGTCCCTTCATGCAGCTGTGGTGCCAAATGCAAGACACAGGGAGACAGCCAGGAAGGTTACCCCAGAGGAGAGAAAAAAGGAAACAAATGTGTCTACATTTTATTGCATATTGCGAATCTTCACAACAAACAGAACAACCAGATCAGACTCAGTGTGCAAGGTTTCTGGGTGGCATGTTTCTTTATGGTCGATGATGGATTAAAAAAAACAGACTTAGCATGCAAAGGCCTTTACACTGTGAGATTGGCGGTGTGACCTGGATTAGTATTCACTGTTTCATCTTCTTTCACTCTACTTATACTTCTGTCTGTCCATAAACACAGCTGTCCATCCATATGTCTCTCCATCTCATTCTTGTTAACGCGATATCTCAAAAATGCCTCAAGAGAATCTTGTTACATTTCGCAAAACCATCCACTTGGACTTAATCATGAACTGATTCAAATTTGGTGATTGAAGGTCAAAGGTCAAGGTCACTGTGTCATATCATAATGTTCTTCAAAAACACTTTGCTGGCAACTGCTCAGCATCATATTTTAGGAATAGAAGGGGAGACATTTGTCCACCTTGATAATGTGCTGATTGTACAGATCCTTTGTGCTGCAAGGGGAAGCTGTGTGTGAATCATCCATGTTTTCACAGACATGAACTTATCTGTTGTGCAGAGGCATAGAACCTCAAATTTAATTCTAATCTAATTCTAGTTTTCATTAAATATATTTCCAATGCAGCTTTTCACACTAAACTGACACCAGACATTGGTATTAACTCAATAAAACTACGCTGAAAGAAAATGTAACATTTCAAACCATAAAAACGTTATGTACAATAAAGTGGAAGAAAACAGGAGGAAAGTACTGAATGCACTAACTGAAATCTATTTAATAATCTGCTTTTGTTGCCAAATTTTAAGCTTTTCAGATGCTTCCTGTATGAAGAAATCAATCTCTCACAGTGTTCAGATGGGAGTTTGGTCCATTCTCCACATAGACAATGTTTAAATCTAAAAGATTCTGGGGGGCTCGCTGCTGAATCTTGACCCTCAGTTCCTTCCACAAATGTTCTATCAGGTTAAGTCTCACTGTGTCATTCCAACACCTTTATTTTCTGCCTCTGGAACCACAGGCATCCTCCTTTGCAGTTTATTTTGGATGGTTGTCCTGCTGGAGGGTCCACTGGGGTCTCATCCTCACTGTCCTGGTGGATGGAAACAGATTCTTCTCAAAATCTTTCTGATTCATGGCTCCATTCATCTTCTCTTTGACTGTTTGGATTCTGATGGAAAGAAAAAAACAGCTCCATACCGCAGTGCTTCCACCTCCAAAGTAAATGTTTTCTATGCTCCTATGCAGAGCCATTTCTCCTCGTAAGTACCCTGTGATTACAAAATACTACAGTATAAGTAATTTCTCTGTTCTTCTAAAATATCATGTAAGTATCCAGTGCTTACAAAATACTTATAATGTAAGTATTAATTTCTCTGTTTCTTTAAAATGTACTGAATTACTCAGTACTTAAAAAAATCTACAGTATAAGTAATTTATCCATTCCTCTAAAATACCCCGTAGATACCCAGAACTTACAAAATACTACATTCAAATTTTTATTTAGTGCACTTTTCTACTTTACTTATGTATTGAAAGCTGCCTTCAAGGGGAAGAAGACTTCTCTCAAATCAGACTGACTGAGGAACTAAATGAAATATAATGTATTTAAAAGTAAGTAAAAGCTAAAACTCTGGTGTGGGAGGAGTTTGGGGAGGCCATGGAGGAGAACCTTCGGTCAGCCTCAAGGAAGTTCTGGCAAACCGTGAGATGTCTCTGGAAGGGAAAGCAGGGCTTGTCTCAGGCTGTGTTCAGCAGGGAAGGAGAACTGTTGACCTGGACTGGAGATATTGTTAAACAGTGGAAGGAACACTTTGAGGAACTCCTGAATCCTCCCATCACGTCTTCCATGGAGGAGGCACAGTCTGAAGACTTGGGTGGTTCTACATCCATAGCAATGCAGGGTTTTGCTGAGGTAGGCAAAAAGCTGAAGTCTGACTACCTGTCTCTCCCTGACCCAGTACTTTTAAGCGTTACATGAGTCATTGTGCACGCAGGGCGCTGTCCTTCCTCACTGGCAGTCTCACTTTTCCTCTTCTCCACTCTCGCATCTGCTTATCTGGCTCCACACCAAATTCCTGATAAAACTGCAAAACATTTCACACTGCAACTATGCACAGCATGTACTCTTCTTTTTACCATATAAGACTGCAAAGCATTTCACACTTCAACTGTTTACATCTAATAGTTCTGCAGCACAACTTCACACCTGAACTCCCCTTTCCTCTGGTCTTTTTCACTTCTGCAAAGTAAACACATTCTTTGTTATACAATTGCAACACCATAGTTCTTTTAAAGCACAGCCACAACTTCACATCTTCTTAAGATTAAATGAGAATTATATGAGATTAATGACTTAAGCATACCTGTACCCCAACAGTTCCATCCCTCACCTATGATCATGAGCTCTGGGTAGTGACTGAAAGAATGAGATCGTAAATACATGCAGCCTTAGAGATAGGGTGAGGAGCTTGGAGTAGAGCTGCTGCTCCTTCTTATTGAAAGGGGCCAGGAAGGGCTCCAGATAAGCAGAAGAAAATGGATGGATGCGTGGATGACTGATTAATTCTGTGATTATTTATCCCTTTTTCCATGTTGAAATCAGCTGTTGTTGTTAACCATCCACAAGCTGTGCATAATGCCTGTCGAGCCTATAGACTAGTGAAAGGCTGTGTTTCTGAGTTATCAACCAATCAGTGGCTGTGTTTCTGATGGTGTGGCAGCTCTGCTCTCAAATGTGCTCTCAATGGAATAACCATCTTGCTTCTGGCTCTGTGTCTTCCTCCAACGTAAAATTTGCCAGGTGCAGCCAGAACATTCAATAATACAATGTTCAAATTACAGTCGTGCCAGCAATGTAATTGTTACCTGTGAATTGTATGCTCTGTTCAATAATATCAATTACATTGACCAAATCCCTGTTGGATTTTGTGAGAACTTGATGTCAAGCCCTGATTGTATCATTTTTGTTTGAACAGCAGGGGGCACAATAATACTAGTCGACAGCATAAGTTCACAGGGACAGGCTCAGACCATAGACTGAATATAAAAACAACAAGTCTCCTCCAACCGTACAAAAACGAAGCCAAAACATCCCAAATACAGCCTCTGCCATCTTGCATTGAGGATGTCATTTGGAGCCACAGTCTCCATGGCATCGAGTCCCTGCCACGGTCACAGCACGGTCCCTTACACGACAGCAGGGACTGTCATAATGGTTTGGATTAGGCAACGAAGTCACATATGGTTAGATGTGGACAAAAGAGGCACATGGTAAGGTGTAGGAAAAAAAAAACACACACACACACACACACACACACACACACACACACACACACACACACACAGGAAGCAAACTCCAAACTCAAAAGTCAGGTGGTTTTGGGATCCTTCTTCCCACCTGCCCGCCCTATGAGCGCACTCATGCTCTTTATATTACATAGTTACTGTAAAGTTCTTGTTTATACATTAATAAACATAATTTAGAACTTTATGCTAGCTTCAGCTAGCTGTTTATTCCTCAGCTCCCGCTGGATAACTCTCACGTAACTTCCACACTTCCTGTTACAACATTTACTTTATATGTGGCCTCCTGATGACATACTGCCACCTACTGGCGACACCTTTGTTAGCACTTATCATTACAGTTACCAGCAGCATTAATACCTACCTGATGCTGTCCTTCAGTGTTTCAGGTACATATGATCAGTTTCGTCCAGACCGTCATGTGCGCTTTGCATGTTGATGCATAAGGTGGCTTTTGGCGTCACACTACGTCGAAAGCATTGACAGAGTGGCGTTATTTGGAGTTTGGAACGAGAAGGGGTTGGGCAGACAAAAAAACAGGAACACTAATGCAGAACTCAGGCGAAGAATAATATGGACAGGAAAGGCTTATGTATTAGCTTTATAGGTGATGAGATGCAGCTGGGAGCCCAGGTGAGAGCGGTGAGCTTTTGAGGTGGGAGTGGCTGGCTGATGGAGTGAAGTGGAGGCAGGGTGAGTGGAAAACCCAAGACACAGCAGGTAAAGAGAGGAGCAGACTCTGACACATGTATAGGACAGCTACATGACAAAAATAAAATTGTGCTTGTCTCTTCCAACACTCCTGGGAAAGAATCTTTCTGCATGCCTGTTCTATCCACAGCCTGCTCTTCATGTGTCAATAGGGACATCTGATCATGTGACTTGTTTTAACTCAAATTCAGTCTCACAATTACAATTTATACCAAACTCAGCAGTCAGATTATTAACTAAAGCCAGAAGGGTCTATCACACAACTCCAATTTTAGCATCACTGCAATGTTTTATTTAGTATTTTTAGAATACATTTAAAAAACGTATTAATCACCTACATGCTGTCCATGGTCTGGCTCAATATTCTATTAAAGACCTCCTGACCCCTTATAGTCCAGCCAGACCCCTAAGATCAGCTGATCTTATTTCTCATTTTTGGAACAGCCTTCTCCTCAGTGTGAGATCGCCAGAATCCACTGAAGCTTTTATGAGCCTCCTTAAAACTCAATTTTATAAGAGAGCCTACCTGTCCTGGAGGGATTCCTCATCATCCTCTGCCGCTCTTCCTGTTGTTCCTGTTATTTATAAAAATGCTTTATAAATAAAATTGGCTTGCCTTGAAAAACTGACACGAACCTCAATATTGTTACTTGATGGTGTTTTATTTTGAACTTATTGTCATAACATTTTTTAGTGGTCCTGTTTTTCCATGTGACTATTTTCTGCATTTCCACACTTAGCACTTTTTTGCTTGTTCTTTTAATGGCACTCTGCCTGTTTTATATGACATTATCTCCTTTGATTGCGTCTTTTCTGCTTATACATGTGGTTATTTCTTTTACTGTTAATTACTGTACTTGCACCCCCATCTTTTTATGTACGCAGTGCCGTTCGATATTACCTGGTTTCTGATATTTTCTTTTTATTTTGTAAATCTTTTAATCTGGGAACCACTTTGTGCTTTATAAGATCTTTATAAACAAAGATTATTATAATTATTATTATTTCATGCCTTGGAGCTCAGAAAAGGATTGAACAGAGGTGCAAAGCATTGTGTGTCCCAATCAGGAGGTTTCTTTTTTTTAATATTTATTTTCAGAAAGTAATGCTTAATTTACAGTAACATTGTGTGTTTAGGTTTTGAATGTAAATCTAATAGGATTTTTTTTCCAATAGTGTGTCAACATGCTAAACCAAAATCACTGCTGCTAATTACAATCGGAATCTGAATATTTTATGTGATGTGTTCTATGGTCATGACTGTTTGCTGTGTTTTTATGGATATTTGCTGCTTGTGTAATTATAATAATAATAATACATTTTATTTATAGAACGCTTTTCACAATGCTAAAAGATGCTTAACAGAGACAAAAAACAAAGTCAATTAAATCAGTTAAACATACTGAATAAATAAATCAGTAAAAGCAAAACAGACAGGCATGAAATGTTAAATCAAACATTAAAAGCAGATTTAAAAAGGTGGGTCTTAAGGTGGGATTTGAAAGTATTGAGGACAGTGCTGTCTCAGAGGGGTTTGGGGAGTGAGTTCAAGAGGGTGGGGGCAGCAACAGAGAAGGCTTTGTCCCCCCAGGTCAGGTGCTTGGACCTGAGAGGGGTGGAGAGGAGGTTGGCATCAGAAGAGCAGAGGTTACAGGAGGGAGTGTACAGGTGGAGCAGGTCAGTGAGGTAGGGGGGTGAGGTTGTGGAGAGCTTTGAAAGTGAAGAGGAGCAGTTTCTACTGGATGCAGTGAGGGATGTGAAGCCAGTGGAGGTTCAGGACGATGGGGGAGATGTGTTTGTGGGAAGAGGTTTGAGTGAGTTTATTTAGAGCTTTGGAGGTGGAACTGAAGAGGATGCTGATACAATAATCTAGACGGGAAGTGACAAAGGCGTGAATGAGAGTTTCAGCGGTAGGGAAAGAAAGAAAATTATATGTCTAACTTGTGTGTGAACTTCTTGAGCAGAGCTGTCTTGGGGTGCAAAATGAATTTCAGTGTAAACTGAAAATAAAGTGTTATTATTTTGTATAGTATTGTGTAGTATGGTATGGTATGGTATGGTATCGTATGTGCAAAATGAAGTGTATTGTCTTGTTGTTACAGTTCATAATTTTGAAAAGTTGTGGTCATTGAATGCATTTTTGTCTATGCAATGGGAGGTGATCCAGAGTTTAACATTTTAAAAATGTGAAAAAGTGAAACTTTTAATGCAATCAGTTTCTCAAACTTGTCATCACATTTGCCGCATCACAAAAGTGCGGACACTGAATTATGTTGCTCTTTCACTGTATGAAAAAATGTATAACAAAGAAGAACAAAGGTTTTGACTGTGTGCTCAGTCTGAAGTCACATGACAGATTGCTGAAAAAGTAGAGGTGAAGAAAGCAGAAGAGGCTGCGGCAGTGTTAGGGATGTGAATGTGAGGTGAAAATGTGAGAAGGGACCAACTCTTTTGTTTAAGTGTCTTGTTGGACAATCTTTGGTTCCATCAGACTGCAGTGCAACATCTCAGGAGACTCCACACAATCTAACAGCAACAAGCGCTTCCTCCTCCTCATTAAAAGTGAGGTGTTGGAAATTGTATGAACTCTACAGTAATTGTCTGTCCAGCTCACATTAGAAGACCATGAACCTTACCCAGGGATTACATCACCACAGTCATGCCGGGTTGGACTTGTCACCCAAATGTTGAAACAAACATCGCGAAAATTTGAAAGACATTGGCGTTCAACCAACCTGGAAGAGTCCCGTTTAGTCTGGCTGGATAGTCTTAAAGTGTATAAGAAGGCCCTCCGCCATGCCAGGGCAAACTATTACTCATCATTAAATGAGGAAAACAAAAACAATCCCAGGTTTCTTTTCAACACTGTAGCCAGGCTGACTCAGAGTCACAGCTCCATTGAGCCTTGTATTCCTTCGGCCCTAAGCAGTGACGACTTTATGACTTTCTTTAATAATAAAATTATAACTATTCGAGATAAAATCCATCACCTCTTTCTCTTTCTCTTACCTGACCTGACCCCGGACACAGATAGCCTGGATATGGCAGCAAGGCCTGAAATGTATTTGGACAGTTTCTCCCCCATTGACCTTCATCGACTCTACACTTTGATTTCTGCATCTAAGACATCAACATGCCTGCTAGACCCCATCCCAACTAAGCTACTTAAGGAAGTTTTGCCCTTATTAGACAATTCTTTATTAGATATAATCAATGCGTCTTTATTAACAGGCTATGTACCACAATCTTTTAAAGAAGGTGTCATTAAACCTCTTCTAAAGAAGCCCACTCTCGATCCTGAGATTTTAGCTAACTATAGACCGATATCTAATCTCCCCTTTATTTCTAAAATCCTTGAGAGAGTGGTTGCTCATCAACTCTGTGACTTTCTCCAAGATAATAGTTTATTCGAGGACTTTCAGTCAGGCTTCAGAGTTCATCATAGTACAGAGACGGCACTTGCAAAAATTAATAACGACTTACTTATCGATTCTGACACAGGTCTGGTCTCTGTTTTAATCCTATTAGATCTCAGTGCTGCATTTGACACCATTGACCATCAAATCTTACTGCACAGACTGGAAAACTTAATTGGCCTTAAAGGAATGGCACTAGCCTGGTTTAAGTCATACTTATCAGATCGTTCCCAATTTTTTCACATCAACGATCAAGCCTCCACACATACTAAGGTCTGCTTCGGAGTGCCACAGGGTTCTGTGCTTGGACCAATCCTTTTTACTTTATATATACTTCCTCTAGGCAACATAATTAGAAAACACAAACATAAATTTCCATTGTTATGCTGATGATACGCACTTATATCTATCTATGAAACCAGATGAAACTGATCAGCTATCTAGACTTCAAACATGTCTTAAGGATGTAAAAGCCTGGATGAGCCGTAATTTCCTGATGCTGAACTCAGACAAAACTGAAGTTATTGTTCTTGGCCCCAGACACCTCAGAGGCTCCTTTTCCAGCAATGTAATTTCTCTAGATGGCATTACCTTGGCCTCTAGCACAACTGTAAGGAACCTCGGAGTTTTATTTGATCAAGATTTATCTTTTGTCTCCCATATAAAACTAACCTCAAGGACGGCTTTCTTTCACTTGCGTAACATCGCAAAAATTAGACATATCCTGTCCCAAACAGATGCTGAAAAATTAGTACATGCATTTGTCACCTCTAGGGTTGATTACAGTAACTCCCTATTATTCGGTTGCCCCAACAAATCTCTTAGGTCTCTCCAACCGGTGCTGAACGCCACTGCTCGTGTTCTAACAGGAAGCAAGAAAAGGGATCATATTTCTCCTGTTTTAGCTTCTTTGCACTGGCTCCCTGTGGAATCCAGGATTGAATTTAAAATCCTCCTCCTTACTTACAAAGCTCTAAATGGTCAGGCTCCATCCTATCTGTCGCAGCTCATAGTTCCTTACCAACCCTCAAGATCACTGCACTCTGAAAATGCAGGGTTACTTGTGGTTCCCAAAGTTTCCAAAAGTAGGATAGGAACCAGAGCCTTCAGCTGCCACACTCCTCTCCTATGGAACCATCTTCCAGTTTCGGTCAGGGAGGCAGACACTGTTTCAACTTTTAAAGGTAGACTTAAGACCTTCCTCTTTGATAAAGCTTATAATTAGGGCTGGCTCAGGTTGCCTGGACCAGCCCATAGTGAGGCTGACATAGGTTTAACTTGCCAGTTGACTTCCTATCCCTCTCAATGCCGCCATCTGAAAATCATGCATGTCTGTTTACTGCATTGCCGTTTGCAAGCTTAGCTTAGCCTCAGTGGTTTAGCTTAGCCTTACATCTGTGATAGCCATGTGGTACTGTCACCACCTGGGGCTCGCGATTACAGAGCCTGGGTCTGTTGAACTGCACTACGCTAATCCTGTTGCCTCTCGGGAGCATTCCTGCTCCCTTGTTTCCTAGTTTTCCCGGATCCTGGCTGTAACCTTGGCTGTGCCTGACCATGGTGAAAGCCGTGCTGATGCTGTGGCCCTGCCTTTGGTTGTGCTCGTACTGTGGCTGTACTGATATTGTACCCCCCGCTCACCCTGACTGTGCTCTGGTCCTGGTTGCGCCGATGCTGTGATCTTGCCTTTGGACACCTCCCTATCAATATACGCATGAGACTTTTATCATCACCCTCAACATCATCATAGACTGCAATTAATAATTTCACACCTATTGTTATTGTAATATGACATGCATCTGTTTCTATTATTGCTGTGCCTCTCTCTTTCTCTTTCCTTTTTTTGCCATGATTGTATTTCATTTGTTATTTACGACATCTATTACACGTCTGTCATGATTCCTGCATTCTCCTCCTCTCCTTCACTGCCAGTACTTTTCCACTCACCTCACTCTGCTCTGCTCCACCTGCTAGCCACGCCCACTGCTGCAGCCTGCTCTCCCCTCAGCTGCAGCTCATCTCCAATCAGTGCAGTATTTAAGACTCTCCAGTTCACTCACTCTTTGCCAGATTGTTCCTCTGCCATGCATGACTTTCCAGCGTTCCTTTGCCAGATTACCAGTTGCCCGACCAGCCTGTTCCCACCAACCCTCCGTGCCTGCTACCCGGTGTACCTACCTGCCTTCTGTCCCTGACCACGTGCCCGGCGTTCCTGCAATCCTGGCTCCACTGGCAAAGACCCTCCCGACTCGACACCGATCCTTCAGCCTGCTCCTCGACGGTACCGTTGCATTCTCGACTTTCATTCTGGGATCTCTGCCTGTCCCGACCACACCCAAGCGTTATCCCGACAACGCTGCCACGTTGTCGGCTTCCCGACTTCCTGAGTTTCCTGCTCTCCAGCCACGGTTGGTTCCAGCTCCGTGTCTTCATCTCGTTGGATTCCCAGAGACATTGTTGGGGTAATTCACCCGAAGAACGGACTGAACATTTGTGAGCTGAACTTTATTCGTGTTGGTTATAATAAAAGTTATTACCAACTGACTTTGAGTGTTAGCGTACTGCATCTGGGTTCATACACCTCGTTCAGTACAATCTGGCCAACAATGGACCCAGCAGACCCTAGCACTCTGCAGTCTCGCCCTAGCCCGTGTTGAAGGAATGCTCCAGCAACACGAGGCTCAAGCTTCCTCCAACGGCTGAGGCTCATTCCGCCTCGGCGTTAGGCGAGCTCTGACTCTGCTGGCTAACCAGTTCAGCTTGGCTGCCACCCGTTGACTCAACACGCTGTTCCTGGTTGAGTCCTGCTGCGGCTCCAACTCAAGCGCCACCTCCTGTTCCGCACCCGAACCCGGTGGGGACACCTGAACGCCACGCTGGAGATCCAGAGGGCTGCAATCCGTTTTTTGACGAACTGCTCCATCCTGTTCAGCTCTTCAGCCACGCATTCGCCACTGAGGGAGCCAGTAGCTTTGCTATCAACCATCTCACTGGCGAGCACGCGATTATGGGGGAACAGCGGAATGGGAGAGGTACACCAGCCTGCTTTTCATCGCTTCGCTGATGAACTACGGAAAGTGTTTGGTCCCGTGTCCTGGGTCCTGGCGCCTCCGGGAGTCTACTGAGTCAACGCCAAAAGGAAGTCGGACGCGTCGCCGACTTCGCCATCGATTTCAGGACTCAGGCCCGGCAGAGTAACTGAACTTCGCCGCCCAGTGCGATACCTTCCTCAACGGCTAGCTAGCACCAGACATCAAAGACGAACTGGTCTCTTTTGAGCTCCTCATTCCCTCGATGGTCTCATCGAATTGACCACAAGATTGGACAGGCGGATTCAGGCGAGGAGGAAGGAGCAGCGTCTGGAGGGAGGTTCTCACCGTTCCCAGGTCACCAGCGGGCATCACCACCCCCGGCAACGCCCATGCGGACTCGAGTCTGAGTGACTGAGCCAATGCAGGTTAGTCGCACCGTTATCTGCTGAGGAGCGTGAGACGGCAGTCGGGGAGACTCTGCCTGTACTGTGGACAGGCTGGACATTTCGTTCCGTTGTCCAGTAAAGGGGGGGCTCAGCAGTAGAGGGGCATACTGCTGAGCCGATCACAGAACTCTGCTTCCAGTCTCCGCCCTTGTTACATCGCAGCTTCTTGATTTGGGTGAAAAGACTCACACCTGGCCACGTTGTTGACTCTGGTGCCGACGTGAACCTGATCGACGAGGAACTGGCTCGTCAGCTGGGACTAACCCTGGTCTCCCTGTCACGTCCTGTTCCGGCTAACGCCCTGGATGGTCATCTTCTGGGTACCGTGACCCATCAGACTACTCTGCCTCCATGCTCCTGTCCTCGGGTACACATCACGAGACCATTCAATTCCACGTCCTGAGGTCCCCAGATCTGCCCGTTGATCCTCGGATACCCCTGGTTGCGTCACAATCCCCACATTGACTGGTCCACCGTTCGATTGTGGCATGGAGTCCGTCATGTCCAGCAAACCTGTCTTCAGTGGAGGGAGTCTTCTAAGGGGATTTCGCCCTGCACCGCTTCCAGATCTCTCAGGGGTACCCACGGAGTACCACGACACGGAGAGGTGTTTGACAAGGCCAGGGCCACCTCCCTGCCGCCCACCGCTCTACGATTGTGCCATCGACCTTCTTCCTGAGCGGCCCCTCCGAAGGTCGGCTCTACTCTCTCTCCGCACCAGAGAGAGAGGCCATGACACCTACATCAGAGACTCCTTGGCTAGCGGTCTCATCCGGACTGTCCTCATCTCCTGCAGGGGCCGGGTTCTTCTTTGTGGGGAAGAAAGGCCCACTCTTGACCCTGCATTGACTATAGGGGGTTGAACGAGATCACTGTTAAGAATCGTTACCCTCTCCCTCTCATAGCTTCAGCATTCGAGTTACTGCAAGGCGCATCTTTCACGAAACTTGATCTAAATACGCCTACCACTTGGTTCGCATCCGTGAGGGGATGAGTGGAAGACGGCCTTCAATACCCCACTGGACACTATGAGTATTTGGTAGTGCCTTCTCGGGCTCACCAATGCTCGCAGTCTTCAGGCCCTGATTAATGGACGTCCTCAGAGACTATCTTAATAAGTTTGTGTTTGTCTATCTGGACGACATTCTGATATTTTCCGCTCCAGACAAGAACACGCCCATCATGTGCAGACTGTTTTGCAGCGCCTCCTCAAGAACTCCCTGTATGTAAAGCGAATGTGACTTCCATGCATCCTGTCTCCTTCCTCGCTATATCATCAGTCACAACAGTATGGAGATGGATCCTGCTAAGGTCTCCTGTTACCTCATGGCCTGTTCCTCGATTCCCAGAAGCAGCTGCAACGCTTCCTCGGATTCGCCAATTTCTACAGAAGATTCATCCGGGGGTACAGCACGGTGGCAGCCCCCCTCACGGCGCTTACCTCTTCCAAGGTTCGGTTCCGCTGGTCTTCTGAAGCTGACAACGCCTTCGACCACCTCAAGGCGCTTCAGCTCTGCTCCCATTCTCCTTATCCCCGATCCTGATGGACAGTTCGTGGTGGAGGTCGACGCCTCGGATGTGGGGGTGGGAGCAGTTCTTTCACAACGCTCGGGGAAGGATGGGAAGCTGCATCCTTGCGCTTTCTTCTCCCGGCGCCTGTCTCCGGCGGAGCGCAACTATGACATCGGTAACCGTGAGCTCCTGGCGGTTAAGTTGGCGCTGGAGGAGTGGCGACACTGGCTGGAGGGTGCCAGGGTTCCATTCCTCGTGTGGACTGATCATAAATCTGGAGTACATCCGAACTGCAAAGAGACTCAATTCTCGCCAGGTCTGGCTGGGCCCTCTTCTTCGCCCCGCTTCTCGCTCACCCTCTCATACCGCCCAGGGTCCCGTGAACATCAAGCCTGACGCCCTGTCCCGCCAGTTCCTGGAGGAGGAGGAGTCTTCTCTCCTGACCGCATCCTTCCTGCCTCCCAACTCCTGGGATCCCTCACATGGGAGATCGAGAGAACGTATCCTGTCGGCCCTGGAACAACAGCCGGGTCCCAGTTCATGTCCCCAGAACCGTCTGTTCGTCCCTGAGGGGTTCAGATCAGAGGTGCTACAGTGGGCTCATTCTTCTCGCCTCACCTGTCATCCTGGGATCACCCGCACTAGAGAGGTCCTGCAACGACGGTTCTGGTGGCCCACATTGGTTACTGACACCAAAGACTTTGTGAACTCCTGTCCAGTCTGTAATCAATGTAAGACCTCTCGTCAGGCTCCAGCCGGTCATCTGCATCCACTTCCTGTTCCTCATCGCCCATGGTCCCACATCGCTCTGGATTTTGCAGGTCTGCCACTGTCAGGAAGGCACCACAATCCTGACAGTGGTGGATCGGTTCAGCAAGATGGCGCATCTGGTGCCCTTGCCCAAGCTCCCCTCTGCCAAGGAGACTGCGGGGTTGCTCCTCCAGCATGTGATCAGACTGCACGGCATCCCTTCTGATGTGGTCTCCGATCAAGGGGCCCCAGTTCGCCTCAGCTTTCTGGAAGGAGTTCTGCCGACTTTTGGGGGCGTCCGCCAGCCTGTCCTCCGGGTACCATCCCCAATCCAATGGACAGACAGAACGGATGAACCAGGAGATGGAGACGCGTCAGCTGCATGGCCTCATCTCACCCCGCCTCCTGGTCTTCGCAGCTCTTGTGGGTGGAATTTGCCCACAACACCCTTCAGAGCTCTGCCACTGGCCTCTCCCCCTTCCAGTGTGCGTATGGGTACCAGCCTCCTCTGTTTCCTGCCCAAGAGGGGGAGACGGCCTACCCCTCGGTGGAGGACTTTATTCGTCGTTGTCGCCAGACCTGGAACCGAGCCCGGACCACGCGTTATGGGCCGGGTAGCCACACCCTGACGGCTAATCGACGCCGATCCCAGGCTCCCCCCTACCAGGTGGGTCAACGGGTTTGGTTGGCTACCAAGGACCTTCCGCTGAGGGTGGACTCCCGCAAGCTGGCTCCTAAGTTCATCGGTCCGCTCCTATTGAAAAGGTCATCAACCCAGTGGCTGTCCGTCCTGGCGCTACCCGTGCGCTGAGAATTCATCCCACGTTCCACGTCTCCAGGATCAAACCCGGTCCGGGAGAGTCCTCTGCAGCCTGCCGCTCAGCCGCCTCCTCCACCTAGGATCATTGACGGGCACCGCTTACACGGGTCCGTCATCGCCTTCGGTCCAGGCGCCGCGGCAGGGGTCTCCAGTACCTCGTCGACTGGGAGGGGTACGGTCCGGAGGAACGGTCCTGGGTTCCGGCTCGTCAGGTCCTGGACCGCCGCCTCATCGAGGACTTCCATAGGCGTCATCCGGATGAGCCGTCCCGTGCTGCTGGTCGTGGGTCGTCCGTTCCTGCCCGTCCTCCGCTTCCTTCCCCTGGCCCTTCTGGTTTGAGGACCTGTTCCAGGGGTTCTGTACGCCGCCAGGGGATCCTCCTTCTGACGGCGGTACCACGGTGACGTATGGACGGCAGCGGCGACGGTGGCGTTGGCGACGACGATGACGACGATGTCGATGACGCCGATGGACGGGCTTCGCCATGTCCGAGGAGTTTTGACCCTCCTTCCGGCCCCGCGCCCGCCTGCTTCTGTGACTTTGGGTTTGGGGACGCCGTATGGGGCCGTCCCCTTTGGGGGTTCTGTCATGATTCCTGCATTCTCCTCCTCTCCTTCACTGCCAGTACTTTTCCACTCACCTCACTCTGCTCTGCTCCCCCTGCTAGCCACGCCCCCTGCTGCAGCCTGTTTCTCCCTCAGCTGCAGCTCATCTCCAATCAGTGCAGTATTTAAGACTCTCCAGTTCACTCACTCTTTGCCAGATTGTTCCTCTGCCATGCATGACTTTCCAGCGTTCCTTTGCCAGATTACCTGTTGCCGACTCAGCCTGTTCCCGACCAACCCTCCGTGCCTGCTACCCGGTGTACCTACCTGCCTTCTGTCCCTGACCACGCGTGCTTCAAGGCGTTCTGCAATCCTGACGGCTCCACTGGCAAAGACCTCCCCCGTTTCGACCACGACGATCCTTCAGCCTGCTCCTCGACGGTACCGTTGCATTCTCGGACTGTTTCCTCGGCTACGGATCCTCTGCCTGTCCCCGACCACGACCCAGCGTTATCCCCGACAACGCTGCCCCACGTGTTGTCGGCTTCCCGAGCTACGGGGTTTCCTGCTCTCCAGCCACGGTTGGTTCCAGCTCCGTGTCTTCATCTCGTTGGATTCCCAGAGACATTGTTGGGGTAATTCACCCGAAGAACGGACTGAACATTTGTGAGCTGAACTTTATTCGTGTTGGTTATAATAAAAGTTATTACCAACTGACTTTGAGTGTTAGCGTACTGCATCTGGGTTCATACACACCTCGTTTCAACGTCTGTCCGTCCTGGACGAGGGATCCCTCATCATCCTCTCCCGCTCTTCCTGAAGTCCCCCCCCGTTACAGGGGTTCTTTTTCGGGAGTTTTTCCTTGGGTCATGTGAGGGTCTAAGGGCAGAGGGATGTCATACACTGTAAAGCCCCTGACTTGACTTGACTTGACTTGACTTGACTTGACTTGAACTCTGTAGGATTAATTTAAACAAAAGAAAACATCTATTCACAGCTGATAGAAATGACTTGCATTATTATGAATCTCTGACACATGGTTACACTGTGAGATTTTGGGCTGTCTCAGACAGAAGATAACCATCATGACAGAAACTGGGCAGTATCTTTGCTCATGGCTCAAATGCTATATGCAAACATGGATGAAAGGAGATAAAGGCAAGTAAGCACAGGAGGAGCCAAATATTCAGCATTTGGAGTCTGGAAATGAGACCAGGTCAGAACCTACATGGAAAATATGATAGAGATACTGTTAAAAAATGTTAGTATTTCTGAGTTGGGTGACATTTTTTATTGGTTCTCATGTGAATAACGAATGTACAAAAGCTGCACAACAGTGAATGTCTGAATGTGTCTAGTCTAGGTGCTTACTGTAGGTTATATATATATATATGTTGACAATAGATAATGGGCACAGAAAAACCTGCACGGAATAGAAGAATTAAAAAAATGAAGAAAATTCTCAGTTTTGTTTTTTGTTGATTTTTTTCCACAGTATTTCAACAAGCCATCTCAAAGTGTAAAGAAGATCTAGAGTGCAACAGGTTTTGTTTTCTTGAGTGAAATCATCTTTAGATCATCTTCCCTTTTTTAGCACAATCTACAGTATCAACAAATTGCACAGGCAGAAAGAACAAATTATTGCAAGGTTCATACTAAGAGCTGTATTCCACATTTTGTGGTCCGATGTGTAATGACTGATTGAAGGAATATATTCATTTCAGTTTAGCTCTGTGTCTGTATATCGGCTGTTCTGAAAGAGTGACCTTTTGAGTGGAGGAATGCGATCAAGCAGCTGAGAAGAACTGTAATAAGCACTGAATCCCTTTGTATGAAGGGATGCATTTTGTGTTCAAGGGCAATAATTTGATTCAATCACAAATAATGAGCCAAATTAATCGAAAGAAGTTAAGGATTTTTTTTTATAATAGAGACCAGAAAGCACTCAGAGAATACAAACACCCATCAAATTCTCTACACTCATCAACTGCATCCCCAAAAGCTGTTTTAATATTTGCAAAACATTTCACATAGAGAGGCACAGAAAAAAGTACAGCGACCATCTGATGACATCCTGAAAAACATGGGTTACCTGATGAGGTTAATAATAATGGCAAAACCTTTGAAAAGAAGTTGAGGTTTGAAGGACTCTGCTTCCGCTGTGCCTCAGTGGCATTCTGTTAGGTGAGATGACCTTTGACAAGACAAAAAATAACCTCAGAAGGAGCTGTTTACACTTGTTAGAATGTCATACAGCATGTTACTGGGCTTTCCCCCCGCTTTCTGCTGTTAATGCTTCCTCTACAAAATGTATTGGTGTACCATTTGAGGTTGTTGATACTGAAAATGACAGATGATGAGTTTACACAGAATGATCATTCTGACACCAGGAAATAATATTTCTGAGAACAAAAATATGAAAGCTCATTATTGACAAGCATTGAATCTGAAACAAATACAGAGAGTTTAAAAACTGCTACTTTACTGAAGTTTTATTCAAGCTGCAAAAGCGGTAGAGTTAAAAAAAAAAGTAAAGACCCTGTGGTTTTAGTTTTTTGACTGAATTGTAAAGGTAGTTCTGTTACCTGTTAATCACTGTTGGTGCAATTCTGTCACTGATATGTTTGATATGTTTTTAATCTGCACAGCATACACACACACACACACACACACACACACACACACACACACACACAGAATGTTATATTCACAACATGAAAGCTGAGGTGGAAAATAACTAAGTAGAGTTCCTTACAAGATACACTGCCATGAAGAAGTCAGATGATTCAAATTTTTACCTCTGTGTTCTTAATTAGCAGGTCATCTCATTGAGATCTCGACTGCATGAGGGATTCCAGCAAGTGAAATAGGAGCTAAGATCAGGGCAGGAATTCCACCGGTGCTCGTGGCTGCTCTGCCTTGCCTTGATTTCCCTCTAAGAAATCATTTGCCCTCAGCCACACTGGCTTTGATGCCCCACTCTCTGCCTGTTTTTTTCCTTCTGCCCTGCCTCACTGTCCTCTCCCATCAAGCCCTGGCAACACAGTTATGTGATTAGTTGACAGCAACATTTACATGAGTGTATTTGTAAATAGTCACTCTGACACAAACTCGACTATGTGTAAATTCAGAGTGCTGCTGGAGTAAGGTGGTGCTCTGAATAACTGTTTGGTCATCAGAGCACCACACTGTGCTGGGCTCACTCTGAGCAACCACTCAGAGGAGAGTGGAACACCAAGCACACTGAATGCTAAACTTAACCGTTCAATTGATTGCTAGATTTCTTTATTTTGTGTCATTTTTACCACCTCGCTGGAGACATGCCACGTGCCAACCTGCTTTAAGGCCTTAACCCTTATCCCTGTCCCCAAAAAACCAAGGACCACAGGTCTCAATGACTACAGACCTGTCTTGACCTCTGTGGTGATGAAGTCCTTTGAGCGTCTTGTACTGTCACACCTAAAACTCATTACAGACCCTCTTCTGGACCCCTGCAGTTCACCTACAGAGCCAACAGGTCTGCAGACAATGCTCAACCTTGCCCTCCATTTCTTCCTTGAGTATCTGGACTCAGAAGGAACCTATGCCAGGATCTTGTTTGTGGATTTCAGATCTGTTTTTAACACAATAATCCTGGCTCTGCTACAGGACAAGCTCTCCAGCCTGAACGTGCCTGACTGCACCTGCAGGTGGATCACAGACATCCTTTCTGACAGGAAGCAGCAGGTGAGGCTGGGGAAGCATTTCTCTGACGGCAGAACCATCAGCACCGGCTCCCCTCAATGCTGTCTTCTTTTTCCTCTTCTCCCTGTACACAAACAGCTGCACCTCAAGTCATCAGTCCGTCAAGCTCCTCAAATTCACGGACACACCACCTTCATTGGACAATGAATGTCACAGACTTTTTGAGACCCTCCCCTCTGGCAAGAGGATGCGGGCCATCAGGACCAAAACCTCAAGACTCAAGAACAGTTTCTTCCCCACTGTCAGTTAATTGATTTATTTAGACAGTAAAACCAATTTCTGTACATCTGTACTTCCTCCATTGCACCTTATGTGCATACATTTTGTGTTCTTTATATTCTGTTTTTTATTTTCTATGTTTAAATTGCTTCTATATTTTTATCTCTTACAGTATTTAAATTCAATATTCTCATTCTCCTTTATGTTAATTGTTTTGCACCAAAACACTAAGTCAAATTCCTTGTATGTGTAAATGTACTTGGCAATAAAACCGGATTCTAATTCAGATTCTGATTCTGATAAACCCAAACATGTGTCCAACTCAGAAAAAAAATATGTAATTAAAATACACTTACATCAAAATATGGGATTACAAAGCGATTGGAAAAAAAAAAGCTTTTCAGTAAAACATTTATTGTTGAATAAAACATTCCTTCTGTTGCTTTGCATCTTTTGCTGTGCAGGAATGCCTTCTTTTGGCAGATTTTTGGGCAACCTGGGTCAGCAAAGCCATTGAGACAGATTTGAGCGCAACATTTATGCACTTATGTTTTTAGGTCTATTCAGCTTTATTGCCCTGTTTTAAACATTTAGTAGAAAAGTAATAAAGAAGTAATCAAATGTACTAAGTTAATTGATTTATTAAGTAATTAAAACAGTTACATAACTTCATACATTTTCAACAGAGTAACTTGTAATCTGTAACCTTTTTCAGAGGTAACCTTCCCTACACTGTTTGAATACAATATTGCTGCAATGGTCAATCCAAAATACATGCTATCTCACTGCTCAGTCACCATCCTGAAATAAAAACAGAGCACCAATCTGAACATATGCCTCAACAGAGATAGGAAGAAGTGAGATGGCTCACTCATCAGCAACTTTCATCATAAGCATCACACAAAACAATGTGTTTAATTCAGATTGTTATTGATTAAGTGCTATTAATGTAATTAATTAATGTTATTGGCTATTTGTTTATTTTGAAAAATCCCATACCTAAATCTGAGATATGATAAAATATGCAAAGTGCATAGAATGTACATGTCTGTCTCACCCATATGTGCTGATAGATGTGATGTAAATATGTCACCATCATGTCATATTCCTCATCAGACTGCATACACAGGACATTAAAACTATTTATTATCTATTTCACTAGATGTGTTACACTGCTTATTAAAGAGCCAATAATGCTGTAAGAAGTAGATTCTATTTATGTGAGATCAAAATCACCTCTTTTAACTTATAGCCTCGAATCCCTGGCATGCTGCCTTTGTGCCTTAAAAAAATTGCCCTGTTGCAAGCCAGGTAGCCTTGCCCCCTACAATTTTTATTTTATTCCAGAGCTAGGTAGGATACACAATAAAACACAGCCATTCATATATGAGCAACATTTATGTAATTAATTTATTCCATTTATATGGCACAAAGCACAAGAAGGCTGTCTGTGCAGTTTCTGTATTTACTGATGTGGTATCGATTCAGTCCTGTGAACTGTGCTGAGGGACTGGAGTTTTACATTTGAGGAAATATGTGATATACTGAGGCACCTTCAGTAGAACACAATTACAACCCAAACTGTGTGTAGCTTTTAGGTATTACTTAATCATAAAGTACACAGAGATGTGTATGATATTTATCTTCTGCAATAAAAGTGGGCACAGTGGTAAACTGCATCCGGCATCAGGGCAAGGCTGACCTGACTTGAACTGAGAACTGTTCGTCTACCGAGTCTTCTTCTGACTAATGTCGGGTGGCAGAAGAATAAAGTGGATAAGACGTGATGGAGACTCACTCAGTAACGGGAAATCTGCTCTGCACACATCTTCACAGAAACATGGTTAACCCCTGACATCCTGGATCAAGCTGTTATACAGGATAGATGGACCTTGTTGGGAGCCATAAGGACACAAGACTCTGATGCAAATTGAAAAAATGCACTGCAGGAATTGAATGATGCCGCCTGCATCAACATGTCCAGAACAAGATGGGATTTTCATAGCAGCAGCTGATTTGAATCAACTCATCTTTTAACTCCAAAGCTGTAGCAAAATCAAGGACAAATGAAATTTCGTTTTTTAAAACCTTGTTTAAAAAATGATTAATAAATCTAGCTGCTACCTTGGAGAATGTGTCAGAAATACAGTTTTATATTTATACTGTGCCAGTGGTTTAAAATCATATTGCTGTCAAACCAAGTTTACAGATATTTTGAGGACTGAAAAGCTTTTTACTACAATTACAGAATGGCAGGAAGAAAAAAAAATAGAATAAGGGGTTCATTCCACTATATTCAGTAAAAGTGTGAGGTTTTACAGAAACATCTGAAGAAAAGCAGACTGTAACCTATCCATACAGGATAGTATCATCTGCATAAAAATGGAAAATATGGAAAATATGAATATTCTTAGTTTTGGCTATAATTTCTATCAGCAATAAATAGCATTTTAGTCACCAATGTAAGTGCTGTAAATCTTAGAACATCAAAACATCCCTGAAAACAGGATAGACAGAACATTGTCTAGACACTTATGTTTCTTTCTTGGACATATTTTTAGGTGTTGCTAAAATTGCTGGGATCCAAAACCTTAGAATTGACTTCTGTGAGTACATTGCCATCATATTCAATACTATAGGGCTGCAGAAGTCAAATCCAAGCTGCAATTAACTGCTTTGATTTAATGGATTTTTCTGGGAACATGGTGCTATTGTTACAAAGATCCATTGAGTGAAAACTGCAGCAGTCAGGCGAGGTTAGATACGCCAACAGTTCAACTGAAATGATATAACAGACAAATTGTACCTTACTGCAGCTGTGTGCTGTTGTTAAAGAATATAAACTATATCCTGTGGTTCATGTATAAATAAGGAATATTGTGCCATGAAGAAATCTTAGTTGAAATCATGTTTTACTCCACTACATACTTACCCAACAACTCTGATCTCACTGCACATATACATACTAAACAGAACAGAGGCTCCTAAAATAAAAAGTCAAATGGTGGTTTTGTTACGGTGTCTTGGATGCACACCCAGGGGCCCTGCATGGCTCTTGCGTGCAGAGAAAGAAAACGCAATTTCACTGGGAAAGTCCCATTACTAACTACCCCCTACGCATCTACATTTGACTGGTATATTAAACACAAAATACCCAACGAAACTTTCAAATTCTAAGATAAGACACTGCTTTGTTCATTGGTCAATAAGTCAATGTACACATGTTACACATACAGAGGTATTTTAGGGATGTGAAGAAATGCAACACCAGAGAGGTGTTATTTAGTCCTACTGGTAACACTTGTCAAACAGTTCCACAAACTGCTGCCTCCAAAATGATCATACATTGAATTGAATCAACTCCTCTCTTAAATACTTATTCTTCTAATAAACTAACAGGTAAATTGTAAGAAAGTGTAAATGTAGAGTGGTCCACTGATGTCTTATTTATGTCAAACTCAGATCTGACATGTTAAATCCTCACAAGAAAATGCCTGTGGCTCAAGAGGTACAGCAGGTTGTCCGCAAATTGGATGGTAAGTCCTCTGCTCCTCCAGTCAACATGTTGAAGTATCCTTGGACAAGATACTGAAGCCCAATTTTGCTCCTGATGGCTGCTCTATAAGTGTGTGTGTGTGGGTGTGTGTGCATGTGTGCATTTAAGCTGAGTTACAGGTGGCACTTTGAGTGGCGTGGCCACCAGTGAATGTGAAAGTGTAACCTGTTTTCATTCCAAACGCATAAAATAGCGGTGCTAAGTCAGTGCTTTTGGTGTAAGCAGCTAAGAATGAGACAGTCACAGACAGTGTTAGTGGTGTTATTATACACCAGCCGACAGCTGGATGACACCTGATGCGTCCCCTCTGTACGTGCACAGGCACCGTCAGTTGAGAATGAAGCCAGACGAATCTGTCATGTGCGCATCAAATACAGCAGGACGGTGTCAAGTTACAACACTGTCAGTAACAATGTAATATAAGGAGCCTATAGGGTGGCAGGGAGGGGTGATGAATGGGTCCCACAAACCTGGCCTTTGATGCAAGTTTCTGGTGTTGGCTTCCCCTTTAAAGGTGATGTTTTGGTTTTTTTTTTACAACTACCCATGTGCCTCCTTCCACTAAACCACAACCCCTTAACCCTTTTTTTATCGTTGCACACTTTGGTCAAGTAATCCCATGAATGAGTAAAGCTTTTATCACTTGTATTTTATATTTCAACCACAGATGAAATAAATATTGAGACAACAGCCAAAGACCTGTTTTCTTTGAAATTCTTAATTCAGGACTCACTCACTTTAAAGTTTCAGTGGCACTGGTAGAATTTCACCGCTAATGAAACAAATACTCACCCCCAGTCTGGCTTGAATCAGCTGAGTAAGCCCTCACATCCAACACCTCTGTCAGGGAAGAAGTGATGATTGATGATTTTCACTTTGAATCACCCACACTGAGAGGGCAGCATCTTTTACAGTTCACATGCAAGTCTCCCAAAACCCCACCCGTCAGCAAGAATCAAAACACAACTCTCACCTCAACATCATGTGCTCAGTCATATTGTGGGATCAGAAAGTACAGTCATCAAAGCTTTTATCACACCGTTGAAATTCACACGAGAACACAGCAAGATGCAGTATTGGCCATGTATTGGCGTGCATGCACGCGCACACACACGTACTTCTGAGCTGCACGCACAAAAATGATGCGTTGTGTTTTAGCACACATCTGTATCACTTGTGTTTGACAGTTTATCTGAGCCAAAGCCAAGTGACTGAAGCATCTAAGAATTCAAATGGAATGAATGAGCCCACATATTGCTGTCCAGCTGAAAACTTGTAGCATATTTCAATGGTCAAGAACAAATGATTTCACATTGACCTTGAAATTAATAAATGGTTGAAGAAAGCATTGGTGGAATCTAACTAAGTACATTAATCAAGTACTATATTTAAGTAGGCTATAAATTTGAGGTAATTTTCCTATCATCCTCGTTTATACTTCTACTTATATACATTTTGGAGGGAAATATCATACTTAGTGCACTACATTCATCTGACAGCTTCAGTTATGATTTTCAGTTATATTTTTGCATACAAAACATCCAAAGAGCCTGCTAAATATGTTATGTCATATTTTTAACTCCCCAACAGTTTATAAAAGTACAGCTGAAACAGTTAGTTGATATAAATCAGTCAACTGACAGAAAATGTATTGACAACTATTTTGATCATCATCTTTCATGTAAAAAGCTTAAATGGTTCTAGCTTAACAATGATGAGGATTTAATACTTTTCTTTTTAATTATTAGAAAAATCAATCAATCAGTTGATTAACTGAAAAATCAGACTAATCCATAATAAAAATAATCATTAGTTTTGTACAAAAGAAGTTCAAAATGAGCTCCACCTCAACCATCTACAGTAAAATCCTGCTTTTACAATAATACATAGCAATAATATTAGTAATAAGAATCTAATTATAAGATATGATATAAAGTAAAGTAACTGGGGGACAGTTTTCTGCCTTTTTAACGTTTACTTTAAATACTTCAAGCATATTTTCCTGATTATACTTACATAATTTTACTTTAGTGAGATTTCTAATGCAAAATGTTTACTTTCACTGTCAGTGTCATTACTTACTGCAAGAACCAATGTTAATGGGATTAGTAATGCGTGTGCTTTATATATATATATATATATATATATATATATATATATATATATATATATATATATATATATATATATAATTTTGGGGGCACACTTTTGGGTATGTTGCCTTAAAACAACACCATATCATAATGGTATAAATTTTTTAAAAAGAGGTTATTGTTTAAAATTTTAGTAAAGTTTTTTTACAATACTCACGAAACATATATATATTTTTAAAAAAACCCTTCAAGTTTAGAATTCATGTCATCTGAAATAGAAAAACATTAAAGATGAGCTCTTTTCATTACTTTGTTTGTTTGGTTGTTACCCTCAAGCAACATTATACTACCGTGAAACAGCCAATAGGAATGGATGTGTTAAAGAGTGTAAGTATATTTCAGCAAACTTTACAGAAACAATTTATAAACCAAACTATCCTAACCCTCTTCAAAAACAAGATAGTGAGTTATAGTCCATTGTTTGATTATTTGTTTGACAATTAAATGCCTGTTTTCACTATCCTGCTGTGTGTCTTTGCTGACAGATTGTATGTTGCCAGAATTTGCTGTGTTGCTAATTGAGAGCAGCTTGCTGTCTTCCAAACCTCTAAATTTGGATTTATTCTCACTAACATCACCCGGAAGTGATCATTTTACCCTCTACTTCTTTGAAGAGTCATAGAATCATATCTGATTCATACTGTGAATGAAAGGAAAATGTGTGTAAAATATGAGCCCACAGTCTGCTCTGCAGAGTGGATTCAAACAGCACTGTTTGCACTGTTTGACTGTGTAGTAAACTACACAATGTCATAGCCTGAACTGTAATGACGCATTATTAGTTATCAATTTAATCTGTAGAGTTTAAAAGAATATAGTGATGACTGTTATGCTTTTGAACAATAAACCTAAATACACATACTAAACTAAAAATTGTCATGGTGGGATTCCATAAATGTACAACATTGCTTAGAGGCAACATTTGCATAAGAACAATTTTCTATTACTTATTTAAAAAAGTACCTTAAACAATTTAGAATTAAACTTAACTCATCTATAATTGTGAATTTCCAGATTGTAAAATTAAAGAAAAAGACATTTTCAGACCATTTTTATGGAGAGTTGATGGGGTTGACCCATATGGGAAAACCCCCCAAAAAGGGACTCAGCATGGCCTCCAGAAAGTTATGTTACAATAGAAGGGCCCTGACTCTTAATTCAAGTTTTGTGACATAACTGAGGATGGATTATGTGAGTGTAAATGACCAAAAATGGGTATGTTACCTAGAGGCAACATTGTGCCATAGAGGGTTAAACAAACTGAAAACTGAACTGAAAGGACTCTGCTGACAGAAGCAACAATACTCAAGGGCATGTTCAACTCACGGATTAATATGATCAAATAAAAAAAAAGAAGCAGGGACAGTATTCCCATGTTGCCCACATATTTATACAACCAACTTACCACCAGAGGACAACACCATACTTCCCGTTCAAACCAGTGTGTTTAATGTATAACAGTAGTACATATAAGATGTAGGGTTATTTTAATGTATGGTTTATAGTAATAATTTAATGTGAATTTAAATGTCCAGTGTAAATCGAAATTTTCTAAAGGGTAAATCTCAAGCCCAAATTTTCACTTTAAATCCTACTGACTTACTGACATTTAGATTCTTTTGGTTTCATTTCTTTGTAACATTAATTTGAGTAGGTTACACTTTAAAAATAATTTAAAATATAAAATAAAAATGTCACTGGATTACATGAGCAGCAATCTAGGCAGGACATATGAACTATTTCATATTTATCCCAAACTATTTTTTTTCTTTTTCCCTTATCCTTAGTTTTGTCAATTTAATGGTTGGTGGGAAACAAGAGACAAACTCTGACAAATTCTCTGTGTCAAGGTCACATCCAATCTGACCACCAGTGTAGAATTCCTAGACTGGAAAAAGTCATGCCAGTGAGCATATTAATTATTTTTTCGCCAAAATGTATTGGACAAAACCATTTAATAAACAACTAGCCTTAATGAAATAAAAGAGAAAAAGAACATGAACTACAGTAGTTACCACTAGAAGAAAGTTCAGATGTATGGTAGGGATTCCTGTAAACCAACACTTTGGAGGACCTTAGCAGTATAAGGCTCACAGAATATGAACATGGCTGCTGAAAATGCTCCAGATTTTCATCATGTGCTTCAGATTTTTCAATGTGTTTCTGCCTAACTCCAGGCTAGTTTCAACCCTCTGATTTGAATAGAGAAGTGAATGTTATTCAGTGGATGTCTAGAAGGCAAGAAGAGACCTAAATAATCAAAAACAGTGGATTCAAATCAAGAAAAATGCATGTTTGTTCTTTGAATAGCAGCATAGAACTCATTTTCATTAAATTAGCAATTAAGAGCAACTAACACTATAGATAGGACTCATGTACTCCTGATCAGATGTCATAAAATAATCTGCCATTGTACTGAAGGCTCTGCGTTGTTGTGATCAAAGCAGATTTGGAGCAAAGCAGGTTAAACATGTGGAAAAAGCCGTTAATTTGCTTGGGTGTGTGAACCTTTTCATAAACACGGCTTGTCTGTTCTTTTTGCTCGGCTATAAAACTGCTTACTTTCCAACAAACATATTTTTTCAGGTTGTCAGAGCGGTGTTTGGAAAGTGTAAAAGTGTTCGTTGCAGTTTCTTGTTGTGTTGTGATTCGCTGTCCTCTGTGTCCTGCTGTGGGTATAAATAGTGAGCGGATATCTTACAGCTCAAATGTGCCATCTGCCTCTGAGACTGTTGTAAGGTGAGTGCTCAGTCTTTACCTTTATTCTAGTGTCAATACTAACATCCAGTACCAGACACACCTTTTAAAAATAGCAAGATGATACATTTTTGATATCTAAATTTTGTAAGTTTTGGCAGCTCAGCTGAACTTATACTATAAATACAAAACAAAGATGGACAAATGCTATGCTGTTTAGATTTCAGTGTGAAGAAGACCTCCACTATTTTCTTATGTCTTTTTGTTACTTTTTTGTGCTTCTGGCCTAAACCATCTAACTGTGCAGTCCTATTCAGACACAGGCCTGTCTCTTATACTAAGTCTGAGCTGCCAAAATATGGTTATATTTCCTGTGGAATAACTCCCCCTCTGACTCATTTTTAAAGTATCTCCCTCGAACCTGTGAAAAGGAAGACAGAGGAGGTTCTGCACAGAGGTGAAACGGTAAGCAAAAATTTACGGTTTTACACCAAAACTTAAAATCATCTGACTGGAATCATTACAGGGTGACAATAAGGGTAAAGATCTGAAATCTGTGTGGAATGCGAGGATGTTTTGAGTGAGAACAGAACACAGTCAGTGAGGGTAAACTTTGTGAACATGATCTTGTGCAAATATGTCAAATCATGAATATATTAACAACATGTGCAAGAATAGTGTCATGCACAAAATCTTCAGAGAGAAAAACACAACTGGCCTCGTTTGGTTAAGGGAAGCAAAGATGTGTTTTTGCTAATATTTCAGATTGGGAACATTAACCACTACATGTACTTCTTCAGGTGGTGTAGTTTCACGCACACAGGAGCAGATATTCTTTTCTTTTCTTTTCTTTTTTTCTTTTTATTTATTTAAGATATTTTTTCTTTTTAGATTTTGACTGAATTTTCAGCAGTAGAGGCTTGGAAAATTTCTATGATAACATTAAGCACTTCTTAAATAAACTGACAATTATAAAGCTGATCTAAATGCTCAGTAGAGTGAAATTAAAGTTGCATTTTTTAGAAAATTCATGACAAAAATATTGTAATTGTAATATTGTCAGGCTGAGACAATAGAGAGTTAGGCTGCATTCGGACCATTTGCCGACCTACATAAAAGAGCGCAAATGTAAAATGGGGCATTTCATTTCTCGCTGGTGCCTAAGGCAACACCAGCGCTCCCCCCATATTTTTTTAATGCACAACTATCAGACAGCGGCGGGCGGGGACTGTTTGAAGATCCTACGAGCACTTCTTTTCTGTCACCTCTAAGTATTGGTCAAGTCATCGTATAATATATTCTGTTTGAAAGCTTCATTTTTACTGCACTTGGGTTGTTGAATGTCGTATGTAGCATGAGCAATTCAGGAAATGCTCACCACAATTATGTAAACTAAAATACATCTCCACAAAATGACACTTAAGCAAAAAAGTTCATTCTTAACCTTGAAAAGAGAGGTTTGAAAAAAAAAAAAATCCCCCTTCTTCTAGTGCTGGAGAGGCTGTCAGGTGTAGTGGAATACTCAGAAAAAAAGGCTTGTAAGTGGAACCTGAGTTAAGATTTATTTTGTAAAACTTCTGAAATGTTCAGAACATTACAGCTTTAAAGATCAGTCAGCAATTCAGTCAGCGTAAAGGTGGACATGCAAATACTCCAGAAGCTGATAACTATTGTTGTTGTCAGTGATCTTTTAGCTCTATGATCTTACCTAAAGGAGCCATGATGATAATATTCTGTGTAGGCCTCCATTTTCCTTCTCCTCTCATAATTTTTAATCTTTTTATCTGCAGTGATGCATCTTGATCTGAGGGCTGAAGGGAAAAACACTGATAGAATGATACACATGACACACAGAAACCTGACATCCCAAAATAAGCAGTGATCTTGAGAGGACGAATCTGCTCAAGTACTGTAGACAGCATGTAACAGATTTTAAAGAATTGCCTTTAAGGTCTGATAATATAAAAGTCTGCCAAAGTTTTTCTTTTTTGTGAACACACACACACACACACACACACACACACACAGTCAACATATGAAATCAGACTTGATTGAACTGAGTAAAATCTAAGAGGACTATTGTAAAAATTGAGTTGCATCAACTATAATATTCTATTTTTTTAAATTGTTTAACCAATATTTTGTGTGTATTGTATTAAATCTAAATTGAAATATCAGTTACACAACATTTTAACAACTAAGATGTAGCTGAAAAAAAATCTCAGTATTAAATCATGTTAATAACCTAATCATAAACTAATTCTAGTTATTATCACCAACTTCTTGTAACACAGCAGAATAAATGTAATCACAGTTTCCAAAATAACAAACCTTTTAAAAAGATTTTATTTTATTTTATTTATTATATTGTATGTATCTCAATGTCTTATTTAGAATCACGGTCCATTAAAGCATTAAAACTCCCCACACCATTAAAAGAACAAAGCTGACAGCACCCCACAACTCGACCTTCAACTCCAAGGATGTAGCTGGATCAAGGGTAATTGTAACTTCATTTTTTTAAACTTTGTTTAAAAAATGACCAATAAGTCTACCTTCTACATAGTGGAAAACACAGTAGGCTGCCTGGACAGTAGGAGGAGCCTTACATGAACCATGTGATTCAGGGTTATGGACTTGTTGCTTTGTTTTATGCTCAGTGTTTGAAGTCTAACAGAAACTCTACAAAAGACATAAGCAGTTTAGAAAGTTTGGAAGGATACTTCAGAGTGATGGTGTCAGTCAGGCTGAGGAGAGTCACATTATTAAAACCAGTCAGCACAGAGATCCCTCGACGCTGATGCGCATTCAGCTTTGCACATGCACACACTCTGTGCTGACCCACAGATTTCAATGAGTTGAAATCTTGCCCCCTTAAATAAGGTGTAACTTTTATAAACATGGAAAGAGGGATTATTAAAAAAAAACCTGAATTTTGAATTAAAGTAGTATAATGTACTATTGAAGAAAAATGTGATGTGACAACAATATCTGTTTTTATTTGAATAATCAACCCTTAAACACTTGGCTGGGCAATTTTAGATCAAAGATCTGAAAACAAGAGTCTCCTACACGTGTATCAATGTGATATGGATGTGTAATTTGAAATATTGGAGTATGTGAGTAATAAACCCACACATGATTGATAGTAGTAGCAGTATGAGGCATCTGCAACTTTCCACACTGTAATGTGGCTGATTACACGATCCAAACAGGAAATACTGCTTCGAACCCATTTGTGGCTGACAGATGTTGAATCACAGAAATACCAACCAAATATCAACCATCACATCACATTTCTCTGAGTGTGTAGTGTTGTGACAAAAGCTCCCCTCACTTTGACAAAACAGACACAGAGACTTTGATGGGCTTCCTCTGGGGGAGATAACGTTGAGAAGGAAAGCCAGAATGAGAGATGACAGTGAGAAGCCACAGACATGTGCTCTCACTTTCTACTGAATTCTGTTCTGTGGGTGTACATTTGCAGAAGACATATGGTGTCGGCTGTTTGTTTGATTGTATAGATGCATGCTTCCCTGCAGCTTTGAAGACATTTCTGATGATGATAGTGTGAAAGCTGAAGGGGAGGACCATGGTATGTCACACTATACTAATTATTATTACTTGCCTCATAGAAAGAGATGTCATGTCATTAGCTTATGAGCCTCTGAGGGCTTACATGATGCCACAATTTGATTTGATTTTTGAGTTGACTTATATTTAACACATATTAAAAACGGCAATGTTATACATTTTACCAAAAAGAGACATGCCAGAGAAACCCAAAAGACCCTCAAGGAGCTTGACAAGTGGGGTTCCCAACAAAAGTATCAATGAGTGAATACAATCTGTTAACATGGATCAAAAACAATTATAAAATTGTTTGAAAAAAAGAAAAGGTAAACAAGGGGAAAAAACATATCATTTAGGGGTTATTGTTGTAGTAGGATATTTTTCAGTTTTTTTAAATGATAAAGGAGAAAGTCTAAAAAGGTGAGGAGGAAATGAGTTCCATATCTTGGAACCTCTGTATGTTATACTAAATTGGGATCAAGTGGATTGTGCATCAGGGGGCTGAAGGTGGAGTGCTTTTCGAGTGGAGTAATTATGAAAATGATTGGTAGCGATAAAGAGATTGTGAAAAAAGGGGTAAAGTGTTTTATTTAAAGAATCATGTACTGACTGAGGAACTTGGAAGTTGTTATTTTGATAAATACTGAGTATGTCAAGTTTGTGAAATAACTAATGTATGATTCTCACCGCTCGTTTTTGCAACTGCAGAATCGGTTGCAGTTTAGTTTGGTGAGTAGTGGCCCAGGTAATGTTGCAATAACTAATGACAGGATAAATCATAGAATAATAAAGATTGAGGGAGACTTTGTTGTTAGGATATAACACATTTCTCAAGTTATTCCAATGTTTTTTGCAGTTTTGGATGCTATGGGTGAATTGTGAGGTTTCTAAGATATGTTTTCATTTATAATTACCCCAAGAATACGAATTGATTCTACATTAACTATTGTGACATTATCAGTCAACACAGTTAAAATCTCAGGGTACTTTTTGTAATCGTGACCAAACAATATAACATTTGTTTTCTTAATTTTTAGTGACACTTTGTTAATTTTGAATCATTTTGTGATTTTTTCCAATTCCTCATTGACAACTTATGATTGCAGTAAGATTTGTGTGAGAATAGAACAAACTAGTGTCATCAGCAAATACAATTTTTGATAGCTTTTCCAATGCATTGGCCAAATCATTAATATATATATATATATATATATATATATATATATATATATATTTTTTTTTAACTGCAACAAACTGTAGTCTGTGTTCCAGATAATTAGTAAACCACTTAAAGTAGCTCAGCATTTACATTGTCATAACCAGGAACAGAAATCTCTAAGGATCCTAATAATTTACATACTTCTGTGGTGACAGGTCTAAGATGAGATCCAACAATAGGTGGTAATTTTAATTGGATGGGACTTTCATTAACCACAGGGGTTCTTGAATCCAGTGCTGGTCTAATTTCAGAAAAAAAGGTTAAAAGTGTGCACTATTGTTCTTAATGAATGAATTAATGAATGAATATTTTAAGAAGATTCACCATCATGGATGCATGTTTTTTAAAGAAGAGAGGAGTAGAGAAGATGAAGCCAAAGACATGTGAATGGATATTATATCAGTATTTGCTGTTCAAAAGAGAGTTATGAAAGATGCATTTTGTTTTTTAAGTTGGAGGACTTGATTGGTTGCCATACAGTCAGTGAGCAGAGGTTTTGGTCTCAATATGATGACATGATGGTGCTAAACCTGGTTACCTAACTGAGAAGAACCAAAAAGTCCCAGCGCCTGGCTGTTGCTCCCTAAGAAATATTTCAGCGCGTAAAAAAGCATAAACCTGTTGATAATCACATGAAAATGTTTTTAGACATGTTAACACCACAAGTGGATTACACTGCAAAAGTTGTTTGATACGTTTCTATCAGTTTTTTGAAATGGTTTCCATTCTGAGAACCTGCCTCCATTACAATACAACATAAGTGACGTGAACTCACGCGGACCACAGTGCTTGTTGTTAACAAAGGACTACAGATTTTTTAAAATACAAAGTGTGATGGTGCTGGATGCTCAAAAGATGGAGTAGTAAATATAAGAATAAAAAATTGGACAGCTTGCAACAGCTGCAACGGATAAAGCTGAGTACCACTTTGTGAAGCAGGCCTACTACTCCAGGAAATACCATCCAGGCATCTTCAGCAAACAAAAGTCCCAGTGGTTGCAGGTGACATATCACCATGCTGCACAAAGATGCAGCAGCTTTGTCTCCCACTCTTTCTGTAGACTGCTGTGGTGATGCTATCGCTCACTCTCTTTCTCTCTCTCTCGCTCTCTCTCTCTCTCTGTGTGTGTGTGTGTGTGTGTGTCACTGCACCTGTGAGCAACCTCTCTATAAGGAGGTCTGGTACAGGAAATGTTTTGAACCACAGAAGACTTTAATCTTTATATGGCTGCAGTGAATGCTAGATGCTGATTGGCTCCAAGGTGTGCATTATTTCCAAATAACCACACAGCTCTGATATCATTTTTACCTTTTTGAAATTCTTCTGCATATGTATAGGAGTAGTAATTTAATGATTTTAGTTGTGCTGTCCAAAATAAGCAATATTTAGAAGACATAATACAGTGAGAAATATAAAACGTGAGGACAAATTAATAATTTAATCTCTTAATTTTGTTAATTCATGCTCCTAAAGTAAAAATGAATGGGCACAAATTAACAATCACCCCTCATGTGCACAAATTACAAATTTGTTCACTTGACTTACCTTTGGCTCTGAAATTAATAATTACCTGACTGACAATTTTATGTTCCAAGAATGTTCCCCTAATATTACCGTAACGAAAACATTACCTTTCAATGTTAATGTTTTTTGCATCAAGTTTTAAAGTGTTCCCTGAATGTTCTTTCCCTAGTTAGGGCAATGTTATCTGAAATATGTTATGAAATCATTGAAAAAAACACATTCCTAAAATGTTCACATTTTTTGTATGTTTTTTTTTTTTACCCCTCAGAACTTCCTTCCCTTGTTAGGAGAATGTTTGTATGACTAATTATGTAGCATGAATGTTTTTTAAAACACTCTGCAACCTGCATCCTAGACAGTTTAAAACATTACAGGAATGTTGCAGCCAGTACATTCCAGGTTTGATTATGTATAACATTTAAGAAACACCCTGTAAAAGACCTCATGTTACCTTATCCCCAGACACCATTCACAAAACAATATCCCACTTTCTCTCTGTGTTAACATACAAAGTGCTGCTACCTTACAGAATTGCAGAAACAACACCTAACATCCAACAACATTCATATGTAGAAATTAATTCAGTATTTGTTGAAAAGTCAATACCAAAGCACCGATTGTAAAGTTGTGCACTCTGAAAGAAACAGCAATATTTCTCCACATGAAGCTCTGAAATATGATTAAAATGAGTTCATTTGTAAAAAATGTTGTATTGTAAACCTCAATGCAGCTGCAGTTTGGAAACTTAGCCTACTGTCATCAAAGCTATAACCCATTAAATTTTAGTTTTCATAAATGTATCTTGTAAGCAGTAAACATTGTAAAGAGCATGGAACAGATATGTTATTAATAAATTGAGACTAAAGTCTGGTAAAGAATCACTGTCTCTCTTGTCACTGCAGAGATGTCAGAGATATCCAGTGAGAGTGTGAGGTGTGGAAAATCTCATCCACAACATGACAACAAGATCAAACAGCTGGAGGAGCCACACCCTCCTCCTCCTCCTCCTCAGACTGGGGACACCTCAGGAAGTCAGGTATGAAAAAATGACATCATATTTCCATGCAACAAACATCATCCTTTCATCAACACAGAATGTACATAGTATTTCCTTGAGTTGAAGATGGTGGTGTCATATTATTATATAGTATATTATTGATATTTCTATTTAAAATGGAGTAAATTGGTATTGAGCATTTTGTTGTTGTGGCTGGTCTCTATACTGCTGCAATAATTCTAATGCTAATGCTTTAAACACTGTTAGGTAGTTTAATCTGTGACAATGTATCTGATATAATCATGTTTTTTACTGCACAAAACGTACTGCATGTTGCACATACTGATAATCCTGTACTAATGACAACATATAAAAACTTTTGTTCTCCAACAGGTGTAACTGCCAGTATGATGAGATCATGTCATTGTGTTTCTAACTAAGATGCATGTGGTTGTGAAGTAATGAGCATACGACTGGATGAAACTCAGGTTTTACTGCATAAATCATGTGAAAGTTTGTTAATGGAAGTTTTGATATAGTTTTGTTGTGGTTAAATGTGATCCCCATTTACTTCAGTTCATAAAGAATGTTCACTTCTTTTGTTTCTCAGTTCACTGTGGAGACAAGACAGAAAAACAAAGTATTCCTTTTATCTGAATGAATCTTGTTTAACTATGATACTGATACTGACAAAAACAAAATACATAACTAAGAAAAAACAATATTCTGTTCAGCATATTGTCATGATCATGGCTGCCAATGGCTTGAGCTATATCTGTTTCTGATACATTTCACCTGGGTACATAGTGTATGATAGTTTTTGTGTAAAAGCGTTTGTTGTGACAATTGGCGTAATTAGACAAGTCTTGCTGGGCTTCAATACTTATGGGGCATAAAATAATATATGTCCCGGCAGATACTGACACATCAGTGTAATAATACTAGGTGACTAATAAATTGCTTTTGTGGTAGGCAGAAATCATCACAAGATAATACAGCCAGTTCTCATTAAAATACTGCCAATACTGTTTTTGGCATAAGATCTCAATGTCAAAGGCCACGTCTCGTTTCTGCATGATACCGGCTAGATGGCATCAAGTGAGAATGCGGACCAACAGAGCCATTTGCAGTGTTATTTTACACGTGCGGACAGCCAAACGGCACCTGCTGCATTAGCCTCATGTGCTAATATGCTGCTGGACATCGTCAGGTTGAATTGCTGGCAGTGATGACACAATATAAGGAGCACAAAGGTGCATGTTTGGCGGGTGGGAGGAGCAGTGGATGGGTCCAACAAACTCAAACTCAAACTCAGACTCAGACTGATGCGGGAGTCCGGTGTTCGCTTCTCATTTGAATGTGGTATTTTATTGTACACCTTACCATGTGCCCTCCTCCCCTAATCCTAACAATCCATGCCAGCATGTGCATTTGTTGACGTCCCAGTGTTGGTTGCCATGTGCTTGTGTTGTTTAAACATAAAAGGGTTTGATTGTCATCCCACCATGTGCATTTGTTGACATCACAGTAGCGCCATTTTGCAACTAAATAGCAGATGCAAAAGTCTGCGGAAGTCCACTGCAAAGCGTGAATGACTGGGGATGAGATCATGTTGGATATTGTGCCAAAACTTAAAAGCAGGGGCAGGGCTTTGTTTCTTTTCTAGTCCTGTAATGGTGTCCCCACTGCTGCATGGTCCATCTTTCACAGCTTAATTGTCTGTTCCACCAGAAGAGATTGACCTCTGGTGGTGCATGCTGTGTACAGCAACACATTGCCCTAATACAGCATCTCTGCATCTGTATTTTTGACACTACTGAAATCATACCTCAAGCTTACAAGTTTTTTTTTTGGTTTTTTTTTTTTTTTAGATTTTGTGATTTTGATTGGCATATTGTGGCAACTTCTCAATCGTCTAGTTTAATAGTTAGTTAGGATAATTCATTCTGGTGTTAATTCTCTCCCTGTTGATGGTTGTTGTTGGTTCAGTTTTGTTTTTCCTGAGTGTCTGCCACAGTACAGCGCTGCTCTGTTGACAAGTCACTGGCAGCTGTAATCTTTGCTAACTATTTTGGGCTCTCTATTACCACTATACTGATTCATTTATTTTCCGTAACCGCTTGTCCTTGTAAGGGTCGCTGGGGGGCTGGAGCCAATCCCAGCTGTCATCGAGCAGAAGGCGGGTACACCCTGGACAGGTCGCCGGACTATCCCAGGGCCGACACAAATAGATGGACAACCTTTCAAAACTCACAGTCACACCTAAGGGCAATTTAGAGTCACCAGTCAACCTGAGCTGCATGTCTTTGGAATGTGGGAGGAAGCTGGAGACCCCGGAGAGAACCCATGCAGACACGGGGAGAACATGCAAACTCCACACAGAAGGGCCCCCGCTACCACTATACTGATACTGCAAAATCAAATTTTTGCTTGCAGCAGGACTTTTTTATAGTCATAAATAACATTTAGTTTCATTTTTGTGAATGAAACCTGCCCAACATGGGGTGAATAGGTAGGCTTATATAAGAATTTAGGGGCAAAGTCTCATCCCTGCCCCTCCTCCTGACCATCCGATGGTTTTCATAGGGCTAAAATAAGCCTTTCATAACATGTCAAGTTAAGAGAGTTTGTTAAGGAAATAGAAACATGTTCTTTCATGAGGTCTAATTAATTAATTGCAATGTGTCATGCCATCCACTCACTGTAGTTGACATTGGTGGTTTTTCACTCCAGTGTTGGAGCAGTATGGGAAGCATCAGACAGAAGCAGCAGAGACCATCAGTACTCCGTCAGCTTTCCCAAACAGCTTCCAGACGACAACACGGTATGCAGATACTTTAGTGATCTGACATCATTTTATCATTTTAAATGTGTGCTGAAATTTTTAAGTATGCCTCATTCTGTATTTCTTCCAATGTGCACAAACAAGATCAGCCTTGATAAAAGTATACAACTGGGTTTTCAAACACAGCCATTCTTGCATTGGTGCTTGATACAGTTCACTTAACTGAATAGGATTTTAAGCCCACTCTCAACATCGATAGTGGTAGTATTGTGTGGTAGTGGTATTTTTTGGTGCACATATTTGCAAAAGCTCAAAAGCCTGAATTCAATGCTTTCTTTTCCTAGTGCATCCACGAAGTAGTGCAGCTGTCTCCATTTGCAAGGAAGAGGTGAATTCAGGCTGTCTTCCTGAGTCATCTTCACCACACATCAGATCCTGTCCTAAGCAAAGTCATCATCTTCTACCCATGAGGAGAAACAGTCCAAAGCAGAGCTACACAGAGGCCACACTTCATGATGGGTGACTATCTGCAATCTTAACAATTCATGCAAATTCAGGCAATCCCTGTGAATTCTGCACAGCCTTGCAATTTTGTCAAATCATGGCAAGTTTACTGCAACTCTGACTCATCTCACTCACAGCTGCACGCAGTGCTCAGCGCCTCTCTGGAGCTGTAAGAGATGTTCATGTATAGTTATTGTACTACATACAGTGGCTAGCAGTCGGCGCGCTCTAGGTTTTCAGAGACAGACAGGACAAGTACCCCACAGCTCAGCATTACACTGCTGTATAGAGTAGTGGAGAACAAAATGTACTTTTGCCACTTTAAAAAAGGCTTACATAAAAGAAACAATATCAATCTAATTGCAGCTGTGGCTCAGTGGTAGAGCAGGTTGCTCTCTAATCGGAAGGTCAGCGGTTTGATCCAAGATTCCTCCAGTCAACATGTCGAAGTATCCTTGGGAAAAATACTGAACCCCAACTTGAGCCCCAACCCCAACTGAACCCAACCGTTGTTGCGTCATTGGAGTGTGAGTGCGTATGAATGATTACTGAGTAGTAGGTGGCACCATGTACAGTAGCCTCAGCTAAGTGGATGCTGTATTGAGAATGTTTGTAACGTGAAGTTTCTTTTCAGTCAGATCACATTCTTACCCAAACAGCTGAGCGGCAGTGGTTGAGAAAGGTAGCGCCAAAGGAAAAGGCTGTATGACGGTGAGGAAATGAGGTGAAAACACTTTCAATACAGCGTCCACTTAAAATGATATTACATTTTTTGGGGTAGGCCTTTTTAAAGTGGCTATAATATGTTTTGATATCAATTTCACTATATAGTATGGTACTGCTGAGCTGAGGGGTGCACATCCAATGTATTTGTGCCAACCACCAGCTACTGTATACGCTGACTATACATAAATATCTCTTAAAGGCCCACTTCTAAAATCCCAACTATCGCTTAAAAAAGCTACAAACTCTTATGATAAAAAAAAAAAAACCTAAAAATATCACAACTTGCATTGCAGCAGTTTTAGATAAGCTGCTGTGAAATCAGGCATTTCAGGCCGCAACAATCACAAAACAGGCCAAAAAGTCCAAGAGGGACTGTTTACTCTAAGTTCTCTTGTGGACAATCAGGCTGGGTTATGAGGGTTTTCCCATCCAGTTTCCTTGTATGTTGTGGATGTGTAGAAAGTTTATGATCAAGTATGCTGCGATATATGGTGGACATCCGTGGTATGGCACGGTATGAGAACAGGGCAGCTACTACAGTAAGAGCCATTCAGCCCTTGGAGCGAGAGCTATGGCAGCAATGTCATTATGAATTCAAACACTGTCTCAGTGGGCTTTGGACCACATCAAGGTAGTACCTTGTCAGTGATTCTGTTTGTGATTTTCATAGACAGAATGTCAAAACGCAGCAGAGACACAGTGTTCACTATGGCGACCTAAGGACAGTTCAGTTTAATTCAAGTTAATTAAATTCAAGGCTTTATTATCAAGAAAAAAGCACAAGCCATCAAAATACAATTACAATAATATATATATATGAACATGAACACATCTTTCTCTCTTTCTCAATATATATCCACTGTACAAGTAATTTAAGATTGTTGAGGACTGAACTCTTAAGGAGGATGTGAGCTATGGTGTCTTCTGTAGATTGTTTGGGATAGAAGGCAAACTGTGGTGGGTCCAGTGTGCTGGTTAGTAAGGAGCAGATGTAAAGTCCTTCAAAATACTTCATCTATAGAGGTGAGTGTCACTGGGCAGTACTCATTCAGGCAGTCGGTTTTGTTTCTTGGGCACAGGAATGATGGTAAACTTCCTAAAGCATGTGAGTATGAGCTGGTGACCGGTTGGATATTGCTGTAAAACGTGGCGCTAGTTGGTCAGCACATAGTTTGAAGCACACCCACTTATACTGTCTAGACTTATTGCTTTGTTGGTGTTCACATGCTTGAAAGCCTCCTGACATCAGGCTCAGAGAAGGAGCTTTTTTCTCTGTACAAATATCTTTCAACTTTTGGCTCTGATCTTTGTTTAAAGGTCTTTCCTTGTGCCACACTTTCAGTCTGAAAGTACACCTCTGTACATGATCGGTACATTTCTGTCCCCGCCAGCATCCCTGAGGGGACCAGTGCTCTGTTTGTGAGTGGCCTCTGCCGCTGGCCTGGCTGTGATGTGCTGTCTGAAGATTTCCCAAGTTTCTTAAAGTAAGTAGACTGCTGAATACTACATTCATGGAATCACTTGTCTTCCAAGTTTTTCTTTAGTTTTTTGATAGAGTTGGGCCAGCACATTCCCTGCTCCCAGTGTTTTGTTGAAAATGAGTATGCATCAATTTTGTAATCGAGTTGATGAGAGGGACCAGTACCTGCACAATGTATCTTGAAGTCCTGTCTCAATAGTGTAGCTGTTATGTTTGAACTTTCTCAAAACTCTTTTATTATTAAGACCAAAATGATTCTTGCAGTATACAAATAAAATCCAACATCTTTAAATGAATTTTAAAGTTTCATGAATTTTTAATAAACTTTCATAAAACTGGCCTGTCTAGACAATAGAAAGATGTTAATACTTTTGAAATTGTTGCGATATAACAAGAGAAAACTGAGAAATGGGTTGTAGCATTCACTTTTACTTAAGAGGTAGAAACCCAAAACTACCAGTATACACTGCACTGCAGCGGACCAATAAATGCTCCCGCTTGGGAGGCAAGGTTATGGTCGGCTCGTCCTAATACTGTATGGCTGATGGCCGGTAAAAATTCAGTAACTGAATCTTGGCCCATATCAGCACTGTTTGGTTCTAATCTTTGATCTCAGGTTTTTTACCCTCCATTTACATGTTTACACAGGAGTATGGCGCTTGTTCTCGCATCACAGTCAAACAGTACAGTATACTTAGAAATGTTTCTGAAGACATTTTAAGTGGGAAATATAGTAACAGAATCTTGGTTGATATTTTTTCAATTTTCATTTTTATTTATAAGTATGTATGTATGTATAGTATGCATGGACGATTGATCATTAATATCATTAATATTTTTCGATCATTAATATCATTAATATTTTTTTATCATTAATATCATTAATTTTTTTATCATTAATTTCATTAATATTTTATCAGTGCTGCTGAGTCTTACCATTTGATTGTAGTGTAGTCTGAGTTTAAGATAGGCATAGAGAGAGAGAGAGAGGCAGGTCTCTTTCTTTATAGGCTTTTATGCTCTTTGTTTCAGTGGTCATCGGAGTTTTGGTTCTCTTGCTCTCCTCTGGCTCTCCACCTCTTACAGACAGACACAAAAAAACAAACACACATTCACGCACGCACACACACACACACACACACACATAAAGCAGGTCTTTTGCAGAGCTCTAGATGGTGACTATCGACAACTATTTAGTCACATTTTGCAACCACTGAGCACTAGTGTGACTTGCAAATATTAGTAATATATGAACTGGAGAGCTGTCAGTTTGTTGCTTGCTCGCAGTGAATAAATCATCACGTGTAACGGCGCTGCAGTAACAGTCTAACTAAATGAGTGGTCGTGGCAGTAGTGATTTTCAATTGTGACTATTTAGCCACATTTTGCATCCACAGAGCATCAGAGCGACTTGCAAATATTAATAATATATGAACTGCAGAGGTGTTAGTTTTGTTGTCCGTTCACAGTGAATGAATCCTCACAGGCACCACAGTATCTGTTTTACTGTATCTAACACTAACATCCACCTGTAGACCGGAAGCTTCAAATCCACAGCAATAACATCAACACTTCCGGTCCGAGGTGAGCCACGTTCTTCAAAATAAGAGCACCATGGGTCCTGCTATGATTTGTTTAATTATAACAATACTTTTAAAATTTCATTATAAAAGTACTTTATTTAAATTCCTTACAACTGTATTTTATTTCAGTTTTATTAAATAACAGTTGCTATTTTATTTAACTTGATTGTGACTGCATATCGAGATATATATTGTGTATTGTAATATTATTTTAAAGCCATATTGCCCAGCCCTAGTTTTGCATCATTCAGCATTTGACATTATTTGGAAGATTTGTGCTTGGAGATGAGCAGGGAGATCTGGGCCCTGGCAACATGGAGGGAGGCTTACATCCACCACCCACATTATTATAATACAAAGCTGATTGAAAACGAGCAGTGTATCCCTTAAAGACTGAATTTAAGAGCATCTGGTTATGTTTATGCATTGCATTGAGTTCGGGTTGGGGCAACGGTTGGGATCTGGCTAAAGTATAGAGTCAATCAATCAATGGAGGACATGTTCAGGGTAACGTTCAACAGAACATTAGACTTCTGTCCAGTACAGAAACTAAGAGAGATTAGAGCTTGTCATCTGATTTTGTGTTTCATGTATTTCCTTAAAATGCTGCACAATCAATCTTTCCCTATCTTGTGTTCTAGGCATCTCCATTCTGAACACAGTCATAGTGACAGAAGCATTGCGCAGTGGAAGGTCCAGCAAGACATTGTTCAGTGCATGGAGAGTCAGGTGGGTAACACAGAAACCTGGAAGGTCTACAGCTTCACCATGACTACTCTTATCTATTTCCATCACTAGATCAGGACTTAACCACCTCAGTTACTGTGTATATGCAATAAGGTTCCTCTTCACTCAAAAGTGTGTTTTCTCCTGGTTATATCTCCGAATGTGTCTGACACACTATCATATTCTAGCAGATATTGATGTATGTTTCACAACCACCAACGCTGTGTCAGTCACTGCCAGTTATAAGTTAACAAGCTAACAAACAGCATAAAAGATGCTAACTACACTTCTAATTCTGATAAATTTGCTTATTGCTGATTTGGGTGTTGTACAGACTCCTCATCTGAGTCTGAGTCTGGGTCTGACTAAGGCTCAAACATGTGTGGCTAAATCTCTCCCACCTCAAACACTGCTGTCAGCCATCTTTTTTTTTTTCTAACTAATGTGTGGGAAAGCCATGTTAAACAAAATATGAGTACAGTACATACTTTAAAACCTATTTATGTCTTTCTGATCCCATCCTGTGCCCAAGTGTGCCACAAGATGTGTCATGAAGCCTGGCCACAAAATTACCAAAAGTGTGTTTGGCAAGCACCCGACAGACTTGACAGGATGCACCAGAATGCAATTTGGCCGCTCTTGTGCCCACATAGCATTACGATGTTATTACCAGTTACTCTATGGCATAAGAGGACACAGTGTTTCAGCTCCATTACCATCTGATGCAATTTCTTGAGAAAACATGCTTTGTCATTTTTGTGAAAATTAGATGATCAATTCATTATCACAAGATTACAAACTTTGTTTTCTCAAGAAAATGAAATAATGAAGTTGTGATCTTGAGATAAAGGCAAAAAATAGTTTGTGAGCTTGGTCGTTCCTGCTTTCTGTAGCATTGCCTTTTGACCACCAGAATATCAAGTATTAGTTGGTACAGCATAGGTTGGTTAGTTAGATCCCCATTAGGTTGACAAACATTGTTTTGGTAGCAGTCAACAGGTTCACCTCCCATTATGTGCTGGCCATACTTCTGTCAGATATTTATTACACTATATGCACTGTGTTGTTGATCTCACAGGGATGCACGATATTGGATATTTTGGCGATATCTGCTGTGCCTGTAGCGAGGCTATAACAGCTCATTTGGCTGGTAACTGATATATCGACATTTCGATATATAGCAATCGATATATCCACTTTTTTCCCTGATTATGATTTTTACTGATCATCACGTCTCTTCTGTGTTGATATCATATTCTGCATACTTTTATCATGATAGTTCACCAGCAGATGGGGATATAAAATAAAATGCTTTCCACTTTATTTCATAATAATTCATTGTGCAAAAGCCAAAATCTGCTGATATTATCGTGCATCCCTAATCTGAGGCTCATACAGTAGAAACTATTGCTAACTTTAACTAATAACCAGCAAACTCTGAATGTCATGAAACTAGCAATTCAAGCATGATGCAAATTTAACCATGGGTATTTTCTCTTTTCAGCTCATAGCGGAAAAACAGAAACTCATTGCGATGCAACTTCATCTGCACCTCTCAGAACACAAATATACTCATTTGGTATGTAGTGTCATCTTGCTTTTGACTTTCATGGTTAGCCTAATTTGCTTGATTAAAAGATTTGCCTTGTGTAGCTTGAAGAGTTTTAAGAAGACTTGAATATTTTTCCAAAATGTTAGAATTCCTTGTATTTTTTCCACTTGGAAAGAAAGCAAAGCAAACTCTTTATGTCCACCTCCATCATTACATGGTGAAGGCAGTCTCTGAATGGTCGTACAGCCTTCCTCTGTTCCTGCCCCAGCCTCAGGTAACAGATGGAGACAGAATGCAACAATGGGGCATTAAACATCTGGAGGAGTTGCCCCAGCATGGCTACAGAGCTGCTGCTTCTGGTCACCTTCTGCCAGGTAACACACTTTCTGTGGAAGTTTATTAGAAACAGCAAGAACAAAATCAATACCTGCTGTCAAACATTTGTTTCTGTCACAGTGTGAGCTGGCAAATGTGTAAGGGCCTACTTAATGATGTTCACTAAAATGATTCTACAGACACAGCCACATCTGGCCATCTAAATGATTCTGTTTCATACTTATTACTTTTTTGCCATTATAGTCTTTTATACAGAAAAAAAGCTGACATTAGACACATTTGATTATTTGATGAGATCAGTAAGGTGGAGTTTGCATGTAAAAGAACAAATAAGTTCAAGTAATAATCAATGTAATGTTGTACTTCTAATTTTATTTAATAGTTCTTTTTCTACAAAACCTCCAAACTCCCAGGAGATCTTATAATGACACACAAGCATACACAAGTTGCTATCTCGTTCGCATTAGATAAAACAACATAATATGATGAGCTGCAGCGGACATGTGCCTCAAGTTTCATACCTAAATATTGTGCAGTTATATTTGTTTCTGTCTTGTTTATGCTCTCAACCTGCTTTTACTTCAGGATTTTCTATTAACACTGGGTCATTTACTGAAAGCTTAGATGATCTGATTAAAAAAGCATAATCCTGGTTAGATGTGTGTAATGACATGAGCTGATTACATATCATCATTGTTGTTGCACAGATTTGGTCCCGAGTATTGAAAGTTACAAATACAACAACATCAGGCCTCCGTACACCTACGCCTACTTGATAAGATGGGTGAGTTTCTTCTGAAGGAGGCAGATATAAAATCTTCTGTTATTTGTGAAGCTGGTCTTTTTATTACTAATGTGCTTTGACAATCACTGATTTCACCTGAGGGTAAACGTCATGCTCTTTCATGTAACATGTTTTGAAGTAAACTGTAAAGTTACTTATTAGAACTTTTCATTGTATCATCTGCTTAATTTGTCTGGCTTGGAAGCATTCTTTTTTTGGCTTTCCACTGGCAAACGTACTGGATAGTACCTGGTCAATTTCTTGGTATCAGGGTGGTTGAGGGTCCAAGCAAACTGAGACAATACTAGAGGGTGGACTTAAAACACTGCAGACCACTGATTGGTCGCAGAGCTTAATCTCTAGAATTACCATTTATGCAACAAACATTTTCAAACATCAACTGAGACTCCCAATACTGAGGGTGTTGTATCTGCAGTGAAAAAAAATCTAGAAAAGTACCTGGTTACAAAAGCAAGTCTAGCTGAGTCGAGCTGAGTTGACCATGCTGTGGAAATAAGGCAAATATATTCAGATATATGGTGGGATGAACCTAGCAAAATACTTTAGATCGACCAAAAAATTACATAAAATGTATCCAGAGTTGAAGAAGTGATTTATATTAAAGGCCAAACTTCAACTTCAAAATAAAAGTCTAAAGGATTGCTTCATTTTGAACAATCAAGTCATTATAGACCAAATCACCGTGACGTTCTGCTAACAACAAAACTCACTTCGGGGTAGAAAACAGGCCACTCTTTTCAGTTGTGGAGATATATAAAGTCTGCAAACGTGTTCACTTCTGTTATCATTTTCAGTCGTAACTGTAACATACATAAAGTTGAACATGGTGGTCAGACCAATCTTACATTCCTGCTGTGCATATTTTATGAACTGTGTTGCTTTGCTAACATCTTTGATAAACCAAATCTGTCAATGTTGTGGCAATGTGTTTCCCCTGGGAATAGTTTTTCCCACCTGTTAATGCAAGTTCCTTCCTCAGTGGTTGGGGTTAGGGACTGTTCGTTATTTATGAGGGGGTAGGGGGTGGTGCAAAACGGGTAAGACACTTAAAAAGAAAAAAAAGGATTTAAAAGTGTTTTTCATGATGGAGTTTGATGTTTTAATAAAACTGCTTCCCTGTCTGTAAGGGCTGTCTTATGGCCTGGTAAAGCAGTGAAAACATTCCTAAAATAGTGTATACTTAAATTGATTTTGATGATTTTTATATGTTGGCCTTTCTTTTAGATGGTTTAAAACGAATCAATTAAGGCAGAGGTTGCTCAGCACTGTTTGTGCCTGACGTGGTGGTTTTCTACCCAAGAGTTACTGTAAATAAACACTGTAATTTGCTCTATACAACAAGTAGATCCGACAACGAAATCTAATTGGTCAACAGGACATTAAGGATGTGCTCTTATCAACATAAGAGCACAGGTCGCTTATCATGGAAAAATATTACTGCGCCATTTCCATGTTGTAACGGCAAAAGCTGGAGCAAATACGGAAAGATTTATAAGCACATTGGCAGTTAATATTTATTGTACTAATGAATCTGAAACATTTTTGTTCTTTATTTCAGCTGCTTAGCAAAATGTATAAAAAAGCAAGTTATGCATACATTTACTAGCTAATGCTCATGTTGTTTCGTGCAGCTGTTAATTAGCTGAAATAAAACAATTTCAGAATGTCAACTATACTTCACTGCATTTGCAGGAATTCTTTAATATAGAGTAATGATTGATTGGATTAAATGAGTCTCATTTTTAACAAAATCAACTTCAATTTATATAGCTTAATTTATGGTGCTGTTTGCTGCTAGACAGGTGCATGCCTCCCTGGAGTGCAGCAGACCAGACTGTGAGCACAGTTTTGTTTTGAAAGGCTAAATGCTATCAAATATGGACTGAAGCTGAATATTTTGTTAGATGAAAACATGTTGTGGATTTTGGAAATGATTACATATATATTTTTTCTCAATTATTTTGACTTTTGGACTTTACCATGGCTTGAGTGATTGGAAATGTTTTGCATCCTCCATCAGTTGTACCGTAACACGGCACTACTAGCTTAAAAATACAAGTGAAGTTTGCAGATGTAATAGCTAAATCAGTCTGAGTAAAAAAAATCAGCAGGTATCTTAATTTTAACAGGACTGAGTTAGCTAAGCAGTTTTGTGTTTGTATCTGGGTAATAATTTACTTTGGCGAATCCCGTCTGCAGGTTGTCACTTCAGGTTTGATCTACTTGCTGGAGTAGTAAACTAGGTTTCATCAAATTTACATTTCAACTGACATTTTTCAGTTATTTATAAGACCCCATGTGTTTTCATGGAAAACATGAAGACTGAGTCACAAAAAGTCTATAGTTTATATTGTCCTAAACATGAATATACTGTATTTTGATTGTACATTTTATTTTGTTGGTAATAGTTGTATAATTATATATAATCATGGCATGGACCAGACTACATATGATACCTCTGTTGAAAATAACTAGATTTGATGTAGTTACATTCTGCAAACTGTTGCAACTGTGCTGCTGATTTGCGTTGGATAACAGTTTTTGTCACATGTTGTCCCTGTGTGTTTCTCACTGTGTTTAACTGTTTGCAGTCCATCCTGGAATCTCCAGACAGACAGCGCACTCTGAATGAGATTTACAACTGGTTCACTACCATGTTCTTCTACTTCCGACACAACACTGCTACCTGGAAGGTTTGAACTATTGACATCAGGCATTCATTGATAAATGCTTAGATGATATGCATTGCACTGTTCGATCCTCACGGTAAAGGTCACTTACCAAATCATCTACAATGAAATTCACCTGTCTTTTTTTAGGGTCCAGTCTCACTGAGCTTAACACTCTTATATGAACAACTTCAGCTGCTCAGATTTGTTCAGGTTTGGTGAATGTAAGATGTTAAATAGAATAAATAGAATTATGCCATTGTTACAAATGGAACAGTCACTCTAACTTTATAGACCTGCACTTCTATAGCACGTTTCTAGTTGTTCGACCACTCAAAGTACTTTCACATATACACATATAAGAGTCATATTCACCAATTCACACACCTTCACACACTGGTGGCCGAGGCTTCCATCCAAGTTGTCACCTGCTACTTGGTTTTTTAACCATTCATACACACTCACACACTGATGGAGTAGCCATCAGGAGTAATTAGGGGTTCAGTATCTTGCCCAAGGATAATTTGACATGTTGACTGGAGGAGCTGGGGATCAAACGGTCCCCCTTCGCTACCTCTGAGCCATAGGATATTTGTTTTGTAAAGTACAAATTAGAGTAAGTCAGTTTGCTCATTTTTCAAAACTAAATGAAAGTAATACTGTCAATTAAGTCAAACATAGTGCTTCAACAACTAAATATATACGTACCAATTAATCAAGAAAATAAAAGCAGCAAGTTGTGGTGATTGATGGCTTTTTCCTTAGTGAGACTAATAATTAAATTAAAATAACTGACCAATCAGAATTGACCAATCAGAGTTTGGTGGTAGCTAAGTAGCTAAGTGGGGTAGCTAAGTGGGGACTAGACTTGGGAACTTGAGGGTTGATGTTTTAGGTACCGCACAGACAAGGTAGTGGGAGCTGGTAGCTGGAGAGGTGGCAGTTCACTTCCGAGGCACTGCTGAGGTGCCCTAGAGCAAGGCGAAATCTCCTCAGCACTGTGCTGCAGCAACAGTTCTGACATCTTTCTACAGTGATGCATGTGTATGGTAGTAAATGGTCCAGTGTGTATGATTTAGCGGGATATATTTTCAGAAATAGAATATGATACCCATCACTTTTTTTTCATTTAGAGATGTTCTGATACCATTTATTCCTTCCTGATACCAATACTGATATGTGAAGGTGTATATCAGCTGATATCAGGTACTCATCCCATATAAGTGTGGGGTTTTTTTTTTTAAAAAAAAACCAAAAACATTAACAGCTGTATACTTCCAATCCTGTAGGCATGTGAAATACTGTAATTGTAATCACTGTTGTGCAGCATAAGTTTAAGCTCTTTGTAAAATATAAACAAATGCATACTAAATAAAACAAATGCCATGGAACCTTATTTTATCCAGCAAATACTGCAAAATTGCTGGAATTTTGCTAATGGCTGACCAGAGTTTCCCCAAGAAAGGTGGTTAAGCCAGATGGCAAGTAAATGGCAAGCTGTGAGCCTTCTGACAGGTGTCTTTTTTTTTTTTGAGGGTGTCTCATATGCATACGGAATATGGTGTAGATTTGGTGTGTATTCATGGCAGCTTTGGTTCAAAAGTAGAGTAGGTTGTCCTCTAAGGTTTCCAGTCGGGGATTGTGTGTGAGTACGTGTGAACCATAGACTGTAAAAAAAGATGGATGAGCAAACATCAGGGTGATGAGAACTACCTTCAATGACAGAAGCCATCTTTGGGAAAAATTTATTTGGCGTATACTTTGAGTTTTTAGCTCAGCCTATGACTATCCACTAACATGGAGGGGCGGGTCTTAGGACCTATACTGCTGTCACACACCAGGGGGCGATTGAGATTGAATAACCTCACTTTGGGGGAGCTGTCATGTCGTCCATCTTCATATACAGTCTATGGTGTGAACGTATAAATACTGAGTAGCAGGTCGCATTATGTACAGTGGCCTCAGCCACCACTGTTTGAATTTGTAAATGTGACACAAAGTGTGAAAACGCTTTGAGTGGTCAAAGTGACTAGAAAAACATTGTGCAAGAAATAGGGGGACAAAACAATATTTTGCTTAAGTCCTTAAAAAGCTAAAATGGCCTTGCTAGCTGTTGCATAATGGATGTATTATAGTGAAGTCTGGATACAGCCATGGGGGCGGTGCCTTGTTTATTTTTATGACAGCTGCTCACTGGCGCGGAAAGCAGAAAAAGCTCTTTCTCTGGGTTTAGAAATGTGTAAAATACCCAGATCTACTGGCCCATAGAGCATGCGTGGTAGAGATTAACGGCAGCTGAACACGGCCGAGTGTGCCTGAGCAGGTAACTTCTGTGTGTGCACACGTGCATACTTAAAACAGCAACAAAAAGGTTCCAATCTATTAGATCATGTTTAACCTTTACTTAATAACAATACAGTTTCCCTTCTAACCAGAATGCAGTGCGGCACAACCTCAGCCTACACAAGTGTTTTGTGCGAGTGGAAGGAGGAAAGGGAGCCGTGTGGACAGTGGATGAAACAGAGTACCAGAGGAGGAAAGGACAGAAGTATCACAGGTACAAACACTCATGGAACCTGCTCTCTAGTCTCTCCTCCGCATTCAGTATGGAGTCAAGTGCAGATATGGGAATGGGCTGATTATTTGCACTTGGAGATCTCCTCAGCCAAGGCAGGCACTAAAATGGATTTCCAAGTTAAAACAGAAGTATAAGTAGAAAGTGAGAGGATGAAGATGAAGGGAAGGAAAGAAAATGTGGAGGTAAAGAAAAATTTGAATTCAATTCTATTTCAGATTCAGCAGCGGCTGTAGTAGCAGGTGCCTTGTGTGTGTGTGTATGTTTTCTCAGGGACTGTCCCGTGAAGTGGCTCACATCCTACCCCCCTTACTGTGCAGAGGATCCCTGAACAGCAGAGTCCAATGGCTGGAGTCACAGGAACTTAAGAATCCGATGAAATGAAATTGTGTTCATTTTAAATGAGTTGTTAAACATGGCTATATTGTTTGTTGCATCAAGGTGTTTTGTACAAATACCCCACAGCTGTTTTTGTACTTTAATTTTTAATTTTTAATTCCACAAGAAATGTTGCAAAATAAATGAAGCCAACATGTGTGGACTCTTTGACTTCAGTCAGATTTAACTCATTCATGATCTAATTTCCTTCAATCAGTAGGCCAGACACAGACAAATAGATCTTTATTTCAAGCATGGCAAATAAAATAAGACAACAAAATAAAAATACAAATGTATTAGTTCTTACCAACTGTTTCTTGAAAAAAAAAAACATCTCAGGTTGTTCATCATCTCACATAAAAACATCCATCCACCGAGAGAACATCCACCTACACTTTTTCACCTGCTTTAATTTTACCACGTACAGTTTGATTAGAACAGACTCACAAAAACAATGTTAAAATGGGTCACTAACCTCCTGAACTCAGTTTCTTTTTCTTTCCCACAATAACGTGTGAAAACTTCAAAGGCAACTGTATACCAAACAGCATTCTCTGGCATGATTTATGTTACTGAAACACACCACACGCATTAGAAATGCGGTTTATCAAGTAACGTAACAAACTATCATGCAAATGTCTTTAATGGATCAGACATGTCATTCTATTTTTTCTTAGAAGCAACAAAACCCATAAAAAGACGAGAACCAACATGTATTATATATATTACTTATGTATTACTTATAAAGTGGTGAAGGGATGATCACTAGTAGTTTCTGTGTCTGGTGTGATGATGCCTAATGTCCCCGACAAACACTGTAGTCCGATTTAGCTACTTGTTAGCATGTAAAAAATCTTAAAAGTTAAAAAAAAATGGGTTTATACAGACGTGTTTTATGTTGCAAAACACAACATCTAAATATCTTTAGCCTGTGTTAACCACAAACCTTATTTCAGGCATTTTACCCAAAAGCCATTCAAAAACCCCATAGACTTTGAGACCAGGACACCGGAAGTGCAAAAGGGACTTCGTTTTAGGACTCATACTTCACCACTTTAACAGCTGGCCACAGCTGCTCATTAATAAACATTACTCAAACTGGAGGAAATTACGCATTTGTTAGGAGTTATTTTAAGCAGCAGATTATTCCACACATCCTCTACAAGCTGCGACCTCCGGGCCTGGACGAAAAAAAAAAATAAAAACCTACTATTATTATTAATAGTAGTAGTAGTAGTAGTAGTAGTAGTAGTGGTATTTGGTGAGTCTATAGTTTAAATCCAGAGGGTGGCGGTAATGCAAATTTTGAATGCCAACCGCCATTGATATTCAGGGAAGAAGAAGAACAAGGAAGCAGCAGAACAAGGAAGCAGACGCTTGTTGGTGTAGCATTTCTCACAGGGAACGATCGGTGTGATATGTGATGATGTCGGTCCCGGTGAAGGCTTAAATTACTCGGTGGAGCAGCTGCTGACAGACCGGAGCACAGTGTGCACAGGAAGCACAATGGCAGACGAAGCTCCTTTCCAGTTCTTACATAACGAAGTGATCCAGTACATTTACAAGTCAGCTGAGAGCGGAGAGACGGTGAGACAGTGCTGGCTGTGGTTCAGCTCGATGACCTGAACAGCTAGCGGTCGTACAATGTGTTTGCTCATTAGTTCCCATCTGTTATCCACTCAGGAGAATGGGAGAAACATTGCCAAACTGGAGAATATGGGCTTTAGAGTCGGCCAGGGGCTCATAGAGAGGTAACAAGCTAACTCCTGCCACCCCCCCCCTCTCTCTCTCTCTCTCTCTCTCTCTCTCTCTCTCTACTATCTATCTATCTATATCTAGATACATTTAAGCAATATCATACGACCTCGAGTGTGAAATTGCTTTTATACAGTTGTAGAAGCGTCTATTATTTGTTAATAGTAACAAGCCACAACAAGTCATGATTTGTTTTAGGGATGGTAACGGTTAATCGACGATCGATTGACTAGTCGTTAAGAATTTGCTCAAGCACGTGATATTTAATCGATTTACTATTAAAGCATAAACAATATGTAGTCCCCTGTTACATTATAGCTCTCAGTAGGAAGGTGTATTTCAAAGCATGGTTCAATGACTCGTATTGCCTACCAGAGGGCGCAATGTCACTATTTTGTGACAGGGCGGTCATCTTGAGGTCAGGAAGAAGAGCGCAGACATGACGTTGGAAAATGAAGTGGGCACGACGAAGCATTGTCTGGGACCATTTTGATCTAAAGGAGGAAAATGCCATCTGCAAACACTGCGAATCTGTGTTCAAATACAACACTGAGACGACAACGATGCTTTACCACTGGAATAATATTCATTCAAGCGCGCTGGCCGTTTCCTCCACATCAACAGCAGCAGCCCACCATCACCTCAGTGTTAGCACAGAAGAGCTGCAGCGCACAGCGAACGGAAAAAATAACCCAGTCAACCTGTACGGTTATAGAGAGAGATATGATGCCGATCAGCACGGTGGACGGTCAGGGATTTTAGAAAATGATGCATCTGCTTGAACCTGCATACAATATCCCATACCGAGGCACAATCATCTCGCGCATCGAGAGCAGGTACATGGAGGCTAAGTCTGAGTTGCTAGCTAAGCTAGCCAGCACCGCTAACAAGGTTACGTTGACAACAGACAGCTGGACTGCCCTAATAACGCAAAACTACGTTATCATAACCTGCCACTAAATCACCGAGGACTGGCGAGTTAGGGCACTTGTTGCAGCAGCTGTCTGTTATGCTACCTGCTGCAACAGACTAAGATGGCAGACATTTCTGAACATTTCAGTGCTTAACGACGATATCGATCATCGATTAATCGTTACCATCCCTAATATTAACACACAGAGAGTGGAAATATTGAGAGTCGAACAGCACATTGGGTCTCATGCAGGAACCGTTCATACTTACAATTTGCAGCTCCTGGACTTGATTTGAACAGTTTTTCCTTTCATCTAGACTAACAAAAGACACAGCACGGTTCAAAGACGAGCTGGACATCATGAAGTTTATCTGTAAAGACTTCTGGACTTGTGTGTTCAAGAAGCAAATCGACAACCTTCGAACAAATCACCAGGTAACACCACCTTGCTCTCTGTCAGTTAGTTACATTCATACAGTAGGATATCATTAACAGAACATTGCAACCAGGGCAATATTTCACTATCCCAATATTTGTTTGTTCATTTGTTTTTAAATTTTGGCATTTGTACACTGCTAATTTATTTATATATTAATATTAAATTTTTTTTAAAGAAATGAGATTGAAGAAATTACAAAATAAACATTCAGCATTTCCCAAATATTTTTTTTTTTGGGGGGGGGGGGGTGCTACAATATCAAAGTTGACAGGCACAAACTGACTTTTTTTTTACTATTAAAAATGGCTAAACTCTCTTTCTTTGTCTGTCTCTAGCTCTTTGTACACAGAGACAGCGCTATAGAGCTGCTTCTGAGTCCCATCTTTATTCCTCTTTTGCATTTTTACACAGAACCAAACAACAGCGGCATAATTTCACTCCAGTGTACACACTGCATCGCTGCATCCTGCAATCAAAAGAGGCGTGACGGGCATGACATGTCACACAATACTATAGGCCTCTGGTGTGACATAAAATATATGTGTTGGCAGCACTTTTTAAACAATAACAAAGGCATAACATGTCAATCACAATCACTTACACTGTTGGTTATGTGGGGGCTGATCTCGTCTTCTGCGTTGGGAAGGAGCTCCTGAACCTCACTGTTTTCCCTGTTTGTGGACATTTATGACCACTGTTCTTCTTATTTGTATTAGCTGCAAATTGCCAAGAGCAACTTTTTAAATCTCTCGCAGTGTGGTCACCAACAGAACGTGTGATCAAAACATCAGACCTACCTGCCCATGGTCACATCTTTTCAGCTTTACATTTTACACAGACTTCGTTTCAGGACTGTTACTACTTCCATTCACGACTCAGAGATGAGACCACCCTGTACCCCTTTCTACGATCAGGGGTTTTATACACAACAGTGAGGCGACCTAACAGCGTGATATTTTGGCCTTGAACAGGCAGTGTCTCTCTGCTGAGCACAGTTGGTGAGAGTCTGCTTGCACACATATGGTGACAGGGCTTACTGTAACCTAATGGTTATTACCAGTGTAACACGGACCCCCAGCAGGTGTACTGAGCTCTGAAGCCAATTTTCGTAGTGGCAAGATTGTGGAATTACATGTCACTTCATGCCACATGGCCCAAAAAGACTTTTTTCCAGTAGACTTGCATGAATTACAATAATTTGGCACAAAAACATTTGCTGAGTCTAAGAGCTGCATGATTAAATAATGTTATTCCCATTCAAGTTAGCGGGGGGCTGAAACAGAAGTAGCCAGCTTGGCTGGTGGACATCTCTAGTGCGCCTGCTCTATGGGGCACACAGCGCGCAAGCAGTGCATTCAGGTAATTTTCTACAGGCCGATTTTGTGGCTTCATGCACCACTGAGGATCTTCATAGAAATGTCGTGGGCCCAACCTCCAAGGCTTTATCCAGTTCTCTTTATACAGACATGCTTTGAATACAGATTAGCTGTTTGGGTGTGAGGTTGTCGAGACCTTTTAACAACTAAGTGCTGGTTAGCTGCTGCTACTGTGTGAGTTTGTGCTAACCGGGCAGGGGCTGAACTGACCATTTCCCAGAAGAAGAGCTGCCGATGGTCCTTCAGGGCTGTGTCTAACCTGTGGAATGCATGTGTGGAATGCTTTGTTTCTGCCTGGTCTCCTCTGTGTTAATGTATGCCAGTTCTCATGATGTTGTAATGTTTTTCAGGGTATCTATGTTCTCCAGGACAACAAGTTCCGATTGCTGAGTCAGCTGTCAGCTGGTAAACAGTATCTGGAACACGCCCCAAAGGTGCTTTGTCTGCATTTCATCCGACTGTATGACTCTTTAGTAGGGCTGGGCGATATGGAAAAAAGTCTTATCACGATCATTTTTTTCATATCGGTCAATATCGATATATATCACGATATACATCAAATCACTATTTCTGTCAAGCTTGAATGTTCCCTTTTAATTGTAAGTGACATATGAAAATATCAGAAAGTTAATTTGGGTTTAAATATTTATTTTATGTCAGGCATTGAACATAACTAATATACTGTAGAACAGGCCAACTAGCAGACCTTTTCTACTAAAATTCCAGTTATAAAAATTTCCTCCCAGCGAAGGTCTGAACCTCATACCTAAAATCAATATCACAATTAATTGAACATTTTACTTTGAATGATCATTTTGCTTTTTGCTTTTGTTTTTGTTTGTTGGTTTGGTTTTTCCCCCATAGTTCACTGACACGGTTTCATTTTACCACAGTGTATTGGAGTGTAATAAACATATGATTCGTTTATTTTTATTAAACTTTCCACCATTATATAAATATTAAAAGCTCCATCTTAAACAAACTTCAGGTAAATTTAAGCACCTTGTGCTGATAATAGGCCAACTTCTCCTGACTGCAGGACTCTGACTTCAACCACTGTGAATCTTCTGTGCTGTTTTTTACATTTTACTCCGGAAAAATAAATACATTTTGAGTAGGCCTGTTCTGCTATAGCTTTCCAACCTTCCCTGTTAAATAAAGGGTAATTGGTACATAGACTGTACATGTATTGCGCTTTACTAGTCTTCACACTACATTGTCACATTCACCCATTCTGGGTGCCCCCTGCAACTCAGTAATCATACACACGCACTCACACTCCGATGATGCAGCATCTTGAGCAATTTGGGATTCAGTATCTTGCCTCGACATGTTGCCCGGATGAGCCAGGGATCGAACCGCTGACCTTCCGATTAGAGGATAACCCCAATCTACCTCTTAGCCACAGCTGCCCCAAGGGTGAAAGTAAGGTCATGTGCCTATTGCCCCAGGCCCCCAAAACATTACATCTGCCCCTGTTGATAATAACGAGAGCTCAGTGCGAGCGACTGGATGAAACACGGAGCGATGCGTCCTGGTGTTTCTAAATAATTCCTTCCAAAGTCTGATTAAACCTGGAACTAACACCAAAGTAGTCTGTAGATGTTTAAAGAAGTCACTTTCCACCTGCAAATTTGGCTGTTTCAGACACTTTGGTGCTGCTGTTGGACCATCAGCTGTTTGGTCCGTTAATGAAATGCTGTTTAAGCACATATGACTCAGTTGTCAAACACTCAGCTGTGTTCTAGAGTCAAAGTCGTTCACTGGATTTGGTTCGCTGCGGGGCTATTTTATTATCATTGGCTGTTCGTGTTGTCTGTCAAAACATGGCTGGAATGCATTCTGTCGACTACGTCTCATATTTCAATTGAGGAAAAGTTATTTTGCGAGTAATATCCTTATCGTTTTATCGCCCAGCCCTACTCTTTAGTAATCTGTTCTCTGAGGCTCTTTACTTTTTGTGAGGCGGCTGATCCCAGACCAGCAGTGCTTCACACAGCTCCACACTCATATTAGGAGATCAGAACCTTAAAACGAACTGTAGGTTGAGTGACTGGATGTAACCAAATAGCCTGCAGGTTATTAATAATCTATTATGGAGTGTTTCCACTACATGGTACCGGCTCTGCTCTACTCGCCTTTTTGGTTTTCCACTTGGAAAAAGTACCTGGTACCTGGTACCACCTTTTTTGGTACCTATTCTCCTGGGGTTCCAAAAAAAGAAGACCGGGTACTATGACATACTAAAAAGGTGACATAAAACAATGCGGACCACTGATTAGTCAGACCAGACATAAGCTGTGTCCCATTTCAGGGTCTGCATCCTTCGGAAGCTGCATTCGAAGGCCGATTACGTCACAGCGCTGCGCAAAGGCTGTCTGATTTGGTCACAATTTGACCGCTCCTTCTTATGCAGCCCACAAATGCGGCCTTCTTTTCCCTCGTTTTGGAGGACACATTGCTACTATCCTTCGCGGCCTTCCATTTCCCAAGATTCCTTGCGTGCCCGCGAACTTCAAAAATAATTGTCAGAATGGCGGCACAGAGTGGAGATCGGAGCCTTGATTGAACTTAATGTGGGTTTTTTACTCATTTGAAAATCAAACGCCAGATATGTTAAAAATTAAAATCTCATAATTTCCTTCATAATACGTGACGCTAGTAATGCTAACACGCAGCCACCTAGCATACTAGCTATGGGAATGTAGAGCCAGGTCGGCGCTGTAGCCCCGCTGCACTGCCCGGAGCAGAAGAGAGCTCCGCCCGCTGAGCGAGGCTCCACTGCCCTGAGATAAATCAGCTTCCGACGCGGACAGAGCCACTTCTCCTCCTCCTCCAGCAAAATTTAAATAAAAAAATATATAAAAATAAAATAATTCCTTTGCTTTAGTACCCCCTCTCTCTCTCTCTCTCTCTCTGGCGAGCCCTAATAACAGCAGGAATCAACTGACGTTGGGGTAAGGGCGGGAACATCTGATGACGCAACCAGGAAATCCTCCGAAGGCTAGACTGTCCCAATTAACAACCGTTGATGCGGCCTTCGGAAGTGCCTCCGAAGGGGTCGCTTCTGTAGACCGCGTAGGCTGCGTCCTCCGAAGAATGCAGACCCTGAATTGGGACACAACTATAATCGTCACTGTGTCATTGCGTCATCAATAACGGCACGCAGGGAATACCCTGAATAGTGCAAACAGCAAAGCTATTGTAGGTACTGCAGTTAGGTATTCAGGGGGAGCTCCAAATAATTGTTCACTTCTGTGTTACAGATTATATATTTTCTGCACATAAAGTTTCCTGAAATAATAAAAGATAGAAGTAATATGTCAGCATTGTGTGTTTATCCACTTATTACATTCCATTTCAAAACATCAATCTCCACTGTTTAATTTCTGTGTCTGTTCCTGCTATGGCCATCTGTGCGTAAAGCAGTGCTGCGGTCAGATTCCTACATTAACGTAGTGACCTGAACTCCTCATCATCTGACAGAAGGGACAGAGAAAGAGAAGAAATGTTGCTGGTGCTGTTAAGTGCTTACAGTTGTATAGGGTGCTGAAGGGATGATGTATTTTTGTAGGCCAACCAGGAACTTAGCATCGCACTAGTTCCCTCGTCAATAACCTTTTTGGGATTTTTGAATGGGATTTTCAATTTTTGTTATTAAAAAATAAGCTCTGTGACAAACATGAGTTTATGATACTTACAAGTTTTGTTTAGCATGGTAATCTTCACAGATGAACACCGCTGTGTGTTTTGAAACGTAAATGAAATCAGAAGCAAAAAAGCTATTGTTACCCTATACTCGAACTAGATCAAGTGGGACTTTGCGAAGCTGTAAAGGCGGACGAGTGGGTTTAATGCAGGGATGTATAATAAGGAAGTTTCTGTGTCCAGTGTGATAATGTCTAACGCCCCCGACAAACACTGTAGTCCTATTTAGCCACTTGTTATCAACAAGTTCTTTGTTAAGACAGGTAAAACCTTAAAAGTTCAAAAATCACGTTTAAGCGGACATATTTTATGTTGCAGAACAAATATTAGCAAATATTATATATATAAATATATATCTAACAAATATATATTTAGCCTGTGTTAACCACAGACCTTATTTAAGGCATTTAACGAAAACCCATTCAAAAAGTCCATAGACTTTAAGATGAGGGAACCGGGAGTGCTAAAAGGACTCATTACTTCACCACTATATTAGTAAAATCCTTTTCACAGTAACACTGTTATTTACTGCGCGCTGCCTTACACATGTGACAGGTTATAGTAGTGGTGCTCACCGGAAAATGGGGCTCCCCTGAAAGCCACTGGGTAATTCGAACCCTGTGCCTATGTGTGTGTCATGTTGAAACTGGCGTCACGGCCCTGTTGCATGGCGTCGCTATGACGACCAGCTGCACTGAGGCAGTACTATCTTCTAATGGAAAACGACCCCTAGAAAAGTACCCAATACCAAAGGCGAGTAGAGTAGAGCTGTTAAAATGTAGTGGAAATGCGCCATTAGTAATCTATTGACTTGTAAGTTGCAGAGGTGTCCTGGTCACATCCTTTGTTTCATCAATCCAACTCTTTTAATATTGAATATCTGCTGTCAGATCACATTTTATCTTCAATTGATTTTTTTGTTTTATTCATTTTTCTTTTTCCAACATTATACAGGATCACAGTACACAGCAAAAATAACAGCTGAAACACACGGGACATATAGGCGCTGCGAGCCATATGCCACAGCCTGCCTGCAGTATAGTGTGTCCATAATGTTGAACTAAAGCTGCTACACCGACCACGGAAGCTGCACGCATGTGCACGGGCATCACACAGCTCTTCTACATAGAACTATGCAACAAACGTACAACCTGTTTAAAATGAAAATGACTACCTCAGTGTCAGTGTGTTGCAGCACATTGACCTCGCAGGTGTGTCAACATTTCACCTGAAAAAAAAATCAATCAAATCAATGCATCCTGTAGCTCAAATGATTCAAGTGATAAATTCAGCACCAGACCACTGTATATAATCACTTGGCATAACTCAGTATGCACACAGTGAAGCAGACACACACTACAAAGACAGTTAGCCTCTAGTTTGGAGAAGCAGGCTGGAGTAATGTGGCATAAACCCAGCAATGCACTACTGTGGACAGAGGCAGCAGAAAAACTTATTTTAGCCACTTATAAAAATCTGCATCAGTTCAACTATATGCTATAAAGAGTCAGACAGGCCTGTTCAATAGGGTAACTGAAGCTGTTATACTCATCTGTGCTCTTTCCAAAGACAAAAACAGTCGTTTAAGTTGGCTGAACAGGGAAGCTGCTGGTTTACCACTGCCTTAGTCAGTTTGTTTATGTTACAGTGTGACTTACAAGATTAGTACACATGTCCTAAAATTGTCAGGGGATAAAGGGTGAGTTCACATTTACTTGACACAGATGGCTGTTTGTCTCTTTGCAGTATCTGGCCCTCACCTGTGGTCTGGTGAGAGGAGCTCTGTCCAACCTGGGAGTGAAGAGTATTGTGACAGCTGAGGTGTCCATCATGCCTGCATGTAAGAAATGCATCACTCCATCATCATCCACTTACAGACAAAAAATAGTCACTCTACTACTCTGCTACTTGCACTTTCAACTATGTCTCTGCCATTATCTGCAAATTGAGTTCTATGAAAACTAAACAGTGTCTGTACAGATTAACTGCTGCCTTCTTACACAGGGCAGCATCTGAGCTGGAGGCATTTTTCTCCACATTCCAGCTCTGATACCAAAGCCTCAATTCACACAGAGCTCTTTGTTTTTTGTTTCATCATCTTCTTTTCAAGAGGTGCAACGGAGTCAAGAGTTGATCTCAGTAAGCCAGCAGCACTATCAAAAAGATAAACAATTTGGGAGAGACTAGCTAGTATAAGCGACCTCAGATACACTGAGACATGGTAATACGTTTAATGCTGATGGAATCAATTCCTTCAATTTAGCTACTGCACTATCGGACAGACACCTACTGTAGTAACTTTTGCTGAGCGGCTGGTAATCAAGTAACAGGAAATCAAAAGTTATGAAATAGTGATTTGATAAAAAGGATTCTTTAGAGAAAGTATTGCGTCCACAATGTCGATTCCACACGCAAGAACAAGGTCTAGGGTGTGGTTAACAACAGGAAGATAAAAGAAACACACTAAACCGCAACTGAAACTTTTTCAGGTGCACGACTCGAAAAGCAATGTACGAAAAACACTGTCAGCTCACATTAATGTCCTTTTTAGATGCTTTTAATTCTGGGCCTGTGACAACAGTCTTCATCAACATTGTGAACAACAGGCGGAAACGTCTCCTTATATACAGGAATATCCTTACAAAATAAAACATATTCAATATAAGACCAAAAGATAAACCTCAGATACACTGAGACATGGCAATGAGTGCAATGCTAATGAAATCAATTCCTCAAATTTCGCTACTGCAATATCGCAGACTTCTACTTTAGTAATATTTGCTGAGTGGCTGGTAATTTAGTAACAACAAATAGTAAGTTATTAAATAGTGATGTTATAAAAAGGATTCTGTGGAGAAACTATTTTAGTCTACAATGTTGATTTCACATGCTAGAACAAGGTCTTGAATGGGGTAAAACAGTGGGTGGGTTTATGTACACTCTGACTGAAGCCAGTTGAGTCCAATAGTGCGATAAATGCAACACTGAGGCTATTATTAATTGTGTACCACCTACGATAACAACTTTGTCTGATTTAAGCACTAAACTTGATATAAACTCTGAGAATTGGGATAAAAATTCAGAGTACGGTCCCGGAGCGCGGTACACTATAACAAATAGAATGGGCTGCAGAGTTTTCCAGGCTGGGTGTGAGAGGAAGAAAAATGTGAATATTTCTATGACCTGGAGCAGTGGATTCATTCAGGCTAACATAATCATCAGGACTCAAACAGGTCTCAGTGAGACAGAATTAAGTCAATATGATTATCCGATGATAAATTATTGACTAAAAGAGCTTTAGATGATAAAGACCTGATGTTCAAAAGTCTGCATCTAATTCTCCTTTTTTTTTTTTTTTTCCAGAAGAAGCACTGATCTTAATTAGGTTTTTAATGTACAGCGCCTCTCATTTTACCCTAGATGTACATAATTTAAGTGGTTGGGGAACAGACAGCATTTTTATGACACTATGGGTGGCTGAGTACACTAGAGAAAGCTCCGAGAAGCATGTCTGACTGCAACTCTGCCCCCGGTCCCAACTGTGGATCTTCATGGCTTTGAGCCTCTAATGAACTCGGCCAGGTTCCTAGAGAGGAGAGTGGCTCCATCCAAACTGGGATGAATGGCGTCCCTCCTGATAAGACCAGGTTTTCCCCAGAAAGTTTGCCAATTGACTATGAAGCCCACTTAGTTTGCTGGATCAGCCCATTCTTATTCCAAACTTGTAAAATTCCACCACGTTGACAGTGGTGTTGGCGTTAGATCGTGACGCAAAAAGCCACCTTTCGTGTGCATAAAACGCCACTGGATGATGTCAGCTGAGCACCACTGGAAAGAACCAGTCATGGAGTAACTATATGCCACCAGACGGCCTGAACGGTACCTGCCACAGTAGTTGAGAATGCTGCGGGACATAAGGTGTCGCATCCGCATGAAACTTGGCAGGATGGCATAAGGTTGAATGGGCCTCCTTCCCCTAATCCAAACCATCCATGCCAGCTTGTGCATATGTTAAGGTCCTGGCATTGGTTGCCACGTGCTGTTGTTGTCTGAACATTACTAACTGCAGCATCATCCCACCATGTGTCACCAACCTCATTTTTTATGTCCCCAACCTCATTTTTTTCAGCTGCCAATTACCAGAGTTTTCTCCTTAGCAGGTGTGAGTGGGGAGAACCTGTTTGAAATATGAAGGGGCTGGTGGTGAGCTATGCTCTTCACCTTAGACTTATGCGTCTTTTGGACAGTTAGCAAGCCTCCAGGCTGCACGAGGGGTTGTCAGAGGACAGCTAGCAGAGGCCCGTCTGTACTGGATACTGGGGGTTGGTGAGCTACCCACCATTATCGTTAAAGGACAGCAGCAAAGGAAGAGGGAGAGGCCATTGCTAACTGCTAAGCTATAGCAGCTACCAATGTCATGTAAACAACTGTGTGAAGATGGGAGCTGTGAGTGAATTGGAGGGAGTGCAACATATAGCAGCACAAAGACACCGTCTTTGAGCAAAATAATAGTTAATTTCTTTCCTGAATAAGAACAAAGAGTGAGCTAACACATGCTTTCTTCTCTCTTTGCTTTTTATATCTCTGCAGGTAAATTCCAGGTCATGATCCAGAAAATGTAGCTTAGCTGAGGCCACTCTGCACTCTTCTGCCTGCATACATCCTTTTTTGTCATGAAAGTTTTGTCATGAAAGGGAAATGCCACCCATCGTCATCTGTAAAATTTTCTTCTCTCTACACCTTATATCACAATTACAGTTACAATAACAATTTGTCTCAAGTTTGTCTCATCTTCCAACATCCAGAGTCCTGTTTTTGGAACTCTGCTTTCTGCTGTCACTGTCATTAATCATAAGAAGACAACACGTAACAATGACATGATAATTACTTTTGAGAATAAATATATAGGAATGTTATCTATTTTATATAAATACTGAGTTTATCATTAAATCAGTGTGAGAGGATTGTCATTGTGGAAGTACTTTGGTAAACCACACAATGTCACTTTGGACTGATACACATTGAACTGGTTATCAGTTTTTAAAAAATGATTAGAATATATTGTGTCAGATTGCTTATTAGGATTTATCTTTTGAAAAAAGATACCTGCGTATTGTCCCAGCCCTACCAGTTAGCTCTAATAAGAGCTTCAGTGCTTTTCAGCAATTCATTAAAAACATGAACTAAATAAGAATATCTGTATGAATAACAAAAACAAGGAAATGATCCCCACTGAGTAGCATAGATGATACAATTTCATGTCTTGACAATGTTAAACAAACTGATTTGGAGCTACAGAAAGTGTGGCAACAGTTCGTGTGGAGAACACTATTCTTAAACATGCCAAAATATGATTTCATGAACAGATGAGTAGATGAATGAATTAATACGCTTGCCTTTGATAACAGTGCTCATCACTGGAAAAAAAGACACTTATTGTAGCATTATTGATGGTCACCAAGCCTGCTGAAACATGGAAATGTTCAAACTGTTTGTACAATACTGTACACGATTTTGTTCTTATTAAAGGTGTTTGAGTTCATGTTGAATCTGTTGTAATTAAATGCCAATGTGAACTTCCTCACTGCCACACTCCAGCTTTCATTGTCCAGCTCCAAAACAGCAACAACATTAACAGGTATCAGGTGCCTCGAGCTGCCAGTGCTACTAGCTGTCAGAGGACTGTCAAGTCTTTGCTTTCTGCCGTCCCTGCTGGGGCTGTTACATTGGTATTGTTCTGCGTATTTTCTGCACTGAACCTCTGTGATAACACTGGACTTCGATGACACAGCTGCAACACTTACAAGTCAAATTATTGAGTTACAAATCCAATCCATATCAACAGTGTTTACAGTTTTTCACAAATGCTAAAACACATACCTTGAAACCCTCCTTTTTCTTTAAACTGTGAACCCAGAACCCAGTTTTCAAACTGCATTCACAAAACATCTGGCTCTTCTGAGAAAATCATATAATCACATCAGAACAGTTTTATTTGTGCTCCAAATCCAACAATGTTGTCAGATTGTACATAGCAGTCAAAATAAAAAAAATAGTGCTCACTAGTCAGTACACACCACATTAAACATTACAGAAAACATAGTGTTCAGCGCCTACAAGAAAAAATAATTATTTTTTAGAATAAATACATTTTGAATTTATAATACATTTGAATTTATAATTACATTTTGAATCAACATAGCAACAGTTTAGATATTGCATAGTGCAAATGTGATTTTTCGTTAGGCCCAAGCATCATGTCTTTCTGCTGGGTTAGGCAAGACACAATTGAATCCTTCAAAATTGTGTAGTCTTCTACAACTCCTTGCCATATTTCATGAAGTCAAGTCTGATGGCATTATGAAGGACAATGTTGACAAGAAGAGCCTTTTGCTGATGGGATAGTAGGAGTCCTTCCACTCTCATTTGGGGTCGCTGTGTCTCAGAGGTAGAGGAGGTTGCTCAGCGGTTTGATCCCTGGCTCCTCCAGGCAACATGTCGAAGTATTCTTGGGCTGAACCCCAAACTGCACAATAGCACAATAAGTAAGAAAATATGTGTTTGGTAGATTATTCCCTTGTTGTAACAATGCTTCTAGGCAATAAATCTTATACTGTTGGAAAGCCTGTTTATTTCCCTTTTTAAATGGTGACACATTTGTAAGGAAATTGCATTTGTGGGATGAGCAGCAGAGCTGAGCTGTTGAGATATGTTGCTGCTGACCAAAGTGTTGCCCAACAGACTGACGGACATCACCATCTCTAAAACCTTAGTATGCTTTAATGTGGCCTTTTAAATAACCACTATAGAACATATTTGCCTTTAGATGTGATCAGACAAGTCAGATTGTTTTGTTGTGAAGGATTTAAAGTGTTGAAAAAAAAAACATTTGAGAAAAGCCAGTTAAAATGATTATAATTTTAGTTAACTTTGGGTACAGATTATAGTTTTAGTTTTTTTGTTTGCTTGTTATTTCTGTTAGCCATTTAGTTTATATTTTACAGTTGTATAAACCCCTGGTGGATCCTGACTCTTGTCACAGGAAACCATATGGATCAATAGTTTGTTTCTAACTGTCTGACTGCTCTTGTTTTTTGACCCATTAGACTTAGTTGTAGTGAAATCACTGCGTTCCAAGTTCCCAGCTTAGTGAGTAATAGGCTGTTAAAACATGGACAAACTAGAATATCCGCCATGTACTGTGGTTGTTGTATGCTTCTGCACACCAGTCAACAGTTTACATCCATGTCTGTGAAAACATGGATGCCTCACACACATCTTCAGCACAGAAGATCTCTACAATCAGCAGAGTGTCAAAGTGGACACCCAAGATTACTGAACGCACTTATCTGGTTACTGAATGCTGCTAATTTTAGTCATTTCTTGTAAATGGCAGATTGTTTTAAGTCTTTTGTTGGTAAAAATCTTTATGCTGTTTGTTTTGAAGTTTTTGCTGTTGTGTTTTTAGTCTGTGCTTTTTGGTGAAATTTGTCAATAAAGGTTAAATAAAAAAATTAAATTAAAAAAATAGTGTCATCAGTTCAGTATCTGACTAAATGTCTACCCTTCTGTTATTATTATTATTACCCTTCTGGAGTTATGACATTGAGTAATGGAAAGAAAAGTGTTTTATGTCGAATATGTCACAGTGAAATTACCCTTTGACCTTTAGAGTTTTATCACTTCATCATTTTATCATATTAGACATTTTGTGCAAAGTTTTGTCATAATTAGCGCAATAATTCTTGAATTATGTTTTGTGAGGTCATGTTGACCTTGACCTTTGTCCTTTGATTACCAAATTCTAATCAATTCATTCAACACTACTTAGTATGTTTACATGATACTAGAAAAAGTCCAATAATTGTGTTAGTCTGACTAAAACTGGACTTTTAAAATACATATAAACATGTTAATCCCACTGAAATCATACTAAGTCGAATTTCTCAAAGCTAGACAAACAGCCTAGATCAGGGGTGTCAAACTCAAATATACAGTGGGCCTACAATTGACTACAATTGAGCATGTTTTCCCTTCTCTCCAGATATATAATGATAAACTCATAATGATAAAATTTACATTTAAATCTGGAACAAGCAAAGCTTACTATTATTATAAACACATGAGAAATCGAATTACAAATAAAAGGCACATCAGTGGCACTCGTTTCTTTTTTTATTTAAATAAATAAAAAAAACCTGTCTGTCCCTCTCTCTATTTGTAGCCTTCAGCAGTTCATTTTAATAGAAACCTTTTTTCACAGACCAACAACAAAACAGCCAAAAAAATATAATATAATATAAGTTTCTTCAATGAAAATCTAACCAGGTCTGTCCTTTATATTCATGAACAGATACTCTGCCTCCCACCTGTCTAGAGAGCTCCTGTTTTCAAAGTCCACCTTTCCTTTGGCCATTTTTTGGGAGGGATAGCATATATTTGCCTGTGGTGATTGACAGCATGAGGTTGCTAATGAATGTCAGGAGGATGCTTGCAGGTCTTGATTGACGCGCCAACGCACTTGCAGTGCATTCTGGGATTTTTACTATTAGCATTGCGTGTGCTATATACCGGCGGGCCAGTTCCAATAGACATTTGATATCATCTCGTGGGCCCATGGATTTGGCCCATGGATTTTGAGTTTAACATCTCTGGCCTAGATAATGCAGTTGGGGGTTGATTTACTCTTTTATGTATATGCCTCAACTGGACCAGAACTGGCCTAGGCGATCTGCTCATGCTCCATAGTGCCTGCAGTGAGCTTTGAGTTAGAAGTTGAACAGCATTAATCCGTAGAAGAAAGCCAGGAAAAACAAAAGAAAAAAGGAGAAGGTAAGAAAACAAAACAAGGGGCACCCAATAGCTCACCTGGTTGAGCTAGTGCCCCATGTACAAAGCCTATGTCCTTGCTGCAGCGGCTGCAGGTTCAAGTCAGACTTTGGCCCTTTGCTGCACGTTTTCATCTCTCTCTCCTCCTTTCACTCTAAAGTCTGTCATATCTTATAAAACTGAAAAAGCCTGAAACAATATATAAAAAGAAAACAAAAGACAAAGATGAAGGTACTAAATAAAGGGTAGACTATGTCCAAACTTCCAGTGTCAAGTAGTAAGTTGAATTCTTGTCTTTATGAAGTAAAGTATGGTCTGCCAGCTATTCTCGTCACCCTGTAAGTGTTGAGTCCTGGGGAATCAAACCCTGGTGACACCCCTTTCTTGTTGATGGGGTAAAAGTTGAAGAGCTGTCTGTCCTGTGCCTCCAGGGAAACAGAGGCGCTGTTCACCTTCAGCTTACAAGGGTATGGGCTCTCAAACACCACCCTAAACACCCTGTCCTGCAGGTAATCCAGCCGAATAGTTCGGTACTTGGATGGCACAGTTGTGTCCACCTGTGGTCCAAACTGCTGCATGACCAGCACCCCGTTTGTGTCCACCTTAATCTCATAGAAAGTCATATTCCTGTAAGTGAAAAAGCCCACATATGGAGCTGGGTTGGGTGGTGGTCTGAGCGTTCGTTGACCTTCCCTGAAAGCCCTCTCCACTGCTGGGATGAGATAGCTGTAGGCCTGGCGTACAAGGTCCCGGTCAACAGGCCGGACCCCAGCCATCAGTACCACCATGCCCAGTTTGAGCCGTGGCACCAGGGAGAGGGTGGCTGCATAACCATCCAGATCACCATCCTTCCTCACCACATTATAGCCCAACTGCTCATTGATCTCCCATGGTGTGCCAGTGAAGTTGGCAAAGTAGCTGCTGTGGCATTGAAAGACTGGAGTTAGCATAGTGTTGAGGGTGTCCTGGCGGAGCAGAGTCTCACCGTATGCGCCCAGAAGAGCCATCATGAGCTTGGCCATGTCAGCTGATGTGGAATACATCTGGCCTGCAGGTCGATACCAGCCGAGGTCGTAGAGGGGAGCTGGTTGGCCATTGCTGTACACACCTACAGCCATTTGCCTCTGAATTGCTGGAGTTAAGTTGAAACCAGTGTCTTCCATACTGAGTTGCTCCAGAATATTTTCTGATACCCAGTTCTCAAAGTTTGAGCCAGTCGCCTTCTGAGCCAAGATGTTGGCCAATAAGGAAAAAGCAACATTGCTGTAGTGGCATCTAGGGGAAAAGAGACCATAATGTCACAAATTTTGACAGTTTACCTCTGGATACAAATGACTAAAAGCATAGTAAATATTTGTTTTATACATAAACATCAACCTCCTCTTTCTTTTCAGGGTATAGGAATGCACAGATTATCAGAGGTCATCACAGTAGAAACAGAGCAACATAGGAAGAAAGCAGAGTCTTACTTGGTCCCTGGTTCTGTCACAATGACATCATCCTTTAATAGACTAAGGGCTGCCTCTGTGTCTCCACTCCAAAGGAGATTAGTTGACCTTAATCTTCTGGGTAACCCTGTTAAAATATTAGAAAACCAAAGTGAGGAAAACTTGTGAGTACATCTGTGGACTATTTTGTCTATGAATCTTTTTATGTATTGGCTCCTTCTAACAAGGGACTTTATTCCATAGACATACATGAAAATACAGTATTTAAAAAATATTCTGGATCTTTAGAAGAACTTAACCCACCACTTAGCATTGCCATAACTCTGTTTATGTTAATTAGAACAGTGCATGAAAGCAAACTAGTAGATCCTTGTTTAAAACACAGTAATAAAGAAGGAGCTTATGCTTATGGCCAAGTTAATATTGCAAGACTGGCTGATCTACAGATCCAAACAAAGGAGCCTCACTTCAAAGCTCAGTGCTATGTTCATTATGTTTACATGATGTTAGAAAAAGTGGAATTATTGTGTTAGTCTGACCAAAACTGGACTTTAAAAATATATTTGAACATGTTAGTTCAACTGAAATCTTACTAAGTTGAATTTCTTGAAGTTGGGCTAACAGCCTAGTTAATGCAGTTGGGGGTTGATTTACTCTTTCATGTATACGCCTCAACTGGACCTGAACTGCCCTAGGCGTTCGGCACATGCTCCATAGTTCCCGTGCCAGGGTATGACCTGGACGTTGAACAGCATAAATTCATAGAAGAAAGCCGTGAAAAACAAAAAAATAAGAAGAAAACAAGAAAACAAAACAAGAAAAAGGTACCAACAACTAGTGGTAGAGTACATACAAAATGTACAGCACTGAAAAGTTTATCCATGTTTCACCGATGGACATGCAACCCATTTGCTGTTTGCTAACTTGTTTGGAATGTGACATCATAGGTCAACTAGAAGAAGGTCCAATAGCAACTAGCTGAACAGGGGCATAGCTCCACCTACTGTGGCAGAGTTGGTCATACTTCCATCAATAAATGGATTCTTCACTTTGGTGATCCTCTAACTTTTAGCACCATCATGACTTTTTTTTGTTCAAAATGAAATGTTTTAACAACTATTGAAAGGGTTGCCGTGCATTTTGGTACATACATGTTTTCCTCAAGCTGAATTGTACTAACTGATCCTAATATACTTGTACTTGATCTAAGCAGGGCCTCCCGTGCTGTTAATTCCCTCTTTTCATTCTGAAAGGACAGAGCTGATTAGGTCTATATCTGGACACAGCTCAGAGTAAATATAGCTCCTCTCTTTGGTCATGTGAGCCCAGGTTAGCTCAGGTGCTGTGGTGGGTAACAGAGACATGTCCTCACCGGGAATGACATGGTGATGGTGGTGAGAGTCTAGACCTACATTTTGACCATTGTGCTTCCTTCACACACTGTTACAGAGTTTTTTGATTGAATGTAATGGGTTAATAGGAAGATTAAACAATGTCAGCTTTGTTGTGAACTTGTCAAGTATAAGATGTGGACAAACAGTGTTGTCCATTTGTACACAACTAGTTCTTCAGCCCAGGATGTAAGGAATTAGTTATGGATATTGGATGTTTGTGCACTTCACAATTTACGTCCAGTGAAGCATTTAGTGGAAATGGAGACAGTTGTGTGTCTTTTTTACCAAAGCACAAAGTAAGAGTGTGAAGGTCAGGATGTTTGATAAAGGTGTAGGTCATTGGACTTTCAAGGGGCAAACTAGAGTCTGTGTCCTGTCATAGACCAGCAGTTAATTTCTGTTGCCATGTTTCAGCAGAGTAGTAAGGTCAGTCACTAGAAGAAAATGTTAGCATTGTATGTTTCTTATGCTTCTTTCAGGTGCCTTTCATAAGTATTTAACCCTTTGATAGCTGAGCAAACTGGTGCAATTTCTTTCAGAAACATGGGGAAAAAGGTAATGAGCAATTTCTTGCTAACTTTTGGGTCATTTATTCTTCTTTGTTCATTGCCCTTTTTACGTTTTTGAAAGAAATGAAGATTTCAAAGGGTTAGGTGATGTTTTATATAGCCTGACTTTATCATCGAGGATGATAAATAGCATGACAAGGGGAAAAGCCTGTTAAGCAACTTTTTAGGCACGAAAAACGGCTCTACTAAGAAATTGCTGCCTTTCCAGAGGGGACTGTGCCCCCCTCCAGACCAGGTATTTTAAGCTAAAACATGGTCTTTTCCTAATGATAACCGGCTGATTTTTGTGCCTAAACATAACCAAATGTCAACCACAACATTGTTGAAAAGTAAATATTAAATGTATCTCGTAAATAATAATGTGTAAATGTAACACATCTGAGGTTTGCAGACACATACAATGTCAGCCTTTATCCTGGTGATTGGGTTGAGTAGTATGGCAGCCTGCTAACTGTTTCTCTGGGAGAACAATCCCTGAACATATCAGAGATGTTGGTGGTGATTCGGCTGGAACCAGGCTATACACATATCTGATGTTTGCTCTCCTGATGTAGATTCATCAAAGATGGCCACCAGGTCATATAAAACACTCAATCTTGTGTTTACCAGAGAGCTGGCTGGCCATCCTGCGCAGGGTGAGTGCAGGAAAGGTGATGCCAAGGGTCCTGACAGACGTGGATGCTGGTCCCCTACTTTTCCCCAGCGGGTCCTTCATGGTGAAGTTGTCTGCGTACTTCTCAAGAGGGTCATCCAGAGAGTCCACCAGGCCGTCCTCCCACAGCTTGTATAGCATTAGAGTGGGAAAGATCTTCGAGAGGCTTGCAATTCTGCAATCGCAGTGATTACAGTGAGTGCAACCCATGCATATTCCAATTAATTAAATAAATCCTGCTTTAAAAATACATCACATTCCCCCTGCTGCTAAACAGATAGCATGTAAGCACTTCATTTATTAAGTGCTTCAGTCTCATTGATAACAGCTACTATATGCAGTTTACCTAATTCAATGAAGGTCTAATCCTAATTCTAACTCTAAGCCTCAGATCAAATGCATTATCCGATAGAAGAATTAGACTGCAGGTTACATCATGTGGTAATGATTATTGTTCAGATAGAGCTGCTAATATTATGGACTGGCTGAGCAGCTTTTAGGACTGATATTATTAATAACTAAGCATTTGGCCTTTAAACAAATCCCCACTTCCTTTTGTCATATCTCTGTCATATTTTATTTTAATCTCCTTCACACCTGTTGTTCTCTATGTCTATGTCTGCTTGCAAATTTTCTGATCTTTTTAGTGTTGCCTCATTAACTGCTTTTAACCCAAATTTTAACACAGAGGAGCTAGTCTCCTTTTTTAACCTCACCTGTCAGACCGTCCTGGACGCTGTTGCTCCATATAAATTCAAATACTCTAATACCACTCCCCAACCATGGTTAAATGAATCCACACAAAAATTAAAAAGAGACTGTCGGAAAATGGAGAGAAAGTGGAAAAAGACAGGTATAACTGTATTTTATGACATCTGGAAAGATTCAATGAAAAAATATCAAAAGGCAGTTGAAGATGCAAGAGCCTCATTCTTTTCTGACTTAATTTTATCAAATCATTCCAACCCCAGAACTTTGTTTAAAGTCATTGAAACAATTACCTCCCCCTCCCCCCAACATCTTATTGATGCCTCTCCAGAAATGTGTGAGAAATTGTTACAGTTTTTTAATAGCAGGGCTTTGGACATAAGGCAACAAATCAACCCCCCTGACCGTATTCTACATGTTAATAAGGACATTTTTAATACTTTTAACAATTTTAGACCAGTTTCTTTACCCTTTTTATCCAAAATCATTTCCCAAATGAAATCAACCTCGCCTTGATTTTATTCCCACAAAGTTTCTTAAAGAGGTTTTTAACACAGTTGAGCCCGTTATTTTATCGATAATTAATAGTTCCCTAGTAGAGTTCATTTTCCCTTCTTCTTTTAGGCATGCAGTGGTCCAACCTCTTTTAAAGAAACACAACATTGATCCCTCTGTTTTTAGCATTTTAGGCCAATTTCTAAACTCTCGTTTTTATCAAAAGTTTTAGGAAAAGTGGTTTCCACCCAGCTTTTATCTTTTATGTGTCACAACAACATATTTGAGAAGTTTCAGTCTGGTTTTAGAGCTCTACATAGCACTGTAACTGCCCTCCTCAAGGTTACAAACAACATTCTTTTAGCCGCTGACAAAGGGGAGAGCGCAATTTTAATTCTTTTAGATCTAAGTGCAGCTTTCGACACAGTAGACCACACTATTTTAATCAATCGTCTAAAAAGTTGGGTTGGTATTAAAGATATCGCACTTGGTTGGTTTCACTCTTATCTTTAGCAAGAACCCACTTGGTCACTATGGGTAATCACTCCTCCTCTTCTGCTCAAATTACCTGTGGTGTGCCGCAAGGTTCAATGTTAGGCCCAATTTTATTTTCTATTTACATGCTCCCACTCTGCAAAATAATCCAGAACCACAACGTTTCCTTTCATTGCTATGCAGACGACACACAGATATACCTCCCACTTAGACCAGATGACCCGGGAAGCCTAGCTGCTGTCTTAGACTGCCTCAACGATATCAACTGTTGGATGGCTCAAAATCACCTGCAACTCAATAACTCAAAGTCAGAAGTCATATTTTTCTCACCCCCAAACCCTGCCAACCATATTATAAATGCCCTAGGTCCCCTCTCCACAAATCTGAAGCCCACTGCCAGTAACCTCGGAGTAACTTTTGACTCACAACTGTCCTTCCTGCCACATGTCAAAAACATTGTTCAGTCCTGCTTCTTCCAGTTAAGATTGATCTCCAGAATCAAACCACTACTTTCACAGTCACACTTGGAAAAAATTATTCATACATTCATCTTTTCCAGACTTGATTATTGTAACTCCCTTCTCTCAGGTATTAACCACAAATCACTCTCCCGCCTCCAACTAGTTCTCAATGCAGCAGCTAGGCTTCTCACAGGTTTTAACAGACGACATCATATCACTCCAATCCTTGCTTCCCTCCACTGGCTTCCTGTACATTTTAGAATTGATTTTAAGATTCTACTGATTGTTTTTAAAGCTTGTTTGGGCCTAGCACCAATTTGCATATCAGAAATGTTGACTCCTTATGAGCCAGTGCGCAGCCTTAGATCCTCAGGTGGGGCCCTTCTGGTCGTTCCAAAGTCTAGGCTTAAAACTAAGGGTGACATCAGGGCCCATAGCCTTTGGAACGACCTGCCCGAGGAGATAAGGTTTGCAGATTCTGTGACTTCTTTTTAATCACTTCTTAAAACCCATTTTTTATAGACTTGCATTTATGTGATGTTGTCTATTATATATATATATATATATATATATATATATATATATATATATATATATATATATATATATATATATATATATATATATACATACATCAGTATTTTTATTTATTTATCTTTTCTTCTCTTAATTCTATTTTATCTGATCTTAATTCTTTTTAAAATGATTTACTTATTTCTTCTATTAATATATTTTATTTTATTTCATTTATTTATGCATGTATTTATATTCTCTTTATTTATGTATTTATTTTTATTCTGCCCCGGCAATGTTTTAAGTCTATTACAAGTACTATTAATTCTGTGTTTTACTGCAAATGCTCTTCAAACAGCATTTATTCATGCTAGGCTGTGTTGCTGATGTTACTTCTGTTTTGTGATTGACTCTCTCGTTTGTCTGGCTTTAGTTCAGTATTGCTTTTTGGCTCTTTTTAGTCATGTTGCATATGCATGAAACTCCTCTCTATATAAATAAAGTTATTATTATTATTATTATTATTATTATTATTACACACTGCGTGACAGTAAATCTCACCTGTACACTGTGTACTCGTTGGGTGCAGATGAGGAGGGCTCACTACTGTTCTTCTTGCCAAAGTTTCCATTCCACAAAACAGAGTCATTTAAAACCACGATAGCTGATATCGCCGGCAGCTTGGTGCTGTGAACGCTTGAGCTCAGGAGTACATCTACCTGTTAGGAGAAACTTCAGTGAGATTAAGTATAACTTTATATATTTAAAAAACAGTACATGACTGACAAAAACTACTAGACAGAAATGTACCTTTTCTAAGGCCACCCTCAGAGATGTGATGGGATGTTTGAGGGGCACAGGCTCAGGGAAGACAGGGCACATCTTCTCTGCTGCTGCTTGTTTTACAATGACTTCTGTGGGAAAAAGGCAGACTTATCATGTATAAAACATCTATTCTGATGCTGTTTTATGCACTCTGGCACCTTATTTAGCCTGAAAAACTTTCTTTTGAAACTAGCGATCTATGGCTTTTTATCCTTTTATTCTTAAGGACTGTTTGTTATTCAAAAAAGGGGAGGTCCTTGTGCAAAAAGGGGATGTCATTTAACTGAGGGACTTACGGTTTGTTTTTGTTTTTTTGGCTTGACTGCAATGCTTTCTATTGTTCATGTATTGAGCCTATTCTTATTATATTTAGATAGTTGCTTTAACATACATTTTTGTATTTTCTGCTGTGGGCTGGGATAACAGTATTTTGACTTTTCAATGTTTGCAGATACATAAGGAAAATGGCTAACTAAATCTGAATGTTTTATCTTGTGTTTAACGAACTCAAAGCAAAACATGTTTGGCCTTTGACCAACTTTCAGCAATAGAGAGATGAAAGAAAAAAAACAGACAACAAAAAGAGGTAAGAGTAACTAAATTGAAATGACATTTTCATAAACATGAACTGAATGCTTCCCTTTCTGGGGAATTGGATGGACCTGTTTGACTGATGATCTTTTCTTCCCCCTCCAAGATCTGTCCATCTTGTATTTGTTGTCTGGATGAATCTTGCTAATCTGAATCTTGCTAGCATTGCAAGATTCATAGTTAGTGCACTATTTTTGGGTTGTCCTTTCCTTTAGAAATCAGATCATTCCACTGTTGACAACTCTTCACATTTCTCCCTCAGGTGAGTGACCCATGCAGTGGTTACTCATAAAAATGCCTTTCAAAAAAGGTTAGCATATAAACAGACACACAACTAGCAAGAGCATTAAACATTTTCACATAAAACATTTAAACATTCTCTCACAGAGGCATATTTAAGGCTCCGTTCACTGAAATTATGACAGTTTGTGTTTCATTGTTCACATTCTGAGATCTCTGTCTCAACCTCAAAAACATGGGAGTGGAATTTTATCCAAGGTTTTTCAATGTATTAATGATTTACTGGATACTTTTTCACTGACATTTTAGTAACAGTAAATGACTAGTATGACCCGAAAAGTGAGAAAAACTAGTTGGAAGGCTGGTTAACTGTGACGACACACATTTAACTCTCGGCCTGTTACTTGTATTTAAGACCTATCTGTACTAAAACTTCATGACATTATTAATAATACTGCACATTATCTGATACAGTTTCATATTAGGACAGTATTCCTGCTGCTGTTTTTACTTGTTGTTGTGACTTATTGAGTCCTTCAGGTGCAGCATGTTTGACACAGTCAGACACAACACCCTGAACACCCAGCCTGTCAGCCAAATCAAGATATATATCACATCCAACACATGAGCAGCTGAGAGCAGTGACTGTTGTCAGATCCACCCCTGCTCTGCTCCACCTTCACTCCCCCTCCTGTCTCTCAGTACAATTTAAAGTGTGCTTTAACACGGCTGCTAATCCTGCTGCTACTATTTCCAGCTCAGTGTAATCCTGCAGCAGCTTCTGCAAACGAGCAATTATACCAAAGAGGCTAAGGAAGTCCCAGGCCCAAAAGTAGTCACACCTTATGTCTTAAAGCGATAGTTCAGGTTTTTTGAAGTGGTGCTGTATGAGGAACTTAGGTCAGTGTATTACATATAGTAGATGTCAGTCAGCACACCCCCATGATGGAGAAGCAGGCTGGAGTCCAACATGGAAGCTCAGCAATATATTGCTATAGATGGGGGTCAGCAACAAAACATATTTAGGTCTCTCAAAAAAAGTCCCACCTAAATTATCAGTCAATATCAGTTAAAGTGTACACTATATTAACATTATTTTAACCACTTTACCTTTCTGCCAGACAGCCTGCTTCAATAGGAAAGTTGTCAACGGCATAAGATCCCTATCTGTGCAAAGCCACCAGACTCTAAGAGAAAAACAGCAATTTTAGCTCAAAGAACTCAGGAGCTGCTGGTCGACTGCTGCTTCCATCAGTCGACCAGTCGTCTTTTTTTTTTTAGGTGGAACCTTTTTAGGTGTCTAACATATGTTTTGTTGCTGACCCCTCCACATCAGTACATTGCTGAGCTTCCATGTTTCCAGCCTGCTTCTTTAAACTGGGGGCATGCTGACTGAACTATCCCTTTAAAGTGTTGTGTGTTCTTAGGGTGTAAATCTGTACCTGTCTTCAGCTTTGGCATCCTGTATTGCCATATGAAGCAGCAGGTCATGACCACAGAGAGCAGGAAGAAGACAACCATGCCCAGCATGGTCCATTTCACCTTCATCTTGCCTACTGGCTGTTGTGGGCAACAGACGTAGTCTAGAGAAAAGTTTAATGTTAGTAAAAGGTATTACTAGAATTACAGAATGAGCGTACTGCAAAATAAAGCGCAAACCCCTGAGGCATGTTTTTCATGTAATTTAACGAAGACTTTCTTTTTCTACTGACAAGTTTAATTTGCCAGAAAACACAAGGTAACACAGAACAGATATTTAACTTACCAAAGAAGGGAAACAAGCCTCAGAGGTCTCTCGTTATCTTTGTGTCATTCTTCATCAGACAGCAAAACTCCACAATATAATTTCCTGCGAGGTCCACAGATAAGAGGTCAGCAGGACTGCATGAACTCTGCTGCTCCTGAGCACTGGCTGGCTGCAGACCATTACCTCCATGCACTTAATCCTGACTGTGATCCCTTGCTCTAGATGAAGGGTTGATTCTATTCCCACTCCACTGTGACATCATAATCTGCTGGGAGTTTCTGCCACAGAGCCAAATGTAAGGAGGCTGTAGAATGGAAATCTGCTCAGCACTCATCCTCAACAATCAAATCATCTTAATTCCACACATGCATCACTTATCTCTTCATCACCATATAAGAGGGATGTCGTAGGGTTAACTGTTGTGGAAATTCTTTAACTAACCTGGAGTGACATCAGTTTTCACTGTGCTACTTTCAGACACCTGTCACAAATATTTAAACCTTTGAACTCTGAGCAAATTGGGAGGGAAAAAGGCAGTAAGCCACGTAATAAGAAATGTTGCACAAATTGCAAGAAATCGGTAAATTTAGAGAACTGCAAGGGGAGAATGTTTAGGGAAAAAAAGAAAAAAAACTAGGGAAGAACAATCTAATTTTGGAGAGACAGCAAGCTCAATTTGCGGCAGCAGCACCTACCTGTGGCACCTCTTGTGGCACTCCCAGATGCCGCAGCTAGGTGCCGCTAGCAGTCGCAGCAGATGCCACTGGTTGCCGAGACGTGCCGGGAGGTGCCAGGAGGTGCCGGGAGGTGCCAGTGCTTGTGCCACTGATTGCCACGAGGTGCCGGGAGGTGCCAGTGCTTGTGCCGCGGTTTGGCGGAGGTGCCGGGAGGTGCCAGTGCTTGTGCCACTGCTTGCCAGGAGGTGCCGCGAGGTGCCAGTGCGTGTGCCGCGGTTTGGCGGTTTTTAATATAGCCTACTCACAAAATTAATATATTACAAGGTGACAAAATTATCTGCAGCAGCGGAAAAATCCGCCGAAAAGGTGACACGAGGATGATATCAGCTTCCTCTCATCTCACTGTCTCCGCTGTGTGTGTATTCACAGGCTGTCAGCGCGCACACACACACACACACACACACACACACACACACACACACACGCGTGTTGTCAGGTTTCAGCGCGGCCACGAGCGGTAAGCAGCTGCGTTTTCTCAGTCACAACGAGCACAGAAGTGAGTCCACGTCCCCTGTATGTGACAGCCTGAAGACAATTGACCGGTGTTTGACAGACCCTACGTTAAGCCCCGCACCAGGCTGTAGTTCTGCACTACTTTGTTTTATTTAATCACATTTTTTACAAAGGCAGCTTTCTTATTTTCCACTATAGCTTCCTGCAGCTGACAAAGAGAAAGTTAATGCTGTGTAATGCATCTGTATTTCAGAGCTTTTAAAAAGTCTAGTGCTGCCCTGCCTGTGAGAGTTTTTGCAAACGGAAATAGGAGACTGTTGTTGTAGAGTAGAGTGGAGAGGAGTGAGAGAAATGAGAGGAGCGGAGGTGCTAAACACAGGAGCTGACTGGTGCCGCAAGACACAGTTTGAGGGGGCACTAAAAGTTCCTGCTGTCCTTTCCATGGATGAAGAGGAGAAAAAGGAACTGCTTGCGGAACTGCACTCTTGGGACGGTGAACATGACGAGACCTCTCCAGCAGAACAGCTGACTTTTGCTTTCCAAAAAAAGACAGACTCACTGAAGTGTTCACTGAAGAGCTTGTTGACAAAAGACAGTTAAAAGTTTTCTCAAGATTTGAGGAGTGATCCTCATACACACCAGCAATGTCACACTAGATTTCACTCACACACACACGCACGCACACAACCTTGTTGAAATCTTTTATTAAAAATTTAAAATGTTATAAAAATGTTTACTTTTATTCTGTCCATCTTGAATGGTTGCATTTGTCAAGAAATGTAGATTAAAAACTATTTCAATGGAAAGGTGGAAATAGATTAACTTCAGTGTTTTTACAGCCTACTTTATCCACAAGAAATGACCTTGTGGGCCTTCAAAATGGCATTTCAAGGGTTAAGTCCCTCAAAATTATGAAAAAGTTATGAACAGGGCAGAAGTGATTTAAGAGAATTGTGCAAAAAAGGCTCCCACAATGTCCAACTTGCAATTTATAATTTTTTTGCGACGTTTCGGTGCTACACCACCATCAGGCAAACAGTTTTTTGTTCCAGAAAAGCCATCTTAAGTAGGGAGTGGTCATTTATCCACATCCAATCATCATCGGGTTATTTAAACAACAATGTGACCTCAATGAAAAAATATACATATAATCACAATAATCAATTATCCTTGTTCGAAACACACAATTGCAATGACAATAAATGACTACAGCAAAAAAAAGTTATACAGACACAGCCACATGTTGTTTCTAAAAAAGGGTATCTACAAAGATTATCAAAGAAGATTTGTGTCATCAAAAACAGGAATATTTACACCAGGGGCTCAAAAACTGCAGTATCTGCGGTCTCCCCATCAGTCAGTTTTTCCGATTAAGAAACTAATTTTTAAAAAATCAACAGATATAGAACAGAACATTTTATGTTTTCTTTCCTTTTTTTTTTTTTTTTTTTTTTCTGTTAACAATCGAATAGTTCAAAAATCTCCTTTCTCTCCAGTGTCATTTCTCTCACTCCTCTCCACTCTACAACATGCAGTGGACGTGGACTCACTTCTGTGCTCGTTGTGACTAAGAAAACGCAGCTGCTTACTGCTCGTGGCCGCGCTGAAACCTGACAACACGCGTGTGTGTGTGTGTGTGCGCTGACAGCCTGTGAATACACACACAGCGGAGAGACAGTGGGATGAGAGAAAGCTGATATCATCCTCGTGTCCCCTTTTCGGCGGATTTTTCCGCTGCTGCAGATAATTTTGTCACCTTGTAATATATTAATTTTGTGAGTAGGCTATATTAAAAACCGCCAAACCGCAACACACGCACTGGCACCTCGCGGCACCTCCGCCAAACCGCGGCACAAGCACTGGCACCTCCCGGCACCTCGTGGCAATCAGTGGCACAAGCACTGGCACCTCCTGGCACCTCCCGCCACCTCGTGGCAATCAGTGGCACAAGCACTGGCACCTCCTGGCACCTCCCGGCACGTCTCGGCAACCAGTGGCATCTGCTGCGACTGCTAGCGGCACCTAACTGCGGCATCTGGGGGTGCCACACGAGGTGCCACAGTTAGGTGCCGCTGCCGCAAATTGAGCCAGCCCCTGCTGGGAGAGTATGTGGGGGGATGGTAAAACTTGCCTCTGGTGTCAGATGTCAGTGTCCTCCTTGTTTTTTCTTCAGAGCAAAGGTCAATGAACTTTGACCTGTAATTTTTAACTTATTGACTAAGTAGGGAAAAAGGCACATTAATCAACATTTAAACAAAAGTAAATACACCTGTGCTAGCTGGGGAGCTAGTTTTCATCAGTAGTTTTGGAGAGAAAAAAGAGTGAATATGGCCAAAAGGACTGCTAAAACAAAATATACTGTTGATGAGGCAATGGAGGAGGTTACTCGTCGCCGAGAGCGTCGAATGTCGAATAATCTCAGAACAGAGGAATTGCATGACTCTGTGGCGGAGGAGCTATTCATGGATGGAGAGGATTATCACCCTTGATAAGTGAGTATTTTATTATATTATATTATATTATATATGTGTGTGTGTGTGTGTGTGTCCGTCTGCGTGTGTGTGTTACTGTATATTTCGACAAAAACAAACTTTAGTTTGAATTGTGAATTGGTGAGTGTTTTTTTTACCGAACAGACCTGGGGGTATTCAAGAAAGGAGGTTCAACAAACTCTGGGTCTAACCCTGAACTCTGAGTCAGTTTACTCCGAGATGGGAAACTCTGGGTATTCAGTTCCAGAACAGCTGATCTGAATAAGTTCAATCAACTCTGAGTTTGTTCACCGTGAGTTCAGCATGTGCACGACCTCAATAAAAAGCCATCATCAGTGGAGCCCCGATACCTCGATTCACCATGGCAACTGCTGAGAAACAGAAACCAAGCTACTTTACCCCATTGGAACTAGAGGTCCTCATGCTGCCCACGGAGAATATGAGCCCATATTAAGAAAGAAAAGTAACAGCTAAGGAGAGAAAAGTGGCATGGGAGAAATCGCTGCCCGTGTCATTTGTGTCAATGCGCAAGTTTGACTGCAAATGTCCACTGACTAAACATTAACAGCACTTTATTAAAATCATAGCATACAGGTAAAAAAATGGTGGATTGAATAGCCTACATTTTGATTTTCATTTAGGTGCAATTCCACAGGGAGAAAATGCACTTTGAAGCAGCTGAAATGACATATATAAAAACATCAGTTAGAAAGGTAAGACATTTCACTCAGCCATGATTGTAGGCCAGCCTCACTTTGGTTTTATTCATATTTGACGTTAAACAAAGTAAATATTCATTTAGTGGCTATTTCAACAAATAATCATTTAAACCCCCAACAGAATGCTGTTTTAACACATATATGTCCTCTCGCCTAATATCCTGCTGAGGAAATTATAATTTAATATTGATATAAAGCACACACTGTCAACACAATTTACTTTAACTTTAACTTTAAGTTTCTTCATGGGACTGAGAATAACTATGATAATTGTGTATTAAATTATGGTGCATACAAATGTGGGGATGCTTTTTTTATGCATGATTTATTTAGCTAACTGATATTTGATTAGTCTTTTATTATATGGTAGTATTTGTCCCTATGTCCCTTTTTGAAAACGCCTAGACATACTCATACATCCATACGTGAAATACCAATTTTCTGTAATATTGTTATCAACTTTCAGCTTGATTTGGTTTGCTCTTATACTATGGTGCAGCAGTGAATACCTGCCAGTTACAGTCATCTGCAGCATCTTTTTCCTCAAAAAAATGGGCGAGGATCTTTATTTTAGTGTGTTTACACTTATGTAACACAATGACTAAAGCACTTACAGTTATTCTGACTGTGACAGTGATTCTGAGTATTACTTTTCAAATGAGACCATGCAAGTTCATGTACTAAAAATGAAACAAGGACAGCTCTCAGTTTACTTTGGGTATGTCTTGGACAGCCGTTTTAGGTTAATTTTACAGGAGTTATATCACATTTTAATTTAATTAAATAAACAATATGAGCAGATAAAATCCAAATAGCAGATTGTACAGATACAGTATGTGTATAGTCATTTTAAAATAAGGTGAAATCAGCCTAACATTATTGCTGACATTGTTGCTTCTCAATAAGCCATTTCTTCACATTACATTTCAGTGATGGGGACTCCCATTGACAGGATGCTCTGGAGGAAAAGACAGCCTGACTTAATACAGATTTCCTGAGTGGGATTGTGCAGTCCACCCTAGCTGAACCTCTTGTGACTTTTGTTTGTGGCAGATTTAAAAGTGATGAAGCTGGATAGAGGAGGAATTAAACCATGCATCATCTTAGAAACTAGGCAGACAGATGACGTTGTCTATTTCCATTCTCCTGGTGGTCCTTGTTGAGTGGGCAGTACTCGTCTTTAGTTGGGCCCTGGACTGGCCTTCAGACCTGCTGACTCCAATTCTCTCCTCCTCTGCCCTAACAAGATGTCTAGGTGTAGGATGCTCCTCGCCACTTATGTTGTAAGAAGCTCCTGGTCTGAGTGAGTGGGTTTCCTGCATTCTGGTCTTTATGCTCCCTTAGCTTTCACCTGAACCCAGGTGACCAAGAAAAACAGCTTCCACCTGTTCCTGTCCACATGTGAACATTGATGCTTGATTTGTGTGTTGGATGAAGCTGTCAGTGCTGGAGCAAAGTGCTGTCCATTAACCACAGCGGATATCAGGTGGTGTTGGAGTTGGAGCTGTCAGGGTCTAAAAGCTGTTACTTGTTGCTTTTTAATGATGCATTTGTGTGCACTTACCTCTCCAACCACTAGATAGAGCTGTAGACTTAATGTTGTCCTGAACACTCCACTGTAGAGCATTCAAGCTTATCGACAAAATCCTTCAAACATGTCTGCTCTTCATGTACAGCTTTTATTTATATATCATTTTCATTTTGGATGGGAATTTTTTCTTTTTTGCAGCTCAGTGTAATTTTAACATAGATGACATTTTGTTCACTTATTGAAGGTTTTTTACATCAATATATGTGTAACACATATATTATCCAGCTACAATAATGCACGGCCCCGTGTTGCAAGGATCTGTACACAATTCCTGGTGGCTGTAAACATCCAAATTTTTGCACTGCCTGCTTACCAGACATGTCACCCACTGAGCGTGTTTCTGATGCTCTGGATGCCAGTGTGTTCTAATTCCATTTCATTTAAGAGGAGGGGGTCAACATTCAAGAACCTGATTAACTCTATGTGAAGAGTATGTGTTGCACTGCGGGGGGCAATTGGCATTACCAGCCCATTCTCATTCTGAACTTGTCAAATACTGGCATTTTGACAGTGCTTTTGGCATATTTGATGCCAAAAGGCATTTCACATGTGCATGATACAAACCCTGGATCAACGCAGTCGGACAGAACCAGTTGCATTGTTATTATATGCCACCGGGCAGCACCTGCTGTGTCAGACAGGCAGGCTGAGAAAGCTCCCGGATGCAACCTGTTGCGTATGCATGTTACACCAAAGAACAACGTCAGATTGAAATGCTGCCAGTATTGATGAAATATAAGGCAGGTGGGAGGCACAGTGAATGGTGAGAGTGACTTGGCGAGATACTGTGTAATTCTTTGAGGAATCTTTTTTTCATTCATTCATTCATTTTCCATAACTGCTTGTCCTCGCAAGGGTCGTGGGGGACTGGAGCTAATCCCAGGTGTCATCGGGCGGAAGGCGGGGTACACCCTGGACAGGTTGCCAGACTATCGCAGGGCCGACGTATCGACAGACAACCTTTCATGCACACAATCACACCTAAGGGCAATTCAGAGTCACCAATCAACGTGACCTGCATGTCTTTGAAAAGTGGGAGGAAGCTGGAGACCCTGGAGAGAACCGGGCCAGATTGAACCTGTCACATCCACACAGCATACCACAGGATGGTGCCAGGTTGAAATGCTGCCAGTCACGCCTTGATGTAAGGAGCACGAGGGTGTCTATATGTGGGCAGAAGGGGCAGAGGATGGGTCCAACAATCCCCAGACTTACATGTGGGAGTCTGGTGTTAATTTCCCATCTGATTGTGATATTTTTTCTGCACCTTACCATGAGCCTCCTTTCCCTAAACTGAAACCATCTGTGCCAGCATGTGCGTTTGTTTGCATTGGTTGCCATGTGCTTTTGTTATCTTAACATAACCATGTGCAGAGTAATCCCATCATGTCTTTGTCTTGATATCACAGTAGCAGCATCCTGGAATGTACAGAGCAGATGCAGAAGGATACCCCATTAAGCACCTTCATAATACAGAAAACTGAAAATGACAGGTCAACCAGATGTACAACCCAAGGAGACACTGTTTGCAAGAAGGAATGGCTCAATCAGCCAATTAGCTTCAGTGTTGCCAACTTGGCGATTTTGTCGCTATATCTAGCAACTTTTCCGACCCCCTTGGCTGCTTAATTAGTCAAAAGTGACCAGCGACCACAGGATAGATGGCTGAAAATTCTGTCGGATTGTGGAAAACATATCAAGGAGGCTCGAGCAAAGTTCATACAATATAAGATCTTGCACAGGTACTACCACACCCCATCGAGACTTTATAGAATGAAACTGTTAAAGGACAACTTTTGTTGGAATTGTAAAACAGAGGTTGGAACTTTCCTTCACTGTATCTGGGAGTGTTCTCTGGTGGCACCTTTTTGGAGTAAAGTTGTTCAAGTTTTGAGTAGCTGGTTCGGGTCAACAATCCCCCTGACCCCAGATCTTTATCTTCTGGGTGATAAAACTCAAGTGCAGAATGTCTCAAAGAGTGCCTTTTCCGTCATTAGCCTCTCGGGAGCATTCCTGCTCCCTTGTTTCCTAGTTTCCCTGGATCCTGGCCGTAACCTTGACTGTGCCTGACCGTGGTGATAGCTGTGCTGATGCCGCGACCCTGCCTTTGGTTGTGCTCGTGCTGTGGCTGTACTGATTCTGTGCCCCCCGCTCGCCCTGATCGTGGTCTGGTCCTGGTTGCGCCAATGCTGTGATCTTGCCTTTGGACACTTCCCTTTCAACATATGCATGAGACTGTTATCATCTCTATCAACATCATCATAGAGAGCAATTACTAATTCCACACCTACCATTATTGTAATATGACATGCATCTGTTTCTATTATTGCTGTGCCCCCCCCCCTCTCTCCCCCACCCTCTCTCCCCCTCTCTCTCTCTCTTTCCTTTTTTTCCATTATTGTATTTCATTTGCTATTTACGACATCTATTGCTCGTCTGTCCGTCCTGGAAGAGGGATCCCTCACTATCCTCTACCGCTCTTCCTGAGGTTTCTTCCTCTTTTTTTTCCCCGTTACAGGGGTTCTTTTTGGGGAGTTTTTCCTTGGGTGATGTGAGGGTCTAAGGGCAGAGGGATGTCGTACACTGTAAAGCCCTCTGAGGCAAACCATGTTTTGTGATAATGGGCTATATAAATAAAACTGACTTGACTTGACTTGACATTATGGTTGGTTTGATCACTGCATCCAGAATTATCTTAAGACTCTGGAAAACGGACAGAAGCCCAAGCCTGAAAGACTGGGTAGATGTAATGATAGAGACAGCATCTCACGAATCTATGCTGTATAGATTAAAGGAGAATACAGAAAATGGGACCACTTCCTGGGACTGCTTTTGGGCCCACATAAGAACGGACCAAGACACTGTGCAGACCCCAACATTACCAGGATCTCCTGTATAACTATATCATAATAATATTGTATTATCCCAGTCACAACATATGGTGTTTTGTGTTTGCTTATTTTTCTCGCTGATTGGATGCCCTGTCTATTTATGTGTCTTTATCCTGTGTTTGTAATTGTTTGTCTGGCCTGTGCAATGTATCCCAGTATTCTCTGCTTTTGTTTTGTTTTGTTTTGTTTCTTTGCATTATTTTTTTCATTTGAAAAGTTAATAAAAACTTTAATGACAAAAAAAAAAAGTGACCAGCGACAAATCTAGCGACTTTTTCTGGTCATTAGGGGAATGATTATGTTGACAAAGCTCTGCAAAAAGCATCTAACACATTCTGTTCCACAGTTCACGATACAACTGAGCTCACAAGAGCCAAGTACACCGAGGGCGGCTGCCATCTCTTCCTCCTCTCCCCTCACACAGCACTCATGCAGCCAGTCTGACCAGCAGCCCCGCAGTCCCAACCTGCAGCGCACTCTGTGACTGCTTTGAGAGCTGCCCTGCAAATAAATCACGCGTGTGCAGCTAACAACCAATCACAGATGATGATTTTGTACGGTTACAGCAGAGACGTTATGTTTCTGTTTAAATATTTACTCTTTTTTAGTGTCACACCCCAAAATCCTTCAAATGGTTCACTCTGTCTCAGTCAGTCTCACTCACACAGACAGTGAGTTTCATGTCCCTCTCGTCCTCTGGCCAAATATAAGCTACAAGACCCATGTTTTTGTTTTGCTCTTCATTCATTAGGTCACTAAAAAAAGAAACGAAAAAAGCTAACATTATAGTTATATGGCAACAAAAAAAGTTTGTAAATACATTAATAGTTAGTTTGTAAACTATCTGGTCAGCCTTTTCTATTAATTTTGCCTCTCTCAGAATTTCATATTATGCAAATTAGTTGATTACATCATCTAGTTACTTCTAGCTACTTTTGGGAGAGCCAATAGCTACTACTACAATAGCAACACTAATTAGCTTTTACAAGGACAGCCTCCCTGACAAGGAACACACTTCGGTACATATAAGCAACCAGATGTGTCATCATACATAGCCTCCACATGTCTTTCTGTCTTTCCTCATCTGTCTGGCTGTCTAATTATCTGTGTGTGTTCTTAGTCTTCGCTATAATACATGTTTTTACATTTGCTCTGCATGGACTAAAACTGTTTTATTGCTGACTGTGAGATAGACTTGCTTCTGTCTTAACTGTGTCCTGTCTGCTGATGCTTATGTCTTGTTGTCTATAACTGCCTTGTTAACTAATGCTGATATCTTTTGCATAACTGTTTCTTGCCTGCTAATTTTTATATCTTGTTGTACATACCTTGTCTGTTGCCTGATTGCTTATGTTCTGTCATGTAGTATTGTCGTTTTCGTGTGCTTTTGATGTACTATATATTTGGTTTAATTTATATTCATGTTTTCATTCATGCTTTGAATTGTTTGCATGCTTTTTTGCCTCTATGTTTCAGTGGCTATTCTGGTTCCAAAAGATATGGCTATATATTGCCACTACAATCATCCTCATCACTACTTATATTTTCCGCTGCCACGATCTCTTCTTTGTCTTTATTTAGTCATCCAAAGTTTTGTATTTATTGAATTATATTCATGTAACATTAGCTAGGCATACTGTTAGCTGACTGTCACAACATGTACAGAATTCCTTTCCTGGATTTCTCCATTCCAGTGGATTTCTCAGTTCTGAGGGACAGGTCTTTCATAAGCTACAACTACTGGAAGACTAAAGAAGTTAGAAAAGGAGTACAAGAATTCCCTGTCTTATGAGTGTTAACTGTTTACATGAAATCCATTTTGAAAGTGGCTGCATGTTTATTTACATTGCAAATGTTGTTTAAATTCTGTGCCCAATTCACATCAGCACTCGCTGGCAGCTTCTGTTTACCACAATGATGCTGCCACCTAGTGGTTTCTTGGCACGCCCTGGCAATATTCATGAGCAGCTTGTAGTATTTTTTTCCATAATGTTATATATCCTCTTGAATTGTTCCCCTTAAATAAAAAAAAATTGAATAAAGAATTTTAATTTGTAATAGAGTATTTCTATATTGTGGTATTACTACTAGTACTTCCTCCAGCACTGCTGCTGTGGAACCCTGGCAGTGAGAGCAGCCACAAAGAGGCACCGGCTTTACTACTCAGTCTCTGACCCACAAGTCAAGTCAGATTACATGTGATTGGATCGTTGATGGCACGTCTGACCTACAATATGCTGCATTCCCATCGCCATCTCCCTGGGCAAAGGTTTCCATGGGAACAAGCCCTTTGCTTCTCTAATCTGTTGTTTTGCAACCCTCACTCATCTGGAGGCAGGCTGGATTCCTTTTTGTCAGGCCCATATTCTTCTGCTCTATTTCCTCACTGAGCTCTCTCTCTCTCTCTCTCTCTCTCCCTTGCTCACTGCCAGTATTTCCTCCTCTCCCTGATTCTCTTCATCCATTCCTGTCTTGAAATAGCTCAGACAGGTCAGCAGAAGATTCTCTGTGGACATGTTAGCAAGTAAATTATAAGCCACAGATCATGGATCATGTGATGTGCAGCTATGTTTTCTTTTTAAAACAACCAGATCTCGCCAGAACCAGTTTCCCACAGGCATTGTTCAAGAAATAGAGACACCTCAAAGTCAACTAATGTTGCAAGGTTTTAATGCCCTTTTTGAGTTATTTAATAGATGATTTATATGATTATGATATGATTTAATAATGAATCTGAAGTTTTACATGTACATTCCTATAATTTTATACCACAACACCCAAACATCAAAGCCATAGGTGGGATCTGAAAAAATGGTTCCAACAACATGAGCATGAATGTGCTATCTCTTCTGCTTTCAGTCTTTCAACCAGATGCTGCAGGGATTTGCTTACATGCTGACACAGGAACATCAATGAGGCTGACACTGATGTGGGCTGATCTTGCTTGCAGTCAGTGTTCGAGTTCATCCCAAAAATACTGAATGTGTTTGAGGTCAGGGTTCTGTGCAGGCCAGACAACTTCTTTCATACCAAACTGTAAAACCAATTTTTTTTATGTACTCAGGGATATCGTCATATTGAAAAAGGAAAAAGACAAAAAAATATGTAGACACCCTGTGTCAGATAGAGAAAGATCAAAGAGGACATTCACATCAGTTGTTAAAAATGTATAAATAATATGGAAAATGGCCAGTAAGTGGAACTTGATTTAAGATTAATTTGACAAACTACATCTGCATTCAATTTAATTTGACTTTAAAAGTAAACTATGCAGGAATGTTTGGGTACTTTTTGTAAACAAAACACTCAGATTAGGCCCCTCCTCCCTACACTGCAAGCCACTGTAACTACTCTTGTCATAGGAACGTTATATATGTTTGTGATGGAAAAGCTGATACTTCAGTAAGCTAAGCTAATCGCCAGCACCTACCTGTTAAATAGATGTAACGTCACTCTTTATTTTCATCTTCTCCTTCAATGCTCACGAGTAAAAGTCAAAATGATCCACTCTCATTTTGTGAACAGCTTTGTTCGCTTGATATTTTGTCTCACTTTATTTGCAGTTTTTCTGCAGTGTTTTCATAGCTCCCTCTTGGATGCATTCTGTTACTAAGTTGGTGTTATCCCTTTATAAAGTCCTGAACTCACCTGCATGCTGTTGTTGGCTGGTAGCTACCCACCACTGCCCAAAGGCTGCAGCCCAGGAACATTCCTCTCTTTTCAAATGTCACTGGGCTTTTTTGCCCAGTGAGAAAGAGGCTTTATGGAGTTTTTCAGGTCACAGTGCACTTTTACTCTGCCTCTGTTACAAATAAAAATGTTCTCATCCTACAGTATGTGATCACATATTGCTGCTTTGCAGTGGACGTACACATCTACAAATCACACTCTTGGTATCCTTCTGCATTGCTCATTACACTCTAAGATGACATTAGTGTGATGTTAGCACAAGCACATAGTGGAATTACGCTACACATGGCTATGTTCAGGCAAAAAAAGCACATGACAACTGACACCGAGACATCAACAAACACACATGCTGCGATGGATGGTTAGGTTTAGAGGAAGGAGGCACATGGTGAAGGTATAGAGTGTGAGAGGTGTAAGGTATGGAAAAAAAGCATCACATTCAGATGGGAAGCGAACGCTAGACTACCCCAATAAAGTCCAGGGTTTGTTGGACTCATCCATCGCCCTTCACACGCACCCAATAGGCACCCTTGCACTTCTTATATTGCTTGATTGCTGGCAGCATGGCAGCATTTTCAATCTGAAGCCATTCTGCAGCATATAATGCTGACGTGACAGGTTCTCAGCTGAAGCTGCCTGTCCATGTCATGCTGTTGCAGTAGTGCTGTCCAGACGTGTTCTCAGTTGACAGCATCCAGCAGTGTACCAAGTGGATGTGAAAGTTTGCTTTTGGAATCAGGATCTCGCGGCAAAAGCACTGTCAAAAGTGACGGATTTGGACAAGCAGGAAATCTGAAAAAAAAAAAAAAAAGTGCTTTCTACTTCTTGTTCCTAAACAAGTGCCTCACTCAATGTTCAAGGACAGGACATGATAAAACTTCCTGAATCGCTTTGTTTTCTCGCTAAGGGACTGTTTTTACACCAAAAGAAGATCATATGTAACTAAGTCCCTGACTGCACAGCTGTCAGTATTTGTAAACAACTGGCATCTCCTGTGTTCTGAAGTCATTCAGTAATTTATTGTGAGTCCATCTGCAGATGCTGAACTAAACTTAAAAAAAGACAAGACTTGATGTGTTTTATTCAGCAGAAATTACCACCACAAGTTCCGTCTGTATAAGGGCTGTAAATATGGTCTGAATAACTGTAGGCCAATTTCCAAAATGTCCTTTCTTTCTTAATTCCTGGAGTCTCTAGTTGATAATCAGCTCCAATTATTCTTTTCAATAAATTTTGTGTTAAGTCCACATCAATCAAGTTTAAAAGTTACACATAAAACTGTCACTTTTATTACTTAAGTTGCAAACTAAACTGTTGACAAAGTCATATGTTGTGCTGCATAAACATGCTAATTTTGGGTGGAAAAGGGGTCATATACAGCAATGTGCAATTTTGGGTAAACAATCGATCTTGTTAGCACTGACAAAGGGGGTTCCACAAGGTTCCATTTTGGGTCCTGTCTTATTCACTATTAACTTATTTATTAACAATATTTCATCCTCTATAAGAAATTGTAATGGCCAACTTTATGTAGATGATACAGTTCTGTATTGCTTTCAAAAACTGCAGACTTGGCTACTAAAATCCTACAACAAGACTTTGACAAATTCTAAGATGTGCTTTTTTAAATTTGAAATTAGTCCTCAATATATGTTATTCTTTAAAGCCAGAGACAGTGTGGACAGTGGTTTGCATATTATCACTCTGCATGGTCATAGACTGAAAGGGTCTCAGACTGCAAATATCTTTTGCATCTAGGATAAACTGTATGTTTATATTTCACACTGACACAGCAAGATATGGCAAATGGTTTGATATCTGTGAAACAGAGCTTATTTTCCTCCTGCTCAGAAGGAGGCAGATATCTGAGATGGTGTTGGGCTATGGTGATATTATCTATAGCCTCTGCATCCATTCATTAACCCTCAGATTTAGTTTCAAACAATATGATGTGACATTATATTTATTCACGAAGCCCTGAATGGCAACATGCCTTTATATGTCACTTCATTATTAAGCTGGTCCCATGGTCTTTCTTCCACTCATAAATAAAAGTTGAATTCAATGTATGACATTATTTTCATTGCGTAACAAACATTTGAATGATGTAGCAGCCTAATACAGTGGCCCTGAAGGCAAATAGTAACAAATATTTCAAAAGCGCAAAATATATTTCACAAAACACAAATAAATTTCACAAAACACAAAAACATTTCACAAAACACAAATACATTTCACAGAACAGAAATAAATTTCACAAAACACAAATACATTTCACAGAACAAAAGTAAATTTCACAGACCACAAATACATTTCACAGAACAAAAACAAATTTCACAGAACACAAATACATTTCACAAAACACAAAAACATTTCACAGATCACAAAATACATTTCACGAAACCGGAAAGGGTAGGACCATGGTACTTGTTTGTGATTGGCTAAACCCAAGTCTGTCCGACATCAGTCATTTATTTCCTGTTTACACTGGATACCGCAATATACATATACGTATGCATACCTATTTATTTATTATCTACATATTTCCACAACCCTTTGCCCATAATGCATACTCTGTATGCTTGCATATAGATTACCTTCAGCTAACAATATATATATGGTGTCTTTTTTCTTTGATATCTTTATTTTTAAATTGCTGTATATAATGCTACTCTTCTTATTTATATCTCTTTTAAATTGCTGTTTTCCTTCTGTCATCTGTGTCTGAGCTGCGGTAATGCACAAATTTCCCCAATGTGGGATCAATAAAGTTTTGTCTATCTATCTATCTAATAGCAGAGCCAGCACAAAATTTCAAGTGTTTACCAGGATGGAAGAAGAGCTTGAGTTAATAGCGCTATACTTCAACAAGGGACATACATATAGTGTGATTCGTGAAGTACTCTCCTGGTATCATGAAATACACATATCAATAGGAACCCTTAAATCAACTGTTTGGATACCGAACAATGTGGATAACTCTTAAGCAGAAACATGGTCTGCGTGTCAAAAGGGAGACTGTCATGAGAATGCTCCGGCAGCTGAATCCACACGGGACCCTGTTGCGGGCAGGTCGCTGGTTTATTAAATTAAAACCTTTAGGATGTGCTGTATCTGGTTGTATGGATGGTTTCTGAGAATAATGTGGCTCAAATGTGGACCAACCAACAACAAAGTGATAAAAAACAACTTTACTGACTGCATCAGAAGTGTTGGTGTGGTTTCCATGAGTCTCCGCACAGACTGTGGGACTAGAAAGGGGCTATGGCAGCTGTACAGTGCACTCTTCGCCATCATTGTAGCGATTATCATGCCGGTGCCAGAAGCCATTTGTTTGGGTCCTCGATGAGTAATCAACGTATAAAGTCTTGGTGGTCTCTATTCAGAAAACAGAGGTTTGTTTTTTCCCAAATGTAAAATATAAGTCAGCTATCCCTTATTATAATGACATCAATTTTGTGCATAACCAGTGAGGTGCTGAAGTTTACTGAATGCAGATTTCACTAATTAAGTTTTATTTTACAATGCACCAAAAGTGAAGCTTTTTTCAATTTCAGGAGCAGGATCACACCTCAACCGCACCTCAATCGTGCCTCTTCCGGCTTAAATATGCTCCTAACCCGATCTTCCCCTTTCGTTCTCGTTATTCTGCACGAGCGCGAACCGACATGCCACAGAGCTGTCCTCTCTCTGTCGACTGCGATTTGCTCACTCACTCATTCCGTATTATGGATTCCATCTCTCTGTCCCCGTCGGATGATGACCTGTTTGGACAAAGCTGGGATGATTATCCTCACCGTCTCTATCACGGTCACCTCAGTGCAGCCCTGTGCCGCCGCGGTTCTCCTGCTCCATCGCCGCAGAGGATGGTGTCCCGACTCCGCCGGCTCGGCGGCTTGCAGTCGGTCGCAGCGTCACCACACTCCAGCGAGGTCTCCTGATTGCCGGCTGCCTTTGAAGATGTCTGACTGGATGGTAGCCAACCTTCAACGGGCATTGAGGGACCGTGGAATACCATTTCGAAGAACTGACAACAAAGCTAAGCGTTTTTGACATTCTGACATCTGAGTGCCATGGCCGCTCTGTCAACATCGGCGCTCTTCCGGGTGACATCATCGCGGCGGCTCCCGGCGTGCGCCATGACGTCAGCACCTCTATTAAAGGGCCAGTTCGTCTTCAACCACCTCTGCATGACCAGCAGACTGTGGTGAATGGGAAGCGGGGACGTGCTGCCTTGGGCAAGTCACGCCCAGGGCTGCGGCAGGCACTTCACCTCGGTCCCGCCAGCTGCGGCGGTCGGGTTTGCCTGAGGCGTCGGCTGTGTCGGCGGTGCCCTCCCACTCCCACCAGCTCACCTCACCTGGGATTCACGATGCTGCGTTGCCTGACTTTTCTCCCTCCTCAATTTGAGCGGCCCGCTCATGGGGCTGGGATGCCGGTGCCACTTCCTGCTCTTCCTGGCCATTCGCAGCAGCTCCGTCCCCTTGGGGCATCTGGCACCGGGGTTCGCCAGCCACTGCACCAGTTCAGTGTCGCTGGGGCATCTGGCGTGGGTTGTCAGTGCCCCCACCGTACCTCCGCACGACCCACGGCAGCCGGCCTTTGTTGAGACTCCTGCCCACGCCTCCCAACCTGTCTCGGCGGGATAATTGGCACCGGGTTGCCATCAAATTTTCCCTCTGATCCCGTGCACCATGTCATTCTGTCCAACGGTTCTGGTCTCCTTTCCAATAGTTTTCCATTGCAGCGGCCTTCGCCTGCTTTCACCCTGGCCACGGCTAATCCTCCCGTCCACCCTCCTGGCACTTTCGTTTCCCGTCCATCTCCGGTTCTCTCCAATCTTCGTACCCAGATTCTTGACGGCACCTTGTCTACAGCAGCCATTTCTCCTTGTCTGACCACAGCCATTTCTACTGTGGTCAGGTTTGCCCGGGGTGTCAGCAATGTTGGCAGCACCCTCCCACTCCCACCGGCTGGCATTGGGATGCCATTGCCCCCGGCTGTACACGCTCGGCAACCACACCACTTCACTCTTGCTGGGGCATCTGGCGCCGGGATGCCGTTGCCCCGAGTTGTACATCTGCAGTGACCTCGACAGTTCGCTCTCGTTGGGGCATGTGGCACCGAGATGCCCAGGCCCCCGGCTGTACGACATTGGCTACTGCACCGGTTCACTCTCCTTGGGGCATCTGGCACCGGGCTGCCAGTGCCCTCTACTGCTTAACCTTGAAGCCTGCAGCGGTTCACTTTTGCCAAGGCATTGGGATGCCATTGCCCCCGGCTGTACATGCTCGGCAACCACACCACTTCACTCTCGCAGGGGCATCTGGCGCCGGAATGCCTTACCCCCTGTTGTACTCCCGCGGCATCCTCAAAAGCTCGCTCTCATTGAGCGATGCCGGTGCCCCTGGCTGTACAGCCTCGGCTACCGCATTGGTTCACTCTCGCTGGGGCATCCGGCATTGGGATGTCTGTGCCCCCTACCGTTCGTCCATGCCACCTACTGTTCATCTACAACACCCGCGGCAGCCAGCCTTGACTGGGGCTCTTGCCTTTGCCTCCCAACCCGTCTCGGCCAGGGCTGTTGGCACTGGGATGCCACCGACTTTTCCCTCTCATACTGTGCACTGCGTAGTTTCTTCCCAGGGTTCTGGTCCCTTTTCTGATCATTTAACGTCACGGCTGGCATCACCTGCCTTCAACACTGTTTCAAGCCTCGCTTCAGGCTGAGAAGCTTAACTGCATATCTTGAACTGATCTCAAATTTTCTCCCTGCCCGGCGTTGCACCAAGCGTCAGCTCCTTTTCCTTGGGTCAACTCAATTTTGCTCTCCGCATCATTCCCTGGGGGTGGGCCTTCCTTTCTCACCTGTTGTGCATCACTTCTTCTGTCCCATCACTCTTAACCTCCATCTCTCTTGTCACGCCAAGCCATGCCAAGCTCTGCTTCTGGCTCTTTCTCCTTTCTGATTGGAACGGGATCTCCTTCTTTTATGACGACCACCTGGCTCTTCCTCAGGACATCGACCTGTTCACTGATGTGGCTCCATCTGTCGGTTGTAAAACCTTACGATGGAAGATGGTTTGTAGGCAAATGGCCCCCAGAGTTGGAAGGACACTGCCAGGTCATATCATCTGCTCTCTTTGAGATCTACCCCATCATTGTCGCCATCATGTTATGGGGCCATGAATGGAGTTGCAAATCTGTCCTCATCTACTCAGACAATCTCGCAGTATTTGATATCATAAATAAAGGTTGCTCCAACTCCCCATCTATCATGCCTTTCTTGTGTTGGTTAACCTGGCACTCTTTCAATCACCAGTACATCCTCCATGCAGCTCACGTCCCGGGCCACTTCAACGCCATAGCTGACTCACTGTCTTGTTTCTCTTTTCAGAAGTTCAGAAGCTAGGCTCCTCATGCAGACGCACACCCGACTCCGGTTCCTTCATATTCAGCCTTGACTTTCAACATCTAAACCCAGCTTTCATGCCCCTGATCTTGGAATCTCAGAACACCATCATCAATAGCCTGTCCCCCGCAACTCTCTCTTCATATTGGTCTGCTTGGAATTGTTTCCACAACTTTCGCGACATGCATAACATAATTTTTCCTTCATTTGATCTCATCACCAAAACCTGCTTTATCATCCACACCCATTCTGTCTTGGGAATTAAACCCAGACAATCAAAGTCTACCTGAGCGGCATTTCGTTTATCTCTAAACTCCTAACCGGTAGTCCTGGCCAGCTCATGGTCACCCCCAGATCACCTCACTGCTCAGAGGCCTCTCATGCCAAGAACGAGCTCAAAATCCTCGTAGACTCCCATTAACCACGCTGCATCCACACCATCCACTCCGGATATAGCATACCTCACGTCAACCAAACTCTAGAGGCAATGTTCATTCTTGTCTTCTTCGGTTTTCTCAGATGCTCAGAATTCACTGCTTCGACCCTTCGATATGATCCACGTCAGCACGCCTGCCTTTCGGACCTTTCTTTTTTCTCCAACGACACCATAGTTTTTTATTTGAAAAGAACCAAAACCAACCAATCTAGCCAACCCACTCCCGTCGTCTACTTCAACATTCAATCAGTTCTAAACCCCTTCCTTATTCTCTCCAACTACTTACATTTCCGGACATCACAAAGCAAATCCCAAGATGACCCACTGTTTGCATCTGAATCCGGCCAGGTGGTTACCCGCTTCTGGTTCCACCAACACTTCCGTCAGGTTCTGTCATTGTCAGGCATCTCTCTCATGCATTACTCCGGACATTCTTTCAGAATCGGAGCCGCCACCTCAGCTTCCCGCAGCGGTATACCGGAACACTTTATTCAGATCATGGACAGATGGTCCTCCCAAGCTTATCACCGTTACATCCGTTCCGACCTAATAGATCTCAAATCGGCTTTGTTCTCTCTCATATAATGCACGCTTTTGGGGGTCTGTCGTGCCCAGGAGCCATGGTGTATTCCCACTGAAGCTTCCCCACTCGCACTCAACCATCCATCCCACAATAATTCAACATCAATATTTATACCAAATTTACATTCATGTCAATAAATTGTCAAAATGATTTCCTATTGAGGTCTGGTCCTTGCTAGTGAAATGCCTATTTAAAGAGAGGTAAACAAGAAACCTGAGGGTCTGTTTGCCACAATAGGGACAGAACATGTTGAAAAGTTTAATAATAATTTGTGATTTTTTTTTTTTTGTTCTGTGAAATGTATTTTTGTTCTATGAAATTTACTTTTGTTATGTGAAATGTATTTGTGTTCTGTGAAATGTATTTTTGCTCTGTGAAATTTATTTATTTATTTATTCGTGTTTTGTAAAATATATTTGTGTTTTGTGAAATATATTTATGCTGTGTGAAATGTTTTTGTGTTTTGTGAAATGTTTTTGTGTTTTGAAAAAATGTTTTTGTGTTTTGTGAACTGTTTTTGTGTTTTGTGAAATGTATTTGTGTTTTGTGAAATATATTTTGCGCTTTTGAAATATTTATTACTATTGGCCTTCAGGGCCACCATAGTCTAAGGTGGAGCACAAAGTAAAATGCTAAAATAATATACCTAAAAATTGGATATTAGCATAGTTGACTAGTTGACTTTTTAAATATATATATATATATATATAAACAATTACATTACAAAAAAGTAAGTAAATATAACTATTAATCTTAATTTATGTTAACATCATATCTAATTGTTAAATTGACTTAAACTGTATTTATATTTATTTAATTTTGTTTTTTTGTTTTTGTATCTTAAAAGTGACAAGTTTAATCAAATGATTCTTTCTAAGTTGTAGACATAACAATAAAATATGACGTAAACATACATTAATAGTTTTATTTTTTCAAGGTAATCGGTTTCCTAGATTTTTCTAAGTAAGATCAACCTGTAACATTTTACAGTGCAATAATAACTCGTTTGATAGACTCGTTGATTCACTTGCAACTCATCCTAAACAAGCAGTTCATTAATAATGGCTTTTTAAGATTACACACAAGGAAGAGCTCTGCAAGTTAACCCCTTCATCAGCATCGAGCCAGCGGCAGTGTGAAGCCGGCGTTGTGCCGTTTTTCCGGCGTGTTTCCGCCCCCTGCCTTTTGGTTTCGTCCAAACTGGTCTGGACAGCAGCTCCTCAACCTTTATCCCTGTACTGCTGCTACTGCTACTGCTGCTGACGATGACGATGATGATGATGATGATGATGATGACGATGTTGCTCTGCAGCTCTGAATGAATCCACAGTCCATGGCGCGCTGCTGCACGGCTGCGAGATGAATGCATTGGCTTTGTACAGTCCAGTGCCCGGAATGACTGTGATAATGGACATCTTATATTTTCTCTGGATACTGCCAACTGTGTGGGCTGTCGAAGGTAAGCCGGTGTTCAACTCTTGTTTGAACGTGAATGGTTGAAGTGTGGTGACGGCACGGCGCGGCGCGCGGAGAGGGACGGGGACACCACAGCTCCATCATCAGTATAAAAGAACAAAAAAATACTATAGTGTGTTTTAAAAGCATTTTACAGCAGAGATGACTCGTGTGGAAAACCGTGAAGCTCTGACAAATCTCGCTGTGCTGTGAGAGAATATGGTTGCATGTTTGTAGGCTCGGCTGAAATAAATCTGCTTCTTTGGCTTTTACTCTTTAATTGACATCATGAAAAGCCGCCGGGGATAGTCATCAGTGGGCTACAGTCGCTACAGTCTCGACTAGCATGAATATGAGGCTTTTATAATAATAATAATAATAACAACAACAACAACAACAATAATATTAATAATAATGATATAATTTCATAATTATTGTTTTAGCTATGCCTTCTGTTATCACTCATTTCGAGTTGGTTATGATCAGTCTTAGGACTATATTATTTTTTTAAATTGACAACATATAGCCTATAAATGCGGAATACAGATAAGCTTATGAACATGATACTGACAAATCTGCAGATTATGTTTGCAACATGCCTATTATGTACGCACCACGTGTTTGTAAAATAAAAGCCAAATAGTGAAGAACAGCAAAGAGAGTCAGTGGCTCTGGTTTGATTTTGGACTGGTGAACCTCCAGGAGTCAAGTACAGTGAAGACACCAGCCTGGCACTGAGCGCGCAGAGACGTGAGAACTGGATATGAAATTTGAGTGGAGATCCCAAAGTTTCCAAAGATAGGCCTGACACATACTAGGGACGTGTATCATACATAATGTCTCTAGAATATTTCCATTTGATGGCATGATGCAGCCAAGAAACCTTTGAATTTGAAAATTTCACTTATTTTTAGCATAATCCTAAATAAAGAGCTGCAACAAGTTGATACAAATATATGTGACTGTTAGACAGTGGAATGGGGTAGGTAACAGTGTTTAAGCCTCCTCAAATGGGCAAAAGGAAAAATGGATGTTAAGAGGCTGTGATGACTGAGACATGCGTGTAAAGGGGCAGCATAACACAGCTCCTCAAATCATCAGCTGACTGAAAAGACTGAAAAATATCTTTCCTGTCTTTTATTTTTGTTTTTTGTTCAGTTTCAATACAATTTTTTTTTCGATTCAAGTGATTGAGTGCCTATGTTTTTTTTATTTTAAGTTTAGTTTTCAATACCCTTTCTTTTTTATGCCATAATGGACTGTCATTGTTTTAGCTCCATGCTTTTGTGATTTCTTTATCTTTCATATCCTTATGGAAAAGCAATACTACATGTACTACTGGAGTAGACCTTTCCATGAAGACCCTGCAGTGTAGGGAACTAAATTTGAGACATATTAATGCAACATAAAAATGTAAGAAACAGCTGGCAATGTTGCTAACTTATTTCCTCGTGAACACTGAACAAAATGAGGGCAGGATATGAAACCTTCAGTGAACCTTCATGTTACTTACACCTGAATAATTGGAAGGAAGTACTGTCATTTAAAATAAAATGAGAAAAAAATAAAAAACAACTTTACTGGTAGTGCTGGTTTCAGACAGAAGTGAACTTCATTTACATTTTCAAACTCTCAATGGCACATTACGCTTTACAGAAAATGAAACACGAAAAGACAAAGCTCTTTATGGCTATATTCAAGACACCGAAGGACTTAAACAGGGTGTGTGGACGGTTCTCTGATTATGTGAGACTGTTCACAGCTTCTCTTTCAGGCTCAGAGCCAAATTGTTTATTTGCCATCATCCGAGGACAGGCTGCTCCAGTGATGATGAATTGCTGCAGGGCTGGAAAGTTTTCTCCATCTTTCACAGCCAATGAGTGTCATGTTATAGTGGTGCTAACAGTGTTGGAGCAGTTAAATGTGCTCATATGCGTCTAAGCACATCAGAGCTGTACTGAATGTCATTTTTTAACTTCAAACCTTCTATTTAGGACTTCAAAAGCCTCAAATGCCTGTCGCCATATTTAATGATGTCATCACCCTGAAAAAAAACAAAATCCTTAATTTGGATGAAGTGATTCATTTGATTAAAATAGGGAGTCTTTTTTATTTAATCAACTCTCTTTAATCATCAGTAAGTCATCAGTTTTGTTGACATAAATACGTGTAGACAGTGGACTGCAACAGTAAGGACATGAAATAATGAAATAAGAAGCAGGCCCCTTGGGCTTATAGTAACAAGAACAGAAATGTCATAAAAATAAATCATAACATTTCAAATAAAATGATTTGCATTTGTTTTAAAACAAATTTGGAATCTGGAATAGTCTGGTACAGACGTTTGGTGTGGCAAACACTCACTGGTTGTGTTAAGAGCGGGGCCGGTACTCAAGATATCAGTGTTAAAATGTTTAGATCACAGGAGTCAGAAACAATCCTGACAAACATGTTACTTGTTGTAAGAGTGGCTTTGGTCATCTGTAAAACAGCAGGGCCGGGATGTAGTGCAGAAATACCAACTTTAAACAGAAACTACAGACATGCAAACACAAAAAAAAAACATAACAATGCAACATTTGAATGTTGATTTACAATTTTACCATTAATGATATAAAGTAAGCTTTGGAGCTTTAAACCATGTGGTACAGCCCTAAAGCACATGTAACACCCCATCATTCTCAAACTTGATCTACATTCTCTGCCAGAAGAAGGCCAAAAATATGTGGACACATATGTTACTAGGGCTGGGTCTAGTCTGAATGAACATAAATCTCAATTCTCCCACATACAAAGATATATTGGACAGAGGTGTTCTTAAGTTTGTGGTAACAAAGTGGAACTCCAATAAGCCAGATAATTCAAAATGCAACACCAGAAGGGTAGAGGCTGTTATCAAAGCACACTGATGCTCATGTGGTCACAATCATATGATCAGGTCCCACCTATGGCTGGAATGTTATGATGTCCACCTCCTTTTGGCCATTTCGTGGGTAAATTTAATGAAGAGTTGGAACAAGCTGATACAGACTCCGGAAAGAAAATATATGACAGACGTCTACTGCTGTGGGTCTTTTGCCATCAATATAGCACATAAACACAAAAAAAAATCATCTTAAAAAAATCACACAAAAAAATCAGAAGGAAATGGGACCAGTTCACCACAGACCCCAAGGTGACAAATGACTGTACACTGTTAATGATGCAGTTTGAGGGTGAAGTGTTCTAAATGTGCCAACAAGCCAGCTGTTATCCAGATTATAGACTGATGGACAGACAGACAGACCGACAGACACATAAATATCGCAGAATAAAGATTATACAACAAGTAGTAAGGTAGTAACAGCTAAGAAATCTGATTGGTCAACAAGACATTTAGAATGTGCTCAAATTAGCATGCCTTCCTCATCACTGTAAAAATTACTCTGCCCCCCCTAATGCACTGCACTAGCAAAAATTACTTAATGGTAGAAATGTTCATCATCTGGGTGACAAGAAGCATTTCAGGGCAGTATCATAATGTAAGGACAACACATTGTCAAGAAAATCTCTGCAGCTTAAGTGAATGTCAAGATTTAATTTTATTGTCATTTCACTGCATAGTCGCATACACAGAATGAAACGAAATGCCGATCCTCACCAGCTCATTGCAGTGTATTTGAATTCTGTGCAAATTAAAAAGGCAGTAATAAATATACTAAAAACAACATAAATATACTAAAAAACCTCAATGCATAAAAACAAACAATATCAGAGTCCAAAGCAAACAGACATTACAGACACACTAGATAGCAACTGAGCTAACAAACATAAAACATACAGCAACACAAAAGTCAGTAACAGATGCAGTTGAGAAAAAAAAAAGTGCAGGTGTTCCATTTTAGCCCATTGACGGTCTAACTTAACGGCGACTAGCCGCCAAGCTGATTCTGTATTGATGGGGGGATGGATCTGAGCATGAGTGTGTGAGTCGGGAGGGGAGGGGACAAAGTCTAGTGGGGAGAGGACAAAGTGTTACGGATGTTAAAGCACACCTCGGATGTAATACCGCTTTATTAGTCAGCAGACAGGGTCTGTCCCCTCCTGATTCAAACTTGCCTGTGTCCACACCTTTGAATCCGCCCATTTCATTGAGTTTGAGTTGACTGATTGTGAAGATAGAGATAGAGAATGTAGCGAGTTGACAGTTGTGTCCGCTATCAGGCGAGATGTAAACAGCTGATCCGTGGTAACAATAACATTGGTTCAGCCTCTCTCTGCCTCTCTTATGTAAGCTTCCACAGACCTGACAGTTTTAACCACATCTCAGGCCATCCAATCAGCACCAGCCTTTCTCTGATCTGTTTCCACTCTCATTCATACACACGGGCTGTTTTTACCTGGAAGGGCACATTTGCAGCAGCAGAGCACAGATGTGGTCATCCAGCAGAGTATCCTGCCTGAGAGTATCCTCCTGGCTGCCTCACAGCTGGAGCTGTACTGCATATAATTGCAATGTCTTGTACCAGTGAGTGCTGTTGCTGCCATTCACACTGTTGTCTCTCCTTGAGACATTTGCACGGAGACGGTGCTGTTGTTGCATGACAGTTGTTTCCTTAATACCAGGAAGACTTGTGATTACATACAGTGAATGGTTTTGAGTGGAAACAGTCATCACCCTCCTGGAGTAATAATAGAAACTTATTAATGGATGCCTATTTTCATTAAATTCTTATTCTAGGGTCTGATGTTACCTAGTTTGAGATATATCTTTACATAGATTAATTTTTCTCATCTTATTTTTTTAAAATAATGTTAGTATTTTAGATTGTTCCAGCAATCTTAACATGCTGGTTAGGTACGCAAAGCATACAGTCTTTTACAACTATAACTATTTCAATTCCCACTGACATCATCACTCATTGATAAGACAAATCTCTTGTAACGACCAAAGGAAATATGTTTAAATGTTATTGATTTTCTGCACGTACAGCAGCCCTAATATTTTCATTCGTGTGGGTCTGCATTTTTGGGACCATCTTATCTCAGTACTGTCATTTGGTTGATGTCATATCATTTGTGATTGTTATATTGCAACCCAACATTCAGTTCTGAGCGCCGTATTGCATATATTTGAACCAGCTTTTATACTGTATTCTATATAATATAACCTTCTCCAGTCAGCAGGCTGTGGCTCTGCAGTAGAGTTGCATCGATTTGTGGTGTTTCCAGTCCAGTCTGCTTTACAAAATTAAACTGGTTTGATTCATGCAAACCGGCTGAACCAGTCACGTTCTGGCAAATTTTAAAGTAGCCTCAGTCATAGCGCTGAATCTAGGGCTGAAACAATTAGTTGAGTAAATCAAATAATTTGATTATTAAAAACCATTAACACTAAAATTGTTTGTCTTCGTTTAATCCAGGGGGATCATAGAGTGCACCATGTTTAGTATGGATGGTTATTTCAGTTCTATTCCTGCTCAAGCATCTTAACTGAAAGCACCCAATCTATGGGAGCGGTCAAAGCAAACCCGACACAACAAAGTAACATTAATATCAACAATAGCATTTAGCATAAATCAGTTTGAGAGCTATAGTGTTTCCCTACAGTGTTACAGGCCTGATGGTGCGCCAGGTTTTTTTTGCCTTGTTTTTGCATGTTTTGTATTTTAGCACTTAAATGCACTAAATTGGCTTTGTTTAGATAAATATAATGTCTTTTGCATTTCAAAAAATCTTTGTCTTATTAAAACCCAGAATGCAATATGGCAGACATTAAATGCACGAAATGGATTTAGTTTTGAGGTTTAGTTTACTATTTTAGTACCAACTGCCCAGGGACCTCTGCAATTAAAGTATAGATTTTTCTAAAGCAAAAGACAATTAGCTGCTTGTTCATTATAAGGGACCTTAGATTGTCATATTTTCTCAACTGCAGCACAGGGCCAAGGCTGGAATCGAACCCGCGATCGCTGCAGCGAGGACACAGCCTCTATACATGGGGTGCCCGCTCTATCCAGTGAGCCACCAGGTGCCCCAGTTGTGTAGCGGTTATTAATAACTACGTTAGAATTTGGATTTTGCACTCGTTAAAGTAAAAGGGGCACCACTCTGCATTTAAGAGAGAATTCAATTTTAAATTATGACAGTTTCAATACATCATCACTTTAATCTCACAATCTGTACCATTTATCCTGTATACATTGACAGTGTTTCCTCTACACTCATTTAGGAGTGGCAGCCCGCCACTCCTAAATCCTACCCGCCGCTCCTTCAAATGTCGGTTTTTTTTTGGTTTTTTTTTTTTTTTTTAATTGCAAATACACCACCGCCGCATCACAGCACAGTCCTGCACTGCGTTGGGTGTCGCGAGTGTTGAGGCAGATAACTATCTTGCTCCGTATCTACTCTTTGGCGTAGATACCACCGCCCCCTCCCACCCCCCAACAGAACTAACTGGTGCCGACGTTAATTAGCTACTCGCATCCAGGCATCAGGTGGGAGAGTCAGAGGAGTGTCGGCTTGAAAATAGCATGCAACTTACCGGAGAAAAGGTAGACTTATTAGCTTAAGAAAACTTATAATAGATTTTATTAGTTAAATAAACATTCGCAAAATATTGATGGCCACCTAAGGTTACGTAGCTTAAGTTAATTGGGCCCGGTGCCAACTCAACTCAGGTTCGCTAACGTGAGTAAACTAATTGATAGCATTATGCGATATACACGCCATGATGTAACTGCTGACTTCATTTTCAGATGAGCTTGTTCAAATATTTTTCAAAGAAGAGAAAGACACCTGATGAGGATGGCGCTAGTCAGGTATCATTAGCCTTTTTACTGACTCAAATTATGATGGTTAGGTAAAAAATTATGTTCACACTTGTAATCAAATGTGACGTGAGTGTAAATTATCTAACGTTAATGTTTTATGTAATCGTATAAGACAAGTAACAGACAGGGAGGAGCAGTGGAACAAAGTGAAGGAGAGCAGAGTACAGGAGGGGGAGTGCCGAGTGAAGGAGCAGGAGAGCAAAGTGATGGTGCAGGAGAGAGAGATGAGAGGAGAGGAGAAAAACATAAAGGGAAACACAGGCTATCAGGCTGGGACCCTAAATGGGTTGAAAAAAAAAAAAAATGATTGTTTCTATTTGTAGGTGAAGACTGACTTGAGAAACAGGCTGCAGGGGGATCACCTTGCAGCATGTATGCTGCTGAGCATCAACGGGCCACCTCTTGGGGAATTTCCGTACAACAGAGCCTTAGAGCTGTTCTACAAAAAAACAAGAAAAATCCATTGTTCTGAGCCTGGGTGCAAACTTTGCCACTGATTACAGCCCCATCAAGAAATTATTATTTATTGTTTTTATTATTTTATTGTTGAATTTTTGCTATTATTTTTTATTTTTACATTCAGCCTTTAAAAAGCGTCATTTGTTTACGCCGCCACGTAAAGAGGAAACACTGATTGATCTTGTTTCTCTCATGAAATAATATCCACAGACAACGACTTGGCGATAAATGAAAATATTTTATTTAGGCTAAAAAAATGATGAGTAAATAGAGGAAGTAGTATGACATACAAAGGACAATGAACAAATGAAAGGGAACCTAAGTGATGTATGTTCAGGTGATGTAAATGATTAATTATGGATGATAATGGGTGGAAATTCGTGACTGTCTAAAGCATGGATGCGTACTGAACGGTAAATTAGACTTTAAAATTCGGCGTTAAAGCTTAGCTATACGACATCAACTCTGATCACTAGAAGATGTTATTCTGCCTACTTTTACCGACATGATTAGACTTCTCCTGGGAGGTCCAGGTCGTCACTTCACTCCAGGGGAGAGCTGTGGCGCGTCTTCCAGACGAGGTGACCTGCTGAAAGGCGGCAGCGGCGGCGGCCGGGCAGGTGGAGTCGGTGTGCGGCGGTCTTTAACTAGCCTCAGTGTCCGCCTCGGCGAACCGGTAAAAGTCTTTAAACAAAGTCCTTAAGGGCAGGCAACGGATGCTGATAGTTTGTGCAGCAGGTGTTGCTTCTAGATCTATGACAGAGTTGACGGCGAATGGCGGAGTGTCTGGAAGAGACCCCATGAGACTGTTATCTCTAATGGCATCTTGAGCAGGAAAGCTTGAAAGGGTGACACTTTTAGTGGCTTAAAAGCAGAACGTGTTTTGCAGATGTCCACAGGGAGTCTCAGTAAAGTTAATTAACAACCCTCTGTTGGATGCTTTGGGTTTGTAAAACAGTGTCTCTTGACGTGTCCCCCACTTGCGTAGGGAAAGTTGAGCTCTGGAGTTCCTCAGAAATTGCATTTTATTTTAAGTACAATTTTGGCTTCCCTTGATTTTCGAAACAAGATAATCGCAATAAAATGATTTTGTGCCACATGATGGGCCTACCAATGTTGCTTTTGCTTTGTCTCTTATTTTTTAAATAAAGTGCTGTCTTGCTTAGTGAATGGGCTTGGCCTGTCCTTCCAAAGTCCATAAAGAAGTTTCAGTGCAGGTTGATAACAGCAAGCCATGACGTACTGCCTCTGCAGTTGCTTTAAAAACCGGATCTCATTTGGGTTCCAGATTGTGTGCACAGTGAGAGAGTGCATGAGTGACAACGAGCGTGAGCAGGGAGAGCAAAATGTGACGGTGACGGTGAGGTTAAAGCAACCACAGCAGAGAGAATGAACAATGCAGTGTGTGATAGTTTGAGGCTGTTAGTCAGTGAATAAATGCTAAAACTTCTTAAGCCCTGAGCCAAGCTTCCCTGTCTAACTTACCACCTGCTGATTAGAGTGATGGGACTTAGGCTCCAAATTATGCAAGCAAGGTTTGCCTCCCATTGGAAACTGACCAGGCTCACTTAAGTTGGACTGTTAAGTGGGGTTGGGAAATTAATCTAAAAATAATCAAAACTGACATTCAGAACATCTAACCGATATGATCTTGCCCATGTCGGTTATTTCGTTGTTTTTTTTTTTAAATTCTGTTAATTGTTTAGACTTAGACAACTTTATTGATCCCCGGAGGGAAATTTAGTTGTCACATCAGCTTGGCACGTAAGACATACAGAGACATACACAGAAAAATAAGAAGAATAATAGAAGATAGAAATAAACATAAATATATAAAAATAGAATAAATAGAATGTTGAGGTAGTGCAAAAGAGTACTGAGGTAGTGCAAATGCAGTGGTAAGGTGCAATCTGATGATGGCAAGGATACACATGAGCATGGTAATGATGACAGCAGAATAGGGGGAATATTTAGAGGTGTACATATAATACTAATAATGGTAATAACATCAGTTTGAAGGCATCGCACACATAATAGTAGTGATAGTATTAATAATAGTAGTAATAATAATAATAATAGTAGTAATAATATCCATAATACTAATATTAATAATAGTATCAGCAACATGACATTAGCACTTGACATTTTTATGTCTGATGACCAATGTTATGTATAATATAATATAATAATAATGATAGAATAATTATAATGGTATATATATATATATATATATATATATATATATATATATATATATATATATATATATATATATATATATATATATATATAGTGATGTATAATATAATATTTATAATACAATACAGGCAACGATCCGATGTTATATATTTGTACATATATATACATGATATGCATACACACATACTGCAGTCTGTACTGTTTGGATGTGGAGTGACAGAGTTTAGTCCAGTTCAGTGAGAGTGACCACAGGTCTGACAGAGGTGGATGTGTTGAACAGTCTGATGGCAGCAGGCAGGAATGATTTCCTGTATCGCTCCCTCAGACAGCGGGGTTGGAGGAGTCTGTTGCTGAAGCTACTCTTCAGCTTGTCCAGTGTCTTATGGAGGGGATGGGTGACATTGTCCGTTATTGCCAGCAGTTTTGCCAGCATTCTGTCCTCAGCCACCTCCTCCAGGGAGACAAGCTTAGAGCCAACAACAGACTCTGCCTTCCTGATCAGTTTGTTCAGTCTGTTTGCATCCTTTGCCTTGATGCCTGCCCCCCAGCACACCACAGCAAAGAAGATGGTGCTCGCAACAACAGACTGATAAAACATCAGGAGCATCCTGTTGCAGACATTGAAGGACCTGAGTCTCCTCAGGAAGTAAAGCCGACTCAGGCCCTTCTTGTAGGCTGCCTCAGTGTTGGTGGACCACTCCAGTTTGTTGTCCAGAAGGACGCCCAGGTACTTGTATTTCGCCACCAGGTTGCCAACTCCCACTCCTCTGGCGTGAGTCTCATGCTTTTGGGCTCTGTCTCATGCTCTCAAGACACAGAGGAAAACCTCAAGCCAAAACACTGCAAGAGCAGAAGTTTTGAACAATCATGTAATGCAGTGAACGCCTTTGACTCTAGAGTACAGCTGAGTATTTAATAACCGAGTGGTGTTTCATTATGGCAGATCAAACAGCTGTTGGTCTGACAGCAGCGAAGTGAGACACACTGGCAAACAGAGCGGAACTTCTCCCCACAGCACCAAAGTGTCTGAATGAACAAACAGATAAATATTAAGTGGTGGAAAGTGACTTCTTTAGACTTCTACAGACTACTTTGTTTTAATATCAGGTTTAATCAGACTTTGGATAGAATTATAAGAACCACCAGGACACATTGCTCCGTGTCTCATCAGCCGCCTCGCGCAGGGACAGATATAGTGATTTGGGGGCCTGGGGCCACAGGCACTTTGCCTTATTTTCAACCTTTCTCTAACTGAGAATGTTGGCAGGCTGTTAGCAGCTATAGAAGAAGTAGGCCAAATCAAAACTTTTTTTCCCCAGTAAAATGATGAATGGCATTCAGCAGAAGTTCAAGTCAGAGTCCTGCAGTCAGGAGAGGTTGGCCTATTAGCAGGATATGGTACCTAAATTAACCTTAAGTTTGTTTAAGATGGAGCTTTTAATTTTTATATAATACTGGATAGTATAATAAATCATAATGCATCATATCACACACCATGGTCAAATGAAACTGTGTCAGTGAACTATGTGGGCCAAAACAAACCAAAAAGAAAAAGAAAAAATAAACTAAATAATTGTTCATTAATCGTAATCAGTGTAAAATGTTCAGTGTTACATGGTCTTGGCTGCACCACAAAGCTTTCATTGTTTTTCAGTTCACTTGTATTCAAAGTCAAAAAAAGATATCCAGTGTTAAAAAGAAACATAAGTGTTAATGTTCAGTAAATGTGTAATATGTTAAAAAATACTAAAAAATTACTAAGATAAATACTAAGATTTCAGTTTCAATCAAAATATGTGATTATTAATTTAGCCATAATTGAGCAGCCCTATGAGAAACAGCTGATTCATGAAGTTAAAATAAAGAATTATTTTTTATGAAACCAACTTGTCTGTTGAGACACAGTGTCGTTAAGTTTCACTCTGGATTAATTGCTGAGTCATGTGGGACACCTGGTAAAATTCAGTAAACCAGTCTGGTCTGGTGTTGGGTTAAATCAAACCAGTTTTAATATTTTCACACAAGCCCAAGCCTCCCAGGAGGTAGAGCAGTCGTCCACTTATCATAGGGTTTGTGGTTTGATCCCTGACCCCAGCAGTCTACATGTTCCCAGCAGTCAACTGATACCCAAGGATTAGATCATATCATATAATTGATATTACCTCACACAAACATGAGAAGACTTGACATTTTACTTTGATCATAAACTATAATTTGAACTTATTAAACCTAACATATGTCCTCATTCCTCTGAGATGACACTTTTTGTTGTCCTTGGAAAGGAGCCAGCCTGGCCTCAGTGGCCTTTGCTGACATTTGTCAGTGGAAGGCAGCTATATAATCCAATCAATATTCTGTGGTAGGAGCAGCAAAATGCCCTTTGGCCTCTGGGAGCAGTCATAGAAAACATTGAGCATCACAACAGCCCATGACCCAGTTCTTCACTGGCCCATGGTTGCTTCGCCAAACTTGGGAAGTAGGTTAATGTTTTATTTGTGTCTAGTCTGTTTCCAACTTGTCTAGTTACCTCTCAGTTCAGTTCCTAAGACAATAACCACAGGCCATCTACTATTATTTATTAAACATGGAATCCACACAGGTAGTTGTGATGGTAAGACATGCAATAGTCCTGCCCGTTCTTTGACCATGTTTCCTTGTTTTAACACTAACCTTGCACATTGTTAAGTTGTGGCATTTGCTCCTCCTGCTGAATCCTAATAAAATTAAGTATAAATAGATAAAATGATAACCCAAGATTTGCATCACAATAATAAGGTGAACAGAATATTTATTATTTCATTTTGCATGTGTATTATTTTATGTAGTTGCTAAAAAAAAGTTCTCCAAGAATAATGCATTATAGTTTTTTCATGTTCATGCGACCAGTTTCTAAGTCACCTTCACCTTTTCGCTCTCAGGAGATCAACCACTGTGACGTTCATCTCAGCATTCCAGAGTTATATTTTCCCCTCACAACATTATTTGTAAAATTAACTGATACATATGCTGGGATGTGATTTTGGGGAAAAGAATTAGATAACCTCCTACCTTTATTCTCACCTCTGGTTGGCATTATATTTCCCCAAACGTAAAAGGCTTGAGTACTTCAGTGCCTTTCCCCAACAAGACACTGAAACAGTGAATCTACTGAAGTAAAACTTTTAATGAAGCATAAATCCACTGAAGCATGTTGTCTTTCCCCAGGAGAGCAGTGTACTTGGTCCATGTGACATTTGCCCAGTCAGTCTCTGCACCGATTGTGCTTTCCAGAAGTCCAATGCCATGGGCAGGAGAGAATGGATAGTTAGAATTGGTTATTACAAGGGCTGGGTATTGTCAAGAACCTCACAATTCAATTCAATTTTTTATTTTTGGGTCACGATTCGATTCGATTCGATTCCGATTTCGATTTCGATTTCGATTCGATTCGATATTGATCCAGTTGCTTCGATATCAATTCAGTTATGTGTGTTGATGTCAAAAATACCCAGATAATTTATTCGAATACCTTCTGATATGTGTTCAATAAAGCAAGCATTATCTGTATTGATTTAGAACAAACTGACACCAAACATTATTTTCCCATTACATTATACTTTATTAAATAAAAATTAAAACTCAAATAAATTTTAAGTACAGAAAAGTGCACATTTTTGCCTGAGCTGAACTTAACATAAGTAATAAACATTTATGCAGGATTTGTCAGCCTGTATTTGTGTGTGATCCACAGCTTTAGCGTTAGCAACAGGACAACATCTGCGTGGTGCTGGCTCAAACGGCTACGTAGGTTCGTCGTATTGTTGCAGTGTTTTAATACTTACTCATGAGGCTCACACACGACATAACTACTATCGACTTCGTCTATCCAAACGTCGGCTTTTAATGTTGTTGGCGCTGATTTTAACACATTGCTACTTTGCACCACTGTCGCCATTTTACTGAATAAACAACAGATGTTGTTTGGGGGTCAAGCGGGGCCTCTAAACAACGTCACTTACACTCTGGTGGCACTCACTGTACCCCCGTGGGAGCGGGGCATCATTACAATGGAAATAATAGAGGATAAGGATTTTATGAATTGATATTGAATTGGTGACATATTGCAATGCACTGATGAATCAATTTTTTTTACCCAGCCCTAGTTATTACACTATTAGACAACAGAGAAAACATTGTTTTAGAATGTCCTTACTATGACTTGAGTTGTTAAAAGCTTTTTAAGTTAAGGCCCTTACACACCAAACCTACATTAAAGAATTAGAGGCGACGAAGGCCGACTACATCTCAGCCAAAAAGTGTCATCAGAACACATGTGCACAAAGACTACAACCGATGGCAAACTTGCACATATCCTCTTTGCCTGCGTGAGAGGAAATTAAATTTCAATTCAGTTCAATTCAATTTGATTTAAAAAGCCCATTATCGCAAAACACAGTTTGCCTCAGAGGGCTTTACAGCATAACTCTAAAGCAGCAGGTCGCAGGCTTCTGTAATTGTCATTCAAAAACAGAAACTGGAAGACAGGATGGATTCAAAGTATGTACCTAGCAAAGAATTACGGCATTTGTTCGCTTTCCTAAATTTGTTTCTCTTTTACACTGAGCTGAACTGCCAATCAGAGTGATTTGATTCACTGGTGGGCGGGCTGTCTCTGCCACCAGTTCAACATGAACTGGCCAAAAGAAAGCCACCAAGAGCTGACTAGTGTCAACAGTGCAAACACACTGCAAAAACTGGCACTCCCCAACAGCCTGACATTGACCAAAGGAAGACTGTCAGCTTGATGTGTCAGGGCCCACAAAATACATGTAATTTCAACTTACTGACAGGAGTTAGAAAAACATTCAATCATTTTAGCAAAGTGAAGTTCAATCCAACACAGACCAATGGAAGTTTAAAGATACAAAGGATCAAAACCTCTGAAAGTTTTTAACACCTGCATTAAAAAAAATAAAGATGTTTTATGATGAATCAACAGACACTTGTTCATTTACAACCAAATCTGTGGTGGGCCATGCTCATCTTTGGCAAGTGTCACCCATTAAAGCTTTGTTAATTAACTCATAAAGAGCCTAATTAAAAATATCCAACTTGGTTTGGGCAGTATGTGATATTTTACACCTTTATACCTTCCTGAAATTTCACCAAGGTATACAGTATATGACCATGCAAATGTGCAACGCTAACCCCACTCCCCACCCCACATTAATAAACCCACAATAGAAACCCACAAAACACTAAGGAATGTAATATTCTCTCACCCATTTTCCTTATTAAACATGGAAATACAACTGTATACCTTTGGACACACTTAATTCAAACTCGACAGAAACAAAATAAAACTCACCCAAAGCATCTTGGTTACTCTTGTTACTAATCTAGTTAGTAAGTCAACCGTCCCAATAATCACCATCTCTAGTTTGGTTGAAATAATTCCTAATTTACCAAGTTAGGTGTAAAACACATGTTGTTATTCCCCACGTTCTCTCTCTGCTTGCTGGCTGCTGGCTGTTTACAGTCCTGTAACTTCCTCCTCCACCACTGGGTGTTGCTGTGTCTTTCAGCTCAGCTGTCTGTTTCACCAGTAGAGACCACAGACTGAGCTCTGGTGGTGCATGCTGTGCACTACATACAATGAGTTTAACAATGTAGGGACCAAAACCCATTTTGGACAGATGAAAGTTAATTATCTATAATAAAGGTTTTCTCACCGGAAAATGGCAGGGTAGAGCAGGACACTCAGTGATTGCTTTGAAATACGTTTACTCTTTTAATCATGACACATAGTAAACCTACTGTACGTTGCTTTAATCGGTGGAACAGCTGATAGCATTGAGGATAGCAGGCAGCTGGAGGCTCAAATGCTACAGTATCTTGTCTGTTAGAGAAGAGTACATCATGCCCGTGTAGGCACTGAACATCTTAGCTTCTCCTTAAAGCGCTCTCTCATCTGGTTAAGTCACAGAAAAATAGTAAAACTGTATTTTTGTCAATATGGATCAGGCCTCATGTGGTGATGGACCAAGCCAGAGACAGTACACACTGTGCTCAACTTAGACAATTCTGCAGGACATAGTGTATGTTAGAATGTTTAGAACCCTAACCCTAACTGAATAGCTGCCCAACTATTCTGTAGTCAACAAACTGTTGAAATAAGTCATTTTTAAAAAAACTTTGGAATCATGGCTCTGAATTGCATGTCCAGAAAAATCATCACCGAATACCATCTATAGTTTTTATTGTCCTCAGTTGGTGTTAACAAACATCATCTCTCTTTATTCACATTGCAGAACTGTCCGGAATGTCCAGTGCAGACACTGAGGCTGAACAGGGCACTGAACACTGAGGGTCAAGCTCATTATGTACTAGTTGGTTTATGCTAAATATAAAACAGAGTTTTATTTATCCACTAAAAGGTGAAGAACACTGACTGAAGTGTCTGGTCTTAACCTCTGTACAGAGTGGAGTTTAGACATAGAAAACAGACTTTGTGATTCCAGTGTTAAATATTCCAAACTTTGGAAAGTTCCCATGTTATCAAAAGAGAAAAGCTCTATAGCGAGAAAGTCCTGGGTATTAAGCAGCTGTGGTCTGTTTCTTTCCACAGTTCAAAGACATGCAGGTTAGTTTATAATATCTCAGTAATGGTGAATATGAGTGTGTATGTGTTTCTCTGGTGTATCCTGCCTCTCTCCTGTGCATGCTGGCTCCAGTGACCGGTTGCACCAACGGGCCTTACTGCTGGTCTTGTTGCACCATCTAGGCTTAAGCCTTCCTCTGGCTAAGAGCAGGCGTAAGATTTGAAAGGTTTGAAGTGAAAATCTCAACTGTTTCTACTTATCAGCAGCCTGATACACAAGAGCCACAAACAGCTACCCCTGTCAGCTGTCCTGCTGAAGTCCAGCTGTCAGTCAAACTTAGATATGTCTCTCTTGTGCAGTTCCATTATGTAGAAGGTAGATTTATTGAAATTACATTTGTCCTTGACCCTGCTAAATCTCTGGAGTTGAAGGATGAGTTGATTAAAATCAGCAGCTACATGTTGCTGCTGATGGCATCATGCCATTACTGCAGTGCATTTTTTGATTTTGCATCAGAGTTTTGAGTCCTTTTGGCTGCCGACAAAGTCCACCCATCCAGTGCAACAACTTGGTCCCGGATGTTTGGGGTTAACCATGGCTCTGTGAAGATGTGTGCAGTGCAGTCTCGGATTTCCCGTTGCTGAGTGAGCCTCAATCACATCTCATCCACTTTCCTTTCCTGCAACGGGACATTAACCTGAAGAAGGCTTGGTAGAGGAGCAGCTCTCGGTCCAAGTTGGTTCAGCCCCGCCCTGATGCCGGCTCTCCTCCCACTCTTCATATGGGGCTTCCCATTTCATTTCTCCCCTATGGTGTGACTGGCCATTTGGCATATGCTGTTGGTGGAGATCCTCTCACGGTCTGCTGCATTCTGTCCAAACTCCACACAACCTTTCTCAATGTTGATAAATGCTTCTCTATCATCGAAAAGTCATGCTTCAGCAGAAGGGACCATGGAGTCGAAAAAATAGAAAAATATAGCAAAATATAGCAAAAAAGTAACAAGGATTTGAGGAGCCACTGGCTGCTGCATCTACATGTGCTGCTGTCGCCATAGCAATTAATCTTCTTATCTCAGTGTCTGTAAAAATTTGCTTTTTATTTCTTTAATTCTTCATAATAATGTTGCTGCAAATGATGAATGTTTTGCTTTTCACTGGCAGGACAGCAGAGCAGCGTAAGTGTATCCTGGCAACGTATGTGCTGCTCGGCAACAGCTGTAGTCACTGGCATTCACGTGATCATGCATTGCTAAAACCAGGCGTAATTAGGACTAGGCTGAAGTTTGGTTTGACCATAAGTCTGTTCTAAAGACTGTTCGTAACAAAGGCTTTGTTAAGACCACTTTGTGCAACTGGCTTCAGTCCTTCACAACTCTGAGGAGCTTCAGCTGGATGGATGGGCACATGATCTAGAGACAATAGTAGTGCACTCAAAAGAACAGGAGAAAAAAGAGGACATTTTCTGTTGGACCTCTGTTGACCCACCTCACCTCTAACCTAGGTGCTTTGTGAATGATAAGGCTGTAGTTATCAAGTCTCTGTGTCAAGTAAGATTTTAAATTACTCAGATGGACTCAGATGTCTTTTGTATCACTGCACTGTCATTTGCAAGTGCAGCTAATCAATAGATGCAGATTAGTAATATTTTCTGTTAAAATATATCAGCATTCATTCTCACATTGAACAACCACAAGACAACAGGAACACTGAAAGGACACTGTTTTTCTCCAGGTTTGCTTGATCTAATCTAGACTTGGACTTTTCATGGACTCAACTTGAATGGTCTTGAATACAGCCTTGTTTAATGTACACTAACCAGTGAGGCGAATATGATCTCTACATTGTGGGTAGTGAATCATATCTATCACCTTTACTTGAACATTACAAGTCAGTTACATTCAAGATCAAGTTCAATAATACCTAATTAAGAAGAGTGATCAGAATAACACAGAAAACTGTGTGAGAATGACAGCTGCTGCTGAAAACAGCATAGCAGGCAGCACTGTGACATAAAACAAAGTGAATTTCGCTGTTGTATCCCTGTGGGTTTAATCCAGCGTGGCGTACAGAGCGTGGCACAGCCTACAAGGATTATGTGTGCTGGACTTGGCCCACTCTCTCCTCCTCTTTGCCCTACTTTTCATTGAATCATGCAGAGAAAGGCAGAACAAGAGCTCTCTCTATATATGTACTGCAGGAATGCAGGGACAGATGGAGCCAGTGGGAAGGGGAGGGAACTATCATTGGACAGAAAAAAGAGATACAGTGAGCTCTACAGCATATCAACAGTAAAGGATAATAAGCATTGCACCAAGTTTTAAGGAAATACAACAAATCCATCTCCAGAAGAATTGTTGAGTGTTAATGCTCTGAGTTCCTTAAGCAGGATGTCATATGTGTTGCTATTCAGCACTTCCTTCATGGTCAGTTAAATATCCAGCAGCATATTGTGGTAAGTCAGTTGTGATCAAACTGCAGAGACTCAGGAACTGCCATGACAAATGTCTAGTCACGAAAGGAGGGCAACATATACTAATGCACCCCCGCCCTCGGCAGCCCATGCTGTCCCCATTTCCCTGCTTCAGCGCCCATCACCAGCCAATCCCAGCTCACTGCATTTTCAATGCACAACTGCAGCACTGCTCTTCATTATTAACAAATATATTAACTTGTGTCTTTCGAGCTTCCCTCTCTGATCATGACAGATTTCATGTTTGCTGCAAAATTCATCAGCATTCAGGTAGTACACTGGTGAAGTCACAGGTCCATTTTATCACAAGTAACCCTCTATTGGATGGGACCAATTTACAGCAAAGAGTGGTATGCATTTTTGTGCAAAAAAAAAAAAAAGACAGCACTGGGGCGCCACGATGGTGTCATGGTTAGCACTTTTGCCTCACAGCAAGAGGAACCCAGGTTGGAACGGGGTTCGGTCTGTGGGTGGGCGCCCTTGGGGTGTCTTGGTGGGTGTCTGGGTAGGTTCTCTCCAGGGTTTCCAGCTTCCTCCCACAGTCCAAAGACATGGAGGTCAGGTTGCTTGGTGCCTCTAAATTGCCCTTAGGTGTGACTGTGAGCATGAAAGGTTGTCTGTCTATATGTGTCAGCCCTGTGATAGTCTGGTGACATGTCCAGGGTGTACCCCGCCTTCTGCCCGATGACAGCTGAGATTGCCTCCAGCCCCCCTGCGACCCTTGCGAGGACAAGCGGTTATGGAAAAAGAATGAATGAATGTTTTGATTATTTAAAAAATGCATTATAGCATTTTGAAAAAGGCACTACCCTAACACTTCAATTCACATCAGTTACATTAATGGAAACTATGCTATCTATTGAATTATGATTGATCATGCTCGAAATGATCATTGGTGGTTCTAGCGGGAAGGACAAGAAGTGATGAAGTAGCACTGAATGGAAAGACTCTAAGTACAGAATTGCATTTTGATATGCATCTCCTGTATCTGTATCTTAATTATCCTTCATTTACACTGTTGTGTACAGATGCCATATTGTTTTGTAATCATGCAATTCGTGATTTTATAATTATAGGTTTTGTGAATAGACCTTTGGTCATATTAAGTACTTTCATATTTTGTTATATTTTGATGCTAGTACTTGTATACCTTTATTCAAATAGGATCTTTAACAACCTTTAACTATATCAGAGTGTTTTGATACCGTAGTATTACACTTAATTATTTTAACACATATTTTTTATGTTTGTTAAACATGGTTAATACTGTTTTCCTTAGTTAATGATCTGCCAAATTATTATTTGGTTTTCTCATAAGTGTTTGGTATCAATCAGCAGAGGAGAGCGTCATGATTACAAATATTGAAGATTTGAAAGCCTGTAGTGAACTTTATCAACACTTAAGGAAGAAATTAGATCTAGACAGTTAAAACAGTAGAAGTGATAGAAGGGAGGAATGTATTTTTCCCACTTTGACGGTCAAGCACTACACCCCTTTTTTTCACAGGAGTTATAACCCCCGTGAAGTTGAATGAGTTCAGTCTTTTGGGGTCTTTTGGCTCTTTTGACTTTTTGGGTCTTTTGGCTCTTTGGGCTTTTGCGATGCCTGCTTGTGCTGCAGCCCTGAGATGCTGTGAGCAGCTGTTTATCTACCTTGAAAGAGAGAACTTCTGAAACAGTCCGTGCTACACATGTTCTAAATGACGATTTAGAACCACAGGACTTTGTACGAGAGAGACTGTGAGACAAATAGAGACTTCGAATGAGACGAAGTCTGATAAGCTGTCATCATGATCTCATCTCAGCCACATGAGTTGTCAGAAGATTATCCAGCTGTTTATGGAGTGAGAGAGATAGAGGAGCCAAACCCACTGGAACTACACGAGTGTAACCGTGCTGCCCGTCCAGTGTCCTCACAAAGGCCACACTGCAACTTTCCAGAGTGAACCTTTTCCCTGGCATCAAGACTTCTGGGGAAGGTGAAACGATCTTTCCTGTGCTTTTATGGGGTTGATGCTTTTAAATGATAGGGACACACAGGAAGTGTTAGACCTAGGTTAGGATCTCCCATTAATACAATTATGGGTTATTCTCTGATCAGGCCTCTTCTTTATCTTTTCCTTCAGTGTTTTATGGGATTATTGCCTCTCTACTGTTGATTGATGCTTGACATTGCCTTTTCTTTAATCTTAACTTTTCATCTGCTTGATCATCTTGCACTATTTTAATGCACGTGATCAAGTCCAGATGTCACACCATATTCAGTTCTTCACGGGTTTTCATCCCATCATTGTTATTGTTGCTTCATTTATGAGTTTGTTTTTCATTTGGTCATTTTATTCACTTAGTGTCTTTGCTGTATTCACTTTCATAATTTATCCATACTTATTCTTAAAGTAATTCATTTGTAGTCTTTTAGGAGTAGTTTTGCTGTGTAGCGATTAGTTTAATAAACCTTTCATTTATAATGACACTTGATGTTGTGATGTATGTGTGTATAATTTCAGGTCCCCTGTACACCTGTAAAAAGAAATTAATAGCAAACTTCAAATTACTAGATTAATTTATAAGGTAAAATGGGCTATCGACCTTTCTGTTGTAATGGGTGGTCCGAGGTTTTTAAACTCTAATTTTTAATGTAAACTTATTGTTCCTGATAGCCGAAGTTGAGTCCGATTACTCCACTTCATCTTTATGCCAATTCATATTTCTGAGTCATAATATTGCATTATGGGTTATTTGGTATTGATTTATTAATTATTTAATAATTTTTATTAATTGCTAATTAATTAATAAATCCCCTATTTAAACCACTACATTATCAATGAGTATTTTGTATACAGATGCAAGTATCAATATTTATCGTATTGACCTGTCAATATAAATCCTCAAAGATATAGTCAGCGTCCACACACTGGGAAATTGCAATATTAATACATACACTGTATTTAACTACAAATATTATGGCAGTATTCAGCACACAGGCACTGCACTGCTGAAGGCATCACCAACTGACTCCATTTCTGGTGGTCATGGGCCTAAGTTTCGGCAAAGCTCATCTCTGTCTACTCAGTGATATTGTCCACCCACTTCTGCCGCTGTCTGCCTCGTCTCCTTTTCCCACACACTGTTCCCTAAAGGATGGTCTTAGAGAGCCTGTCAGATCTTTTCATAGCCATACCATCTCAATTTCCACTTTCTCTGTGGTCAGTAGGTCTTCATACTGCCAATGTGCTGTCTGATCTTTTTCCTGACTTCTTTTGCTATGTGGCCCTTGTAGGAGATTCCAAGGAGTCCTCTGAAGTCTTCGTCTCTCTCTCATTTTATCATGAGAGTGCTGGAATGATCATTTTACCCATGATCATCACGTATTGACTAAGTCGAACCATTTTGGTGTCAGTGTAGTTGTGCCAGAACACAAACGCTTGAGCCCCTTGCTGCTGTCCCCTCAGTGGAGCTCCAACACACAACTAAATATACACTGAACAACAATATAAACGCAACACTGTTGTTTTTGCTCCCATTTTTCATGAGCTGAACTCAAAGATCTAAAATGTTTTCTATATGCACAAAAGACACATTTCTCTCAAATATTGTTCACAAATCTGTCTAAATCTGTGTTAGTGAGATCAAATAACCAAACACACAAACAAATATTCACATCAATAAAACAAATGTAGCAAGGGAAAACAATTACGTCAAATAAACTAAAAAAAAAAATAAAATAAAATAAAAAAAAGTAATCGAGCAGCTAAACACATCCAAATGAATCAGTCTGTGGAGCCCGCACACCAATCAGCACCAGCTGCACCCAGGTGTCTTTAGCTCAAATAACCAGCCTCACGAAAACAACGAAAATCCCCACAAACAGACGGAGCCCCTACCAGACACACACACACACACACACACTTGTGTTCCACAATTGAGGGGCCCACAATTTTTTTGCCCTATTGTGGGGTCCACCCTCTCCAGTAGTTCTACAGCTCTGTAAAAAATCAAGCAGGATTAAGAGAAGGTCCTAAATACAATTATCAGTTCAATTTAACAAAATTCAAAACTTTTGTCCCCATGCTAGACACTCATGGGACCCAGTTTCCAGCATTCGGTACTCATGAGGTCCACTTTTACTTACATATGTACATTTCAAGTATTCATATCTTAATGGGGCTCAAGGTCACTATCTGGAGACAATGATACTTTCCATGGTTTGGCCTTAATAACTGATCCCATTGTCTGCATTTTGGCCTAACATTGTTTTTTCTAGGGCTAACCATCAGTTTTTCATGAAATATTGCATGAAATAAAGTATTTACAGTCTGCTTTATCCTCAGAGCAGGAGTGTTTTGTTGCTATACAAGGGCAGCTCCAGACTGTACACATTAAAATCAAAAAGTGATTTGCCTAGTCCATTTAAACTAAATAAAAATTGAAATAGAATTTAATTAATTCAGCACATTAATTCTATATGCCATTATGGGTTGATCAAAGTACGTAATTTTTGTTTAATATTGCAAAAGACAGAGCTAACAGGACAACACAAAGAAAACACAAGATACAGAATAACTACATTAACTCAGTAAGTAACGTTACCTTATCACTGTAGTTGATGCTTTGTAACTACTGAAGTAAACATCCCACAACTATGGTTGATGGCTTAAATGAAAGACAACCTTTGTTTCTTTACATCCTTTACTTAAAATATTGAATTGAGTTATTCCATAAAAATAAGGGCTAATGAAAATACAATGATTTTTTAAGAAAAAAACAAATTTGAAATTTTGTGTTAAAAGGTGATCTTTCAAATTCTAGTAAAAATCGTTTTTTATTTTACTTATTCATATTCATTATGGAAAGAACATGCACATACTGAGTTTAGTATCATACAGCTGCTATTTTCGCTGTAAAAATGCTGCTTTTCATATTATTATTAATTTGGGATGCTGATGCCTCAACCCCTAGCGGGCCTACATCAACAGGTTAACTTACTTGAATTATCCTGTAATACTACAGCATTAAAATGAAGAACTATAATAAAAGGAGTAAAGCTTCAAAGATAACGTTTTCTGAAAGGGTATTTTTTATTATAGGTTTGCTTTTCTTAACTCTAGGTTTATGCAGGAACTGTCAAGTTAAATTCAGTACCTTCTGAGGCATTTAAGTCCCTTTCCAAACACTTTATTAACGGCAATTCCAGTTTGGGTTTTATCCAATTTTCAGAGGCTAGATTAATCAACAAAATGTGTAAAAACTTCACATAGAAAAAAAAGGCCAACTCTGACAACAACCTTAGCCTCAGCTTTTGTGTTCACCTAATAGTTTTTGTCACACACCATTTGATATAAAAGTCCTAAGGAGACCGTCTTCAACATGCTACAACAAGTTACAACAAGTTCCTGATTAACAGTGAAAACTTACATTTTGAAACCATGATAAACTGTTCACATATGAAAAAAACCTTTGGACCTGTAAATATACACAGATGGCACTTTCACTGCTCAGGCCCCAATGGAAAAAATAAAAAACTTAATAAAATGAAAAATCAATCTTGTGTGATGGGTATATGTGTAGGCTATTAGGAAGCTACCAGAAATTAAGCGATACCCCTACAGGAGGTAGGACAAAGCACAACAAAGGATGAAAAATTAATTTTCATTAACATTTGTCCTTCCTCTGGTAAGAGCTTCTCTCAAACGCTAAAGTACTTTTGGGGATCGTTCCCTTAATGTGGTGTTTATACCTCTGATCAATGAAGTGCTTTCACCAGACTTTTCTTCTCAGGCATGAAATTCGATTTTTGATTAAGTATTTGACTGCTTTCCAGTCTCTGTTTCCGAGGGCTTGAGGTTCTGCAGTAATGCAGTGCTGACAGTCTGTTTTACCTGGAACTTGACACATCGCAATGTATTTCCTTAAATGTCTTTCTACTGCAGTACATTCCTCTGTCCAGCTTCTTTTGACAACAGGTTGTTTAGGCATAAAAGGCATAAAAAGAAAACATTTTAGGCTTAAGAGACCCTTGATCTTACTTTGAACTGCAAATGCTAAAGTGTTTTATCTGTCTGTTGTGGCAAGTGTGTTATTCTATGCTGAAGTCTGCTGGGGAGGCCATATAAAACATGAGGATGCAAGGCAATGGGACAAACAGGGTGAGAAGAGCTATGATTGGAACCAGGTCTCACTGGGGGCCTTTTGTGGGACGTTTGTCTTTGTCATGTTTAATGGCTGTTACTGTTTCTGTTGGTTGTTGTAGTCATGTGTTCCAGTCAGGTGATAGTTTATACATTACAATCAGGAAATCCTGCTGTCTACATGTGCCATGTAGTCGGCTTGCAGCTTTCGCTGTCTTTTCCTTTCCATTTGCGGTTGTGAATGCTTTGGGTGAATGGCAATAACACTCAACTTTACAGCATCCATCATTCATACCTATAGCCATTGGGATTTAAATCTCTCTAGCTGATAGCAGCTGAGCTGCCAAACATATGAATTTCATTTTGGGCATCATTAAAGTTTATTCTATTCTATTCTATGGACCTTGAGTGTGTTTGAAATAAAGAATAAAGTTATTGTTCAAGATCACTGTTATCATTCCTCTGGAGACAATCAAATCTCATTCTACCCTTCTACCATTACCTGGAAACCAATCATTACCTTTTTTGTCTCCTTCAAGAAATTGATGGCAAAAATATTTGTTTGCTGCAAAACACATTAAATTCATTGTTAAATAAATAATAAATAAATTCATAAATAAAATAATATGCAACAACTGAATGACAAAGTACTGAGTTAATACCTTTTCATTTATGTACTGCTTGTATTTAAATTATATTTGCATTGACAGTCTACAAGGAGATCAACTTGGTAGTCCCTTCTTTTAAGTCAGTGACTTCTTAGTACATTTTTGAATTTTTTCAAAAGTTTCACATTTCCGCAAGCCTTAAAAAGCGTTGCTTTTACACAAAAGAACCATATTATGACATTCTTCTTTCTTTTGATTTTAGGGATGCTATCTGTAGAAGCTCACCTGTCTTTTTTTGCAGATTTATTCTGGTTTTGGGCATATGCTGGGGAGGTACAGTCTTGCGAGGATGACATAGTGCCCTCATTTTCTGGCCCCTGTGATTCTGACATACTGGAATCTGGGTACAAAGAATTGCACATACAAATATATGAGACAGATGTATCAACTTGAAATATAAAGTAACTGCTGGTAAGGCTGACAAGAGTGAGGTCTTTATCAGACATTATGTTCTTGCCAATGTGACAACAATTAATTTCCTGTGACCAACAGAATAGAACTAATGGTACAATTTGTATATGGCATTTATATCATGCATGATAAAGTTAGTTCATATTATTTCAATTCTACTACATATAGTGGTAGAAAATGTAGGTTTAAATCCCATCTGTAGTCTATTTCTGTGATTTCAATACAGATTTGTTGTTGAAAATATATCATTCGGGAAAACTGATACTGAGTTTACTCCATTCTTTAAATTTTCCAAAAGAGACATGGTTGTAGGGTTTGTAAATATTTATATCTAATAATAGATCATTCATGACCAAACAAAAAAACAATAATATACACATACCCTCCATGTCGTCTTGTGAATACCCCTCCATGTCCTCATCCTCTTGGGAACATCCCTCCATGTCATCATCCTCTTGTGAACATCTTGCTGTATCAATAGTCTCTAAAAAGGATTCATAAAATTAAAAAAAACAATGATTTGGAAAGATGAAACTTTTATGAGCTACCTCTGTTGTACTTTTGTATACTCTTGATTGTCAGAGTAATTTACAGAAGGACAATGTTGTCCTTTTTTACTTTTTTCTATATTAACATACAGTAAGACTTAATACCATTCACATCGATGTTGATTTCATCCAGGCTCAACCCTTTTATTCTCCAAGCCGTCCTTGCTCCAATGACAAAAGAGCCTTGCTTATTTTAGCTAACTGGAGGGTGCTCTCTGGAAGGCGACAATGCTTTCTGTGGACATCAGTGTTATGCCCAAGGAAATCTGCCAGCCGATCCAGTTCTTGAGATTTAGAACTGTTGAGAGGGTAGCAATGTGCTTCCTGAGTTTTGTTGAAGTTAGTGCTTTGGGGTTTTTCAAATCATCACATTCATTCACAAACTGCCTTATGCAGTCAGAACCCCTGAGATAGTGGATAGAAATAGACAATTCAAACAGGAATCCATTTTCATTAAGGACCCCACATTCTTCTCGCTTCTCAATTAGAACATCGAGCGAGTCCCTCATGAGTGGGGTGAGGAGAACTGGAACTGTTCAAAAACAAAGTGTTTGCAAAGCTTCTGCTCAAGTGGTGTAAGAGCCAAGTTAACATCTTCATGTGTTCCTGATATGTTGTTTGACAAAAAAGCAGACAAGGGCATTCTGGACACCTCTCCCTCTCTGCGGCAGTTGAAGAGGATAACTTGTGCTAGGGTCACTTTGGCAAGTTGTTTCCAGTTTGAGGCTGAAACCCTCTTCTTTTAGGGCAGTCAAGTGTTGTTGCTGTTTCTCAGACAGATAGCGATGAAGATTTTGGACATCCTCAGTGAATGGCAGAAGTTGGAGAGAATTCCACTTGGCTTGGTCAAGCTGAGTTAATGCTTGGCTTGCTATGTCATATTTCCAGCTTTCTTAGTAAAACTGTGCAAATTCATAATTCATTCGTAAAAACTGCAAACTGTGTCCAACTTTAGGAGCAAGAAATGGACGTTGATACTGACCCGTATCATCATTGAATCCAGCAAGGCGTTTTGTGGCAGTGACAACCTGATGTTACTTTTCAGGTCTTGTTCAGGTCTTGAGTTTTGTTTGCTGCCAGTACCAGTCTGCCAAGCTCTCTCAGTTTTTGTCGAATAAACTGGTGTTGGCTGATTACCCTCTCATTCTTCTTGAACAGTCTGTAACCATACTCTAGAATGCAGCGGTCTTTCTTAACTGCAACTGCAATCATGTCTGGATTCATATCATTTAAGAATTTCCAGTATGCAAAATCCAACTGGAGCAGGTTCAGCAAAAGCACACAATGCTTGGATTCTTGTTTTTCCTGGTTTAGGTGTCTTACCATGAGGATTGAATTTGCAGACCTGAAAGTGTCACCACATCACTCTTCGTGTGAACAATCCATAGCAGTGCACACAATGCAGAAATTCTTGTCCTTCAGTTTTTTTTCTGTGGTTGCTTGAATGAAACGAGTTTGCCTTTCTAACTCTCCAAAACTTCGGTGTTGTGTTCCCTTATTTTGGATATATTCTAAATGAGTTCTTTTGAAAATGAAACGCTTTTGCAACATCAACCTTATCACTGTGTTTACGTAACAAGGGTCTTGACATTTTCTAAACTACTTGTCCACAATAAATGCAGTGATGTTTCTTGTTTTATCTTCTTCTACCACCTTCTGTCTTTAAGACTGGCTCAACATAGACTGATCCTTCTTTTTCAAGGGGTTGTAAAACCTCCTTGTCAAGACATGGTTGCTTCATTTTCTCCTCATTTACATCAGTTCTGCAAGGTGGAATATTTTGTGTGACTGGACTTAGTTTGGCTCTTACTGGACAACTTGAAGGTGCTCTGACTGGACTCAGTGCGGCTGTCATTGGAAGACTTGCATCTGCTCTGATTGGACTCAATTTGGCTCTTACTGGAAGACTTGCATTTTCTCTGACTAACAGATGTTATTTTAGTCTTCTGTTTAATTTCCAATGGTGATTGAGTGGATTACCAATGAGTGGATTACACAACATGCATTCATACAAAATCATTTGTCATCTTTACTTTAATCTTGCTAGATCTCTGCTGACTAATCGTCTACAGGCATTAAGATGCAAGACATTTAATGGAACGGCTGCGAGGGAAAATGAAATTATGCCAGTGCAACAGGAAATCAAATTCTCTCTAATACTTTGTATGTCTTCCCTTTGCCTTTATGACCACCTCCAATCTCTATGTGTACCCTCTGCATAGCTTTTGTATGCGCTAATGTGTACTTTGAGACCACTAATTTGCTGCAAACACGTTTCTTCACATGGGTAAACAGCAATGATTTGAGTACTTAATATTGTTACAATGTAACATTTTATATAAGTTATCATAGAGAATTAGTAGCCTCTTGGTATGACCGTCATGAATGCATTGTCTAATACAAATCATTCAGATTTGACTAAACAACCGACATTCAGAAAAACTGATGCATAGCAGAATATTTTTTGGTCTCTCCAGGTTTTGAAAAACCTTATCGTCTGATGGATTATTATTTATTAATTATTTATTATTACGCATTAAGAGCAAATAGGAAACGTGAACAGGGTAGCTCCTGTGAGAACAATCTCTGCATCAGCATGTTACTAAATAGTGGGTGCATGCAAGGGCCTTTTCTAGAGATCTGAACAAGTAACAAAGCTAACATATATGGTGCAACAGTTCAGGAAGGGGTATATTACATGTTTAATGATTTAGCCTGAATACCAAGATATACCCAGATGATGTAAAGTAGGGCTGAACAATTAACTGCATTAACTATAGTGAAATTGCTATGTTATAAAACACAATTTTCAAATCGCAGAGGCTGCAATTGTTAAAAATCAATCGAAGAAAGAAAATGAAAAGAAGACAAAAAGATTGGTCTCACAGAGTTTCATGGGAATGCCGATATGCTGACTCAAGTGACTTGCAAGTAGCCGTACACATTGATTTGCACTTGTAAATGGCCTTAGCACCCTCAGCAGAACCTAGCACCGAAGAAGGGACTTAAGTTTCAAGGAGGAGCAGTATCTCAGTTAGCTGGAGCTAATTTAGTTTCAGGAATGAAGACGTTGCATAGAGTCGAGCATTGGGCAAAACGTGCCTTGCTGAAAACAACAAAATTGATCAAGCATTTGAAAAGGACCACAATGCCTTGTATGACAATTATATGGTCAAAAAAACGACCACCATTGATCAAAGTCCACCTGATAGGGATCACTGACTGAAATGTTCAGGAGCATATCTCCATATGAACATGATTCAAAACAACACTGTGAAATGACTCAATATTTTCCAATGAACTCCAATAATGGAGTTGTAATTGCAATTAGACTATTTTCAAATTGTTCAGATTTAACGTAAACTTTGAGTAAGATCCACACAGGAGGGACCATTAAGGATAAGATGACAAGTACATATATGGGCGAGTGTGTAAAGTTAACTGATCCTCATCAAGACTATAATTAAACACCTTCTAATCTTGGCAGTGAAGCTACATCATGGACAAGTCAACATACATAACTTGTGACAGCATTATTTACAGTACTCCATTGCCTGTTGGCTTGCTTCATCTCTGTTTGAAACCTCAGGGAAATTCCCATCTTTTGGGAACGTGTCTTGCTTTAGTGCCACATCTGGGATCACCTGCAATTCAGATAAGACAAAAGAACACACTGAGAACTGATAGTAAAAATGTTTGCAAAGATATTAATGCGTAAATAAAAAGTCAGCTTGTGCTAACTGTTGCTAAAACAACATATTAATTAAAGCTAAGTGCATGCCAGGGTCAGCTCAAAGGGTCTTAATCACTCTCACAGACATTTTTGGGGGCTGCAGTGGATCACATTCATGATAACCTTTTAAACATATAGCACGTCAGAAAGTGCATAATTACAACCATAATAACTTATGATCTGATACTGTCAGTTGTTCCGAATATGATAAGTCACTTACAGTGAGAGCCCCACGGGAGGGCCCCATAAGGACAGGACTAGAAATGGATATGAGTGTAACATTAAGTGGCCCCATAACGACAAGACAAAATATTGATATGAGATTGTTACATAAAGTGGCCCAATACGGACAACACTAGAAATATTTGTGTGATGTACCTTGCTCTATCAGGCAAGATCTGAAATGTGCTTGTTCAGTCTACTGTTCCCTAAATCAAAAGTCTATCACAAGCTCGAATGTGTTACCCTGACTGACAAGCTTCATAAATACTATAATTAAACACCGTCCAATCTTAGTAGTATGACTACATTATGTAGCTATGTCAGCACATTGCATCTGCCATATCTTTTCTTGTGAATATTTTAAACTGTACTATTTATAAACATACACACTCAAAAATAGATATCAGGAGAGCAATGTTAACACTTTCCAACCTTGGCACTTTAAGTACATTGTATACAGGTCATAATAAATACATTTTTAACGTCATTATATACATCATTCCATTACCTGTGTGCCAGCCTCATTTCCATTTCTGTCCTCAGGGGAAGTCTGCCATAGCAGGAGACTGTTTGTTAATCACCTTGTATTCAGATAAAAAATAAGAAGAAATATTTTATTTTTAGTTTATATTCTCAAAATTATAAAAATAATAATAATAATCAAATCCACTTACCTTTTCACGCCATGGCGATTTTGAATCCCCATAATTGTATTCAATTTCAGTGGCTGCCTCTCTGCGCTTCACTGCAAAAAGGGAAAATTGAGGCCTGTCATTGACTACGATTTTTTTGATGATGCAGTTGGGAGATTTGTGGTTGTCATTCACAAGTCATCCAAGAGATCCATCTTCCTTGGATGCATCAATACTATAAGGGACAGGAAAACTATCCATTTACCTTTTTCCCTATTCTGTATCAAACTTTATCAAAGATATACATATTCAGTTTCATTCCAAGAGTTATTTAAAAAACATAGCACATGAACTTTAATGTGTAATGAGAGAAAGGCATTTAAATCTCTTTAAAATGACTTATCGGGTATTCACTGGTAATAACTGTTTAAGAGATTGCCCGTTTTAATTCATCAACCAATTATTCTAACAGTTGTTTCACATCGTAATTTGAATTATCTTAATCTCTATAAAACATGTATCTTTACAAACTTAACACCAGTGACGTTTTTGCCATTCATATTCAAATAGAAATATACTCTGAAACTGTGTAGTGTCTTGACCGACATTCTTCCACTGATATGAGTTCACCCCGTACCCCAAGACATAAGCACCTGCCTCAGTGGGTCACGTAGCAAATACTCCTCCTGCAAAGTTGCAATGAAAAAAACAGTATTCAGTATACTAGTATTCATCATATATACAGGGATATGAATGACCCGATTTCTCTATGTTCATGTAAACACCATCGAAAATACGATTATAACCGGGATAAGTCTTATAACCAGGATACAGAAGTCCAAATACAAATACAAATACAGAGGTCCAAACGCACTCATTGATGTTGCACTGATGCCAGGCACACAGTGATCAGATTACTTCCAACCATTATTTGCTTTGAAAACTACTTATTGTTTTCTTATTAGCCAACCATAAACTAAAAAAATACAATGCAAGAATAGATACTAAGCATGTTATCAATACTTAAATTGATGACAGACATTACAATAATCAAGTGAAAGTGTGTCTGCTCCATATAGCAACAGCAGAGTCACACTGTTGCTCACACTACCTCATGGTATCAGATTTGACTTATAATGTGACAACAGCTGCCAACTAGGCAATGGTGGAGAATTTGTCCAATTATCAAAGTGAAAAGCAAAAGTGCCTATTTGGCAACATTTTGGCTTTAAACTAATGTTACCAGTGAACCAGTTAACATTAATGAGGCAATGTGTAACCTTGGTTTGATGAAGGTGGCAGTATGAGAAAACAACTTATGATCTATACACATAGTAAACATTAGTTTAAGCTTAAGGAAAGTTTGCATCATCAACAGGCTGTATACTTTCTTTTGGAAATCATGCTGCTGAAAAAAAAAAGGTTCTATCATTAGGTATCCAACATCAGATGATCGTAAATATATAACACACAGCCCTCCTTCTTATATCAGGTTGATTTGTTTGCATTAAAGGCTGCATCTTATGTTATCTATCTTACATTAAATATTTTTGACTGCTTCAGGTTTTGTTTATTTGTTTTTTAAGCGTAACTTCATGGTTTATAAGGCTACTCCTGCCATTAGAGTAAACAGTTTTCCTGTGCTCACCACAACCTAAGCATTACTCTCCAAATGATCGACATACCTACATACATCGAAAATAAGAGAAATTTTCTGGTGCCCTGACTCAAGCTGTCCCATCATCCCTGCCACATACCCACCAATGCCAAATAAAAGCCCTCATCCAAAATTTAAGTGCATTTCCCAAAATTTTGTGACATAAGTAATATTTTATCATGATTTGCACAATCAGAACACATTTTTCAGGACAATATTGACCTTTTGAATTCTTAACTGGAGGAATTGTCTGTGATTTTTTTGTGGTGGTGGCTGCCCTTCTATTTTTCTTATCAGTTGCTTACTGCTTCTGTGTACATTCTGATGTTATTTTCATTACAGGTTGATTTACTGCCAACATGCAGACTTACTATCGTAATCAAGCTGTTCAGTCTTGTGTTACAGTTTTCACCCGGTCACCTGTATCTGCAGAGCAAGTTCCTGTCTGTCTACTGCTTTCAGTGTGTCTTTCTTTCCCAAGCCCCATCTCTCTGTGTGGCCTGATCATTTCTCTATTATTTTACTAGAAGAACAATGACTGACTTTGATTTAATTTTGATACATTAATTAGTCTGTTTTTATTACTAGTTTTATTCTCTTTACTTCCATCATGCTGAGCCATAGCATGTGAACAAAAAAAGTGTTACTATATAATAACAATTGTTACTGCAGTAACTGCAGTTACTAAATGTTATATCTTTATGGCCTTATCTACTAAGCTAAAATTACATATTTAGGTATCATATCTATAGCTGATTGTGAGGCTTTGCAAAATTATGACACTTTCAGAGTGACAGACATACTGCATGTCCCCATTTTAGTAAGCTATTTTTAAATAAGAATTAGTAGGTTGCTTCTTTTTCACCATTTTAATTCTATTTAATTATTTTTTATTTTAATATTTGTTCATAAACAGCCACAGCAAGCACACCTGCTTTTCCTTTCAGCTTCCTTCTCCACATACACATGCCTCTCCCTTCACCTCTCTCCCTCTGTACTCTCAACTGTGAACCTGTTTTCAGCAGGTGAGCTGCGTGAAGACCCCAGTCTCATTAATTTAATGATGAAGTCGATCAAACGATCTATTCTAACCTCCCTGTCACTCATATACCACAAATGTATATCACGTGGCTGCCCATTTCATTCATCTGTCGCTGTAGAGAGACCCACACATACAGCGCAATGCCAAAGTTTTGCCAGTAAGGGAGAAAGAAAGGAGGGTCAGGACTGACTAAGCAATTAAACTACCTTTTACAGATTTAAGCATATGTAAATGTATAGCAAACACTTCACAGAAATAAGCTTACCTGTAACCACAATGAGTCTCTTAATCTGCCTGCTGAACACGGTGCAGGGGTTGCGAGGGGTTGCTGCCTCCTCAGTCAGGCACAACAGACCGGACAAATTTCAACAAAAATTCTCTGTGCTGCAGTCATGGATTTGTTGCTGCCTAACAAACAGTCACAATGTTATTGTTTCTTACAATAAAATTTGCCCACCTTGTCAGTCTCCAAGGCACGACGTTGTGAGATGCTACACATTTAGCAACACAGCTAACGTTACAATGCAGCCTCCAATTAGTCGGCAAAACAGCTGCTAAATTGTTGACTGCACCTAGGACATTTATTGGCTAGCGGCTAAAGGCTAGCTGCTTGCGGCTAGCAATAACTAATTTCAGCGTATCAAAAGATAAGATAAGAACTAAGAAGAGTTCAAAACCGGATTATTGGCACATTTTATTTTTATGTGGAGCAGCTAGCAAACTAGTATTAGCAGCTAGCGATGTACAACTAACATTACCGGGCTGCACTAATTAGTATAGCAAGTTGTGGTATAGACATTATTGAGGAGAGGATACAGATAACTTACTTAGCAATAAATATACAGTACAGTACAAATTATTGTTGTGCCACAGTTGCACAAAGCTGGTAGAGAGCAATATACAATAGCAAATAAATAAATTCAAACTCAAATAAAATCAACTTACCTTTCAATTACAGCAAAAAGTTCTTCAAAATGTACATTTCACAGCTCTGGGCTAACATTCTGATGCAGCAAAACACAATCTCGAGAACAATCTGAGTGGCAGCATCTGATTGATTAAAGTGTTACATACTCCTAGGTGTGTATGTGTACAGTAGTGGCATCCAGCAAGCCCTAGGGGGCAACAGAGAGAAAAAAACTTTACACACACTTAAACACTCATGCCCGGTTTTTGTCACATTGTGGGGAAAGTAAAAAAAAAAGCTTTAGGCATATCAGGAGAGGCTCCTTAGCTATATTAAATTCAAATTGGTGGGACCCACAAATTTTAAGGGCCCTACACTGTGAGTGGGCTCCTCGTAATTGGGCCCGACAAAGTAACAATTACAAGGCCATACACACACACACACCATCACCCTGTGACACATATGTACATCTTGTAGCCTCTGACTGTGACTTGTGTTTAGAACAACACGTTCTCATTCCAACTCATCACCCGGTGTCGGTCAGTAAAAAGTTTTGATGTCTTTATTCTATACAACAACAAATAAAAATTAAAAAACATCAAGAGTTAATGTTAAACTGCACTTATTGAACTAAAAGTGAATTAAGTCTTGATTGACGCGCAATAACTGGGCAGCCAGGCATGTTGTGTGTGAAAACAGCATAACTTATTCTACAGCCCACCATCACTCCCAGTTAGAGAATGGGTGAAATCAAAGCAAGGCAGATAGGCTGGGGCACTAAACCCCCTAATCACTTAATCCGCCTTGATAGAAAGGGAAGCAGCAGAGAGCAGCTGGGTGAGAGACGGAGTGATCTGTTGTCACATTTATAAAGAATTCCATCTTAAGTCTGACTGAATCTGAGACTAAAACAAAGTCTTCTGTAGAAATCTGAAAAAGTCACTTTCCTCCGCTCAACTTTTAACTGTTCAGACACTGTGAGGTAACACTGTGCTGTCTGTCTCTGTTACTGTGCGGCGCTGTCAGTCTGCTGCAATCCATCAATCAGCTGTGTGATCAGCAAAATGTGATAGACATAGCATATTGTTTTCATAAGTGCTTGCTGTTTTTAAAAAACAAAAATTAATCTCGTGGGCTCAGTTACTTTGGATCAGACAGGAATGTGCGGCACTCTAGTATCCAAGTGCGCACACAGTCTGTATTCAGGCACGTTTCATAATAACAAAACAATTTCTGTGCATTTTCAGTATTAACCAGCTGCTGCATGTCGGATGTTCAGTAACACACAGGACACAGTGAAATTTTTGGAGAGGTCAAATGTTTTTTCACGGGCACCCATTACTTGGCATTAAGTACTCGGTTCTAATTTGGTTCCCAACCCTAGAAATAGACTTCAGAGTTTAATAATGCAAGAAACACTTTCAATACATAAAGCAAATCACCCCATCTAATAACTGTGCTTCCTGTAATAAAACAATTAACGCTCATAAGTAATTCCTAGGTAATGACTGAGGAATGTGTAAAAGACCACAGGTCTGTGTGACACATTCAGATCTTCAGTATCTTCTCTCCCTACTGTTCCTTCTTGGTTGAGTCTGTGGGAACTGGTAGCGGGTCAGTGCTCATGGCCTCTTTATTCCTGTTTAGCGGCGGCTCTGACACCTGGCTTGCCGCTCCCTCCCTGCTCCTCATTAATGGCTGCTGATACTAACAGAAAGTAAGCAGCCAGAAAAAAGGGGCCACTTGGAAGCAACAGTGGATGCTTGCATTTCAGTCTGACTCTGAAAGCCAATACAAGGCTGACATTTTCATCAAGATAAAATAAAATAATAAATTGTCCATAAATTCATAACTGGTCAAAAAGGTCAGTTCACCTGGCCAATTGCAGTGTGAGGTGGTTGTTTTCAGAACATTACAAAACTTCTGGATGCAACTTTCTGCCAAACAGGGTGTTTTAGAAAAGAGAGAGAGGGAGAGATGCAACGCAACCATTATAACATAACATAACATAACAACTCATGTAGAGGGCTGGTCAAGCTATGAGCAATATTGTTTGGACTTCCTTCATAATTTTACAGAACAAGAGTTCTCAAGGCAGATCTGCTTATCAAATCTGCCTGACTAGTGCAGATCGGCTTTTATTTTGAAAGCAAATTGAAAGGTCTTGTGTGCGTGCCACTGCCAGCTTGACAGACCAGAGTGGCCCTATATTTGTGATATATTTTCTTTATTGTTATTTAATGCCTCAAGCTTTTCAATTATTTCAGTCAGTTTGTTGTTGTTTTTTGGGTGAATATGTCGATATTTCCCTGTGTTAGTTAAAGGGAATAAAACAAGGCTCATTGAGCTGTCAAGAAGTAAGTTTTGCTCTCCCTTCTTCTGCCCAGTTATACCACAATGCTACATATGCACAAAATGAGCCATGCTATGCCAAATCTCACTCCAAACTTTTCTGAAAAGTTGCCAGCCCTGATAAATATTAATAAATATTATTATATTATATATAAACATATTGTACTTAATGTGTATAATAATGTGTATAATGTTTTTTTTTATAAATAAACTTTTTTTATTGATTTTTTTTTGCACACAAATTGACAATAATGTGAAAGCATGTGTAAGTTACAGTGTGTTATGCCCAGCTCGTTCAAGAGCATAACAAAGAAGGGAGGACCACACAGTAACCATTTAAATTAACAATAAATTTATTATAGATAACACAACAAAAGCAAATTATGTAATGTCATAGTGTAATAACAATTGGAAAAACAAAATAAAAACAAGGTAAAGAAATCTAGACACAACACACAACAATACTCAGCTTGGTCATATTTCTCAGAGTACAGTAAACAGGAATATGGTCCATATTGTCAGGGTAAAAAATAAATAAAGACATTATTAAGTGGAATGTTATTCAGGGATAGCATGGAAGGTAAAGGACTACCCTGCCCTTGCATCATTTAAAATTTCCTGGAAGAGCCTTTTAATGTATATCAGATTTTTTCAGTAAATTATTGTACATATTTTATCCACAAACCAGTTTTGATGACTTTCATCTCTTGAGTATTAGCTGGTAAAATTAAAAAAGCTACCAGATCGGCTATGAGCCCGGGCAAAGGTAGCTGAGAGATACTGACCAGAGCTGTAACAGCATTAGACCTGTTAACTGCCTGAGTCGCTCAGTTGTGACAGCTGTCTAAATTGCAGATTGAAGGGGAAATAATATCAGCACACAAACAGAGGGGACACATACAGTATGTCATTCCAGTCCAACTGCCTGTGAGGAAGTGACCACTGACAACCCTCCAGAGCTAACTGCTTAGAGTGAATTGCTCATGCTTGGCCTGTAATATTTTTGTTTGCAGCTCTCTCAAGAACTACTCATTTCAACAACTTCACGCTCAACACTGTGCTTCTTCAGCTCCATGGGACACACCTGTCACCTGCCATGACACAGAGCATGACACACAAGTTGCAGCTATTTGCAGTCAGAAACACTGGTGAAATGCACTCTAGTTGGTGAGAAAAAAAAAACACCAGGGGCAGACTGCTAGGTCTGTCAATTTTGATTAGAAAGCCCATTTTCACAAAACACGGTTTGCCTCAGAGGGCTTTACAATGTTAAGACATCCTTCTGCCCTTAGACCCTCACATCACCGATGAAAAAACTCCTGAAAAAGAACCCCTGTAATGGGGGGAAAAAAGGAAGAAACCTCAGGAAGAGCAGCAGAGGATGATGAAGGATCCCTCTTCCAGGACAAACAGACGAGCAATAGATGTTGTAAATAACAGTTGCAATACAATCATCACAAAAAGGAAAGAGAAAGAGGGAGGGAGAGAGGGGGAATTAGGGGAAGAGATGCACAGCAATAATGGAAACAGATGCATGTCATATTACATTAATGATAGGTGTGAAATTACTTAATGCACTCTATGATAATATTCTGGGTGTTCATAAGAGTCCCATGCGTATATTGATAGTGGAGGCTTGGCTCATAATAAAGGCATGCATCGGCGCAAACAGGACCCACAACACAGGCGTAGCTTCAGGCAGGACCACAGCAGTGGCAAAACCAAGGTTACAGTCAGAGCGAGTGGAGGGTAAAGTATCAGTGCAGCCACAGCACGAGCATGACCGAAGGCAGGATTACAGCACCAGCACAGCTATCACCACGATAATGCGCAGCCAATTTTGCTGCCAGGATCTGGGAAAACTAGGAGACAAGGGAGCAGGAATGCTCCGGAGAGGCAATGGAGTTAGCGTAATGCAGTGAGCATAAAGCAGTAAACAGACATGAGCGTTTTCAGATGGAGAGAGTAAGAGAAGGAAAAGGAGCTCAGTGTATCAGTTCAACTAAAACACAAGAAACTTGTGCTCCAGAGAAGGATAAGTGCTCAATGAAGAACCTAGAGTCACTAATCAGCAATTATGACTTAAGTATAAAGGCCAGAGAGCAATAATAGAAAGAAAGAAAGAACGAAAGAAAGAGGAGGCAGAGCCAAAAAGAAAGAGGAAAGAAAGAGGAGGCAAAGCCAGGGTGGCAGGTCTGAACGGACTAAAAACCAAATGGGCTGAAAGCTCTGCCACCTCCTCCTCCTCCCTGTCACATGGACCGGGATTTCAACTGACGAAAGAAACTTTTGCTCAGAAAAGAATAGGCCAGGCAACTGCCTAGGGCCCCAAACTACTATTAATTTAGAAACAATGGTGAAATGTGTACACCAAATCACTTGCTTGGACATAGCCACTGTCGTTATTGAGAGTAGCATTGATTTAATTAGCAGGTGTATTTTTCCAGCTATTAATGTTTTAAGTTAGTATGGCAAACTTAGACATTTAGAGTTGCAATAGCAGAGCGGTCCTATAGGCAGGTTTCTATTAACCCTCAAATTGGGTCAAATTAAATTACGGATACAAAATAACGGAAACACATCAATTTAGAAAAAAACTCGAGTTTATTGCAAAAACAATTTTATGCTCGCAAGATTCGAAAAAGGCATATTCTATATAAAAATGGAATGAAAACACTTTTTTCGCTTTTATAGCTCATGATGTGTAACACTGGGTGGTCGTAATGTGGCTTTATGGATGCTGTAACGGGTGTATGGAGGACCCAGATGCAGTACAGTACACTTCACTGGCAGTTGGTAATAACTTTTATTAAAACCAACACGAATGGAAAACAGGATACAGACTGAGAGTTCGTTCTTCGAGCTGTGAGCCCTAGCTGTGAGCCCTAGCCCTAGCTCTGGGAATCACACAAAGCGAAGACACGAAGCTTGTACCCACTGTGGCTGGTGACGAGGAAACCCCGTAGCTCCGTGAGCCGACAACACGTGTGTGAGCGTTGTCGGGGATCGAGGGGAGAGGTGGTCGAGGGCAGGCAGGGGTTCGGTTACCGGGAAGTCCGTCCACGGAAACAACAGTACCAGCAGGGATCAGGCAGGAGAATCGTCAAAAAAGAACAGAGAGGTCTTTATCAGGGAATCCGTCAGATTTCCGGAATGCCGAAACTTAGCACGTGGTCGGGGACAGAAGGCAGGTAGGTTCACGAGGAGTCAGGCGAGGAGAGCAGGTCGGGGACAGGCAGAGTCGGCAACGGATGATCTGTTTGGAGAGTGCTGGAAAGACATGCATGCTGCAGAGGACGATCTGGGAATGTGTGTGTGGGCTGGAGTGTCTTAAATACCGGGTTGATTGCTGATGAGCTGCAGCTGTGGGGAGAGCAGGCTGCAGCAGTGGGCGGGGCTTGCAGGTAGAGCAGGTCAGAGGAAGGTGAGTGGAAATCTACTGGCAGTGAGGGGGAGGAGGATGCAGGAACCATGACAGATGCTAACCACCATTTAACCCAAATAAGAAGTAAAGTACAACGAGATCACATGACATTCTACAAAACATGTGACTCGGTATGTTTGGACGGAGGAAGAGATGGAGATCTTCTTAACTCTTATATAAGACAAGGAAATTACGGCAATATTAGATTGACTTTATTGAGTGGCTGCAATTAAAATAAACCTGTTTTGCACAAATCTGTAATGGCAACCCAGCTATTGACACGCAGACAGAGATTACTTCCTTTATAGTTGGACTAGAATAATAGAATTTGTCATTTTATGTCGACACACCAATGGTGTGACCATGGTGTCTACTTTTTCGCTCTGTTTTTCTATTTTTTCTACACCATGGCCCCTTCTGCTGAAGCACGACTTTTCTATGACAGAGAAACACCTATCGACATCAGGAAGAGTTGTGTAGGTCTTGGACTGAATGCAGCACACTGTGAGAGGATCCCCACAAACGGCATATGCCGAGCGGCCGGTCAGACCAGAGCAGAGAAATGAAACCGAAATCGCCGGACAAAGAGAGGGAGGAGAGCCGGCATCAGGCTGACCCGACTTGGACCGAGATCTGTTCCTCTACCAAAGTTTCTTCTGGCTAATTTCCAGTCGCAGGACAATGAAGTGGATGAGATGAGATTGAGGCTCACTGAGCAACAGGAGATCGAGGGCTGTTTCCGCGCACATTTTGTGGAGACGTGGATAACCCCTTACATCCTAGATCAAGCTGTTGCGCTGGATAGGCGAACCTTGTGGACTTGAATAGACAGAGTACTGACAACGGAAGTTCGAAATGCTTGAGCGTTACGTGACTCATGGAGGCTTCGAATTGCTCCCGGAAGTCTCTGGCAAGCCATTTGAATACATAATATGCAGAGACAAAATTCAAGTTTTTACTAAATAGCAGTCAATAATTGCACTGATTTATAATATACACGGAGGGCATCGTATGTAGTTTAATTATTATATTATTTTTTTAAAGTAAAAAGTGCTAATATCTGTAAATTCATGTTAACAGCTAGGGTTAGATTAGACTGATGAATCTCACACTCTGGAGATTAAAATATGATTGAAAATAAATAAATAAAATATATATGTATATATGTGTGTGTGTATATAGTACTATTATATGTATAAAATAAAATGTAAAAATATAAAATGTATAATTACACAGTATAAATACGAGTAGTAGTAAAAATATAAATATGCTGACATATTTTAGATTTACCTTACCATGGTAAAGGAGCGCTTGTTTGTTGTTGGTTTACCGATATGATAAAAAAATGATAAAAGAATGGGAGTTGGTCCTACTTATTCATCAAAGCACAGAGACAAACTCTTATTTAGGGAATTAAGTTAAACTTAACTCGCAACCTTGGTCCAAGCGATTCTGTCAGATGTTAGTCTCAACACAAGAATGCATAATGAATTTACAATGTCCTGTTTACATGTCCTGTCATCTCAGCAAGGGGGAAAATGAGGTACTGAGAGTGAAGGTGATGAATGACTGTTACTTCGCATGCCTGAGTGACCCCGGGAGGTCATTTAGGTGTCTTACATCCTGTTGTATACTAGATGGGGCCTCAGGAATGTCTATCTCTCATGGCATCTTGAGCAGGAAAGCGTCCAAGGCTGACACTTTTAGTGGCTTAAAAGCAGAACGTGTTTGCAGATGTTAACTGTGGCATTTCAGTAAAATTAATTAACAACACTCTTCGTAAAACAATGTCTCTTGACGTGTCCCCCATTTGTACAGGGAAAGTTGAGCTCTGGAGTTCCTCAGAGGGCAAATGTAAAGACCATGCCAAAGCAGTTATGATCATAGTGGTCACTGTCACTTGCAGCAGTGACAATGTTTGATCTTCAAAATGCAAAATGCAAAATTTGACATCAACAGTAGTAGTTACCAGCAGCCTCCAGCAGGGAGCAATGTCAAAGGTTTGATGCTGAAATATGAAACAATCAAAACTGAGCTGACGGGCCTGAGTGGTGATTTAGATTTAGTGATTCAATAAACAGCATCCATGCACGTTGTGCTTAGAGTGCAGAGAGAAATGAAAAGTTCCTTGTTGGTGCGCATCAGCCTCTTGTAAAAAAAAATGAGTATTACAAAAAGAAACACTTGAAAATAAGCCTCATTTTCCCAAAAAAATTCTCGCCCCAAATAATTTTTTTTTCTTGCCCCCACCCCCCCCCACCCCCCAAAAAAAATTGTTTCTTGCCCTCAGGGCTTCCGTAAAAAAATGAATTGAATGTTCTGTGATATTTTTTCCAACTTTAACCTTCTAATTTTGTTCCCTGCAGAAGTACTAATGGATTCAACAACCGCTACAGCAGAACTGGGCTGGACCATCTACCCATCACAGGGGGTGAGTGGAACGAACTAAGACACTAGAAACATAACACGCAAACAATTTACAAATGTTCTGTTACATTGTGGCAGGTAACTTCATGAGAAAATGTGAATGTCTTTCTAATGCCAGCTTAAGACCTCCAACACATCAGGTCTTTAGGTTGAAATACCTCAAAGGACAATGAGTTATTTGTATCTCATTCTCAATGGAATAACTTCAAATGTTCTAATCTTCAGTTTTGGGAGACCATCTTTTCAGTGTTAAAAAATGTTGATGAAAGTCTCTGTAAATAATTAATACTACAAAGCAAATTACAGTGGTGAAAGAAGCACTCAGATCCTTACTGAAGTACAAGTATCAGTACTACTGTCTAAAGTTACTCAACTAAAAACAAGTCCCAGCTCGTTTTCATTATTTACTCTTTTAATACCACCACTTTGACAGCGCTTTCAGCATATGATCTCATTGCCAAAAGGCCCCTTTCTTTTGCACATGATACACCCTGAATGACATCTGTTAAGAATGCAGCTAGACAGAACCTGTTGGTGTGTTACAATATAAGGATCACAAGAGTGCCTATGGGTCTCCTTTTGTTGTCCATGTTTAGTCTATAGGCTAATGATAATGATAATAATACAAATAATAAAAATGCTAGTAATAATAATGATGATAATAATAATAATCTTAACTCAAAGCAGACTTTCTCTGATCAATGTCACAAAGTACTTCAAGAAGGCAGAAAATCATCATCAATAATCATTTTTTAAAAAAAAAAACATAAACAAGAAACAATTTAGAAAAAAAACCCAATAAAAATATAGTGGGGATTTGCTTTTGGTAGTTCATTATCTCATCATTGTAGTTTTATCACAACAGTCCCATGGCAATAACATCTGCCATCACATGATTATTGAGTCGAGGCTAAGTGCAGAAAAGGAGATTATTAGGACTTATTGGACACAGGGAAAGTGTCTCTTGGAGGGAAACAGAGAGAGGGCGAAAGATTGTTAACCTTGAGTCCTACAATGTTTCTGTAAATTATAAATAACATCCACAGAATGCTACTTCATCACTTCTTGTCCTACCCGCTAGAACCACCAGTGATCATTTCGAGCACGATCAATCATAATTTAATAGATAGCATCGTTTCCATTAACATAACTGATGTGAATCGAAGTGTTAGTGTAGTGCCTGTTTTAAAATGCTATAATGCATTTTTTAAAATAATCCAAACATTCATCCATTCATTAATTGTCCGTAACCGCTTGTCTTCGCAAGGATCGCGGGGGGGGGGCTGGAGCCTATCCCAGTAAGACTGCTCATGAGTGTGCATAGATTATGATCTTACCTAAGAACAAATCCCAAATTTGTGGGTAGGTCTTAAATTTTGGTTTGGTCAAGCACATTGTTGTGTGTTGCAAATAATACATAATCTATGAGGAAAAGATTGATTAAATTTTGTCAAATGCAAACATAGCAGAGAGCAGAGCAAGTCAAGTCAAGTCAAGTCAATTTTATTTATAGAGCTCAATATCACAAAACATGGTTTGCCTCAGAGGGCTTTACAGTGTACGACATCCCTCTGCCCTTAGACCCTCACATCACCCAAGGAAAAACTCCCGAAAAAGAACCCCTGAACAGGGAAAAAAAAAGGAAGAAACCTCAGGAAGAGCGGTAGAGGATGATGAGGGATCCCTCTTCCTGGACGGACGGACAGACGAGCAATAGATGTCATAAATAACAAATGAAATACAATCATGGCAAAAAAGGAAAGAGAAAGAGAGAGGGGGAGAGAGGGGGAGAGAGGCACAGCAATAATAGAAACAGATGCATGTCATATTACAATAACGGTAGTTGTCCAAAGGCAAGATCACAGCATCGGTGCAACCAGGACCAGAACACAAGCAGGGCGAGCGGGGGGCACAGTATCAGTACAGCTGCAGAGCTGCAGTTGCAGCTGCACTCAATGTGTTCGTCGTTTTCTTTTTACATTTGTTGTGTGTTGCTATATATGTAGTTTTTTCTCTTGTCTGTCTTCTAGTGGGAAGAAGTTAGCGGCTATGATGAAAACATGAACACCATCCGGACATACCAGGTGTGCAATGTCTTCGATAGCAGCCAGAACAACTGGGTACGGACCAAATACATCCGCCGCCGTGGTGCTCAGCGCATCCATGTCCAGATGAAGTTCTCAGTGCGTGACTGCAGTTCCATTCCCAATGTCCCTGGCTCCTGCAAGGAGACCTTCAACTTGTATTATTATGAGTCTGACTCTGACACAGCCACTAAATCATCTCCACCCTGGATGGAGAACCCCTGGGTAAAAGTGGACACTATAGCAGCTGATGAGAGCTTCTCTCAAGTTGATCTTGGTGGCCGCATCATGAAGATCAACAGTGAAGTCAGAAGTTTTGGACCCGTTTCTCGCAATGGCTTCTACCTTGCTTTCCAGGATTATGGTGCCTGCATGTCACTCATTGCTGTTAGAGTTTTCTATAGGAAATGCCCCAGTGTGATCCAGAATGGTGCCGTCTTTCCTGAGACTCTGTCTGGAGCAGAGAGCACCTCTCTAGTGGCAGCCAGAGGGGTGTGTGTTCCCAATGGGGAGGAAGTGGATGTACCCATTAAGCTGTACTGTAACGGGGATGGCGAGTGGATGGTACCCATTGGGCGCTGCATGTGCAAAGCCGGGTATGAGGCGGTACAGAATGGTACAGTCTGCAGAGGTAAGGAGCCTGCCAGTGCTGCTTTACAGTTGCTGCTCTATTATATGACACCTCTGTTTTGTCTTCTTGATTTCATGTCACAGCAGATTTTTGCCTTTGGTATTCTGCTTACTGTCTTCTGCCAGATGCAGAACATTTCATTCAGTCAACAGAAGATTTAGTGATGACCACAATGAATCTGTTTTAGTCACACTGGCAGCATGGCTCCAGGAATAAAAATATAGTCCAGATGGACCAGACTGAAATGCATCATAGCAAATATTTGAAATGTCATTCAAATTATGTGCAGACATTTCAGGTCTCCATAGGCATGGGCGGTATCACAGAATTACAGTATACCGAGTATTTAGAAATCTCGACAGTGTGATTTTAAATACAGACGCTCATCTTTCTCTTAACGTCATACTGGAGAGGCTGTATTGAGGAAGCAGTGTGCTTCACATGCCCTGGAGGTTACGCACATGCCACACTGCATGTGTGAGCAATGTGTGTTCACATTGGCAGCGTTTATTGTTGTAGCGCTGCTACAGAGCTCCATGTTGCTGTAACTACTGTATTTCCACAATTAAAAGCACATACTTCCCTCATTTAGGAAGCTGTGCAGCTGCTGCATTGTCAACAACACGATCCTGCAAATGTTTAACAGTAAAATGCTTTGTGTTAAAAACTAAAATGATTCTGTTGACAAAAACATCGTCAGAGGGCTTTTATTTGAAGTAGAAATAGGAAAGGTTAAGTAAAACAGATAAATTTGTATTTATTCATATGTGTGACACATAAAGACATTGAAACTGTAGTAAAGGGTGGTATAAAGTCAATATGGTTATAAAAAGACCATTTTCAGTGTGTATTTTTGCTGAGGATCGCACGCGCCATGCAGAAAAAGTGTAGCTGCTCCGACCTGGTAACAAGGGTGCCGTTTTAAAAAATATCAGGTTCCGCAACATAGAAATCTTGATTTCGGAAAAAGAATTCGGAAGGTGTATGGCTATCTTTCGCTGCAATAAGGAAAATGTATATGTGTGTTAAGTAAAGTGAAGATGGTAAGACAGCCTGCAGATTGTAGTGAGCTCGCTGGCAGACTGACCTGACCTCCTGACTGACAGTGCTATGCCTAGAGCCATGCTGCTAGTGTGGCTTAAAACAAAGCAGGAAGTCTAGCTGTCTATATAGTCTCTATTTTGTCTGTGAATCTGTTAGCAGATGCATTGCTTATTTTTGGCTGACAGGAAAACAACCAAAACTGTCAGCACATATTTGCTGTTACAAAAATGCAATGGGTTTGCCAAATGCTACCAATTGAAATGCTGCACTTTAGACCAAGATGCAGAATGCTAATACAGCTGTCAATTATTGAAAGGTGTTTTTCAATTTTTTAAATTCATTTCTTGTTGTGAGTGCAGACAGGGGAGTGTGGGTGGAGACGAGTGTCAGGAAGGATTTGTAAAAGAAAGGTAACAGTAAAAGTGAAAAGGAAAGTTTACTGTGGTAGCAAGCAGGGCTGGGTACCGAACTCAGTACTTTTAAGAGTGCCAACTACCAATTCACATTGAATGCATCCGTGCCAAATGTCAGTACTTAGGAGTGCATCTGGATTTGAGCGCCTAGTTTAGAAGTGTCCCAAAGCTCCAAGGTCAGTAATGAAACTCTGCAGAGCCACTGGAAACCCAGCGAGGGAGCTCTATGGCTGCATTTTAGTTTACCAACTCACCCCTGCAGCTTGTTCAAAAATTACATTTTCTTTATTACTCAGAAAGTAAAGTACCAAAAAAGGTTCTTTTGTTTACTGGTACCAAATTTAGGGACCAGAAATGGTTCCATTATTGGTTCAAATAGTACCTAACTTCACGGATATGACCATCTTTGTTGCATGGTTTGGAGGCAGTGGCACTGATGAAAAGAGGTAGCAGAGGTGAAAGACTTTTGCTTAGAGCATTTTTCAGCTGGGGCAGTGCTGCCCCCCAGGGGGCGTTCAGAGGATGTGGGGGGGTGCTGGAAGCAATATTTTTAAAAGGTGTTCTTGGGGGCGTTTATGTGTTTCTGCTTTTTGATAGCATTTTAGTGATACATGCATATTTTCACAATTTTATAACTTGCCTGTCCAATCATCAGCTGAAGCTTGTTTTCAATAGGTTGTTTCCACCTCAAGGCAAGACTTGCACGCAGGTTTTCATTATTTACTTTGAAACGGTACGCTCTGGTGCTTCAGGTGCCCATCTAAGTGGAAATCTATCCCACCTCTCGGTGTGGCGCACTAGAGAACCGCGAGCAATTGCTCTACAGATAACGGAGAAAGGGGACTCGAGCACAGCAAAGCTGAGCGGAGTCACAGAGTCCGAAACAGGGCTCTGTGTCTGTCAGACAGTCTAAAGGGGAAACTATAGCACAGAGTAATAACATAACGCACAGCTGACTATGGAACACAACTTTTTTCTCAAAATAGTCTCAAAACTTTATTTTCAGCTTTTCAGAGAACACAGATATGTGGGATATATTTTGAATGTGTAGAAAGTGTGACGGGTTGGACATTTTCTGGACCCAAGTGCTGACACAAGACACCAGACGAGGATTAAGGTGAAACAATAGTGCAATTTATTTACAAAAAGGTGAATGAGCTGAGTGGGGGAGGGTGAGTGAGGTCGAACCGTCCTTTGGTTGTGACGGGAGGGAGAAGCTCCGTGCGATCTCCACTTGTGCTCGCATCCAGTACAAAACCCTTGTGAAGATTTGTGAGGTCTTGAGTGCTCGGATGATGATGAGAAGCGAGCGGGCAGGCAAGCAGGCAGGCAGGCAGGCAGATACACAGACGAGTGAACACCACAATGGCTGGAGCAGGTAGCAAGGAGCAGCAGTTACTCTGAGACAGGAGGCAAAAGACACAAGAACATGAGCAACACGAGCAAACAACAAGAAAAAACTCGGACCAACAGGTTATACTGAGAGGCCGTGAGAACATCTACCACTTGGCAGGAGTAATACTCTGGTCTGAAGCCACTGCTTAAATACTCCACCAGCCCATCAGGAGATTGCCTGCACCTGGTCCAGCCTACGGAGAAACACCATGCTCACATTCACACATACATACAGGTTAGAGCACAGAATAATCAGCAGACAGGGAGAAATCCACACAGAAGGAAGAGGAGGAGGGGCGGCAAGTTTTGAATATCAGCTAAAATCTAGCTAAAACACATATGAACTAAAGTCCAGGGATATATAAATGAATTATAATGAATTAATGAGATTCAGTTCTATTCAGTTTTATTTATAAAGCCCATTATCACAAAACACAGTTCAGTCAGGACCAATTAGTCAAGAAAAACACTTCTTAGCAGCTTTTAAATTTAGCTTTATTCGCAGTTATAAATATTTATAATTTTGCAGTTATTGATATTTGGCAATATGGCTCTGTTCTGGGGTCCCCCTGCCCTTCCACATGCTTACGTGGAAAGTGTTAAGCAGGAACAGCACACGTTCTTGCCCTTCCTGTGCATACAAGAGAAGCCTGAGGCAGGGAGAGCAGCAGCAAAACAAAAACAAAAAAAACCCCACAGAGCAGGCATCAATGACAACAACGACATTGATCAAGTCAGAATGGCACAAAGGGGGAGGTGGGGAGGAGGAGGGTGCATGCTGAGGGAACAGGAAAGAGCAGGCAGGCTAGAGCAGCTTGAATAATGCAGCGCGAGTGAGTTCAATTGAACTAAAACACAAGAAACTTGTGCTCCAGAAAAGGATAAGCACTCAATGAGTATCCTAGGGTCACTCATCAGCAATTATGACTTAAATATGAATGCCAGAGAGCAGTAATAGAAAAAGAAAAAGAAAAAAGGATAGAGGAAACAGAGCCAGGGTGGCAGGTCTGAACGGACTAAAAACCGGATCAGGCAGAAAGCTCTGCCACCTCCCCCTCCTCCCTGTCACACGGATGTACACACTAAAGAAACTAGGGTCACCAATCAGCTATTATGGCTTAAATATAAAGATCAGAGAGCAGTGAAGACTAACACATCTTTGGGTCATCAGATGGGAACCTCCATTCATCAGTGTTTCATCTACACCGAAAAAAATGTTTTGTTGAATGAACATAATTTTATTATGTCAAGTGGTTGCACGAACTAATTTTATCTGCAGCTAGATATTTTTATTATGTTGACTGAACTAATAATTTTTAAGTAAATTCAAATAAATTATTTTATGTAACTCAACTATTTTGAGTAGATTTTACTCAAATTTCCTTAGTAAATCCATTTAAATGTACTAATATAAATTATATATGCTTTTTAAAAATTTTTGTACACTTTCAAATCAATTAAATTGTTTAAATACTATCTATTTTTATTAAGTTGATTCTAATGAAATATTTTTAGCTATCATACATCACACAGAACCACAAAATGTGTTTAGACAACCAACTTCAATATGGTACAAATATTTAACATCTCACATCAGACCAGTCTAATGACCCAAGAATATTTTTCTAACATGAAAAACTGTAAAATACTCAGTGCATAGATAGCAACACTGTTAACTTTAACAGATACATTTATGTTTGCAAAAGAAAAAAATATGTTGCTCTGATTGTGTAAACAACCATTAATAAAGAATAAACTGACACAAGTTAAGTGAAGTTTCCTGATATGCGACAAGACAGAAGGCAAAGCTTGCTCTCAACATGTACAATACTTCTTATAAGACAAGAACCTGTGAAATGCAAAGTGCATAAACAACAATACTTGTTTTAGCTTCTAACCCTTACATATTAAAAGCCTCTACTAAAGAGATAAAACACAAGAAAGCAGAAACCCGCTAATCAGATACTGTCAACCATAACCATAACCATAAGGATGGAATGAACAATATAAACTCTGACACTTTTGTGTAGTGCCCTGATCAGAGACTAGGCAGCAGAATAGTTCTATCCCTGTTACATGTAAAGTGGTAGTTACCCTTTATAGAGTTTACTTTACATCTTTTTTGCAAAAATATACCTATGCCTTCAATTGAGAACATTACCCAGAGGAAAAAAAAAACTTTCAGCAACATTCAAAACCCAAACCATACACAGTAGGCCACATCTGGAAAACAAACCAGGTTGCCTGACTCTGAAATGACAATATTATCGAAAGGCAATGTTTCACCGAGGCAACTGAACTGATAATAAAACAAGTGGCTTTGTTGAGTATCATAAGATTCATTTAAGTGCATATCCTGTCACTCTCTTGGATGTTGGCCTGAAACAGACAAGAGGCGATCCTTCATCACTGCCCTAACACATATAACTACCAGTAAGTTTGTTTGTTGTAGTGTCCTCACCACTATCTGCGTGAATATTTCTATCCTCTACAAAAGCATTTCTCATCTGTGTGGAACTCTTAGTGACGCTGCTTTTGAGATCACATTAACCATTCATTGCACAATTCACAAACACCAAACAAAACATCTGTGGCTGAAGAATTTCTACAGTCCAACACCGATTTTGTTCTTTAGTCCAAGGACTTTGGGGGAAAGCTTTTCCCCATCCATTCCCATGAGTACTTTTTGAATGAATTTGTAATAGTGTCTCAGTTCCTTGGGGTAGGCAGGTTCAATGCGTAGATCACTCCAAGCATCACTGCGCAAGCCTGGGCTGCAGATCCAATGTTGTCCAGGATGATCGCTCTATCAACAGAAATTCCGATGTCATCATGATGTCCAGGATCTCCATTCTCCTTGCCGATGATGTAAATGCCCATGGCCCACTTCTGCATGTCTGTCGGGATGGCATTTCCTTTGATGTCCTGTATATTTTAAGTAAATAGGAGAAAAGGGAAACATTAGAATGCTTTGCCACAAATAAACATTATTTTTTACCATACATTGTACATCTGCATGACAGACATTTTCAGATTTCAATCAGGGCGCTGTCCATTTGTGCATCAAGTGTTTTATGGGCACTGAGTGTTCCAAGGTGTGCTTTTGTGCTTTGATTCTATGCCTGGCTCTATCATATAAGCAACAGGAACAAAACATTTTACTATACTGTCTTGGACAGGTAAAGCAGCACAAGAAACATCACTACATGTCAAAGATTCTATAATGGTGCACTGTAACAGCAAATTATTCTTTTAAACACAACAGACACCTCTGCTGTACACTGAAGAGACCCCAGTGGGGAGCCAAAACTACAGGACAAACAACTTCAGAATCTTAAATATGAGTTACATTCAGAACATTAAACTTACCATATACTCATGGATCAGATGTCCATCATCCTCACCAAGGTAGAGGCAAAGTGCTCTAAGGACTGCTGCCCTTTTTGAATGAACATCACTTGTAGCCTGTGTGAAGAGATTCCACTGATTAAAAACATTTCCAGGCACTAAAGTAATTACAAAAATATTTGAACTTTTCAACCCACGGTTATACTATGAATAACCTTATTCCTTTGATTACAAAATAATTGTGGTGTGGTTACAATATGTGACATGTATGGATGTATAGGATGAAAGCGCTGTGCTAAGCATGGTCAAAAATCTTGCTCAGTGCAGGTGGTGTACATTAACTGTCCCACCAGAGAAAACATGGCTGGTTTTGCTACCATAACATGTAAACATGTAAAACATTTCTTTGGAAATGTGTCTTACATTAATGATCCAGGCTTTACTGAAACAGAATATATTAAAGCACACATGTAGACAACAATGAATGAACAGTTACCTCTTGTAAGATCTGCAGATGTTTGGCTAGTTTCTGGCCAGTGACACCTCCCTTTTTCTGGAAAACTGATGTCAGCTGAGGCTGAAGACTGTCCAACCGTGCCATGAAGGTCGTCTCGAGTGGATGTGTTGTAATTCGCTGAAATTCAGTATTTATCTGTTGCACATAAAAAAGTGGCAGAAGACAAAGAACACTGTGCTCAGTTATTTATGTAATGGTGATTCTTGTAATACACATAGTGAAATCATAACACATAGTGGAAATGCACAATGAAAAGAGGCACACTGGATGGAAGCAAACATGTATTTACCTCATTAATATGGAAAAGTGCAGGTCGTCTCACTTTCATCTCTCCAGCACCTGGACTTTCATGCACCACTTCTTTTCTTCGGTAGGAGAAAGTTTTAGACATCTTCTCTCTTACATCTGATGCTCCGTTTCTTCGTCTGACATCAGTCAAAAGTTCAACTCGCAAGTTTTCCAGACTGTCATCTGTTTCGCCAGTGGGGTGTGAAGGACAATAATTGACCTCTGCCTTTTTAGCTTTCTTTACATTTTTGGCTGGGAAGCATTCATCTCTTGATTTATTTTTCAATGCATTAACAGTCACTTCAGGACATCCAATGTTCCACATCTTTGTCCGGTAATTAGCCATTTTGTATTTCAGGCTAATCACCCAGCTGTAGTATCCACTGGCAGACAGATCTCGCAAACAGGGAAATTTTTGGATGAGCGCCCCTGCTACATCATCTATCTGGTGATTTTGTGGATATGCTGTATACTGGAAAATTTCTTCAGCCAGTTTGTCTAGGATGTTGGACTTCAGCCCTGGTGGAATCTTCAGACTTGTGCCAGTTTCTCTGAATATCTTATTTCCCCACTGAAGCTGAACCTCCACATTGTATGGGAAGCGAGGAATGGTGAAGTCACGGGGCCATGCATGCGTTCTCAGCTCGCTGTCTGAATGGGACAGAATGATGGTGGTGTCGGAGTCAGATGAGAACAATGAGGCCACACTCTGAGGTGTGTGAATGCTTGATGGGCTTGCAGATGATCCAGCAGTGCTTGGAGAGTTTGGCCTTGAAATTGGATTCATATCCAAACAATTTTGCATGTACACAAGCTTAATTGTTCCTCTGTCTTGAATGTCTTGCACTGATGTAATGTTCATGAACTCATTATTGAAGTCAGGATCCATGAATTGAATGCGAAAGTCTCTTTCACTTCCAAATGCATCACAAATTGTTTTGTGCAAGTCCATTAAAGTCTTTGGCTTTCCTGAGTGGAGATCAAGTCTTCTGTAGTCATCCTCTTCTACGATGACTCTTAGCTTCATGGGCCCTGCCATTCTTCAATCTAAATATGAAAGAGAAAAATAAACAAATATTAAAAAATGAATAAACAGAAGAACACATAAGCACAACATGATTTAGTGTGATCTGACCTTGTATATGTATGAATCTTTTAAGTGTCACCATTCGGCGGCCTCCAATCCTGTAATCTGCCAAGGGGTACTGGTCCACGAGGGCACCAAGTTGAATGAGGCAGACTTGAGAGGTTGGACACAACTCAAATGCCCTAAAATGCTCCATATACCAAGCACCAAACTCTTTGACAATGAAACTCAAGTTTCCCTCCAAAACAACCATCTAGACAACTTCTGCAAAGTCTGGCAAGCCACCAGTAGAGCCACAAACAACAACCATGCCCTCTCTGTATGTCACTCCATTGACAGATGCAGTCTAAGTGAGCTGAATGTGTGCAATATCAGGGTATTTTAGTGTCAAAACTTTCTGTACATCCTGATGCAAAATGTCAACAGAGACAGTTGAGACAACTGAGACAGTCAGGCTGCATTTTTTGGTTGTGTTTGACTCCAAGTAATATGCCATCATGACCTGATGTTTCACTGCCAGAGATATGTTTTTGAAGCAGCGTGTGTGACGAACGACCTGTTTAAAAAAACTATGCTTTGCTTCAAATCTCATTGTCCACAGACAAATGAGCGGACCAAAAAATCAAATCATCTGTGGATAATGTTCGACGAAATGATGTTTTGGTAAAAGTTTTATACCTGGAAACACCTCTTGTAGCCTGCATCTGTGATCACAGATTCTTTCCTCAAGGAAAGCAAGTGATTGCGCAGTATGTACTGGTGCAACAACTAAATCCATAATATCCCTCAGGTCCAAAATGACCTGCCAGGCTGGCTCATTTGAGGGCACTAACTGTCCAACCAAAAATGGGAGAAAACGCAAGAGACTCCAATTTTCGTGAGCGTTCCCTCCAATAGTTTTGTTCTGCATGAAGGCCTTTGGAATAGAATGTGGACGATTACTCTTGTCTGTCCATTTGTAAGGAAATTTCAAAATGGACTCATTGAGACTGTCCAGTGTGAAACATTTTTTGGACATTAAATGATTCAGACAATGTGCCAACTGGTACTATGCCTTCAAAGATGTCATGTGCAACATCAGGGGGTAGCCAGTGCAAACGTTGAAATGAGAAAGACATGCAGAGAGAACACACGGCCTTTTAACACCATAAACGTAAAGCCAAATGAATGTAAGACAATGAGGAATGGGAACCAGGCGGTAAATTGCTGAGAGTCCAATAAACAGCACAGATTTTATGTTTTTTGCGAGGTGTGCCGAGCGGATTACAAATCTCAAAATCATCCACGTACAAATTAAGTAACACTCTCAATTGGCCTCCTGATAAAAAGCTGTTTTCTTTAAAGAACAAACCATCTCTGTAAGACCTGTATATCACTTCTGTTCCTTTTTCCTCTGATGTGAGACTACTGTCTAATACTTTATTAAGAATGTGACTGTCTGTGAAAAGCTGGTGCAGAACTTTTAATACTGGAACATATTGCAGTGTTCTTTTGCCTTTTTCATCCAATATATATTCTATGGGCTCTACAACTTTGAAATTGTCCTTGTAGTATTTTTTGCGCTTAAACGATGTTGCTTAGGGACAGCCTTTACCAATTGACTTGCATATGGGATTAGATACACAGAGAGTGGATGCAAGTTCTTAAATGAAAGTTTGATCAACTTGCAGGCTGTAACTACTGAGCGTGTCTTGTATCACATCTGTTGTACTACACAGAGATGCTGTACTCAACAAGTACTGAAGTTCTTTGAGCAATTCATCAACTGCAGCACTTGGCACATGAAAAATATTTTCTAGTTTTAATAATAATGCTGCAAGTTTTTGTTCAACTATGTCTGTCTGATCCTTTGTTTGTCATGGTTCCTGCATTCTCCTCCTCCCCACTGCCAGTGTTTTTCCACTCACCTCACTCTGACCTGCTCTACCTGCCAGCCACGCCCACTGCTGCAGCCTGCTCTCCCTCAGCTGCAGCTCATCTCCAATCAGTCCGGTATTTAAGACACTCCCACACATTCACTCACTGCCAGATTGTTCCTCTGCTATTATGCACGACTCTCCAGCGTTTTATTGCCAGACTTCCTGTTGCCGACCCAGCCTGTTCCCGACCAGCTCTCTGCGCCTGCCACCCTGTGTACCTACCTGCCTTCTGTCCCCGACCACGTGCTTCGCTCCGGCGTTCCGGAAATCTGATGGCTCCACTGGCAAAGACCTCACCGCTCGACCACGACGATCATCCTGCCTGCTCCTCGACGGTACCGTTATTCTTTCAGACTGTTTTCCCGGCTACGGATCCTCTGCCTGTCCCCGACCACGATTCAGCGCTATCCCCGACAACATTCCCACACGTGTTGTCGGCTCGTCGAGCTACGGGGTTTCCTGCTCTCCAGCCACAGTAGGTTCAAGCTTCGTGTCTTCGCTTCGTGGGATTCCCAGAGACATTGTTTGGGCTAACCGCCAGGATAACGAACTGAATATCTGTGAGCTGATCTTCGTTTGTGTTGGTCTTAATAAAAGACATTACCAACTGACTCTGAGTTTTGGCGTACTGCATCTGGGTTCAAACACAACCCGTTTCATTGTTGTATTCAAATTAACATCAGACTGGCTGTTGTCACAGCACTCTGAACCACCGGGCTCTACAGTTTCAGTCACAGAAAGTCCATGGACTACACCATCCTTAAAATCTACAAATGAATGCAAGCTGTACTTCCAACTTTTGTGAGACTTGAATGTACTATATACATTGGTTTTGTATTCACAGCCTTTAAACATACAATTGACTGTCTCATTGTTTTTTTAGATGATGGTTTACATGTACAAAATAATCACGCTCAGTTCCAAATTCACTAAAGCCACACAGTTGGCAGGAAAATGTAAATTTGTCAGAGTGCTTTAAGGCATTGCTATGACTCCTTGACAGGTGTGTCAAAAGTAAATTCCAAGTCTTAAAGATGCATGGACAATCTGGATGTATACACTTAATATGATGGCCACGTCCAAAATGACTATGTCTTTCTCTGTAATGTTTAAGAAGTTCTGAGCGTCTAGACACTTCAGCACCACAATCTTTACACTGCCACATAAACTAGACAAACAAACACAGAAACGTGGAGAAGAAAAAAGACAGCTAATCAAACATTACTTTAAGTGTTTTACAGTCACCGCATCACCAAAAACCTTACATCCAGAGAAAAAAGTACTTTGTAAGCTTGTCACTTGTACCTTGAAAATACTTAATGTGAGGAAATGTAATATTAAAATCCTTTTTCCCAAAAGAGACTAAGGCTGTTCAAACATGCTAATATGGTGTTACTGTCCCATAGGAAAAGCAGTGACATAGAGTCATACAGTACAGGCACTTAAAACCACTACATGTGTATGGGAAATCATGAGTACACCTTATTGGCAACCTGCTGATGATTTTATGAACACTTTTAAAAGGCACAGCATTCTTAGTTTGGCCCATCCTTTGCTAATGACCATGGTGAGACCTTGAGAGACATGCCACACACTTACACACACCTAAATTCGATTATATTCCCTTGGCACAATTGGCAGTTTAATTGATGAAATTAATGTTAAATTTAAACTGATCATTGCATGACTTCCAAGATTAACATGGCAGTAAGGAATCTATTTGTTAAATGTACTTACCTAAAGAATATAAAGGTCCGAAGCTTGGTTGAAAATCCATCCATCCATCCATCCATTTTCTTCCGCTTATCCGGGGTCGGGTTGCGGGGGCAGCAGCCTAAGCCTAAAATCAGATGTGATAAACCTGCCAAGTATTAACACAATATAAAAAACATGTTATCAACATTGTGTCTGTAAACAAATGTTAAGCTTATTATTGAGTAAAAAATCATGAGTGAAAAAGTCTTCATCTCAACTGTGCCTCAGCACGACTGAAATATGCATCAGATGACAGATTAGAGTTAGGGAAAGAAAAGAGATGCCATGTTATTTATTCACTACTAGATTACTTTCTATGTGCTATACTTCTTATAAATGATTATAAATCACTTCACAGCATTCAGATATTGCATAAATTATTAATTTAAAAAATAAACATTTAACTTATTAACATTTTTAATGATGAATTTAAAGAAATTTGTTGATAGTAAATATAGTAAATAAAGTCCCATGTTCAAATAATATGTTGTTGGAACTGCAGTTGTTTCATTCTTTCTGGAGAACATATTTACTGTACAATGAGCAGATGCTCACAAGACGTTTATTTAAAATTAAGCCTTAAGTTATTTTTTTATATAGTTGTAATAAATGTCATGTCCCCTGCTGCATGGCATGTCTGACTAAACACAGTATCACCATGGCATAAAACTTATGCATGCCAGTGTTAACAGGAGCTATCCAGACACCGTTGTTTTTAAAAACATTGATCATGTAGAATGAGTCCGCCTCAGTGGTAAACCAACGATAAATGCAGAAACATACAAAATGAGTGAGCTGCAGCATGTGAGTCGGACGTAGTTCGCTGAGAGACTGACGTGGAGGAGGTAACGGCCGCACACACACACACACACACCTGCTGCCTGTGCCGGTCGCCACACACGACATGGTGTGTATGGTGGACCGCAGCCTTAGCCTCTGCTTCCTCCTCCTCCTCTTCCTCCTCCTCGGCCGCTGCCACCGCCACACACATGTCTATTAACCGAATCAAAGTCCAACCGACTCAAGTTAAACTTAACTCACCATTTCTGATACCCCACCCGGAGCCGAGTTGACTTATGTTTAGCCACATGGACAGCCTAATATCAGGAGCATTAACAAGCTAACACATCCTCACATGGCTAGCTTAACCACCCAATTAAATAGGCCCATAGCTGTAACTACTTGAGTATGTAATCATTTGAATAAAGTAAATAGGGCTTACACCATGGTGAAAGTTAAACTACACATACCAATGATTATTAAAGACTTACGCAAACAATTCGCAATTCAGCCTGTAATGACAGCAACATGCACCTGCAGGGTGTCCAGACTCCAGAGTGAGTAACTGACCAGCACCCCAAAATCATAAAAAGGCGGTATGTTCTTGCGCATGCGCAAACTTCAAAATCCAAACCGGATATGCACAGTTTGGTTACGCTTAATTTTTTCGAGCTACATTTAATTGAATAAAATATGATAGTCATATTTTTGACAATATAGGATGTAATTACTTATATTTATAAGTGGAGTTAAATAACACAACTATTTATATTAAAATATGCTTAATTAATATAAGTAACATTTACTAGGGGTCAAAATCACTTTTTTCAGTGTAGTTGGTCCCACAACACCTCCAGGAGGCTAGGCAGTGAACTCTAGCATCCCAAAGCCACTCCCCTAGTGCCAGCCCTCACTGCTCCTATGCAGCCCAAACAGCCCTGCCACCTTCAACAGACAGATACAAGCTAAACTACTACAAAGCTATCACAGTTAAAAGGCTAAACTACACTAAAACATTGATATCACAGATACAAGGCTAAGGCTAAGGCTAAGCCACGCTAGCCATGCCAGCTAGGCTAGTTATCACATGGCTATCACAGCCTACAGACAGATACCACAGGCTACCACAGATACAAAGCTAAGCTAAGCTAACACATGGCTATCCCACAGGAGGCTAAACTGAGTTAAGTAAGCTAGCTAGGCTGGCTATCACATGGCTATCACAGCCCAAACAGCAATAGCACCTTCAACAGACCCAGGCTCTTTTCATGCAGACTCCAGGTAGTGACTGTGCTGATGCTACCTTCCCTAGCACATGCATCACAATTGCCAATATACTACAACTCACATAAAGACTCAAGCTAAGGGAAATAAGGGTGAATTGGATCAACAAACACACTTACTTGGATGGCAGCATGGTCTCACACAAAGAGACTCAAACAGGCCACTCCCACTCCTAAATACCCTCACATTTCCTGGATTTTCTCCTGAGAGGACTGATTAGTGGATCTCTCCACCTGATCTCAAGGAGTTGTCTGTTCATTGGGTCCCCCTGCGGGTCTCCAGCTACCATTGTTCCTCCTAATCCAAATCCACTGACTGGATTTAACTGCCTCATCTGACATTTCCCTCACTGTCTTCCTCAAACTCTGTCCCCTCACCCCAAGTTCCCCCAGGAGAGAGATAGCTGCTCCAGCTACAAATCCCCTACATCCCACTTCAACTGGGTGAACCCTAGCTTTCCATCCTTTCTGCCCAGCTTCTGCCTGTAAGTCTGTGTACCTCAGTTTCTTCCTTTCATAGGCTTCTTCCACTGTAGCTTCCCAAGGGACTGTAAGCTCAGTGAAATAAACGATTCATTGACTCACCGATCAGTGACACACCCCCCGTGTGTCACTGATCGGTGACCCTCCCCCCACCACCAACAGGATATCTAGACTCTCTTTTTTAAAACTTCCTGAATTCACATGTCTTCTTCTCCCCTCAATACCTGCAGCTAAGCTTCTCAGCACCTGATTATGTTGCCACATATACTGGCCCTGTGATAAACTAATTTTGCAGCTTGACAAAATATGTCTTAAAGTTGCAGTACCTGAACACAATGGGCATGATAGGTCGCCATTTACCCAGAGCTTCAAGTTCTGGGGGGTTGGCAACACGTCATATGCAGCCCCTATCAGAAATATAATGCGGCTCTCCTCCATACTCCACAGGTCCCTCCAGCTAAGCTTCCAACTCTTTACACTTTCCCAATTCAACCACTGACCCTGCTTAGCCTGAGCCACTGCCTTAGCACCCCTTAAAGCCTCCTCCTGCCTACATACCTGTTCCACTTCCAGTTTTCTTCTATCCTTGGAGCCTACTGTATTCCACAGCGGTTTGCCTGGCCCAAGCCCCAAGCCTCCCCAGCCAAACTGAACATTACCTACTATCTCTGCATGCCTCTGCAGCCTCTGTGCCCTGAGCTGCCACTCTTGGGTTCCATTTTCTCCCCTTGGAAGGATTTGAAACCTAACTATTACATCCTTACTCCCGGCTAACAACAACTCTGCCCTAACCTTGGCGCACTTAAACTCCTCTGTTAAGCTCGATACTGGCAGCTGAAGTTTCCCTTTCCCATACAATGCCACACTACTTAGACACCTGGGAGTGCCTAACCACTTCCTAATATATGAGCTAACCACCCTTTCCATTCTCTCCACAACAGATACTAGGACTTCATAGATTGACAGTGGCCACATTAACCTAGGAAATAACCCAAACTGCAAACACCACAACTTTAACTTTCCTGGGAGCCCTGACTCATCTATTCTATCCAGTCCTTCAGCAACATCTTTTTTAAACAACCTGCTCAACATCATTCAAATCCACATTGTACCACCTACCTAGGCTCTTCACTGACTTTTCCCTAATTGGTGGAATTTCCTCATCATCTATGATAAATTTTCTATCATTTAATTTCCCTCTACATAATGAGGTACTTCTAGACTTACTTGGCTTGATTTTCATGCTTTCCCACTTGAGGTCTTTGGTGAGGTCCTGAGATCTTCTCTAATATCCTCTTTGTACATGGCACCATTCTAGTAACTAGCGTCATGTCATCCATGTAAGCCCTAATTGGTGGAACATCCCATGGGACACATCACATTTTGACATCTCTCTCTACAACCTACTTGGATGCCCTGATTATATCTTCCATTGCCATTGTAAATGCCAATGGCGAAATTGAACATCCTACCGTAATACCTATCTCTAGCCTCTGCCAGTCTGTTGTGAAATCTGCCATACTTATACATAATCTAATGTCCTGAAAATATGCTTTCACTAAGTTGACAACTATTCCTGGCACCCTAAATACTCAAAAGCACTCCAAATAAGGCTATGTGGCACTGAACCAAATGCATTAGCCAAACCCAAAAATACTACATGCAGGTCTCTTTTCTCTCTCTTGGCTGCCTGAATCTGGTGCCAGATCATGCTAGTATGCTCAAAGCACCCTGAAAAACCTGGTATCCCCGCCTTTTGCACCATCAAGTCTATCAACCCATTCCTTTCTAGGGGGATAATTTGTTTCTCCCAAACTATTTTAAGATGTTTCCACAAAAACTTAAGGATGTCAGGTGCACTTTTAGCAACCCGGCAGGGGACTCCATCAGACCCTGGGGCAGAAGAAGCCTTTGCACACCTAACCACTTCCTGAACTTCTTTCCACCTAGGTGACCTAACATCCAACTCCTGACTTATCTCTCCTAATGGAGGCATATCAGGTGGAAGACCCCCACTCCTATTCTCCTCTAAGTCTGAATAAGTCTTTCTCAAATATTCTTCAACCTCTAGCCTTGTTGCGCTAAGTTGCCCCCCTTTTTCCCGATTAAACAAACCTTTCACAAATTTAAAGGGGTCCCTAAAAAAAGCTGTCCTTGCACAGTTTTTTTATCTCCTCTTTTTCCTGAGATGCTCTGCCTTCTAAGTGCTGCTATCCTGTCTCTCAATTCCTCTTGCAAAACACTGATTCCCTCCCTCTCTTCATCTGTAGCCTTTTCCCACTGTTTTCTTAACTTAACTTAACTTTCTCTTTGCCTTCTAGACTTGCCTACCTGTACTCTATTTCCCCTCTTTCTGTCATGCACCCCAATCTCTCTGCGCCATATGAGTAAATCACCTCTCCCATATTTTCTAACCTCTCAACCACATTTCCTCTAAGCGCACTTAAGATTACCAACAAGTCACTGTTAACCGTTTCCCACTCTTTACTATCATTTGCCCTTGGCCTTCTAACTCTAGCCTTCTGCTCCATGGTTCTCTCTTTGGCTGGCCTGCTGACCTCAGTGTCAACTGCATCCCCTCTCACTACCTCCTCCTCCTCAGGCGCAGTGTTACTGATAACCTGCGAACTGTGGTTTTCTATTTGCTGCTGGACATCACCCGACTGACTCATTAAGTGAATCAGATTCTTAGAAGCAAATCAGCTGGCCATCAAGCTGATGAGGGCTTTTATGATATCAGCTGATATCAACAGTGGCAGCGCTTGACTCCGTGGCCTGCCTGAACTAATGCTATGCTCAATTTTGCCTCAGAGGGCTTTACAGCATATGACATCCCTCTGCTCTTAGAAGCTCACATTGTTTAAGGAAAAACTCCCCTAAAAGAAACCTGTAATGGGAGGAAAAAAATGCCAGACACTTCAGGAAGAAAGACTGAGGGAGGATCCCTCTTCCAGGATGGACAGACGTTCAATAGATGTCGTAAATAACAATTAAAACAGTAATGACAAAAAGGAAAGAGAAAGTGAGAGAGAGAAAAAGAGAGGGAGAGAGGGGGAGAGATACACAGCAAAAATGGTAACAATAGCATATCGTTAATAATAGTGACAGACGTAAAATTACTACATGCACTTTATGATAGCATGTGATGTTATATTCAAATATCGTATGTGTTGATAAGTGTCCCATGCATATATCAATAGTGGAGGCATGACACATAATAATGGCAGTAGAAGGTCGCGTCAAGCAGGACCACGGCATCTGCACAACCAAGGCCCGCAACACAGATGCAGGTTCAGACAGGACCACAGCAACAGCACAACCAAGACCACATTCAAGGCGAGCTGGAGGTACAGCATCAATGCAGCCACAGCACAATCCAGGCGCAGCCAAGATCCAGGAAAACTATGAAACAAGGGAGCTCCAGAGAGGCAAGCGGGTTAGTGTAATGCAGTAAAAAGATGAGCGATTGCAGATGGAGGGAGCAAGAGAAGGAAAAAGGAGCTCAGTGTATCATAGAAAAGTCCCGTCAGACTAAACCTTTGTCAGCCTAACGAGGGGCTGGTCCAGGCAACCTTAGCCAGCCCTAATTATAGGCTTTATCAAAGAGGAAGGTCTTAAGTCTACCCTTTAAATTGGAGACAGTGTCTGCCTCCCTGACCGAAACTGGAAGATGGTTCCATAAAAGAGGAGCATGGTAACTGAAGGCTCTGGCTCTCATCCTAAATTTGGAGACTTTGGGAATCACAAGTAACCCTGCATTTTCAGAGCACAGTGCTCTTGAGGGTTGGTAGGGAACTATGAGCTGTGACAGATAGAACGGAGCCTGTCCATTCAGAGCTTTGTAGGTAAGGAGGAGGATTTTAAATTCAATTCTGGATTTTACAGGGAGCTAGTACAAAGAAGCTAAAACAGGAGAAATATGATCCCTTTTCTTAGTTCCCATTAGAACACATGCAGCAGCGTTCTGCACCAGCAGGAGAGACTTCAGAAACTTATTGGGGCAACCGGATAATAGGGAGTTACAGTAATCCAGCCTAGAAGTAACAAATGCATGCACTAATTTTTCAGCGTCTGTTTGAGACAGGATATGTCTAGGTTTCTGAGGTGTTGGGGGCCAAGAACAATAACTTCAGTTTTGTTGGAATTTAACATCAGGAAATTGCAGCTCATTCAGGCTTTTATGTCCTGAAGGCATGCTTGAAGTCTAAATAACAGTGATCAGTTTCATGTGGCTTCATAGATAGATACAGTTGCATATAATCATAACAATAGAAATTTACAGAGTGACTTCTAATGATGTTGCCTAGGGGAAGCATATATGAAGTGGAAAGGATTAGTCCAAGTACAGAACCTTGTGGTTCTCCAACACAGACCTTAGTATGCATGGAGGATTGATCATTTATATGAACAAACTGGGAACTATCTGATGCATATGATTTAAACCAGCTTAGTGACGTTCCTTTAAGGCCAATTCAGTGTTCCAGTCTGTGCAGTAAGATTTGATGGTGTCAAATGCAAGCACTAAATGGTGCGAGGACCCTCTCTACCCATCATGTGGGGTACAATTTTGATGTCCCACCATAAAAGAGGAAATTGTTGTAACTTTGGTGTACATTTTCTAATCTGCCTGAAACTTCATAGGTTTGATAAGAGTCTCTGAACACAGTCCTTAACACATCTCTATGACAATATTCACTTGTCATAACAGCGCCACCTACTGACAACAGGAAGTAAGCTTTGAGGGTCAGTTATCATTGGATTAATATGATATTTACATGGTTTGGTCTACAAATGTTGTAAACAAAGATGACATGGAATTTGTCTCCCCTCCGCTGTCACCTAGTGGCCGCTTGAAGTACTACACCATGTGAAATAGCTCACTCCAGGGTCCAAACTCTCTGCTTACATTATCCGACTTTCACAGAAATAAACAACCGCTTCAGTTGGAGTCACACCAGCACCCCGACATAGGTGCTGGTGTGAGGGCCCTTTTATCACTGCTTGCAGCATAATTTTATCATTAAAGAAACTCATAAAGGCATTAATACTGAGGGCTAAAGGAATACAAGGCTCTATAGAGCTGTGACTCTGAGTCAGCCGTGCTACAGTGTTGAAAAGAAACCTGGGATTGTTTTTATTTTCCTCAGTTGACGATGAGTAATGGTTTGCTCTGGCATGGTGGATGGCCTCTCTGTACGTTTTAAGACTGTCCTGCCAGACTAAACAGGACTCTTCCAGGTTGGTTGAACGCCAATTTCTCTCAAATTTTCAAAATATTTGTTTTAATTTGCAGGTCCAGGGGTTAAACCATGGAGCTAACTTTCTTTGTTTATTATTTTCTTCTTAAGAGGTGCAACGGAGTAAAGAGCTGATCAAAGTGAGCCAGTAGCACTATCAACAAGACAATCAATTTGAGAGTGACTTAAATTAGTAAAAGCAATGAGGGGCTTCATGCTGTTTTTAATGAGATTACTTCTTTAAACAAAGGACACAAATGAGGACTGAAGAGAAGATCATGGCTGCATGTGTGCTGACTCAGCAGAGATCACATCCAATAAAAAAAGTTGATCTACAGGAGAATAAATATTTGAATGCAAAACAGAAGGCCTGGGAGTGTTGCTGCAATATATGCCATTACATTTTGAATTGGTACTTGGGGCCTACATATTACTTGGGGTATGAACGTATGATTCGTTTTCAGAGGGGATTGAACTGCATGAAAAACAAGAAAAAAAACGTCTCATTTACTTGTTTACTTATTTTAAACTATTAAATGAGAACTGAATTTTAGAGCCATTTTTTAATTATCCCGTGTTTGGTCAGAAACCACAACTAAGAAAGCGAATTTCAAAATAATGGTCAAATTTTGTTTATGTCCATTTTTTTGTGATTTCATGGAAAATAATGAAAAATGAAAATGGGACGGTCACATGGGTAGGTTCCTTACATGAATATCAATCATCTCTGGTGTTTTGACAGAGATCCGTCGAGGCGTTATGATTTGATGAATTATTACAATTTTATGACCATGATATAAGCGCATCTAGGGCTGCGGAGAGCGGAGAGATTCGCATATTAATTCATGAGATGTAACCCCCCCCCGAGCCCAAATGATAATGATATTAATTATGGAGACCCCCCCCCCACACACACACACAAATGCGTAGTCACAATTGTTTGATGTAATTTTGTGTGAGATGGAATGAGTTTAAATGCACGTTTGTAATGCTTTTAGATTTATGTATTGAACTGTAGTTACTGGTTTAGGCCACCAGAGGGAGTATCTCCTGAAGTGAGTGCTACGGCAGCATTATGGTCATTATTCCCATTATTCACTGTAAAGGTTTCTATCAAAGTACATTGTAAAACTATGTTACTAAAGGTTCTATATGATATTATAATATATTATATATTAGATATATTATTAGATAGGGACCGGACAAAGTGTAGCTCACTGGACCCCTTCTGATGAATACAAAAAAATGGTTCAAAGTTTCCCTCGCCCGGACGCGAGTCACTGGGGTCCCCCCCTGGAGCCAGGCCTGGCGGTGGGGCTCAATGGCGAGCCCGAAGAGGCGACGTGGGACCTCCTTCCCGTGAGCTCACCACCCATTGGAAGGGCCAAAGGGTGCTGTGTGAGTTGGGCGGCAGCCGAAGGCGGGGACCTTGGCAGTCTGATCCTTGGCTGCAGAAGCTAGCTCTAGGGACATGGAATGTCACCTCTCTGGTGGAGAAGGAGCCTGAGCTGGTGCACGAGGTTGAGAAGTTCCATCTAGATATAGTCAGCCTCACCTTGACACATGGCTTGGGCTCCGGAACCAGTCTTCTCAAGAGGGGTTGGACTCTCTTCCAATCTGGAGTTGCCACTGGTGAGAGGCGCCGGGCAGGGGTGGCAATACTTACCGGCTTGGTGACTGTATGTTGGAGTTTACCCCGGTGAACGAGAGGGTAGCCTCCCTCTGCCTTCAGGTGGGGGAACAGATCTATGGTCCAAATGGCAGTTCAGAGAATCCACCCTTTTTGGAGTCCTTAGAGGGGGTGCTGGAGAGTGCTCCTTCTGAGGACTCCCTCTTTCTGCAGGGGGACTTCAATGCTTATGTTGGCAACGACAGTGAGATCTGGAGGGGCGTGTCCATATGCACACTTGACACCCAAGGCCGCAGTTTGATGATCGACTTTGTAGTTGTATCGTTGGACTTGCGGCCGCATGTCTTGACACTTGGGTGAAGAGAGGGGCGATCACCTGGTGGTGAATTGTCTCTGATGGTAGGGGAGGACGCCGGTCAGACCTGGCAGACCCAAACACATTGTAAGGGTCTGCTGGGAATGTCTAGCAGAGTCTCCCGTTAGAAGGAGCTTCAACTCCCACCTCCGGGAGAGCTTCGACCATTGAGTCCATGTTCCTTGCCTCCATTGCTAAGGCGGCCAACCGGTGCTGTGGCCATAAGGTGTTCGGTGCCTGTCGGGGCGGCAACACCCGCACCCGTTGGTGGACACCAGCATTGAGGGATGCCGTCAAGCTGAAGGAGTCCTATCGGGCCTTCTTGGCATGTGGGACTCATGGAGGCAGCAGACAGGTACGGGCAGGCCAAGCAGAGTGCAGCTATGCTGGTCGCTGAGACAAAAACCCGGGCGTGGGAGGAGTTTGGTGAGGTCATGGAGAACGACTTCCAGACAGCTTCGAAGAGTTCTGGACCACCATCCAGCGTCTCAGGAGGGGGAAGTGGTGCTCTGTCAACACTGTATGGTGGGGACAGGGCGCTGCTGACCTCGACTCGAGACATTGTGGATCGGTAGAAGGAAAACTGCAAAGACCTCCTCAATCCCACCGACACGCCTTTCGGGCAAGATGCAGGGCCTGGGGTCTCTGGGGTGGGCTCTTCCATCTCTGGGGATGAGTTTGCCAAGGTGGTCAAAAAGCTTTTCCATGGCAGGGCCCCGGGAGTGGATGAGGTCCACCCAGAGTTCCTTAAGGCCCTGGATGTTGTGGGGCTGTCATGATTGACACGACTCTGCAACATTGCGTCGGGGCAGTGCCTCTGGACTGGCAGACTGGGGTGGTGGTTCCTCTTTTTAAGAAGGGGGACCGGAGGGTGTGTTCCAACTATAGTGGGATCACACTCCTCAGCCTCCCTGGTGAGGTCTATTCAGGGATACTAATGAGTAGGGTCCGCCGGACAGTTGAACTCCGGATGTGAAGGAAAGAAAATGTTACTGTTACTGTGTAGATAAATAAGACCAAGTTTTTTGTGTTCTGATGACCTGAAAAATAATGTTAATCTGAAGGTCTTTAAATAGAAAGCAGTTACCCTCTGACTATCAATATGTTACTACTCACAGAAGTGACAGGGTATAGTCAGTATATGTCAACAGTCATGGTAAAGCCAATAGAAGAGCTGGTAATCTTACAGAAAAACTAACCATGTATTCGAACAGGTAACGTGGGAGAGCTTTAAAATGTGACATTTTAACTCATGAATTGCTGGAGGGATCAGGAAGTTGGACACTTTAGAGCTCCCAGAGCCATGAAAATCAAAGACAGCTATGTGGTACGCTGAAAAATGGGCCATTTAAATCTCTCTTATTTTTCACTGACTTCAAGCTCACCCAAAAAGTGATGAGAAAAGAATATTCCCTCAAGGAATTTTCATAGTTTAATCAAACAAAATCTTTTTTTCAGAACACAGAAAAAAACATTGTTATGTTACATTGTTAAAAAAGAACTCAACATTAAAAATTTCAGTTTGATTAAATTATGAAAATTCCTGTAGAAATTCATTGTGTTGCATTCAATTACGAGTGTAAGTTAAATCGATGATAGAAATGGGTGGTAAAATAGACCTTGGAGTAGCCTAAAGGGGAAACGGGTATCAGTGCAGTGTGTGAAATCCTGAAGGTCAATTTTCTTTATGGTTGTGAGGTAACCATGTTTGATTGTTGGAAATAATGAATTATGGCAATAAATTCAGATCAAGGTATTTCAAGACATAAACACCCTTCTGGCCAATAGTGTAACAATCACTTATTGGCAGCTGAAAACTACATGTAAGCTAACTTTCTAGTGCCTATCCATTATTACACACCATAAACTGTATATCTGGGATAAAATGAGTCAGTCAAGCTTAACTGAAATGATAAGGTCATGTACTTTTAATTTCAATAGGTATGATATTAACCTGTCTTGTGTTGTTTTTTAATAAACGTGCATTTAAACTCGGCCCTTCTCACACAAAATTACATCAAACAATTGTGACTACGCATTTGTGGGGGGGTCTCAAAAATTAATGTAATTATTATTTGGGCTGGGGGGGGGGGTGCACTCTAAACATCCCCCACATCAAGCTTGTTACTGTCTTGACTTACCAGAGTCACTACTTCCTGGTTCCATGATAGGATGATATTCTGTGTTGCAACTGAGGAGCAGAGACACCTGTTGAAGCTTCAGTCAGGAAACGTTTATTACGAGCACTCAGGTCGACACAGGAACGAGGGAAACATGCAAGTGACCGTTCGACAACGAACAGAGAAAACACAGTGGTATTTATGTATTTGTTATGACGTAGATGGTTAGGATCAAATTCTAACATGTCAGGAACTAAGGTTCTTCTAAGAAGTGAGGAATGTGTTTGTGTTGCTAAATCTGCTGGCACTGGTCCATCTCAGGTATCTATGGTCAACTTACAGGCATTAAGGCTTCACTATATATGGGTAGTTCTTTACTTGAGGTAGACATAGAGTATAATGTATGCATAATCCTAAAATACATACTAACAGTTCCCCCTTTTTCTTTTTATCTTTTTTTTTCCTTTTTCCTTTTATGTATCTTGATACTCACTACACTACAATAACTAGCAAATTAAAACATCATGCATAATAACAGAGACTCCAAATAGGATGTCACTACTGTCAACCATCACTTAGAATCTTTAGGTTTGTCCCATCCTCCCTTAAGGCGCGGTTTGGATTCCTCTCCCTCCACTAAGTTCCGAGGAACAGAGACCCAGTTTAATTTGAAAAAACCCAGACCTCCCTCTTTCACCTATACCTTCCCAAACTAAAGATGAGGGAATGGAAATCGTTCCTTCAGATTCTTCGTATATGGAGCGGCAGCCTCCTAAGATTGTCAAAACATAAGATTAGCGGTAATCAGACATCATCATGTATTATATGTATGTATTTGATGAATGTTGCTCAGTCCACATCATCAACAGAATTGTCAGAATTGTCAGAAGACAGAGATGTGGACTCAGAACGATCCGGCTCAGGTGGGGGGTATATGTTTATGTTTCTAACCGGATTTTGTATCATGGTCATGTATGTGAGAGAAGAAACAGATTTCAAAATCAGTGCACAGAGAATAGGAAAACAGCAACATACTACTACACCAACTATGAAAACAATACAGAATATGGGAGCCCTGATACTCAAAAGCCATGCAACTGTAGGGTTTCCATTAAAGAATTTAGTAACTGCATCCCATATCTGTGAATTGCTATGACCTGCTGTAGCTCATTTGTCACTATTTCTCCTGATAATTCCTTCCTGTATCTCCTGTAAATTTCTAATTGCAACAGTCAGATTACCTAGACCTTCTGACTCTGAGGGAATATATGTACAACATCCCTCACCTACAATTGCACATACTCCACCTTGAGAGGCAGTCACAGCATCTAAAGCAATCATGTTGTCAATAGCATATCTCCGAAGTAAAGATAATTCACTACCAATAGCATGGAAACCCATAAAGGTAGTATTAGCGACTAAAGCTACATCACGTCTTGTCAACGCTATAAGATTATGATTAGCATAACTGAGAATGGGTGTAAAGCTGATAATCACTTGGCAGCGCGAGTAGCCATAATCCACTGGATCAGTATTTTTGAGATGTATGTATCCCATTACTTCAGACAGTTCTCTCTTTTGTCGTGAGGCGTTTTCATGACTTGGCAAAAATTTAACAGGTTCAACTATGTAGGTAATGTCATTTAGAAAACATAACCCACAACGTCCCTTAAATAGTGGAGGTAAGTAATTCCAGACATTCATTCCACAACACCAATGAAAAACTGGCATTATAGCAGTACCTAATTTTGCTAATTGGGAGTAATTTCCTAAAGAATCAACAGTGTGACAGCATTGAGTTGGCTCCAGGAATCCTAAATTTTGACCTTTTTGTATTTCTAGTGGCAAACCATTTAAACAAACATCAAAAACAGCTGAGGAATTAAGTGCAGCTGAAGACAAAATGTTATCAGTAGCTAGATCGGCTGGTAAAATATGTTTCTTATAAAAACTTGGCCAACCCATTAAAGATGAATAGTGTTCTGGAACATTGAGTAGCAAAAATTCTAATAATAGTAATATTAGAATAAATTACATATTGAATCATTTTATGCAAAACAGCACCTATTTTAGATACCATGGCCTTAGTTTTCCCAATGTAAATATTGTTAGACCGAATTACAGGTCTACTGAAGAATGTAGACTCATCAGGTGCTATTAAATCAGGATGAGTTTGAATCACATACTGATAGGCCATTACACACAATGAAGGTAATCCTTTTGGACCTTCAAGAGGTATAGCTACCATTGGAAATAATTCCTGAGTTGACTGTGGGAGTAATGAGCAGGCATAACAAGATTTTTTGGTCAGTCTACGTACCTTTGTCATAAGTGAATTATATCATAAATTAGAAATAAAAGGATGATTAGCGTCTAAAGATAAATCAAATTCTTTTTAAACCGAATTATTATCATTTTCTTTTATTGTCAATTTTGGATCATATCCATCTGGTAATTGAGAAGGCCATTTAATTGTCTGGGGAGGCTCTTCCCGTTCTGTTTGCTTCCCCACAGTTTCAGTTTTAGGATTAAACTCAACAGTCGTTGGGATCCAGTATGGGGAACAAACCCCTTGCCAATTTGGTGGGATGAAGGTGTATACTTTGTTGCCACAAAGCCAAATAACATGCTCTAAGGCAGAGAAAGGTTAGTTAGAAAGGATATCCAAATCATACGAGCAATACGAGCCATGAGTATAACCTATGTTATGCTGTATAATTCCTGTTATAGCACGCACACATACTACAGGTGGCTTCTCTTGGGCAGCTTTAAGTATAACCGGCTGAAAATCCTGATAAGCATCTGAATCTAAGTGCACAAAAAATTTAGCTCAGGCTCAGGTTCCTCCACATGGAGTTACAAAAATCGACAGACGGTCTTTCAGATAAAGCGCTTAGTACTATAATTTGAGTTGTTAAAATTTCATCTTCCGTAGATTAATAATTTACTTTCACATTTACAGATTGAGGTTCTATCTCAACATAAGTAACGTTGTAAATATAATAGGATTTAGTCACGTTAGGGGTTAATGGGTAATACAAACACTGCATCTCGAGATTGGTCACAGGAACATGTTCTAGCATACCAACCTTTAAAAAGAGACCAGATATCTTCCTTAAACTTCATACCATGCAATTAGTTTGGCTGTTTGATTGTTGTTTGTATGTAAGTGTTAGCATTCCATTACTTTGAACATGGTTGTTGCCAGAACTATTACCCGTGTGACTGTTATCGTCAGAAGTTATAAGTATGCATCCAGTTATCATACAACAGATGATAATACTAAAGGTGATTATGGGATTAATGAGGTAAGAGTGTGCCAAAGGATATTTGTTTTCCTTTCCCTTTTTAGCTTTCTTAATTGCTATCTTTATCTCATGAGTACTAGTGATTAGGCTGCAGGGATCAGTGTTGTCAGTGGTAACAGTGCAGCTGGCATGTATCCATTGTGGTTGACCCTTAACCTTCACTGCAGTTCTAGTTATCAACGGAACTTGCATTGGAGGACTATAATGTGGTTCTCCACCAGTAGGTTTCAGGCTATGAACCAAAACGTAGTCTCCTGGTTGGAAGGCATGTGTGGACTTCTCAGCTGGCTTGAAGAAAATCTATCACCTGCTGAGAATATTTTGAAATAAAACAAAACAGATGTTGAACATAATTTTGTTGCGCTTCTTGAAGATGTGTCAAATTCGAAACCAATTTCTTGTCCATTTGGACACCCAGAGGAAAAGGGCGGGCCATTAAAACCTCATGCAGTGACAACCCAATAGTTGTATTAGGCATTGCCCTAATTGACATTAATGTTAAAGGCAATGCTTCTATTCAGTTCATTTGTCTAGATTGATGGATTTTTAGTAATTTATCTGTTATTGTTCTGTTTGTTCATTCTACTTGTCCAGCACTCTGAGGGTGATAAGGAATATGAAAATCCATTTGATTCCTAGAATCACATGTTCCATTAAACATTTAACTACACTTTGTGCATTTTCTTTTCTGGTAGGAAAGGCGTCAGGCCATGTTGAAAACCTATCACCAATAACCAAAAGATAAGAAAAACCTCTACATTTTGGCATATGTGTAAAGTCAATCTGTAACAATTGGCTTGATATGGAGGAACATTCAATAGCCCAACATGATTTGCGTGCAATGCCCATAACTCTGAAGGGACCGAAGCTAATATAGAAGGAGGTTTTATCATCACATCCTTAGCTTCTATGCAAATTTGAAGTTTTCAAAAATTTGTCAAAGTTTTGATAAAAAAAATGTGTTGGCTCGAATCCATATGACCAATGACAATATTATGACAATATAATTTTTGTTTTGATCCTCATTATCTGGGACTTTCTCAAGGTATTCAAGGCAAGATTTCAACAAATGGTTAACATCCATGAAATCTGTCAGTCAGTCAGTCATTTTCTGTAACCGCTTGTCCTCGTAAGGGTCACGGAGGGGGGCTGGAGCCAATCCCAGCTGTCATCAGGCAGAAGGCGGGGTATACCCTGGATAGGTCGCCGGACTATCGCAGGGCCAACATATAGACAGACAACCATACACGCTCACAGTCACACCTAAGGGCAATTTAGAGTCACCAATCAACCTGAGCTGCATGTCTTTGGACTGTGGGAGGAAGCTGGAGACCCCGAAGAGAACCCATGCAGACACGGGGAGAACATGCAGACTCCGCACAGAACCCCAAAGGACCAAACCCCGTTCCACCCGGGTTTCGAACCAGGGACCCTCTTGCTGTGAGGCAACAGTGCTAACCATGAGGCCACCGTGCTAACTTTTCCATGTGGCCACACAAATAAACATTGCAGGATTTCTCGTTTTTTCTCATAATCAATTTTATGATCTGAAAAGGGTGGATCTACAGGTTTCATATTCAAAATTTTAGCAGCGACAGCCGCTTAAGATGCCAATCTTAATTCCCTCCACGGTAAATAAACTAGAAACAAAATCAGTGTCAAGTAAAATAGACGCAGACTTATAGGACAATTTCGTATTGTAAGTGATATGAACTTCAATGCCTTCAAGTGAACATCAAATGGTTGCATTGAGCTTACTCAATAAATCACGTCCTAATAAAGACATAGGAACAGTGGAACTCACTACAAATGGATGTTGAAATTTTATTTTATCTAAGTCAACCTGTAATGGAATAGACAATGGTTCAGTTTGTGGGACACCATTGATACCGACAGACTGGATGGATTGTTTACTTTCAAATCTTTTTCTCTTAAACATGAAATTGTTGCACCAGTATCTACTAAAAATGGGATCTTTTTCCCTGATACTTGCAGATTTAGTTGTATTTCTGAAGGTTTATTAGAAATATGAAAATGTGGAGCAGTGACTATAACTTTACAATAACCATCCAGGTCCCACTGTCGGTTGTCCTATTTTTCCCATATTGAGTTTATTGGTCTATTCTCAGAAGGAAACTGTTGTCAGTTTGACTCAGTTACTGTCTGTCGCTGTCCATAGGGAAAGGCATTTCTTTGTGGAGTTATCCTATTCCCAGGTTGAGGGGAGCCGTAAATGTAAGATTGCATTGCTTCTCTGTTCACTGTTTGGAATTCCTCCTGCTTTCTAAGATTACAGTCTCTAGCCCAATGGCTGGGTCTGAGACAATGACGGCATGCGTCTGTCTCGCCTCGCAGTCTGTTACCCCTCCTTCCACGAATAAGGCCTCTTCCTCTATTGGGAAATTGGTAAGGAATTTGTCCATATGCAGGGGGTCCTCTCATGCCCAAGACATTATGTCTCATCTTTATACCCCTGCCTCTGGCTGGAATTTGCTGGAAGGCTACAAATTGCTCTTCAGTCACTTGGAGCGCTTGCTTTTTTGGATCACTTTGTGTGAAAAGTCCTACAGCATCCAACTCTCTTATTTTTTTCAATAAGGCATTAGGGCTCAAGCTTCAACCTTCAACCTTCCTTCCTAGAAACTCACTGGTTTTTATCTGACGCGTGCTTATAGGACAGGGGCCGCCCTGCGGTCTACCTTCCTTCCCATAACACCATTTCCTTTATTTTAATGCGTGCTTACAGGACAGAGGCCGCCCTGCGGTCTACCTTCCTTCCTGTAACACTGTTTTAGCGTGTGCCTTTCTAACACTGCTTTTCGGGGCGTCCCACTTTCCACATAATATAAATTCACGAGTATTAAAAGTTCAAGTAGGCTTACTTATTTAATGGTTAGCAACTTTGGTTTTTGGGGTTCTTTTTTTGAAAGTTTTTCCTTGGGTGATGTGAGGGTCTAAGGGCAGAGGGATGTCGTACGCTGTAAAGCCCTCTGAGGCAAACCATGTTTTGTGATAATGGGCTCTATATATCAAATTGACTTGACTTGACTTGACTTTAGTACACCAGCAGCATTGTAGCAACTCCACAATTGTTGTGCTTTCTTTCAGTTTAGCCTCTTGCCTGTTTATGGCTATTTGATATTGGAATGATGCCATGTGTTGCCAAGTTGCAGTCAGCATGTGTAAGAGGCACTTTGCTAAGACTTTGCACTTTGTTGTATGTTGCTTCATCTCAGAGTCAAATGATGTGGAACTGACACCTTAATGCACTGAATAAATACATAATTGCTTCTTTTTGCCATTTGAGGGGTATTTTTTCTTGTCAAGTTACAGTAATCATGAATATCATCAGCCAAGTACTGTGATAGTATTGTATTAAGAGTTACCCTGTGATTCCCATCCCTAATGAAAACTGAATTATACAGTCTGAATCGGGTGTTTTATGCTGAGAAACACATGCACAAAGTACAAATTTAGTGTACACTGGTACTTTATTGCTATACTTGAGGACCTTTTGGACCTCTTTGGCCAGCTTTAAAAAAAAAGATCTACTCGGACTATGATGATCTGATGAGATTTTGGTGGTCAAAGGTCAAGGTCACTGTGACCTCACAAAGTGTGTTTTTGGCCATAACTTCAGAACTCACACATATTATTACAAAATGTTCACATAAATGTCTAATAGAAGAAACAATGAACTGAAATTGCATATCCAAAAAGTGAAAGGTCAGCCTCACTGTGACATCATGATGTTCTGCAAAACCTTTTTTTTATAGCAGTTATTCAATGTCATGTCTCAGGGACAGAAGGAGAGACATTTGGTCATATACTGAATTGGTGACACTAGTTGTGGTGCCCATCTTGAAACTGTGCTGATAAGATCTTCTGTACTGCTGGGTAGACAATGTGTCGAAGATCCACACTTAATAAGTTGTAGCCTCCTTGCAGCAACATTTGTAATTGAAGCATTGTTTTCTGTCATGGTGACATATGAGTCTGGACAGACATAGATGTAAACTATTACTGTAACTTGACAGGTTCACAGAGGCACACAACCATGATTTGATTATTCTAGTTAAATACTGGAATTAATTATTTTTTGCCCTTATCAATTATCACTTTTAAAGTTAACAGTGGGGAACAGTAATTGTCTATCATTGTGTTTTATAAAGCGAAAAAAAGAAAAACATTTATTAAATACTACAGCTTCCTTGCGTCCTTGCTTTGTTCTTTGTTGTCTTTTGTAATCCCAGACAGTGTCCTCAGCTCCACATGCTCTTATATGTGTGAGACTCTGTGGACAGCAGAACAGACAGCATCTAAGGGAGTCCCAGTACATGTCACTTTGATGTGATGACCTTTAGGTGATGCAGATGTCAGACAAAATAAATTACTCTTTGGGGAAAATGTTGAGATTAAAAAGGTCAGTCATAGTATTTTAGGATCTGGCCAATACTACTTGGCTGTTATATGATATAGAGCTGACTGTTTTTTCCCTTTCTTTCTCTTGTATGGTATACCATGCATTTTGTTTCTAATTTTGCTGGTCTTGCTTATTTTTTCTGTCCTCCCTCTGTTCTGTGTGCCTTCTGTACCTCTTCCCCTGCTGTTTATCTCCCATACAGCTTGTGTATCAGGTTTCTTCAAGACTGCACAGGGAGACCACAAATGCCTGCAGTGCCCCATCAACAGTCGAACCACCAGTGAGGGAGCAACTAACTGTGTCTGTCGAAATGGCTACTACCGCACTGACTCCGACCCTCCACAGATGCCTTGTACAAGTAGGTATACAGCAAATGTCAGGACAGCACATTTGAGGATAGCAGCGTGGTTAGTGATTCAGCTGTAAATTTGTCCTCAACACTCGCCCTGCAGAACAAGGCCATCATCACTGTGTAATGTGCACACACCACAGTGGAAGGGTCCCTGCCCACCTGCCCGTAACCTTGGGAGAAGCACTCACTAGGCCATCTCGCAAGGCGTTTCTGGCATGGAGCCTTACCAGCCACACCATCAAGAAAACATATACAGCTGTTCAGCACGTCTGATAGGGGCCATGCATTGAACATGACATGCAAACACACAAAATGGGCAGACCAGATGCAATTTTGCCTCCCTGTCCCTGTAATGGGGTGGAGGACAACATGGATCCAACTGTAGTATTCTCTACCTGAACAAACTCCCTGTTTCCTAAGCAACAAAGGGGGGATTTGGCTTACTGAAGCAGCAAGCAACTGGGGTGCACCAATAGGGTGGTTAGTTCACACTCTCTTAGCTGATGTCATTACAAGCAGCAAAGCTGTCTTGAATGACAGCTTCAGGGAGGAGCGCTCCAGAGGCCAGAAGGAATTCTTCACTATGGGGGCCTGTGTTGAAAGGGTCGAGCCAGCAATGATGCATTCAGAGACATCACCGGCCAACATGGAAAGGCTGAACTGTCTACAAATGCATCACTACCAGCTTTCCCACAAATGAAGAAGCAGCTGATATTGCGTCATTGCATTCAGTCCCTTCTGTATTTTTAGAGATCAGTGAGGGAGATACAGACACATTTTATGTTTTTCAGAGCTGCTGTATAATGTGATGTGAAACATGTTAGACTATCATGCAGGAATGGTGTTCATAAATGAACACAGCACTATGAAGTAACCGGTTAAAACCACGGACTGTATATAAAGATGGACGACACTCCCCCGCTAACACCCTGCGATGGTAATGTCATTGAATGTGCGCAGTAGCGATATCTGCGGTGGGAGAGTTCCCACCAAAACAACTGTCTGACCAACCGTGACCAGCTCCATTCAATGCGAGTGCAAGAATTACCTACAAAGCTCTGAATGGACAGGCTCCATCCTATCTGTTGCAGCTCATAGTTCCCTATCAACCCTCAAGAGCACTGCGCTCTGAAAACGCAGGGTTACTTATGGTTCCCAAAGTCTCCAAATGTAGGAGACAGAGCCTTCAGTTACCACGCTCCTCTTTTATGGAACCATCTTCCAGGTTCGGTTAGGGGGGCAGATACCGTCTCCACTTTTAAGGGTAGACTTAAGACCTTCCTCTTTGATAAAGCCTATAATTAGGGCTGGTTAAGGTTGCCTGAACCAACCCCTCATTAGGCTGAGATAGGTTTAGTCTGCTGGGGGGCTTTCTAGAATACACTGAGCTCATTTTTCCTTTTCTTGCTCCCTCTATCTGCAAATGTCTTGTCTTTTTACTGCATTAGACTATCTTGGTTGTCTGTCCAGAGCATTTGTGCTCCCTTGTTTCACAGTTTTCCTGGAACTTGGCTGCAATCTTGGCTGTGCCTGGGCCATGGTGATGGCTGTACTGATGCTGTGACCCAGCCTTTGGCCGTGCTTGTGCTGTGGCTGCACCTCTGGTTCGCCTTGATTGTGATCTTGGTTGTGCTGTTGCTATGGTCCTGTCTGAGGCTGCACCTGTGTGGTTGGCCTTGGTTGCGCAGATGCCGTGATCCTGCTCAACGCAACCTTCTGCTGCCATTAATATGCGTCATGCCTCCACAATTAATATAATAATAACATTAACTTTATTTGTAAAGTGCTTTTCTAAACCAAAAAAGAGCGCCCCTTGCACCCACAGACCACCACCTCCGAACAAGACGGCTGGGGGCAGGATCCCTAACAACTGTGTCATGAATAGTGGTGTTGAGCGCTGCAGTCTGTTTGACTGCCTGGCAGCTACCTCCATAAGACTGTATAAGAGGAAATCTTTCATTTTAAGTTCATCAGAGAGCTGCCTTATGTCTCCTTTTACCTCATAATCTGCCATTATTATGCGTCATGCCTCCACAATTAATATAATAATAACATTAACTTTATTTGTAAAGTGCTTTTCTAAAGCAAAGTTACAAAGTGCTTCACAAAACCAAACCATACATTACACGAGTCTAAGGTAAAACAACATCAACCCTGTTTAAACATACATACATACATATTACATACATATTACATTTATACAAAAGTTATACAAATGCCTGATTGTATAAGTGTTTTTAAAAGTTTTTTTCTTTTTTTTAATGAGGAACTGATTGGGCTGCTTTGATGTTCATGGGAAGCTTATTCCACAGTTTTGGGGCTAGAACTGTAAAAGCGTGATCCCCTTTTGTTTTTTATCTGGATCTTGGTACATTTAATAACATTTGATCGTTTGATCCAAGAGGTCTGGGAGCAGAGTAAGGGGCTAAGAGTTCTGAAATGTAAATTGGAGCCAGACCATGCAAGGATTTAAAAGTAAGTAAACAAAATCTTAATTCTGAATTCTGTAGCGAATGCATTTTGGATAGTACTGGAGTGATGTGTTCCCTCTGTGGAGTGGCTGTAAGGAGACTTGCTGTTGAATTCTGTACCAACTGTAAGTGGTTAATTGAGGTATCATTCAGGCAAGTAAATAAGGAGTTGCAGTAATCTAAGCGGGATAAAATGAGGGTGTGGAGAAATTATTCCACTATTTTGTTCAGCATTGGTTTAACTTTAGCAATATTTCAGATTTGTACGTAGCAGGACGGAACAACACCCTTTATGTGCTGACTGAAGTTTAGATTGTTATCAAAAACCACACCCAAGTTTCTAGCTGCTTGTTGAGTATTAATTGTTAGTCCTTGAAACTGGGGGATGATACTGTTTGAAATGTGATCAGGACCAAAAACCAGGACTTCAGACTTATTTGTGTTGTGAAATTGTCAATATTAACTTTGAATTCTCTGTTAGATAAGTAGAGAGCAAACCAGTTAAGAGCAGTTCCACTTAACCCAACTCAGTACCTGAGTCTGTTGAGCAGTATGTTATGATCAACTGTGTCAAAGCCAGCGGTCAAGTCCAACAAAATAAGGACAGTGTGATTCCCTGAGTCTGCATTCATTAAGATGTCACTGGTTACTCTAAGACGGACTGTTTCTGTACTGTGGTTCTTTCTGAAACTAGATTGGAATTTGTCAAATATGGTGTGTTCTTGGTTTATTTCTAACAATTGCTTAGCAGCTACCTTTTCTGCAATTTTTGAAATCTAAGGTAGCTTTGACACAGGACGACAGTTAGAGGGGAGTGTTGGATCTAAACCAGGTTTCTTTAGCAGAGGCTGGATACAGGCCTGTTTGAAGTAATCTGGGACCAGACCAGAAGAAAGTGATGTGTTGATAATACATAGAATCCAAGGGGCGATAACCAAAAACCTCTTTGAAAAACCTTGTGGCCAAAGCAGCTGGAGCATCAGCTGGGTGGACCGGAGCATCATCAGCAAAGGGTGCGTATTAGTTTGAGAGGCTCAGGTGTGGAGGTGAAGCAGCACCAACTGAGCGCCCCTTGCGCCCACAGACCACCACCTCCGAACAAGACGGCTGGGGGCAGGATCCCTAACAACTGTGTCATGAATAGTGGTGTTGAGCACTGCAGTCTGTTTGACTGCCTGGCAGCTACCTCCATAAGACTGTATAAGAGGAAATCTTTCATTTTAAGTTCATCAGAGAGCTGCCTTATGTCTCCTTTTAGCTCATTGATCTTTTTATTTGCTTTCTGTCGTAAGATACAGTCCTGAAAGATCATGGGTGGCATGACTTGTGTGCTTAAATCTCAGATAACATGAAATCCAACATGATAACATGAAATCCAAACATCCGGCTAAAATCCATCTGTTTGAAAGATATTGTTTAAAAACATTTAATATATGCAGTGTGAACCATAAGAAGAAGGACTAAATTCAGGAAAAATAGATCATCAGCTGTTTGAGGTCGTGATCAGCTGATGGACACTTCGGATGTGGAAATGACGGGTCCTGAAAAACAGGAGACAAAAAACTCTGCAGAAAATGGTATCGTTGGTTAAGTGACTAGAAAAGACAGGCTTTATAGATGGCAGTTTCTTGTGGTCGGAACCTACCGGTGAGAGCCCAACAAACTGGGCCCACTGCGTTGATCTTGCGCCGGTAGGTTTGCGCTGGTGTGGTTTCTCTTATAGGCTTCACCCTCCGATTTATAGAAATCCAAACGTCCGATGACTAAAATCCTTCATCCATTACAATGTCGTAAATAAAACTAACATCCATCTAAAAGATGCACTTTTGGAATGGACTTTAAAACTGGATAAAAAAACGTTTTACTACTGAGCCTTTGACCGAGAGACACACCAAGACAAACAAAACGCTACACATGGGACTCTTATCAACACTTACGATATTTGCACATAACATCACATGCTATCATAGAGTGCATTTAGTAATTTTACGTCTGCTACTATTATTATATGATATGCTATTGTTACCATTATTGCTGTACTTCTCTCATCCTCTCTCTTTCTCTCCTGGAAAAGGGATCCCTCCTCATTCTCTCTTCCTGAGGTTTCTACCATTTTTTTTTACCCCCGTTACAGGTTTTTTTTTGCGGGGAGTTTTTGCTTAGATGATGTGAGGGTCTAAGGGCAGAGGAATGTCGTATGCTGTAAAGCCCTCTGAGGCAAACTGTGTATTGTGATAATGGGCTTTATAAAGAAAATTGAATTGAATTGAATTGAATTGAACTGAATTGAATTGAATTGAATTGAATTGAATTGAATTGAATTGAATTGAATTGAATTGAATTGAACTGAATTGAATTGAATTGGCTGTCACAGCTGGCAATCATGGCGGAAAAGCCCCTGTTTGAAGAATTTAATAACTCATTAAAACAAATCTATCATAAAAACAAACAGTTGAACAAACATCAGGGTGATGAGAACTACCATCAGTGACAGAAACTATGTTTGGGAAAAATGTATTTGGCGAGTTACTTTGGCCTATGACCATTCACTAACATGGAGGGCCAGGCTTTATGACCTGTACTGCAGTCAGAAACTAGGGGGCGATTGAAAGTGAAAAGATTGGGGAACTGTCATGTTGTCCATCTTTATCTACAGTCTATGGTTGAAACTGGTTAAACTAGCATGAATCCTCTGACAGCTTGGCAGTTTTTATCACCTACTGTAGAGCCATCCTGTCCTGAGACATACACGAACCATGCCATTTTCTGGTCAGTATGCTTTTGATTGCTCCTCAGACTCTCAGGCTCTCAGTGACAGTAATACCAAGGAACCTATAGCTGTTCACCTGCTCCACCTCAGCTCCACTGATGTAGACAGTCTTTGCATCCTTCTTTCCAAAATCAACAATCAGCTCCTTGGTTTTACTGACATTGAGCAGTAGGTTGTTTTCTGTGCACCACTCTGCAAGACTGTTGATTTCCTCCCAGTATGAACTCTCATCGTTGTTTGTAATTAACGATGGCAGAAAAAGATTTAGCATGTCCCAATACAGAGTATGTCAAATGCAGTATGCCAAAAATACCAATTTTATTGTTCTATTACATCTGGTTGGTTTTTGCTTTACACAAGCCAGCATGCTTTACTGTCTATTCTTACCCAAAATCCTCTGTGCAGCAGCAGATACATCACATCTTGACAGCTGGTTGACAGCTGATTGACAGTTGACAAAAGCTCCAATGACAGACAGCACATTTACAGGACTGATGACCAATCGGTAAATATGAATATTAATCACAGAGATTACCAACAACAAAAAAGGTAAAAATAACATGATAGGAATGTTTAACATTTAAGTCGCAAGTAACAACAACAGAGCTTTCCTGGTTGATGTGTGTCTCTCTGAGATTTATTTGATCTCCACAGTAATGGATATGTGAGAAAAGGGGGCAAAGATCAGGGCTCAGTGATATGAGGAAGTAATATGTCCTGATTGTGTGCATACTGCATGCAAAACTACATACTTTGTTAGGGCAGCTGCAGTAAAAGGAAAAAAATGTGACTCAGAACGCAACCTATCTCAGCCGCACATAGCAAGAGCCTGTGGCAGCCATCACTCACTCATCACTCTAGCAGCTCTTTGTCCTGCAGCAGTGATAGGTCAAGACTCCCTGCTCCTTGACCAATCAGCTGACTGCAAAATCAGGTGGGCCACCATTCTCCTTGCAACCCTACACCCTGAGAAAATCCACCATATCTACAGCCAGAGTTCTAGTCTCAAAGCAGCTGCCAGGATTGGCAGGCTACACTTCTGCTTTATTCAGATTGCAAATGCATGCAATTTTTTTTGTTTGTTTGTTTTTGTTGAGGTTTTTTTGCAATCACATGAAAAACATCTGTCATCAAAATATTCCTGATCTGGATTTTTGCTTTTCTTTCTTTTTTTTTTTTTTATCTTTGCGTCGTTGAAACTACGGGCTATTTTGCCAAACACTACACACTAACACAAAGCCTTACAACAAACCAGCAAAGCCTTATACGTCACCTTGAAAACAAACAGTTCTTGCAAATCTCTTCAAACTCCTGTAAAGATGTGTTTTTGTGTCAGTGCAGTTCACACAAACCATCATTTAAATAACCACACAAAACCCCACACACATATAGTAAAAATAAAGGACACCTGTGGCTTTTTCTTTCTGTGTGTGCAGGGCACTGCAGGTTGTACATACACACAGTTATCCAAGTGGGTAAGGTATGGAATGTATATTCAGAACATAAAACACTATCAATACACATCAGGGGAAACGTTTTGTTGTTTTTTTTGTCAAAATGTTCTAACATTCCTCAACAACATTAGTGCAGTAGAAGAAAACAATTTGTGCTGGAAAGAAAAGAAAAGAAAATGTTGCCTTCTTTGTGGGGTTGGCCATAAGCCTTTACACATGTCTCTCTGCCCAATATTGCCCTCCATTGTTGCCTAGATGTTTACCTGTGTCCTATTTACAGTGCTTAAGCTCTGATTCCTAAGTGAAGTAATTTTCTAAAAGTGTTTTCACATGTGTCAATGTGGAAAGGCAATTGGTGAAAAAGTGTTGCAATGTTCACAGTTCTGCTTTAAGTGTTTTATCAAATAGCACTGAGTGTAGAGCAGAAAAAGTTCATTTAGTTTGGCACACTTGGTAAATGCATTGGCTTCAAGTGTTAATGGTTTCAGAGATAGTGCCTCAAGAATTACGGTTTGTGTTTAAGCATTCTGTCAGTGTGGCTCAGGTGGAAGAGAGAGGAGGTTTGATCCCAGGCTCCTGCAGTCAACATGTCAAAGTATCCTTGGGCAAGATACTGAACTCCAAATTGCTCCTGATGGTTGTTCCATCAGTTTGTGAGTGTGTGTGAATGGTTAAAAACTGAGCAGCAGGTGAAATGTTGTACGGCAGCCTCAGCCACCAGTGATGGTTTGCACCCAGAGAAACCCAGTGGAGACAGGTAGCTGTAGGGAGGGAAAGTAGAAGCAAACAGCCAGTATAAGTACAGTAAAAGCAGAATTTTCTTCTCTCCCTTTCTCTTGCAGCTGTTCCATCAGCTCCACAAAATGTCATCTCCATTGTGAATGAGACCTCTTTGAGGCTGGAGTGGAGCCCACCACAGGAAGGTGGTGGCCGAGAAGATGTTGTCTACAACATAATATGTAAGAGCTGTGGCAGTGGACGGGGTGGCTGCACCCGCTGTGGAGACAATGTGCAGTTTGTCCCACGACAGCTGGGACTGACTGACACCCGTGTCCAAATCAGTGACCTACTGGCTCACACCCAGTACACCTTTGAAATACAAGCTGTCAACGGAGTGTCTGACCAGAGTCCTTATTCACCACAGTACACATCTGTCAACATCACCACAAACCAGGCTGGTGAGGCTAACCAAACATTTACGTGGTATAACTTGATCATGAGTCTTCTCAGCAGTTTCACTTTTAGTTATAATTTCAGCAGTGGTCTCAGTAGCATCCCTGCCTGTCTTCCTACAGCTTCTAATTTTGTTTCACCATGTTTTATTCTCAGCACCATCAGCAGTGTCCATCATCCACCAGGTGAGCAGAAGCCCTCACAGCATCACTCTGTCCTGGTCCCAGCCTGATCAGCCCAATGGAGTGATTCTGGACTATGAACTCCAGTACTATGAGAAGGTACAGTATATTAATGCTGATGATGAAGAGGCCATCACTAACCACAAAGACAGGCTTCTTCAGTCTTTTCCACAATGGCTCATATTGACATCATGACTGCTGATTTGACAGTAGCAGTCTTACTATGCAAGTGGCTCATATTTCTACAATTTCTACAATTTCATTTAGCAGACGCTTTTATCCAAAGCGACGTACAGCACAAGCAAGAATTTAGACTTAAGGAAAAAAAAAAAAAAAAAAATATGATGTTGAAGACAACATCATATAAAGTTCGAAATGATTTCAGGAATCCCCTCAAACACATTATTTATTTTTTGATTATTCTCTAATTTAGAATTTCTGTTGGGTGTTTCAGAACCAGGCAGAGTGGAACTCGTCTCTAACAAGGAGTCAGACCAACACCGCAGTCATACACGGCTTGAGGCCTGGCACTATCTATGTCTTCCAGGTTCGGGCCCGGACTGTCGCTGGGTTTGGACGCTTTAGTGGCAAAATGTACTTCCAAACCATGACTGAAGGTGGGATAGCAATAATATTTACTGGCCAACTGAAACTGCAGTAGCCCCAGTAGCTTCCTAACTGGTAATTGAGCCATGGATCACACAATCCGTATTTGAAAATGAATCACAATTGTTGGTTATCTGCCTTTAACCTGTAGGTGAATACAACTCCAGTATCCAAGAGAAGCTTCCCCTCATCATCGGCTCCACTGCAGCAGGAGTAGTCTTCATCATCGCCATCACTGTCCTTATAATTGTTTGCCGCAGGTGAGCTAATAATGTTGCACTTTATGAAAGGCAGTAACACTGACATGAGTTTCCATACAAGTACCAAACACCATGTATTGTTAAAGGAGTATTACTTGATGGTGTGTTTTTTTTCCATTTCAAGCTGTCAGATTAACTAACAAATGATTTTAAACCACACAGTAATTGTGCCATTAAAACAAAAAAATGAACTAAAAGAGCCCAAAAAGTCCTGAAGAATTGAGGAGATGATGCCAATTCTCTGTTGGTTCATGACTGCAAGTAACCCCTGTCACATTACATGTAGTCTCACAAAGGTAGTAACAGCTTCATACTTTGTTTTAGCACCGTGCCAATGCTGGACAAAGGTGTAGCTAAAAGCATCATGATCCTGCACTAACTAAACTAAAACTAACTAAGCCATAATGCCCTGTTTTGTTTTGTTTTTTATCTTTAACCATTTGAAACCTGGGTAAATAGGCCTGATTTCTTTTTAATAAAAGGGAATAAGGCAATGAGCAACTTAAGAATAAATGACCCAAAAACTAGTAAAAGGACAAGAAGATTACCTGAAAATTAGAAAAATCAAACAACCAAAAAAAGAAACAAACAGGATAATTTAAAAAAAAGGTTAATGACCAGAAGCAAACTGCTACAACAACGCTATAACATTTTAATTATGTCCAAACCTGTAATTTTATTGTAATATTAATCCATAAAATAATTCTAAATATATAATAATAATAATAATTAGAAATATAGTTCTCAGGAAGATTTACCTAGCTATATTATATATAATATATATATAAATCTACAAAAAATGTTTGCAGTTTGCAGGACATTCTTTGCCAAGTTGCTTATTGCCTTTGATTTCTAAAGAAATAAAACCAATTCCCTCCAGGCTCAAACATTTAAATACTAGATGCAGCAACTGTGTCCTTGAAAAAAGTGTCAGGCGATAGAGGAAGGAGAGAATTCCAATTCCAGGTGGCCAGTGGCAGGCCTATATGAACAGTCTGCATCCTTTAGCCAGTCTGCATTACATGTAATCAGTGAATAAGTGCTAATATAGAAATGTTGATGAATGGAGAGCTGAAGAATCCACCAGGGGCAGATAATGTTAAAACACCTTAAAGGTGGTAATACATCTGGCAACATATTTAACATATGTTGCTCTGATCTGAAGAAAATACATTATCAGACACTAGAGGTTTAAGATGCCAATTGCCCTTACCTGTTCTTTCTGTGAGCATTATCTATGCCACATGAGAACATGTTAACCTCGTCCCTCCGTAAAATGGAGCAGGTAATAATCCATATTCTCATCACATCAGCATTGTTTCATGTGCACAACTCTAACAAACCATGGATAAAAGCACAGAACAGCACAAATTCAAATTACAAATAAAATTGCATGGAGCTGTTTTGATATTGCTACCACACCCTACTTTCACTTTTTAACAGTCTAAATGACAACTGTGCACAACCAAAATAATAAGCCATGCAAGAACAAAACTCCATCAGACATAAATGCTTCTCTGTTATCCAACCTCACTGTATATGCATTTTCACAAAGCAATCCCAATGCAGAGTCTACTCAGTCTACTCCATCCATGTCACCTGGTTTTCACCAGTGGATGTGCACAGTTCATGTGATCATGGCATCTCGCGACATACAAGCTTCTGTGTCTTTGTCTCCAGCAGGAGAAGTTCTGACAGAACAGAATCAGAGTACACAGACAAACTCCAACATTACACCAGTGGTCACAGTAAGTAACACTTTTTACTGTGCACAGGATGTTGTTATTAGAGAGACTCACAGCCTTAGCAGGGTGGCAGGTTTTGGTTTGGAAGAATATGTAAAAACGTAAGTGATCTTTTTGCTCAATGCTCATATGTTTCAGTTTGTACTATGCATAGCTGTTGTTGTCTATTCCATCTCTCTGTTGAAGTGTCACCAGGAATGAAGATCTACATTGACCCCTTCACGTATGAAGACCCTAATGAAGCAGTCAGAGAGTTTGCCAAGGAGATTGATATTTCCTGTGTCAAGATTGAACAAGTTATTGGTGCAGGTACGGAAAAATGGTATCAGGCATCAGAGAAAGCAGGTTTTCATAATAGGACAGTTTCCAGTAGGCGTACTTTTTAAAACTCTTCACCAGGGGGATGTATACTTCTGCACTGAGTCGACATTGTTCCTAATACATAGGTTCTGCATAGATATGTACCTTAGTCCTCTAGCCTACACCGTAGTCTGTGCACCTGCCCAGAAATGTAATAACAAATGGCGGCGACACAGACCTCCTGTTTTCTTTTGTGAGCCGAAATAATTTCCCTCAGTGGAATGATACATTAGATTTACACACAAACACACCTAACCAGTCCCCCTCCTCTTACCTACATCTAACCAATCCAACCAATGAATGCAATCAGTTCAAGACAGTCAGATGGAGAGAAGGGCGGGTCATTTCTTCGCTAACATAGGATTCACAGATTGCTCGGTAAAAACAGCATAGGCCAATTGTGAAGGCTACAGTTTAGGCTCTGTGTGGAGTGTACACACAACTATAAATGGGTCTTCAGAAATGACAGTGTTCATCAAAGTGTTTTTTGTTTCTGAGACCAGTGTTGTTTAATACCCCATTTACCCCACGCTACAAAAGCAGTGCTACAAAAACCGTGTTACAAATGCAAGCAGGATGACAAGGTGCTGGGTGTGTTTTTTTCGGCAAGCGCTGCTGGTTGCATTTTTTTTTTTTCTGAGTGCCCAGAGTTGAAAAATATTCAATTTTGGGTAAAAACGCTGCGTTTGTCACAGTCACTTCAGACAGTCCAGTCACAGTAGAGGTAGGACAAACAGCCGATGATGAAAACAAACATCTTACATGTACAAGTGCTGAATGACAACAACAACGGAGGAGAGATATGTTAATATGCTCTGTGTGTGTGTATATATATATATATATATATTTATATCCCTGCATGATTCAGCCTTTCCCTCATTCAGAGCAGGTACTCTACCTTGTGCTGACATGTTCCATTGATATTGCGTGTCATTGCAATCAGATGCCCCAAATCATCTGAGCTGAAGAAAACACTGCGCCTCTAAAACACTCTCTATTTTGTGGCTGATACAGGGCCTGTAGTATTATTTCTATCAAGATTATGTCAAAGGAAACTGATTGTGGTACTTCTAGTTTAGTTAGTTTGAATTTCTTTTTCTTTTTTACTCTTTGAAATACTAAAGCACTAACTGCAATTTTTGCATTAATTTAATTATTATTTATTAATTAATTTAACGTTATTTCTTTAAATCTGCTTTAAAATAAAAAAATAAAAAAAACAATCACTTTCCACTGACCTCTCCTGTCTTCCTGTCAGGTGAGTTTGGGGAAGTGTGCAGTGGAAACCTCCGGCTGCCTGGGAAGAGAGAGATCCTGGTGGCAATTAAGACGCTAAAGGCAGGCTACACAGAACGCCAGAGGCGGGACTTCTTGAGTGAAGCATCCATCATGGGTCAGTTTGACCACCCCAACATCATCCATCTGGAGGGGGTGGTGACTAAGAGCAGCCCCGTGATGATCATCACTGAGTTCATGGAGAATGGATCCCTCGACTCCTTCCTCAGGGTAAACACACTCTGATTAATGTCTAAGTTGCCTCCTAGACACTGACCATAATTTCCCTTCAAAGCAAAACACAAACTAGAAAGTGCTTTCTGAGTATGATTGGAGGTCTGCGAAAGGCCCTAAGTGCCTTTATTACACCAGGCTCAGCTCTAGGGTCAGTGAGATCTATCTGGGGTCTGAGGCCATGCTAAATATTGCAACATCAACAGAGGATGTATAAATAAACAGTCATTATTAATTCTGTTATTATTATTGTTACATTAAAAAATATGTTTGGTTGTTTTAAAGCCTCTGGAAACCTGTCTTGAAATAGTAAGAATGCACATATTAATTAATTAATTAATTAAATTACTAATTAATATCAGTAGTAGTAGTAGTAGTAGTATAAGTTCAAAAGATTTCTTTTTGAGTATCTACAAATCTGAGAATCTACAATATATTTAACTCTGTCACTGAATGGTGAGTTTACAAAATACTGTAGCGATATTACTTTAGCATACAGTTAGCATAACGTAGCACATGCAACATGAGCTGAAATGCATCCATTTGTTATCAAAACTATGAATGCAATGATAAACTATGGCATAGTAGGGTTAGCTGACGCTACTACCATATTGTTAATTTATTCTTATTAATTTATTGTTTTCCCATTGGCCACATCCTTACTGGTGTTGATCTGTGTATCTTTGGTAAAAGCCAGCTAACACACACAAACACTGCGTGCTGCACATAGAACGTTACGAGAGCTGCAACCTTGTCAGAATGACATCGCCACGTCTGGTAATGTAACATCTACACTGATGAAAGGTGCACTGAGGGATTTCAGTTAGGCATGTATTAGTGTCAAGTAACACCTGAATTTGAAGTTTTGATTGACTTCATCCATATTATGGATTAGGGATAACCATGTCCAAATCAACCCAGCTTCTGGAAACTGTGAAAAACCTTAAATGACAATATTTCAAATTTGGATTGAGGTTCATGTCAGATACTTTTTGCTTTTTATTATGCATGTAAGACGCTAAATTACATATTTGAAAGGTTTTGGGTGATTTGGGTTCCAGAGGCTTTAAACAAATATTCCTACCAGTGTTTTAGAAAGAGCAGCTAATAAATGGATGGATGTTATCAGCTGCCACTAAATGAACCAATTGGCTAATGTTATGTATTAGGGCCTAAATAACCATCAGCAGGGCTCTTTGTGAGCCCCCCAGAAATATAAATCAAGCATAAGAGAATTGGTGGAACATAGCAGAAACTCACTGAGATGTGTCTGAGCAGCACAGCTGGAGCAGGGAGAGGAGTGGGGTCGTCAGACATGACCCAGTACTTTAGTGGCGATTGAGCAACATGAACCAGCTTACTTAAAAGTTTCGATCTTGTCACCTCTAGTACACAGTGCTGGCTCTGCAGGTTGAGAAGCTGTAGGGGCATCAGCAGTGTCTCCCAAAATACAAGCCGTTGGCTCAAGTGTTTATTTTCTGATGACACCCATCTCATTGAGGTCCTTGTTTTCAGGTGTAGAAAAATCCTCCACCTCAAGCGCATGACTACTATAATTATTTTGCTGCTGACAGGCTATTGCTGTCCTTGCTAATGATGTTTGCCTTGGCTCATACACCAGAACAGCAGTCTGGGGGCTGTACCACCAAGCCAGTTCAGCAGAGCCAGTCTCTCTTGACTGAGCTGCTCAACAAACCGTGCATATGACTACCTTCTCCTTTGAGAAATATTAAAATTTATTGCCATAAAAAGCAACACTGTTGCTTCAGTTAAGGTGAGAGAGGAATGAGAAAAGAAAATTACTATGATTTCTTGCTAAAACAAACAAGTCAACCAGACCTGTGACCATCTTTAAGGTTTGTGTCAAATTCCCATCTCATTCCTGACAGGCTTACAGGCCTCCCCATCTGATCCTCTGGTCAGGACAGAGTGCGGTGACATGGCCACCAACTCTGGTACTCACTAATTCAGTAGGTGTTTACCATGTCCACAGTCCTCCAAATGAATTCTGCAGTCACTCCCTCTGTAACCAAGCCACCACATCAATTGCTATTCAGTGAGTCACAGATCACAGAGCAGCCATCCCAAGCTTTCTGTAGCCCAACCGTACATCCACTGTGCAATAGTCAGTTGTCTCTGTATCTTCAGGTAAGGGGAGATCCATGGGAATCCTTCAAGTAGCCTTCTCAACACCACAACTATCATCCTGCTCCACTGTTCCCACCTGCCAGTCAAAACTCATTTCAGTGTGCATTTGAGAGAACAATTTGGCTTGATTCTGGTGCTCAAGGAAAGTCACATTCCATAAATAATTGAAGCAAATTACAATTTCAGACTTTTTATTTTTAGAGGAAAAAGTCAATGCAAAAAATTAATAGATTTAGAAAACATATTTTTTTAAAAGCTAGGGAAAATATCTGTAGAACTGTATTTATAATTATCTTTATTATATTTTTTTTTTTCTTTCAAAATTATGTTTTTAAGCAATCTTTTCAGGCCATTTCCTTTAATTTTATTTATTTTTACTATTTAATTTTTGCCTTTACTTGATAGGACAGGTATAGTGTGAAAGGGGGAAGGAGAGGGGATGGCAACAAATGGTTGTGTGTTGGAGTCAAACCACAGCTTCTGCAGCACATGCATAGCGTTTGTACATGGGGCACACACCCTACTTTTCTGCTGTTGTTTGTTATTCTGTGCTAATTTTGAGGTAATTTTCTCTACTTAAAAAAAAAAACTCAACTAATTTTTTGCTATTTTCTGGGTCATTTCTGTTCAAGTTGCTAATTGCCTTCTTCACATATTTTTGAAAGAAATCAAGCCAAAATACCTAGGTTTTAAAGGGTTATATACATTATACATTGCTTATCACATTATCACAAAGACCAAATATTAATTTGATGTTGTTTCTTTCTTAAAGCAAAATGATGGGCAGTTCACAGTGATCCAGCTGGTGGGAATGCTGCGTGGCATAGCAGCAGGGATGAAGTACCTATGTGACATGAACTATGTCCATCGAGACCTGGCAGCTAGAAACATCCTCGTCAACAGCAACCTGGTGTGCAAAGTGTCTGACTTTGGCCTGTCACGCTTCCTTGAGGATGATACTTCAGACCCCACCTACACCAGTGCTCTGGTCAGCCTTTGTCACGGACTATATGTCTTATCTGACCATGTTAGAGAACGGACTAAAAGTCAGGATTAAAGGGTTAAAAAAAGTTATATAAATAGAAAATGACATTTAATAAATCTAAAAGCTGAATAATGTTAGATTACTCTGTAAATTACATGGTGGATTAAGTTAAATTACTTTAAATTTAGAGGCAAAACAGGAAATGGGTGTTACGATAAGTCAATAAGTTTGTAAAAAAAAACAAAATAATATTAATAGTAATAAGTAAAGTAATAATAAAGCAATGAATAAGTAAAGTAAAGTAATAATAAGTCAATAATCAGTAATGGAATACTTGTCTTTTTTCTTTCTGTCCACTGCGTCACTGCTGACCTTCACACTTGTTTCTTTCCAGGGAGGGAAGATTCCCATTCGGTGGACGGCTCCAGAGGCCATTCAGTACAGGAAGTTCACCTCCTCCAGTGATTGCTGGAGCTATGGCATAGTCATGTGGGAGGTGATGTCATATGGAGAGAGGCCCTATTGGGACATGAGCAATCAAGATGTGAGTAAAGCCCTGTAGAATAGCCAGCATTCACATTTTCGGACATATCACAGAATTGTCATAGAGAGAGGTGATACCCTCTTTGCCGCTTTGCAGTGGAATTCCATGTCTATATATTACGTTTAAGGTATCTGTCTTTGTCTGCTGTTTACATTCCGGGATGGCACTACCGTGATGTCAGCACATGCACATGGTGAGATGATGCTGCTTGTGTTTATGCTAAGACAACACAAGCACATGAAAACCAACACCAGAACAACAGAAAAATGTACATGCTGGCACAGATGGTCAGGATTAGGGGAATGCTCATGGTAAGATGCAGAATAAAAACATCATATTCAGAAGTGAACACCAAACTCCTGCATAATAGTCCAGGGTTAATTGGTCCCATCCACCACGCCTTTCACTTGCCAATAAGCATCCTTGCACTCTCTTTATTACGCCATCGGTAATGGCAGCATTTTAACGTGGCGCCGTCCTGACGGGTCTCATGCAGACGCAGCAGGTTCCGTCCAGCCATCTGTCGGCATATGATAACACTGCGCCGCGTTCTCATCTCATAATATCCAGTGGCATTTCATGCACACACAAATGCATCATGATCTTACACCAAATGCACACTCAAAGCGACAATATTTTACGAGTTCAGACTGAGAATGGGCTGCATGGTCACTTGAAAAGTGACCATCTGTTAACTTCTGTGACTGTGGACAACTGTAGTTTGTAGTGCTGATGAACTGAACTGTGGGAAATATCCCCTGTGCTTTGAATCTACATTTGTTCTGTTCTGTTATTTCCTTTTTTATATCAAAAATTGAATTAATATTGAAATTTAAATTATTTTTTAAAAAGTAGAATTAAATATTCAATTCAGTCTTAAAAATGTAATTTTAAACTCAGTTATTTTAAAATGAATGAGTTAAATGAAATGAAACAATAGAAATTATAATAATTAAATTGTCCATCATTATCAAAAACACCCTTTACTACATATAAGAATATCAATATCAGTTTATTTTTTTAGTGTGTCATTCAGTGTGTCTACTACAGAAACAGGTCCAGATTATATTATGCCTGTAGTTTAGAACAAGAACAGGAAAAGGGGAAAATGCTAATTAAGCTCAAAACACATAAAAAATCACCTCTTGCTTTTGTTCTAAAAAAATGTTATCTAGTTAAATACTGGAACAGAAGATGTAAACAGTTGGTTATTGGTCAACATAGCTTTATGCTTAATATAGGCCTGGGCAACACAGAAATATTTAAACGATGTTATGAGACTAGATATCTTCTTAGATTTTGGATATCACAATATCATTAGTGCTGTTTTTTCTTGGGTTTTTTTAAAGGCTGCATTACAATAGTGTTTTTTTTTTTTTTTTTGCTGTTTTTTCTGAACTTACCAGACTGTTCTAGCAGCTATATTAATTGTCTTTACCCACTTAGTCATTATAGCCACAGTACTGATGATTATTTATCTGAAATGTAATTGTGTTTTTATTCTGTGAAACTTTCAACAGTCACTTCTACAATATTGTTACAATATTGATACTGAAGTATTTATTCAAAAATATAGTGATATTTAATTTTCTAAATGGTAAAATTACCCTGCACTTGTATAGTGCTCTACAAGTCGTTTGACCACTCTAAGCACTTTCACACCACGAGTCACATTCACCTGTTCACACACACATTAATTCATTGGTGGTCCAGGCTACTGTACAAGGTGCCACCTGTTAATTAGCTTTTGAAAAACTCATACGCACTCACACATCGATGGAATAGCCATCAGGAGCAATTGGGTTTTTTTTTATCTTGCCCAAGGACACTTTGACACTTTGACTGAAGGAGCCAGGGATTACTAGATGACCAGCTCTACGAGCTGTGCCACAGCCACCCCAAGTGACTCTTCTATGCACTGGTGACTAGCAGGCTTTTTACTACAACAAGAAAAAACCTTAAAACAACTCTGGTTTCCCCTTTCGTCCAATTCCAGACCTACCACTGCACTTAACAGAGTAGAAACCACTCTTGCCAAAGTAACCCAAACAAGCCATCCATCTGTCCATTGTCGTCTGCTTATCTGAGCCTGGGTCGCGGGGGCAACAGGCTGAGTCAAGTCATGTCAAGTCAATTCAGTTTTATTAATAAAGCCCATTATCACAAAACACAGTTTGCCTCAGAGGGCTTTATAGCATACAACATCCCTCAGCCCTTAGACTCTCTCATCCTCTAAGGAAAAACTCCCCCAAACAACCCTGTAATGGGGGGAAAAAATATTAGAAACCTCAGGAAGAGCGACTGAGGAGAGATCCCTCTTCCAGGACAGACAGACGTGTATAGATAGATGTTGTAAATAACAATTAAATTACAATAATGACAAAAAGGAAAGCAAAGCACTCAAGGTGTCCCTTTCCCTATAGCAACAATTTCCAGCTCCTCCTGGGGGGCCCAGAGGTGTTCCCGGGCCAGGTGAGATATGTAATCCCACCAGCATGTTCTGGGTCTGTCACGGAGGCATCCCACCAGTTGGACATGCCCCACGTCTAGGTGCTTAGGAGGCATCCTTATCAGATGCCCGAACTACCTCAACCTCCGGAAACTCATTTCGGCTACTTGTATCCACGATCTCATTCTTTCAGTCACTAGCCAGAGCTCATGACCATATGTGAGGGTAGGAACAGAGATGGACCGGTAAATCGCAAGCTTTACCTTCCGCTCCTTCTTGACCATGACAATCCGACGCAACTCCTGCATTACTGCAGATGCTGCACCAAACCACCCATCCATCTCACTCATGAGCAAGACCTCGAGATGCTTGAACTACTTTGCTTGAGGCAGCAACTCTCTCCCCATCTAGAGGGGGGAATCCACCATTTTTGGTAGAGGACCATGGCCTCAGACTTGGAGGTGCTGACTCTCATCCTAACTGCTTAACACTCACCGCCCCACTGCATGCTGGAGGTCACGTTGTGATGAAGCCAACAGAACTACATGATCTGCAAAGAGCATAGATGCAACTCTGAGTTCCCCAAACCCGACCACTTCCAGGATCAGTGATAAGGCACAACCCTGGCAGAGGCCAACACCCCCTGGGATCGTGTTTGAGTTCATGCCAAGTATGAGGACACAGCTCTCACTTTGGTCATAGTACATACAAACCCAGTGCCCCGTATTCCATCAGTACCCCCCAAGGGACTCCCCAAAGGACACATAACACACATAGACTGGATGGGCAAACTCCCATGACCCCTCCAGCGGGCTCACAAGGGTAAAGAGCTGGTCCACCCACGACCAGGAATTCTGATTCTGATTCTCCTGAATCCGTGGTTTAACAATCAGTTGGAGCCTCCTTTCCAGCACCCTGGAGTAAACTTTCCCAAGGAGGCTGAGCAGTGTAGTACCCCGATAATTGGAGCCCACCCTCCAGTCCCCCCCTTTTTTTAAAAAAAAAAAACAAGCCCATTTTCCAAAATATCAGTTTTATCAAATATTAAAGACATCATATCACACAAGCTATGATGTGGTTTACCTAAAAAAGTAGTTAGTTTAGTTAGTTTAATTTGTGGTTTTGACAGTGTATTTTATCTATGGAGTGTAGCTCTGGACAGAATCAGGTTCTAGTCATGTTCTGAGACTAACCATTAGTTAATATGTAAATTCTTAAAGGTAATCAATGCCATAGAGCAGGACTACAGGTTGCCACCACCCATGGATTGTCCCAGTGCACTGCATCAGCTGATGCTGGACTGCTGGCAGAAAGACCGCAACAACCGGCCCAAATTCAGCCAGACTGTCAGCACCCTGGACAAGATGATACGCAACCCCAACAGCCTCAAGGCCATGACACCACTGTCATCAAGGTAGGAAAATGAAACAACCCTCATCACTTTATATTGTGAATGACCTACACCTCTCACAAATCAGTTTTCTCACAGACTAATATGGTCTTTTGTCTTCTTTCTGTCTACCAGTGTTCACTTACCTCTGCTTGATCGCACCACTCCAGACTTCTCCTCTTTCAGCACAGTGGATGAGTGGCTGGAAGCTATTAAGATGGGCCAGTACAAGGAAAACTTTGCCAATGAAGGCTTCACCAGCTTTGATGTGGTTTCTCAAATGACCATGGAGTATGTTTATTTATACAGCATATATATATGTATTCATACGTATCAATAGCCAAGGCATTATGTTTTTTGGGTTGTCCATACGTACATCCATTCTTGTAAACGCACAAATGTTCACTTGGGATCTAGCATGAACGTGATATCTCAAAAACACTTTGATTTCATAAAGTTTGGCCCAAATATGTTAATAGATTCAAGGATGAGCTGATTAAAATTTTGTGTTCAAAAGTTAAGCTTATTTCTGTGAACACAATATCTTTAGATGTTTACTAAAATTTGGCAAAAACAACTAATTAGAATCTTTTTTACAATTCCGTGAACACAGCGCAGGCAAAACTCATTATGAGTTGTTTGAGTCATGGTGCTAATAATTGATCAGTTTATACAGTCAGAGCTGATTGGATCAATGGATAAGAGGAAAGGCAGAGTGCAGAATAATGGTGCTTTCACACCTATCCTTTTTGGTTCAGTTATAACGAACTTAGGTCCATTTGTGTGGTTTGTACAATTAATTTGAGCTGGTGTGAAAGCTATTAATTGAACCCTCTGCTGAAAAGTGGGTCTCGGTCCACTTCCACTAGTGCAGGTCGTTTGTGGTGTAAAAAAACAAACCAAAAATTTCACAAACGCATGAACACTGAGACAACAAAAAGGCTACGTGCTGGACAAAAGATAAAACAAGAGAAGAAAACACAAAGTCTGCACACTAGATTATTGAATTGCTTTGTTTTATCATTATTGTCTATGATCTCCTATACATGACCATATCTGGACAAGAGCCTAAAATTGTGGAGGAAGGGCAGTGGATCTGACCCACAGAGTGCTGCAGTGCCTCATAGACAGCCGATCACCCAAACAGCCCCACTCTAAATTATGTAAAATACAAAATGAATATGGGTAAATTATTTAAAAAAAAAAAAAAAACATCTCCTGTACAGTTGCTGTTCACGTTACAGAATGTCATTAATATTTTTGTCATTTATAATGGTAAATAGTAAATGGACTGTACTGGACTGCACTTTTGTAGTCTTATTGACCACTCAAAGGGCTTTCACACTAAGATAAGAAAAGACAAACTTTATTGTCTGTCCCAGTCAGTGACAGAAATTCCCCTTTGACAAGGCTCCAACAAAAAAACAACACATTATTAAACACACTTAAGACATTCAAACTCATAAAGTACATACATTAAAAAGCAGCAGCAGATAAAAATATGTAGTGGAATTTTTTATTTCATTTTGTTCAGGGTGGTTATTGCAGAGGGAATAAAAGATTTTTTGGGCCAGTGGGACTTTGTAGCATCTGCCTGAGGGCAGTAACTGGAAGGAGTGATGGAGGGGGTGAGAGGGGTCCTTTGTGATCAGGGTGGCTTTCCTAATCACAGAGCGGTTAAACAGTTCAGAGAGAGGAGTTTGTTGTGAACCAATAATTTTGCTGGTCTGATTTACAATATGGGAGAGTTTAGTTTTGTGTTTGGTGGAGAGGGAGCTGTCCACCATTACATTGTCACATTCACCTATTCACACATACATTCACACCGTGGTGGCTGAAGCTACCGTACAAGGTGCCACCTGCTACCCAGTAATCATTCACACACACTCACACTCCGATGACACGGCATCGGAAGCAATTCAGGGTTCAGTATCTTACCCAAGGATACTTCGATATGTTGCCTGGAGGAGCCGGGGATTGAACCAATGACCTTTTAACATACGTTACCAATAAAGCTAATGTTCCCCTTAAAAAGCAGGAAAATTCTCCACCATTCTGACTTTAGACCAGGTTTTTGTTGGCAAAAATTGCTTTCTGCTGCTTAAAAATAGCAATACTCAAACAGTGTGCCTGGCCACACATCATTTTAAAACCTACATGGGCACACAGATGGGTGTAAATGCATTTGCTAAAGTTACTCAAGATAACTGACAGCAGGCTCTCACTGCCACCTCTTCCACACAGTGACATTGACATTCTAGATTTTTACTAAGACGCAGCAGTGCACAGTGCTGGCACCAGAGTTGTTTCTGTTAACCATTACAAATTATCCACAAACCTTGTTGTGAGCAGTAGGAATTATTTTCTTTCTGCCTAATTACACCTGCCATTTGCTACTTACACAACTTGGCGCAGGAAGTGAAAATGACAACCGTGTTAGTCTAAAGCTAACAATAACAGCTGCACTGTGCTGTGCACTGCTTTGCACCAGATGTAAGACTCTCTCTTCAGTACTATGATATGTCTTAATGAAATGGCAAGTTGGTAAGGGATTATGAGGGGGTATTGAAATTGGTCAAGTGGATTGGACAAAAGTGTTCCTTACTTCTGACACATTGTCTTTAGATGTTAGAGTGTCAGACTTCAGTCTTTCAAATAAAGTAGTTATTATAAATGCATCAATATGCACCTCACTTAAAACATTCACTTAACACTTTCACCTGCTTAACACATACAGTGATAACTTCTGATACTGCATTGACTGTTCTATCACACTATGAGTTCTTACTGCACTTGATTGTTGATGTGTGTACAGACGAGTATAGATATTTATAATGCATTATAAGACCCATCAGTCAACCTTTAGTTTACAACTAGTCAAGAGCATCAATAAGATACTTAACACTTGTCCAGAGGGATTTCAGTTGTTGGTCTTGTGGTACACTGAGATGAAACTGACAGAGGGTTTCTTTTCAGGGACATCCTCAGAGTGGGAGTGACGCTGGCCGGTCACCAGAAGAAAATCCTTAACAGCATCCAGTCCATGAGGGCCCAGATGAACCAGATCACTTCAGTGGAGGTGTGAACTCACACGCCAGGAGTACACATGCTCTATTTACAGTAGGAAATTCAGCAGCCACCAGCCCTGCATTCTCCTGAAACCCTCTGAGGACACAGGCTGTGACTTCAATCCAACCTTAACACCATCCAGAGGTTCCTTCAGTCTGCAGCACTGCACAGACATTTGGTAGTTTTCTATTAGCTGCTGTATGTTCAGGTAACAATCATGCTCTAGGGCTTGCTGTAGAAGTTGACCATAACCAGAGCTATCTGAACACAGTCTTTAAACTGCTCAGTTCATGTCTATTTCATGGGACATTGGAATTTTTTTAGGAAATAATAATAACCACAGTTGACTCCACTACCATCAAGTTAAGACATTTAGTGAGAAATCCTTTTCCAAAATTGGCCTTGCACTTTGAATTTTTTGTACAAGACTCATTGCTGGGAATGACAATGAAAAACAACAAACAACTGAACTCAAGTCCAACTCTGATGAAGAGGCACCTGGAGTTAAAATATTAGTCCTCAAATAAAGTTTGTTGCCTCAAGTCTATTTACTCCAGTATGCCATGGACCTAATCTCTAAAGCCTCTCCTGATACAAGATTTCCCTATTCGGAGAGTACTGGACAGGCCTGTTATCCCTTGTGAGGCGGCTAATGCCTCTTCCTTTAACTAAATTCAACCTATGGTATAACCTGAAAGGTTCTGTATGTAACTTTTGGCATTAAAGCAAATTGCAGTTAGCATCCTCGACATCTGTGGCTCAGGAGATAGAGCAGATCGGTCACTAATTTGGTAGGTTGGTGGTTCAATCCCTGGCTCCTCCAGTTCACATATTAAAGTAGTCTTGCTCAAGATAATGAACACGGATTGCTCCTAAAGGCTGTTCCAGTGGGGTGTGTGTGTGTGTTTAAGCTTGGTAGCAGGTGCCACCTTGTATGGTAGCCTCGGCGCTGTTGTGTGTGTGTGAGTGAGTGAATCTGACATGCAGTGTTGAAGTGCTTAAAGGGGTCAGATGACTAGAAAAGCACTAGAGAAGGTCCATTTACTATCCAATAAGACTGAATGTGATTGACCAGCAGTGTATTGATAGAGTGCTGGAGAAAAGATTTCAGTAAAACTGTCTAAAACTATTATAACTGTCCACACAACCTTCGTTTTACAAGTCCATCCACACTAAAATGCAAAAAAGACCCCAAATGCTTGCCAGTGTTACCTGTCTTTAGTAGTCTCTCCTTGCCACAAAAGTAGCAAAGTGTTACATTACCTTTTCCAAACCCGCTGATGGAAGTCATCACCATTCATTTCATCACCATTGATTCCCCTTAGATATAGGACAGTGGAGCTCACTCAAAGACTCGAGTGCTGATCCAGACATGTTAAACTTTTCTGTCATTCCTCATCAACAACAATTGCACTCTGTGTCATCATTAGCTGGTTGAACTAGGCCTCATCTAAAACTAATACTTTCACTCATTGGCAACAAAAACATAATGTACAATGTATTTAGGTGCTTACTGAAAGCTGGATCTTACTGCTATCTGTGTCACACAGTGATACAGGTCTTCTTGATTTTTACTGAGACAACAGTACACTGATTGATTTACTTAACTATTTAAAGTTATCCAAAGACCCTGTGTGAGCAGTTTCTCAAAAGAACTTTTTAAAATTTCTACAGGACCAGGGCAGCTGTGGCTCAGAGGTAGAGCAGTGTGTCCTCTAATTGGAAGGTGTGCACTGCTGCCTCTCAGTAAAAATCTAGAATGCCAATATCACTGTGTGGCAGAGGTAGAAGTAAGAGCCTGCTGTCAGTTATCTTAAGTAACTGGGTCTGGAAAGACACATTGCTGTTGTATTTTGTTATTTTTATGTTTATTTTGGCACTTTGAGCACCACAAGCTGTGCCATCTAGTTCCAATATATTGGAGAAAAAGTAGATATCTTTACGGCTGCTATCTTCAAAACTCAGAAACTCACTCCAAAATGAAAGTTCTGATATTGTAACCCTAGTTCTACTAGACCCTAGATAATAATTCTTTAATCACAATCACACATTTGCACACTAAGAAAAACATAAACGTAGTCAGCAAATAAGGATGTGCCTGCCCGAATACGTGCAGACCCCATAGTACAAAGGGAGGTGGATTCCTGTGTCTGACATCCTACACCTCTTTAGCAAGCACCATAGGATCGACAGGGCCCCTAGGTAGAGGGCTCCACCTGTGCTAGTGCAAGGGTTACAATATCACAGGGGTATTCAATTGAAATTCAAAGGGATCCAGTTGCTAAAATTCCCTCCCAGCAGAGGCCCGAACCTCATACCTAAAATCAGAATCACGATTTACATTTTTACCTCGATTATGATAAATGAATGGTTATTTTGCCTTTTCTGTGGTTTGCTTTTTGCCCTCATAGTTCACTGACACAGTTTCATGTGACCATGGTGTGTTGGAGTGTAATAAAAATATGATTTATTATTATTTGTTAAACTTTCCAGCATTATATGAAAATTAAAAGCTCCATCTTAAACAAACTTCAGGTAAATTTAATCACATTGTGCTGATAATAGGCCAACCTCTCCTGACTGCAGGACTCTGACTTCAACCTCTGTGAAACTTCTGTGCTATTAATAATTTTACTCAGGAATTAAAAACTTTTGGGTAGGCCTACATCTCCTATGGCAGCCAACAGCCTGCCAACATTCCCAGTTAGAGAAAGGGTGAAAATAAGGTCATGTGCTTGTGGCCCCAGGCCCCAAAAACATTACATCTGCCCCTGGTAATAATAATGAGAGCTCAGCACAAGAAACAGAGCAATGTTGTTTCTAAATAAGTCATCCAAAATCTGATTAAACATGAAACTAACACAAAGTAGTCTATGGAAGTCTAAAGAAGTCACGTTCCACCTCTGCAAATGTGTCTGTTTCAGACACTTCGGTGCTTTGAGGAGAAGCTACGCTCTGTCTGTCTCAAAGCGCTTCTGTCGGACCATCAGCTGTTTGACAGCCACAGCATTTTATCATCGCAGATCAAACACTCAGCTGTTCTAGAGTCAAAGTCGTTCACTTTTTTGTATGATTGTTCAGCACTTTTGCCCCCGCATGTTGCTGTATTATGGCTGGAAGGGCATCAGGTGCAACACAGTTGACATACAATCAATCCTTTTCACCAGTCTATTGTGGTTCCAGCAAGCACAGACACTGAAAAGGAGCCTGACATCTCCAAGAGATAGAACTGTATGAATAAGCAGGGGTTAGACCACCATACATATGTCCTTGACACTCACTCTACTAATCAAGTCCACTGACACTGCCACATCATGTATGGAGTGTGCAAAAAACAATGGGAGGGTCCCTGTTCACTTGTCTGTAGGCTTAGAAGATACAGCAAGCAACTGGGGTGCACAAACATGGTGATTAGTTCGCTGCTGTCCTAGCTGAGGTCTGAGAGTTGAGTGTCTTATGAGCTAAATACAGTGATATTAAAACTGGGGAAGTAGGGAGTATAGGGAAATGCTTTTGAGGAATGTAATTTGTTTTTTATAAAATAGATTTTTTACATTACCAGCATCAACACAAACACCAACACATGACAACATTGCTGCCATTCACCTCAGCATGACGGGGCAATATGTGGGTGTCTGCCAAGAGGCAGCAAGGGAAATGGGGGTGGAAAGAACCTACTGCCATCTCTCTTTTTCTCTTTTGTCTGTTATGCGCTTTGTCACGTGTCCTTTCTGTGGATAAGCGAGCTAAGGGGGCTAAGGGGACTGCCATGTCTCCTCCTCTAGCTGTTTGAAGCACTGAGTGACCGTGTCGATCAATCTGAAAAGCCCCTCTGTAACGGCTGACTGAAATCCCACAGTGTGTTTTAGGGGGTGAGTCTCAGCCACACATGGAGAGAGCTTGTGGCAGACATCACTCACTCATCACTAGAGCATAGCTCTGTCATGCAGCTGCAGTGGGTCCCGCTCTCTGACCAACTCGCTGACTGCAGAAGCAGGTGGGCCACCAGGCCATACAGGGGGTATTAGCCAGGTTAAGCTCCTCCTACACCCTGAGATGATTTTTCACAACTGGAGCTCTTGTCTCAAAGCAGCTGCTGCCATGGAGCCATGACACACTGCATATGGCTTGCAGAAGGGGCAAGATCAAAGCCAGTCAAGCTGGTCGAGCTGGATCATAATCAAGATAGCTTGGTTGGGATTGATCATGGGGAGTCCGACATGGCGTGCGGCAAACGGTCTCACTGAGGGAAGTTACGGGAGGCAGCAGAGTTTGGCAGTTAAAGTGGGGGTCTTGACGTCATCAAACTCGAGCTCCAGCACACCCTCATGGTGGTGAAGCTTCATGTTGAAGCGTCTGAAGTGATCCCACCACTGCTGGCATCTAAATTTGGGCAGCACCAGACAGGCCTCACAGGCTGGTGACTGCTGAACAACGCTTAGTCTGCACAGAGGCACTGATGAGGTTCTTGAAGCAGTGATTCAACTCACGCAGGAAGCTGCTTAGTGTGCAATTCGCCATTTCTGAAAGATGTCGTGCACAGGAATCCCCCTCCCTATATACTGGGGGGGTCGCACATATTTGAGTTGGCACATGCTGTTTGTTTGGCCAGATTTATGCTTTCCTCAGTGTGAAAATGAGTGCTCGTGATTGGAGCAGTATTACCCAAAGAGTCCAGGAGAGGACAGAGTCTGTGTGACTGAAAAATAGCACACATGGAAACAGGCAACAGGATTAGCATAGTGCAATTAAACAGAACCAAGGTGGTGAACAGTAAAAAGGATAAACACTCAATGAGGATCCTAGAGTCATTGATCAGCAATTACAACTTAAATATGAATGCCAGAGAGCAGTAATAGAAAAGAAAAAAAGATAGAGGAAGCAGAGCCAGAGTGGCAGGTCTGAACAGACTCAAAACCACCCCCACCGCCGAAAGCGCTGCCACCTCTCCCTCCTCCCTGTCACACGGATGGGGATTTCAACTGAGCACAAGAAACTTGTCAGAGAGCAGTGTTAGTCCCCACTGCTCTCTGCACCCTATAGAAAGCCCCCGGCAAGTTAAACCATTGTCACCTTTGTAAGGGCAGGTCCAGGCAACCTTGGTCAGCCCTAATTATAAACTTTATTAAAGAGGAAGGTCTTAAGTCTACCCTTAAAAGTGGAAACAGTGTCTGCCTTCCTAACTGAAACTGGGAGATTGTTCCATAAGACAGGAGCATGGTAACTGAAGGCTCTGGTTCCTATCCTACATTTGGAAACTTTGGGAACCACAAGTAATTCTGCATTTTCAGAGCGCAGTGATCTTGAGGGTTGGTAAGGAACTATGAGCTGCGACAGATAGGATGGAGCCTGACCATTTAGAGCTTTGTAAGTAAGGAGGAGGATTTTAAATTCAAGCCTTGAATTTACAGGGAGCCAGTGCAAAGAAGTTAAAACAGGAGAAATATGGTCCCTTTTCTTGCTTCCCGTTAGAACACGTGCAGCAGCGTTCTGCACCAGTTGGAGCGACCTAAGTGATTTGTTGGGGCAACCAAATAATACGAAATTACAGTAATCCAGCCTAGAGGTGACAAATGCATGTACTAATTTTTCAGCATCTGTCTGGGATAGGATATGTCTAATTTTTGCGATGTTGCGCAAGTGAAAGAAAGCAGTCCTTGAAGTTTGTTTTATATGGGAGGCAAAAGATAAATCTTCCTTACAGTTGTACCAGAGGCCAAGGTAATGCCATCTAGAGAAATAAAATCGTTAGAAAAGGAGCTTCTGAGGTGTTTGGGACCAAGAACAATAACTTCAGTTTTGTCTGAATTCGACATCAAGAAATTACGGCTCATCCAGGTTTTTACGTCCTTAAGACATGTTTGAAGTCTAGCAAGATTGCAGCAAGATTTGATGGTCAATGGTGTCAAAACCGGCACTGAGATCTAAAAGGATTAAAACAGAGACGTTACCTGAATCAGAAGCAATCAATAAGTCGTTATTCATTTTTACTAGTGCCGTCTCCGTACTATGATGAAGTCTAAAGCCTGACTAAAAGTCCTCGAATAAACTATTATCTTGGAGAAAGTCACAGAGTTGATGAGAAACCATTTTCTTAAGGATTTTACAATTACAATTACGTAATAACTAAAACTATAAGTCCAAAAATACAAAATATACCATGTAAGACAGGTTTACTGGCAGTGACCAGTCAATATTCATCACCACAATGGCACATGATGTCAAAAAGGCACAGAAAAGCTGCAGCAGAAAATAGCCCATGTGCAAAACAGCAGTGTGCTCTTTCTTTGTGGTTGCTCATTGCTACCTGTATTAGTGGTGGTGCCGCTGTTGGAGGCAGCAGTGGTAAGTGCTTGCTCTTTAAAAGCACCTGATTTTTTTTTTTTTTTTTTTTGTGGTTAACAGAAGGTAACAGTCTTTGCACTCTTCCAAGAAAATAAAAATTAAGTTGTGTGCACTGTTAAAGTTGTAGAGCACTGTCCAGTTTCTATTTGATCTCTAGCGACACTCACTTTAACCCCTATTAACACTGCATTACTTTCACCCAGGCGGCGGCTGTATTGGCTGGTGCTAACTGACTGGAATGAAGTGCGGAGATGTGAATGGGCTTTAAAGGTCACTACATATTTCAGAGGCTGTGCTGTCAGAAGCTGCAGATGCTGTTTTCAGTGGACATCTAAGACACATGAAAGAACAATGCATCTGTCAACCCAGATACTTATAAAATGGCCTCTGAAATGAATCCTGTGTGAGCTGGTCATCTGAAAAGGCCTTAATATGGCTACTGATTGGTGGATCTTTGAAAAGGCAACTGGTTGATATTTCCAGTTTTAGCACTAATCCTCTTACCAAGAAAATAGCCTGTTTAACCTTTAAATACACCTAAGCCAGCTGAAATGGGCCATTTGCAAATATTGATTGAACCACACATTGTTTGCTATTCACTTGGATTTTACTTTTCCAATTACTGTGAAGCTCTGTACAGCTACTATTAAGTCTGGGTCAGGAATATACATAGGAATATACATAAACATTGTAATCAAAGTCCTTGGAGTGCTGCAAGTGTGTTTTGGAGTTAAATGAACTATGCTTCATGTTGTGCAGGCAGTTGCAAAATCAGTTCTACTCACAATTAAATCACAGCTGTCTTCTTGTATGTATCAATATACTTTGCTTTATTTTGGCAGAGACCACGACAAAAAAGCTGAACAATCTGGTTACCACTCCAATAATACAAGTTACAAGGTACAAGGTAGATGTATTGTCATTTTTTTAAAAATGTTGTTTAAGAAGAAATTAAATTGAAGTTGATCCTTAATCCTTCTACATCTTTTTGGCATTGAAGGAGGAGTTGAGGAGTCTCACAGCCTCTGGAAAGACGCTGCTCCATAGTCTGGTGGTTCTGCAGCAGATACTTCTGTATCTTTGTCCAGATGGCAACAGGGTGAACAGACTGTGGCTGGGGTGGCTGCTGTCTTTCAGTGTCCTTTGGACTCTGTGCGGACACCTCACTTCACTGAGGTCACTGATGCTCTGTAAATGGGAACCAGTGATGTACTGGGCAGTTTTATTCACCCGCTGTAGAGCCTTCCTGACCTGTGCCATGCACCAACCATGCCAGTTTGTGATGTTTCATGTCAGTATGCTTTCTATTGGTCCTCTGTAGAAGTTAACCAGATCCTACTCTGGAATTTAGCTTTCCTAAGTTTCTGTAGGAAGTAGATCCTTATCTGTGCTTTTTAACCTGGGTGGTGATGCGTGATGACCAAGATAGGTTCTCAGTGATAATAATTCCAAGGAACCTATAGCTGTTCGCCTGCTGCACCTCAGCTCTGCTGATATAGACAGGGGTGTGTGTCTTTGCCTCCTTCTTTCCAAAATCAACAGTCAGCTCCTTGTTTTTTACTGACATTGATCAGTAGGCTGTTCTCTGTGCACCAGTCTGCAAGATTGTTGATTTTCTCCCGGTATGAACTTTTATCGTTGTTTGTAATACAGCCGATGATGGTGTTGTCGTTGCATACTTCACAATACAGTTCTCCCGATGTCTGGGAGTGCAGTAATGGGTGTGAACAGGAGGGTGGCTGAGCACACAGCCCTGGGGGGCTCTGGTGTTGAGCTCCAATTAAGAGGAGGTGTGACTGCCAATTTGAACTCTCTTGGGTCTGCATGTGAGAAAGTCCAGTATCCAGTTGCAGAGCATTGTACTGTAGCCCAGACTGTTAAATTTTCCAATCAGCTTCATGGGGGAGATTGCGTTGAATGCTGAGCTGAAGTCAAACAGCATCCTGATGTTTCCTATTCTCCAGGTGGGTGAAGACAGAATGAAGAGCAGTAATTATGGCATCCTCTGTGGATCTGTTGGTTCTGAAAGCATACTGGTGAGGGTCCAGGCTGGCAGGGATGTTGTTTTTCATGTGGTGGAGAACCAGTTTCTCAAAGCACTTCACCAGGATGGGGGTAAGAGCCACAGGGCGGTAGTAATTAAGACTAGACACAGCAGACTTTTAAGGCACAGGAACGATAATGGCTGCCTTAAGGCAGGAAGGAACAGTCTCTTGTGAGAGTGAGATGTTAAAAATGTCAGTTATAACATTAACAAGCTGATCAGCACAAGTTTTTAATACACGTCCAGGAATGTTGTCAGGGCCGGAGTCCTTGCATAATTACAACATTTGCATGTCGAGTTAAAAGCAAACAATCTTTTATTTTTGTAAAAATACCAATACAAGCATCCTTTGATCTAATGCCACAGTTGGAAGGATGACGTCATTTATTAGTAGCTTCCAAAACCATTATAAATCTGTCAAAATCCACAAAGTCCACTGCTCTGGTGACTAAGGATTGCTGAAGTTTGGAATAGCTAAAACTGCTTGGTTATTGGTATTGTGATACACCTGCCTTTTAATTGAACAGACATCACAATTGAAAGGACAGAACCCCAAAATCAAAGATATACACTTTTCCTCTGTCCTCTGCACCTGTAATGCTATTTATTAGTCTAGATAGTTTTGATGTGAGTTGGCAAGTGTTGGAGATATGGGCCATAGAGATGTCTGTCTTCTCTCCAATATTATTGGCATTTGGCTGGTGTTCCTCAAAGTGTGAAAGGTGCCTTTTGGCATTGCACACTTACCAAAGGCACTGTCAAAGTGGCTGGTATTTTACGAGTTCAGAATGAGAACGGGCTGTTACTGGGTGTACTTTGGTAGAGAAGGGATTGTTTCTACATGAAACTGCTCACAACAAGGCCTGTGGATCATTTTGAGAAACTGGGTCATGATTTCTTGAAATTGATTCTTTTTTTGGTTTGAGCACCACAAGCAGAGTGCTATCTTGTTTTGTTGCACTGGAGAGAAGGCAGACATCTCTACAGCTGATATCTAAAACTCTTGGCAACATAGCACTGCATGTAAGAGAAAAATCATGCATTGTTCATTTGGGGGTGACCTGTCCCTCTAACATAGTCCGTACAGCTGGAAACAGAGGCTGTGTTAAGCATTTGACCAAATAAGCTAATACTGTTGTTTTTCTTGTGAGGACTGGCTTTTCAAAAACACAAAGTTATTATGACCTTCAAAATAAGTGTTTCTCCTCTAAGGCTTTCTTTAGGACTCACAGGTCCTGTGTGTTGTGCTGTCACCATGAAATATGGACCCGCTGACTCTGCTCTGATTATCTGCACATTCCCTTTACAGTTTCAAATGATCCAGCCAAGATGGGAGGCTTAGTACTGCCCCAGCAATCACTCTAGATGGGTGTTCTGAAGGGAACATGATTTTTAGACTGCACAGAAAAAGAACACTCTCTCTTTTTTTTCCAACTAAGGTGAATTTTGAATCGTGATGTCTGGGTGATTCTTTTTTTGATACCAGAACATTTATTATCTAAAATTTCTTCCTCCTACTTTATTAGCGCAAAGCACAGGTTTATCCACTCACTGGTTATGCACTGTATGCGAGTCCTTACTAATCTTGAAATCCATTTAACCTGGTCTTGTTTGTAAATGATCAAAATGTCCTTGATTCGTACGAGGTACACAAAACTCCTTATGCTGTGATCATGTCGGTTGAACCAAATCCATCAAATTTAATGAACGGTGGACAGTTGATGTTTTGAGATTAAATACTACTATGTGAAAAAGAGGAGGAGATGCATCGCTTCCATCCATTCTTTATATGATCTGCTTGCTAATTCACCATTTGTGAGCACAACAAAAACTAAACTCTCACTTCAAATGTAATGTAAGTTTGAATTTTAATTTTATTATTGTTTATTTTTATGTTTGTCACAATTCAAAGGCTGGACTACTAGCTGGGCAAAGCGGGAAACTGTGGAAGTTACCTGCCTCCTCTGATTGTTCCATAGTGGTGCACAGTGAGGTCATATGCTGGAATTTGAGGAAATGCACTGAACTGGTTTACTTGTGCAATACTTAATGGTGCATTTTTATGTTTGAACATATTCTCTACGTTTAGCGGACTGTTTAGGACTATCTCATCTCAGAAGTGCATTAGACAGTACACTTACTAAACACTGTGGGTGTGCTCTGTGATCAGTGTCAAACTACGTGGAGTCACACAATTCGTTTTTTTAACTACTGCAGTTATGTGTTTTAAAATGATTTTTTTTTTTTATTTCCTCCTTTTACTTTTAATATTTACTAAATGTTGTTCAGTCAGGTTTTTCAATACCACTATTTCACCATACAACCTGTGACATTATTGTAAAATTGATCCTATTTGTTTTACAGACGCACAAAGACACTGTACTGCACTGTACATATGCATGCTATGCACATTTCAGTGTTTGAGACTCTACTGTTCAAACTGGCATTATATGTTGTTTTCAGGAATTTAGTTCATTTAATATTTTTTAAGTTGCTTTATGTAAAATATATCTCAACTGTCAAATTTTCTCAGATGTAAAAAGAATGTGGCAACTGAAAATACCTGCTTAATCTAGTAATTATGAAGCAGTGAAAGATAACACTGTAAGACACATTCACTCAGAAGAGGGTTATATCTTTTTTTTAACTATTATTAGATCAGCGTGTGAGTTTAGACCCTACTGCAGATGCTCTGCTGTGAACAGGCTGGCTCACCTCTGTGTGGAGTCTTTTACAAACACAGGGAATATGAATGACCTTACTTAAATATGACATTTCTATGTAAAATTTAGAGAGAGTGTTCAGTTTTCCGTTCAGTGTTTCAGCGTGTGTGTGTGTGTGTGTGTGTGTGTGCGTGTGCCGTGCTCCGTCCATATGCGGGGCCGCGTTTGAGCTGCTCTGTGACAGCCGAAAGGTGCCTGGATCTAAATGAACAGTATAGGAAATTTCTTTCTCCAAAAGTTCAAATTGATATCAGCCTCAAAGCCTGCAGTCAGAACATGCCAAGCTGAGCATAAAGACTGGGGGCGAGGGGAGAACTCACTTATAAACACAACATATCTGATATCAAACACAAAAGTAAAAGAGAGTACAAAAAACATTTCTTGATGAACAACAATATATTAAACATAGAGATCAGTTGTTAAATTAGCTCACCACAGATACGTGTATCTGTGACATGTTTCCATTCCAATACGTCTTATGTTGCCGCTTTGTCAATGGACCTCCACATCTACATATTACATTTAACATTTAATCCCTCTGCATTATGTTCCTGGATGCCATGATGTCAACAAATGCCCATGGTGGGATTATAGCGGCATGTGGTTATGTTTAGGCAACACAAGTGGATGGCAACCGATGCCAGTACGTCAGGTTTCATCCAGCCACATTCTCAAGTGGCACTGTCTGTGTGCGGATCTTTTGTTTGTGGCATGTCTGGTGGTGTGTAGTAACACCAAGAATGGTTCTGTCCAGCTGCGTTCTCAGTTGATGCCGTCCAGGGACATTTCATGTACAAGTGGTGCCACTTGAGAACACAACCAGACAAAACCTATCATGTGTGAATCATACACCACAGTGTCAGGTTGAATCGCTGACAGTAACAATGTAATATAAGGAGCACAAGGGGGCTTATAAGGTGAGTGGGGCAACAAACCCAAACAAACCCTGGACTTTCATGCTGGAGCCCGGTGTTCGCTTCCTGTATGATTGTGATGTGTCTCCTTTCCCTAAACTTAACCATCTGTGCCAGCATGTGTGTTTGTTGATGTCCCGGCATCAGTTGCCAAGTGGCTATAAACACATAACCATGTCCGGCATCATCCAACATTGTGCATTTGTTGATATTACGGAAGTGGCATCCCGAAATGTAAAGAGTACAAGGATACGGACAATGTAACATGTAGACGTGGAAATACATGGCAAAGTACAATAAGTGATGACTTGGGTGTAGCACCAGTCTACAGAGCAGTCTCTTTCCTCAGGCTGTGAGACTGCTCATCCTCTACACTCCAAGATGAAAAATCGTTTATTTTATTTGTGCAGCCTATTATATTTTCTTGTGTAACATAAAGGGACTAAAACTTGCATTTTGGCCAAACCTGTGTTGTCGAAACACAATAAATGGCTCTTGAACTTGACTAAGCATATTTTAAATAATGTTGAACTATTATTTAAAGTCATTATGTGTACACTTATGCTCTAGTGATATAAAAAAAAAAAACCACACACTTAATTTTGAGGTCATACATCCACATTCCCATATACTGTATAAAGCAACGTTTTTACGGTCTGAAGGTTATAATTAATTTTCAGAATACAATGTTTTATGGTGTGCTTGTTCCCTTTATTGCACATTTGTCCTTTTTGCCTGACCTGGGGTTGCACTGAAAACATTTCTACTCTGTGTAGACAATAGATTTTAATAAATACATTTCCTGGACCCTTTTGGGTCCAAGGCACATGGGACACAGGAGCCAATGTTAGCTTCCAGAGGGATCACCTACAACCAGCCACACCTCTCTTCTTAGCCCTTACCACTGTGATTTCACTTGGACCTCTGTCTTTCTGTTTCATGTTTTTCTGTATAAATGTATATTGGATGGCATACCTGTGAACGATGTATCATTTTAATTATTTGTAATACTGTCATTGGTTTATTTTGTAAAAACAGACAAACAAAAAAAAAAACAATAAAAAGGAAAGTAAAAAAAGAGAAGTAAGCAACAAACTGAGTTTTGTAACTGTCCCCAATAAAAAAAAACATGGTGAAATGCAGTAAACACAGCATTTAATTATTTTACATGAAATTATGTTAATAAGTACTGCTTGGATTGTGAGCATGTGATCAACAGACAAGATACTATTCCATTCTTCAGTATATATTTTCTTTATAGCAGTGCAGTTCAAAAACATCTTTGGATAAAATATCACTGATTTTTGAGTGAACACTCAATACCAAAATGCATTCACTCACATTGTGGTTTTCACACTGTGATACAAGATTTGAACACAAGAGGGAAGTAAAGAATAAAACTGCCAAGTCTTTTTCCTTTATACAAATGATACAGACTATATTTGCGGTTTATTCTTGGCCTTCAATCAAGTTTTGAAGATTCTCTGTTCTAACAGCTCTTTTAATTTTGAGCCACTGGGCCTCAGGTAGCAACATTCTATTAATTTTCTCTTATATTTTCTGGTAAGAGACAATGTAAGACAAGTCAACTCCAGGTGCCCCAAACGTTCTTAACCATCCAAATCTGCTCTGACCAGGTGTGTTCAACAATGAACTCCACTGATCATAAGTCACCTGTTAGCACAGGTAATGCCCCCTAAATACTTTTAGGCAGGTTTTGTGCTGTGACTTTGGCACATGGACAGACCGGAGATATGACACCAAAAGAGGCTGTAAGAAGAAGAACAACTTCTGCAGGAGTAAATTGATTCAGGTTTAGTGTGAAATAAAGTCAAACAAAGTAAATGTGATATCAGGGAAATGTACTGAAGTAGAAAAAGTCACGCAAAAAGGTTTAAATACATTTAACATATCCATAAATTAAAATAATTAATAGGGAAAGCAGCAAGTCCTCATGCATATATATATGAGAAGCTGAAATTATGTTGTTTTTTTTTGGGGGATTAAAAAGTACAATATTTAATTTGTATTTAAGTAATATAGAAGTTCCTCAGATTTGTACAATTGACGAGCTGTCTACTGTTCTATGCAATCTAATCCAATGGGCATTGCTAATACAAAGGGTGGCCCTCTTGTCCTTGAACATCTTGACACGTAGAGGATACAAGATCAACTTGCATAGAAGATGAAGAGTACTATAAACAATCTTGTAAGAAGCCACAACTCTGTGCTGTGTATTGGGTGTTATGTGAGGTTCCCATTTAACACTACCCTCAATCTATTTAACTGTTCTTTGCAAATCTGATGATGTCAAGGCCTAAAGCTATGAAAATGTGTTGGAGCCTGTCTTGCAAGACATGGCCATGTCAGAACACCATGGCATCTTTATTTCTTAGCTAGATCAGTTTATATAAAGGTTATGTCCAGTGTATAATAGCTGACAATCTTGAAACCCATGCAGGTGGATTTGTTGAGAGTTTTTCTGCTGGGTCAATATGCAGGTTTTGTACTGGCGGTAAATCAGAATTTCAGACAAAGTGCTTTCCAATTTAGAATACGAGACATTTATATTGTCTGCTTGGGAAAATGCTCTTTGCTCGCTTCCAAACTTCCTCTGAGGAAGGTTGCAGATCTGGAGGACCTGCTCTGCCCTTCCCCCTTTCCACACCGAAGTTCACAGCAGGAGCTGTAGCCCTACTCTCAACCCTACTCTCCAAGCTTGAACAGACTTTAGAGAAGTTATAAAGCCACAGCTAACTTTTCAAGCCAAAAGAAGAACAGAACTGAGATAGCACTGAACTGCTGTCTCTGTAGAGGCACCAGGACTGGCCAGCCTCCTCCTGAATCCTTGGAACTGCACAGAAGTGACTGAACCGAAACCCTCTTTTCTTCAGTCAGCAACCCAAAGAACTCTTCTCCCACACCTGGATTGGCAAGTAACATCTGGGCATAGCATTAGGACAAAAGTACAGACCAGGCAAGACTGTTAACTTTGTCTTGATCTCTTTGTTATTAGGTTATTGGTTGGTTTGGATTTAGTTTGTCCATGTCTCACACAGACAGCGTCTTGCACGAAACTACCTTATTAACCAAGGTTGCTTATATACACATTAGATTCATATATACACTCATAAATTGGCTCTCAACAGAAGCACAAAGAGAAGGAACCTAAAGTTCCCGCCTTGTCTTTTTTTTCTTTGTCTGACCAACCACATGGTCAGCTAAAGTCTTCTCCGCTCTGCAGCCATCTTTGATCCAGCATCTTGAATCTGGCATCTTGTTATAGCTTCTGTTGTTAGGTAATCCACCTCTGCCTCTTGGTGTGTTCAAGCTCACACCGACACACACCTTCTCTTTGTTTCTCTCTCTCTCTCTCTCTCTCTCTCTCTCTCTCTCACACACACACACACACACACACACACACAAACATTTATACATCCACACTTGTATATATAGTTGTATATATTAGTAGTTAGGATTCATTGTGTGTTTGTTTTGTTTTGCTTTCTTTTTGGAATGAATGTTTTTGAAGTCATCCTAGCTGTCTGCTTGATATTGTACAAAAGTGAGTAAATCACCAACTACTGTGTCAAGAGCTCCGAAATCTGTCACCCTTTACTGTGGTGGTTTTGGTTATAATTATATATTTAATTATGAATAGAGACCCAAATTGACAGTTTAGTGTATTTTATGAGACTGATTTTATTGATCAGCTATCATTTTCCCTTTCCTGGAATGGTGCTCCACAAGGTGATTTCATGTAAATTACATCACATTATTTAACCTAATAAATAATTATTTTTAATAATCACTATTTCTTATAGCCGTACTTAAACAATTGGTGACCCTTGCATGAGGCCTAATCACACAGGGTTGCCCTGTGTTAAAGCCAAATACCTACACCCTTAGCCACAAAATGAACTGGGCTGGTGAGCGCTGCTTCAAATTCCTTCAACTTGCGAACCAGTTTGCTTTTTCACGAGCTTGATAGCCATAATAGAGCCATGCGATAACATGACTTCATACATCTCTGCTTTCCTTGCAATGCTCATACTATCCTTATCTAATAACAACAATGGTGGACAATATTGTCTCGTTGCATGTGTTGCTGGCTTTGCAAGCTTACATTGACATCCAAACACGGCTGGTCCAACACATTTATGCTGCTCATGATTGCTATGAACAGTGTGTGCAGCTAAGAAGAAAGATAATTATCTGACATGTTTTGTTTCCTGTTTACACTGAACATAAGATGTTAATGTTATACTGTTCGCCTTAGCCTTTAACTAGCCACCTAATATATACACTGTTATCAATTACAGTGCTGTTGAACACATCTAATAAATGGATGACTTTCTGGCTTCCTGAAATTATTATTTTATCTGTGCAGATAGTCCTGCATTTAATGGCAATACTAAGGTCAACTGCTGTCTGGTCACACCAGTGACGTCAGTACTGGTGGGACACAATTGTTCCGGAGTTTAGTACTCTACAACTCATGCAGAATTTCAACTTGTCCTGAGAGTTATTTGAGTACATCTACGGTTGAGTCAGGCATGTCATGGTAAAGGAACACAAATTACCGCTTGTGTGTCCCTATCTGAAAGTGGGTCACAGTTGCCATCTAGAAGCTGGTTACCAGCAGTGAATACAGGACCATCAGCGTTTAATTGTGTTCAGGACTTCTACAACCAAGTCATCAACGTTTTGCTTTAAGCTTACATGACATGCCCTGATACTAAAAAAATGATAGAAAAGGTCACTTTTATTCATATTTGTTGAACAGTGCCACACTGTGTTGGTGCAATAGATGGAAGTCACATCCCAATAATTGCTCCAGAAGACTATAATTGAGACTACTTCAACCACAAAATATGGCATTCCATTATTTTGCAAGTAGCTGTGGACAGTAAAGGTTTCTAGGGCCGAAATTAATCATTGGATAATTCGAGTAACTTGATCACCAAATGAAAAGCATTGAGGCAAATTATTTGCCTCAAGGCCTTGTTTAAATCTGGACAACTCTGCAGCACACTGTGTTTCGCACGGATGGTTATTTCTGGTGCTTCCACTTTTGCTGTTGCTGTTATGTCGATGCAAGGCGCGGACTGCAAAAAACATGAAGGAAGATGAAGAAGAAAATAGTCGGGGGCAAAAGCAAGAGACACCGCAGAGGAAAAGACAAACAAGGTCCAAAGTGTGGGACCACTACAAGTTGAAATGAAAAGAAAACACAGTGCAGTGTATCTATTGTAAAACAGAATTAGCTTACCACAATAGCATGTTGTCAGTGCTGCAGCACCTCATCTGAAAACATCCAGTCTACCTAGTAAACAAGGTAACCTTAACAAGACGTAAGCAGGAGCATTTAATTTGCAGTGATCTGGAAAAATGTAGAGTTATGAAGCTTGGCACCATAACTAGAAAAGATGTCCTCATGCTTCAGTTGAAATTTAATCATTATTGGCCACATGGAGCTGCAATAATTGCAGCAAGTTTAGAAAGACCAAGCTCCTGGCTACAAGCCACACTGTAAGACATAGATCATAATAAACTCGGGTAGGACATCAAGATTGATGTGTGCAGACTGTAGGATCACAACACCCACTGAACTACAAGATACGACCTATGTACTCACCCTCATCACCCCCGCTGATACATCCAACCACAGCTGAGTCATCCGAGAACTTCTGGAGATGACAGGTCTCAGTGCAGTAGCTGAAGTCTGTGGTGTAGAGGGTGAAGAGGAAGGGAGAGAGGACAGTCCCCTGTGGAACCCCTTTGTTACTGACCACTCTGTCTAACACACAGTGTCGCAGGCGCACAAACTGTGGTCTGCCAGTCAGATAGTCCACAATCCAGGACACAAGGGGGGAATCCACCTGCATCGCTGTCAGCTTCCCACCCAGTAGAGCTGGACGGATGGTGTTGAATGTACTGGAGAAGTCAAGAAACATGACTCTCACAGTGCTCGCTGGCTGGTCCAGGTGGGTGTAGACACGGTTGAGCAGGAAGATGATGGCATCCTCAACTCCGAGTTGGGGCTGGTAGGCGAACTGTAGAGGATCAAAGTGTGGTTTGACCAGGGGCCAAAGCTGCTCCAAGACAAGTCTCTCCAGGGTCTTCATGATGTGGGAGGTCAGGACGCGGCATCTTCAGCACAGGAATGAGGCAAGACATCTTCCACAGCACAGGGACCCTCTGCAAACTCAGGCTCATGCTGAAGACATGATGGAGTACTCCATGGAGCTGGGTGGCACAGGCTTTGAGCACCCTGGGGGTCACACCATCAGGACCCGCAGCCTTGCCTGAGTGGAGTCTCACCAGCTGTCTCCTCACATCGTCAGCTGTGATGTTCACTGTAGGAGTGACCAGCAGGGGGGAGGGGTTGAGTCTCTCTGTTTTACGGTGAAGTGTGTCTGGAAACCCTGGGAGGAGGTGTAAAGATGGCTCTCAGGAGGAGGAGGGGAGGAGATTGGGCAGCCAGCAGTGGTGTTGATAGCATGTGGGGCAGGGGCCACAGTGTCAAATCTGTTGAAAAACAGGTTGAGTTCATTGGCCCTGTCCATGCTGCCTTCAACTCGTCTGACCTGAAACCAGTGATGGTCCTCATCCCTCTCCAGACCTCTCTGGTGTTGTTCTGCTGAAGCCTCGACTCCAGCTTCCTCCTGTACTCCTCCTTAGCCTCTCTGATCTTGACCTTCAGGCATCTCTGTACTATTCTCACCTCCTCCCTGTTGCCATCTCTGAAGGTCCTCTTCTTCTTGTTCAGGATTGCTTTGATGTCCTTCGTTACCCACGGCTTGTTGTTTGGGTAACAATGAACGGTCTTAGTTGGGACGATGGAGTCCACACAGAAGTTGATGTAGTCTGTGATGCACTCTGTGAGCTCATTGATGTCCTTCCCGTTTGGCTCACAGAGTGTCTGCCAATCTGTGGTCTCAAAACATCCCTGCAATGTCTCATAAGCCTCCTCTGACCACCTCCTCACTGTCCTTGTGGTCGCAGGCTGGTTCTTTGCTCTATGCTTCGTGCATTATCTGTGTTGGTTTAAATAAACGTCATTACCAACTAGTCCTGTTTACCGATGTACTGCATCTGGGTCCACACCACACCCGTTACAGTGCGGACTATTCAGGGCCTGAAAGCTCCGTCAACTACTGCCTCTTACACATCGAAGTGGTCCGCTTTTCAGCGCTGATGTTTGGAGAGGGGCACAGATCCCACATTGTGCCCTCTGTCTCTGGTGTTGACTTTCTTCCAGCTGTTATTGAATAGAAATCTGGCTCAGTTTACTGAGAGAACTGGTTAAGCGCTTTCTTAAAGAAGTCAGAAAACAGCGACCTGTCATACACTCCTTGGCACCGCAGTGGGATTTAACCCTGGTTCTGAGTGTGCCAGGGAATCCCCCTTTTAAACCATTAATGCAAATTTTTGTCAAATTGCTATCTTTGAAGACAGCTCTTCTTAAGAAACGATGTTACTGCAATCACTCTCCCTCTCATAACTGCCTTACAGGCATCCCAAAGTATGGGCGTGGAAACTTCCCCATTATCATTAAATTCGAAATATTCCAGAATTTCTCTTGCAAATTGTTCTGTCCTATCGTTGTTGAGAACACTCGGGTTTAATTTCCAGTGAGTGAGCTTCCTTCTGTAGGTCATATTCAAGGTTAGATAAAGTGGGCAGTGATCTCAAAGATCCATTGCTCCAATATGACAGTCTTGTATTTTGCTCCTATCTGTTCCAAATATTAGAAAATAATCAATTCTAGAATATGTTGAGTGAGGGGATGAATAGAAGGTATAGTCTTTGACTGATGGGTTAAAATGTCTCCAAACATCAATTAGTCCTAATTCTGATAATAGTAAGTTAATTTTCTTTGTTATCTTTTGAGGGCGAGATTTTCTCAATGCTGTTGAGTCAAGATTTGGGTTAAGCGTGATATAAAAGTCACCTGCGCATATTAACGTCCCCTGTGCTTCTGTTGCGATCCTTTCAATTACTTGATGGTAGAAGTTTGGTTCTGAATCAGGAGGAATATATACATTATATAGGGTACATAAATTTCCATCCACTTTCCCACGAATCATTATGAATCTACCTTCTCTGTCTTTGATAGTAGACATATGTTCTTATGTCACCTTTCCTGAAATTAATATTACTACTCCCCTAGTATGTTTAGATCTATTAGATGAGGAGAAGGCATATTTAAACCCCTGTCTTTTGAGTTTTTCATGTTCAGTTTCCATCAAGTGGGTTTCTTGCAGAAATGCGATTTCTATGTTTTCTCTTTTAAGTTTAAGTAGGATTTTACGTTGTTTGACTGGGCTACGGAGCCCATTCACATTTAAGAACATTACTTTCATTGTCTGGTCTCTATATGTAGTCTTTTACCACTGAAGTTGCATGAAGCCATTACCTTAAACAAGAGTAGGATTCCCTTGTCGAAAAAAACAAAAAAACAAACAAAAAACACTCCCCTGTTTGAACATAGAACAAAAACACGAACTTCCTGTAACTGAGGGACCTTTGTCCCTCTAATGTCCCGGTTGGTGGGTGGAGGGAAAAACCCCTCCTGGCTGGCTGGGGACCTCCTTAGTGGTGTAGTGACTGATCTGGTGCACCCCATGTCCACTAATTAGTCCAACATTAGAATTCCGTCCAGACAGTTGTTTACAATAATTTCAACAGTATATGTATTAAAAGTAAAGAGAGAGAGGGTAAAAGTAAAAAAGAAAAAAATCACCTCACTTGTTTTCCAGTCCACTCACACCATGTTGTTTTTCATTGGATTTTGGTGTTATGCATTAGGATGATGATCTTCTAAACTCCTGGAGTTTTTCTTTCACTCGGGTTTGCATCTGTTTTCCACCGTCGGCCACTCGTTGCCACGGAGACGCATTCAGTAGCCTCTTCTCCAAGTTGAGGAGATCCTGGATCCTCTCTGACAGCGGGCACCTCAATCCCCCGTGCCCGCAGCTCTTCTGCAGCTTGATGTGCGTCCTCGTAGGTCCGTGGGCCGGAGCTCCAGTGGATTCCGGATCCTCGTGAATGGGGTCTGGAAATGAATGCCTTTTTCTTTCAGCGCTTTTTTAATTCCCCCGTAGGCTCTGCGTTTTTCCATCACTTCGTATGCATAATCATGATCAAAGAAAATCGGTTTGTTGTTGATAAGGATTTTCTTTTTCCAAGCCAGCTTCAATACCGTTTCTTTTACATCATACTGCTGAAAGTTTATCACAATGGACCGAGGTGTAACATCAGGTCCCGGTTTCTGGGTCAGAGCTCTGCGAGCACACTGAATCTGCAGGGACATACCATCGGGGAGGAGCAGCTCCGTGGTCAGCAGGTTTCCCATATACTTTATCATTGAGTCACCCTCCGAGCCCTCCGGTACACCGTAGACTCGGATGTTATTCCTTCTCGACCTGCTTTCCAAATCGGTGACTTTCTCTTGCAGCCTGCGTTGCTCTTTCAGTAGACTCAGTAGGGCCTCATTTGCAGCAGCGCCGCTTGTTTCCATGTACGAAATACACTCCTCCGCCTCGGCAATCGCCTGGTCGTGACCCTGGAGCCTGATACCGACTTCAGTTAGCTTCTGGTTTAGCTCGTGTCTCAGCGCCGCTAGCTCATCTTTTAAGTCTTTCTTTATGTCTCCCTTGAGATTGGAGATAGCTGAGCGAATGTCTTTTTTAAAGTCGCGGATGTTGCTTGCTATAGAAGACAATTTCTGTAACACATCTTCGTTGGCTTCAGTGCAACCTCCGCTAGCTAACAGGTCACCATTTTCTTCGTCAGCCGGCTCCATTTGTTTTCCGTTTTCGGGCATTTCTTGCTCAGTTACCCTCGTTGTACGGTTCGAGTTGGCTTTCTTTTTGGCTCCCCCCATTTATTCCTCGCTCATTCGGGGGTTTTCAAGTTAAAATCTTGGAGTTTGGGGGTATTTTCAATACTGACTGAAGCGGAGCAATTAACTAAGCGTCTATCCCGAGCATGGCTTGACCGGAAGTCCTCAGTGCTTTTTCAAAGAAATCAAACTAATGCTCTCAAGGTATCTGAGTGTGAGCTCTCCTCTCTCATTTTTAATATACTTCAGTGAATTTGTTCAGTGGGTCATGTACTGTTGATTGCATCTTTGTAAATTATTTTTTCATACTCTCCTCTGTCTGTCTGTCTGTTTGTTTGTCTGTCTTTGTGCATGAGTCTGGCTGCCTGTTGTAGTGCCACGTGACTGGAATATCACCATTTGATGAGGTCACTGAGTCCTTTTTCATGTAGAAAACCCCTTCTGGTCTCATGTGACTCACACATATAGACACACACACACACACACACACACACACACACACACGCACGCACACACACACTCAGACTTGACAATGATGTCTTGTGACTCTTGGGTACAGCTGTGCTACAGAGGAATCAGGATAAAATGGAAGTCTTCTTCTTTGCATTGGACAAAATGTTTTCAGGGTGTTACAGTGCATCAATTCCAAAACACATGGCTTGGTTTATATTTCTTGGTTTAAAAATGCAATGTTTATTAACCATGGCAGTTACTTTTTTTTATGTTTAGCCTTTAAGTTAAAATAGTCATATAATAATCATAATAGTATCACCTTTGGTCTCGAATATGTTGAAAAATGTCAGTTCAATTTCAATTTCAGTCTCATTTATAAAGCCCAGTATTACAAATCAAAATTTGCCTCAGAGGGCTTAACAACATACAACATTACTCTCTCCTTGGAGTAAAGTTACAGTAATCCATATCAAAAAATGATATATAGAAAGAGAAAGAAAGAGAAAGAGCTCACATTGCCTTTTTATTTACTACTTTACTCTTTTGTTTTGCTTTTGTTGTTGTTTTAATTGACTCCTATAATTTTGAATTACTAAATTGTTGTTGATTGTTTCTTTATTGACCCTTAACATTTTATAATTTCTTAGAAAGCAGATATATAATACACAAGTAAACACACACTTACACAAATACGCTCACGCAAAGGTGGTGCTATAGCCATATCACAAATTTGTATAGGACCTGTTCAGCCGCACTCAAGAATGTCAGTAGCCTATTTTCCTTTTTGCACAAAGAAATATGTTAATGTTAATAGCAAGGCATTCATTCTGTTTCCATTTTAATTCCTTGCTACTTGCTTGTGCCACACATGACCCAAATGGCGTTTGTTTGTGGACAGGGCCGGGGATGTGGTGCTCATATCCTTAGCTGACCTTATGTAAATGATGGATCGGTTTGTGATAAAGAAAAAAGTGCAGGTTGGAGTTGGAAATGCAGTGCCAATAACAGAGGGGGACGAAGAATAAGAGGGGAATAAGGGAGATGTAATTTTAAATGTAATGACATGTAAGAATGTATGTAAAGAGTCTCGAATGGGTTTTAGTGTAATTTATCACCATTGATTTATATGATTCTCTCCTCTGCTGTCTGTCAGGGCAGTTAGTTTTCAAGTTATTTTACTGCAGAATTTTTAAATAAGTATGCACTGTAGACATCATATGTGTACAATGTGATGCACATCTGCTAATTAAATCCATTATTGTTGCCGTCAATCTTGCGGGACATCTGATCTTAATTAAAAATCAGACACAAACCTTATGAGGATTATGTTTGAGAATGTTTTTTTGGTCTGCGTCTTGACTGAGCCCACAAATATTTTTGAAACAGAAACAAAATTGCTGAAATTGTGATGAGCATGGTTAACTGGGAAAATACCTCTCATCATTGCTGCACTGTGAATATATTCCTTTCATATCTGATGTTGTGAAAGCAGTGCGCAGCATGTGTATTGTTATACAAGTTATTTTTGTTTGCAATACAAATGTAATCATGGATGATGATAGTTCATTTTACAGTGGTGCGCTCAATTAAAAGAGCTATATGTATTGCCCCTCTTATTGTGGCTGCATTTAGGATATCATAAAAAAAAAATTCTGATGTCGTGATTGCCATTTCAGCTGAAACAGTAGTACATTGCAAATGTGAAGTTGTTTGATTATGCGTATGGGCACAGGTCCATTATTGTTGTAATTTAATAACTGTGGCAGCGCAAGTGCTGTCCAGTGCTGAAGTCGTTCACATCAGCACTTGAAAGACATTTTTGTCTTTGCATTAAGGTCACTTGTGCTGGGCCTACAGATATTCTGTTGAATATTAATACACCAACTCATATTAAAAACACATCTGAAGTGATCATAAAAATAAATACCTTCATTATGTCATGAAAATGAGCTATTTTCTCAGCTCCCTGACATATTGGTCAAGCCACAAACTTGCACAAGCAGAGAAAAAATCCTGGCTCTGTCCCTGCAGCGAATTAGTGATATGCAGTAATAGAACATAGATGCGTGCAAATGAAGGGAAAGCGATAGAGGAGCTCAGTGTATCATAAGTCCCCTGGCAGACTAGGCCTATCTTAGGAGGTGTGAGCTTTATCAAAGAAGAAAGTCTTATGTCTAGTCTTCAATGTGGACACGATGTCTGGCTCCTGGACTGACACTGGAAGAATTTTACACAAAAGAGGAGCCTGATAGTTAAAGTCCCTGGCTCCCATTCTACTTTTGAAGGCTCTGCAGGAACCTCAAGTAACCCTGCATTCTCAGAGCGCAGTGCTTTGTTAAGATAATGGGGTACTATAAGCTCTCTAGGATATGACAGAGCTTGACCACAGCTTTGTACGTGAGGATGAGATTTCTATTTGTTAAAGGGTTATAGCTCAGCAATAAAGCCCACACAGGTAGCTTCCATTCATATGCTACAGGAAATGCCAGCCATAATAGACAGCACCTCAAAAAATGTGGTATGCTTTAACAGTACTACAGCGACTAGGGGTGAATTACTAACTAGGTACACAATTTACTCAGGGGGCCTTACAACTCTTACTGTGTGTTAGCTGGTTAGTGCTAACTAAATTGAAAATTTGTTTGGGAATACACACCAATCCTGAACCAGCCCTAATTATAAGCTTTATCAAAGGGGAAAGTCTTAAATCGACTCTCACACGTGGAGATGGTGTCTGCCTCCCGAACCAAAACTGGAAGATGGCTCCATAAAAGAGGAGCCTGATAGCTGGAGGCACAGGCTCCCATTCTACTTTTGGAGACTTAAGGAACCACAAGTAACCCTGCATTATTTAGAGCACAGCGCTCTAGTAGTATAACAGGGAAATATGAGCTCTAAAGATACGACAGAGCCTGACCATTCAGAGCTTTGTAAGTGAGGAGAAGGATTTTATATTCAATTCTGGATTTTACAGGGAGCAAGTGCAGAGAAGCTAAAACAGGATAAATATTATCCCTTTTCTTGGTTCACATTAGTACATGTGTCATAGAATTCTGGACCAGTAGGAGAGTCTTTAGAGACTTCATTATGCATTCTTATCTTCCCAAAAGTTCTACTTTGGATCTCAAGATTGATCCCTTAAATTAACAAAACAGCAATGCAAACAAACATTTTAGATACGGGAGACACGCCACTCTTGTGGCCTTCATCTATCTATGTTCACCTGGATGGCTAAACAAACACTCCAAAACTGGATCAAAACTCAGGCAAAGCTACATACATAATCTGCCTTTTACTCTCTAGAGATATCCATCCATGCCCCGGCCTGGTATACACAGATGGCTATAGCTGCAAATCCACAGCAACATTAGGAAAGGAATAAGGAAAATTCCAGTGATGGAACTACAGCCTGGCACAACACCATTCTCCCTTGGGAGTGCACATTCCACACTGCTCAGTTAACACCTGACTGTGAGCAATCAAATCTGGCTGGTAGTCTCTGCTGCCTGTTTTCAGCAGCCATGGGTTGGTGTGCCGGGCAGTGCGGTGCTGGTGAGGTGCTTGGAGGTCAGCTTGCAACCGGTGTCATGGGACCACAGTCATCGTCAGGTGGGTGGCAGAGGAGTACGGGCTCGGTCAGAGTCTGGACAGTGCAGCAGGGGCACTCTGAGCCTTGCCTTGCATGTTTTTGATCCAACCAAACAAAACCTTGTGTAACAAAAACAAATGCTGACAATCGCAGCAGGAAGATGATAAATCCAGCTATCACAAAAAAAGGACATTTAGAGTATTTCAGATGTCCGGAGTACTGGCACCAGGCTAGAGTGTTTCTTAAACATATGGGGTATGCAGTCAAAAAGTCATCAAATTCTCCGTCTCCTAACTGACTCTAATCTTAACTTCCTCTGCTTATCTGAATCCTGGCTTCATGAATATTCACCTTCTACAGCCCTGATGGTACCTGGCTATGCCATTTACAGAAGGGATAGGATAGGCTCAAAGGGAGGTGGGGTCATGATTTATACCAAAAACACTTTTGACTGCTATGAAATCCAGTGGTCAAATGATAATGGACTCAGATGTATTGCTTTAAATGTAAATTGGCAGACATTGACACATTGACATTTGGCAGACCTCACAAACTTTGCATCAGCCTTCAGCAAATCTGTCAGGGGTACAAATACTGTGGGAAAGTTCTCACAGAAAACACGATAGATCCCAACCAACCCCTAGAACCACATGAGTTTCTTTTAGTTGTAGGTACAGGATACTGCATGATGGCCTGAACTTTTGCATCCACTGGACGTACCTGCCCCTCTCCAACCATCTGGTCAAGGTATGTCACCGCCAACCTGGCAAACACTTGGCCAGGTTGAAGGTGAGATGTGCCTTAGCCGTGCGGCTGAACAGAGCACTGATGCGTTGGATGTGATCATCCTATGTGTCACTACACACAGCAACATCATCCAGGTAAACAGCGCAACCCTCAAGACCAGCAACCACCAGGTTCATGAGGCGCTGGAACGTTGCAAGGGCATTGCAAAGGCCAGCAACTCATTACAGTGTACACAAACAAGCCAAAGGTTTCACAAAGGCAGATATGTGCTCTAGCTGTCAAAGGGTTTGACTTGTAAGGGTACCTGCCAGTACCCTTACAAGTCAAACTTGCTAACAAACTTAGCAGAACCAACCAGATCAGTGCAGTCCTCCATGCGGGGCAAGGGGAAGGAATCCACCTTGGTGACCTTGTTAACCTTACGGTAGTCATTATCGTGGAGACCCATCGGACTTACGAACCAACAAGCTAGGTGAGGCCTAACTGGTGGAAGATAGTACTCCAATCTGGTTATCTAACATATGCTGAACCTCAGCTTCCAGTACCCTGCGCTTGTCTGCTGAACAGCACTAAAAAAACGCTGCTTAATAAGAAGGACTGGTACCAACATCAATGTCATGCTTGATAAGAGTTGTACGTGCAGGTGTATCGCCAAACAACATTGGGAACTTTATGATCGACTCTATTAGCTCAGTTCTCTGTGACACAGGCAAATGACACAACAAACTGTCCAACTGACATAATGGTTAGACACCCCTACTCCTACCAGAAATCTCCATGATGACACTACAGAGGCATCACATTTTTGAGGGACTCCATTGAAATAGCAGAGGCCTTTAATCACCGCTTTGTTGATTCTGGGGCTGATACTGAGTTCTTCAATTAACCAGTATAGAGTGTCAGCAACTATAGCAGAACCTCATTTTGCCATAGAAAACATTTCTGAGCCAGAAGTCATGAAAATCATCAGGTCCTTCAAACCTTCCAGAGCCAGGGATGTGTTTGGGATGGACACAACTATGCTCAAATACCTCTGTTCAGCATTAAGTTATCCAATTACTTCAATCATTAACCTTTCAATATCCCTTGATCAGTTCCCAAACCTCTGAAAATCTGCAATTGTCACTCCAGTCTTTAAGAAAAAAAGACTTCTTCTGTCTAGTGTCAGATCGCAGGAAAGTGAAGAGGATGAGATGTGATTTTGGCTCATTCAGCGATGGGAGATCTAGGACTGCTCTGTGCACATCTTCACAGAGACATCGTTAACATCGTGGATCAAGCTGTTGTACGGGATGGATGGATGATGCAAGTTCACAAAATGCACTGCAGGAATTGAACAATGCTATCAGCAGCAACATCACCAAGTAACCGGAAGGAATTTTCAGTGTAGCTGGTGATTTTAATTAGTGCACTATAGTGCAATAGAATAAACAGATTACTGACAACGAAAGTTCAAAATGCTCGGGTGTCACGTGACACATGGAGGCCTCCAATAGTTCCCGGAAGTGTCTGGCTGGCCATTTGAATACATTATACAGAGAGAAGAAACTGATTTTCGCTAAATAGCAGTCAATAACCGCATTGATTTACAATATACACGAAGCATATCATATGTAATTTCATTATTATATTGTTTTTTAAAGTAAAACATGCTTATATTTAAAGATTAATGTTAACAGCCAGGGTTAGATTAGACTGATTACTTTCACACTCGGGAGATTCACACATTTCAGCAGCTCAAGAGTCAGATGCAACAGAAAAAAATTGACTGAGTGCTAAATAAGGGTTAAATATGATTAAAATACAAAAAATAAAATATATTACTATAGCCTTCTGCATTTTTAAAACCCGCTTCAAAATAGTTCCTCCAGCACCCAGTACTCCTATTATAAGTTACCAATATACAATAACAAGATTACATATATAACACCATAACAAAAAATAATATAATACAGTAGTGTAACAATGTCAGTGTTTAGAATAATTCCCCATTAAGCCTAGTGTGTTTTATTTTTCTAAATGATTTACCCTGTGATCTCATTCAGGTCTTTCAGCTTCCCTCCTTGTGCCATCAATGGAAAATCATCTGAGCTGTAACATAATAAAAACAAATGGAGTCAACAGAATCACAAAGCTAAAAACATTTACCCTTAAATTACATTTCTGTTTACAGTAATGGTTTTTTTTACATTCTGTTTAGATGTCTATATGCACTCTTAATCCATATCAATACAATCAGTACCATAAAATAGCACTCTGCTATCAAGCACCACATTATCTCTACATGTAAGTCACCCTGACCTGTAAAATAAATCACACAAGCCTTTTCTCCCCTTTAACTCCTTAATGTTAGAAATTACTCAAGAGCAGGACATTTTAAACCAACAGGCTGTTAGTGCTAACAATATGTGTTCAGTATATACAGTACATTGTATTAACATTAGCTTACTCTGTTAGCATATCTGTTATTGCTTCGTAAATCTACTAATTTAGTGGCAGATAATCCAATATCATGCTTTAATGCACATGTTAATTTAGCTAAAATATGCTGATAATATAAAGAACGATTCTTTAGACATCTTGCCCTGTTAAAGCCAATCACAAATGGTCTTCTCTGCTGTAACTCCATTGCGCCGCTAGCAGTTAATGCTACTTCCAGGACCTACTTAGATGCTCCCCATTCCGCCATTGCTATGAAAAAAACGGTCCATTGGAGCGAATGGAGATGACACGACTCTCTCTTAAAGGGCTCTGGTTTTAATCAACTCAACCTTCAACTCAAAAGATGTAGCAGTATCAATGATAATTGTAATTGTAATAAAATAAACTTTGTTTAAAAAATGTACATCAATGACTTTCCACTTGCTTGTCCTGAACTTGAAACCCTGATGTATGCTGACGATATAATTCTATTTGCACACGGTAGAACTAAAGTAGATGTTGCGGCTAAGCTCACCAGTTAGATGGTGCAGGTCACAAAAATGGCTGAAAGATTGCTGCCTCCAACTGAATATGTCTAAAATGGTTGGCATGTTCTTCTACAAAATCAATAGATCTGACAGTGATCCCCATACCTGTGTAGCAGGTGAAAAATTGCAACTTGTGACTGAATTTATATAACATGGGACTTTAAATGATTCTAACCTTTCATTTGAGTCACATGTTAAAAGAACCTGTAAAAGGGTCTGAATTTATCTTGCAAATTTTTGATACATTAGAAATTAATTGTCTACAGAAGCTGCCAAGATGCTTCTACACTCCATGATTTTTACTCATCTGAATTACTGCGCTGTAAAGAATTTTGCTGTAAAATAACAGTAAAATACTGGCAGCAGGGACGCCAGTATTTTCCTGTTATTTTACAATGCACCTACTGTAATTTATTTTAACAGTATAGTACTGTATTTTGAATTACAGTATATTACCATAGGATAACAGTGGGTAGTGTGGTAATTTTACAGCGCATCTGCTGTTATTTATTTTAACAGTATACCACTGTATTTTGGATTACAGTACATGACAGTAGGATAACTGTGTTATGGTAATTTTACAGTATACACCAGTTTATTCAAGAAGAATATTAAATCTGCTATTTTGCATTTAATTCCTATAAATCCCCACAAATTAAAAAAGTAGCTTATAACATCATACAGGACCGTTGAAATTCTGGACTGAACAGCAAGTCAATCTGGACCCATGTCCATCCATACCTCATGTTTATCATGACAGCAGATAACATCCACAAGTCCTACAATTGACATGCAAGACATGACTTTTATTGTATTTTACTTAAATTATGTACCTTCTTGTGCTTGTGCTTCTACCTTAAGCCTATCACAAAGGCATCCAGCAACATGCATCCACCACTATTCGCCTGTCTGTGCCAACTGAAGAAAAGTAGCAGTTATGCTAGCGGAGGAGACTGAGGAGAGTAACACAGAGTGAACAATGCAACAACCACTCACTCTGATGCTGTTCTCAAGAATCAAGAACTGACAGAGTACAGAGCACTCACACTAACGCCGCTTCCCAGAATAATCATAAGTGAACTGATTTAATGTTGATTAAATGCTATTGCCAATCAATCCTGAACTCTGACCTTAAATAAAAATCAGATTAGACCTTTAAGTAGCAAGTTTGAGAACCCCAGGTATAAAACACAAGAGAATATATATTCCATTACATTGCTGTACTTTAATACAAATCCTCAGCAGAGTTTGTAATACTAATAACATTTAGAACATTTGTACCTATTTGGAAGAAACTGTACATAATAATAAAATCCTTAATGACAGGCTTTACTAATTAGTGTAACTTCAGACACTGCATTAAAATAGCATCAAGAGCAGTATAACAGAACAGTCTAGCTTGTAAACAAGTCTATTGCACATGTAGATGTGAACAATAACAATGAAAGTGGAGAAAGATAAGAGAAGGAGAAAGACAGAGCAAACAGTGAGAGTACTTGACTTCAGTATTTGGCTGGTATCCTCAATCACCGATGGCTAGTGCCTGTAAAACAAACAAACAAATATTTAGCAACACAACGTCACTGGTAAAATATAAAAATGTGAAACAGACTAATGGAGGGAGGGAAAGAAACATAAGTATGAAGGGAGAGAAAAGGGCCAGAGCAATAAAGTGTTCAAGGGAGAGAGAAAATAAAAGGTGTGAAGAAGAGAGAACAGCAAGAGACAGAAAGGAGAGAGGGTGGTTAGTTGGCATTACTACAATGGAGTATGATAAAATGTGTTTAACATGGTTTTAATGTTGCTTCTGAGAAGAACACACCAACACACCACACCTTTACATCTGATGAAATACTGGCGAGTCCAGGTCCTCACTTCCTTTTGATGATCCTCCCGTTCCTTCCTGTTTTTGGTTGTACGGTCAGCTCTATAATAGCACAAATAAACACAAGTTAATCTTCACACTGTAATTGCAGATTAACTGTAATAATGCATGTTCATTTAAATAAATGGCAGTTAAGTCATTGTCTTTCACTGAACAGTAACAAAAGTCATTTGTTACTGGAGTAACAAAGAAGTGAAAGCCCTTGCATTTGTGACGAGAAGCCTATTCATATGAACAGGGTATTTTCCCAGGAAATTTTCACAGACTGCGCACAGGTAGTGTGTTTTAACGTTACCCATGGATGTATAAATGAAGAACAGTTCTACCTCACTCAGCAGTTGGTCTACAAAACAAGGTAGACAGAGCTAACGCAACAGACTTCAAATTGCTGTGTTGCGGCCTGGCCTACTGTTTTTTTTCGGCAAGCACAAAATCACACAAGAAACACTGTTTGGATCCTCAGGTCGAGTGAGGTCCAAAATTACAGTTTATCACCACAGGTGCCACCACAGAGAATGAAATGCAGATCTTCGAGATAGTTACCTTTACTGTCTATTTTTTAGCTGGCTTCAGTTGAGTCTAAGGATACCCTAACGTTACCTTATTTACAGAACTATTTCATGAAAGGCTGAAAATCTGATGTACTGTTAACAGGCTGGCCTATATTTGTCAGAACCTTTAAATGAAATTGAATGAGTAAGTGATAAGATGCTAACACACCTTACAAAGGTCAGAAACAACACCAGATTGCTAACATTAGCTAACTGAGTTCAAGCTTGCTAAGTTACAGAGCTTGCTTTGCCAATTTTAGCAGCCTGACCAGGTGAAACAGACCCAATGAAATAGGCTATTATTTATAATGTCAACTGTTTAATAATCATGCAGATAAAACAAGACTAGACACTGACAGTTTTTGGAGATAAAAACAACTTTACCTCTTTGGTGAAGTCCACATGGACTGCTCGGAATGATGAAGAAGCTGTGCTGTCCAAAGTCAGGTTCAGGAATATCCTGTCACATCTTGCCATTCAAAAATGACTTGAGTAATGTGAAAAGTTTGATTAATAAAGAAGTGGTATCATCAAAACAGAAACAAAAGCTCACAATTATTAGTAAGATGCTGATGGATAGTGACAAGACTTGTGAAGGCATGTGGTGCCTATCTCCACCGCTTGACAGAAAATACTGTTTTATACTGTTAAATTACAGTTTGTTATTCTTAACCAAGCATTAACTGTTAATTTACATGTGGGGATGAATATTTAACAGTAGTTTACAATTTTTTAAAAAAATACAGTAAGATACTGTTCTAACATCAGAAATTTACAGCAATCCATAGTTTTATGCTGTTAAATTACAGTTATCTACTGTTACTGTTAATTTACACGCTGTGGATGAATATTTAACAGTATTTTACAATTATTATAAAAAACAGTAAGATACTGTTGTAAATTCACCGTAAATTTACAGAAATTCGTTACAGTGTGTGTAACAACTTGGTCACAGGCCAATCATACCACATTGAAACCATTTGAATCAATATACAAACAAGCCCTCAAAATACTAGATTAAATGTCAAAGCACATCCATCATTGTCCAATTGAAAAAAAAAATAAGATCTTAAATTGGGATGACCAACTAAAATATGCAAATATGTGCTTGGTTTACAAAGTCACCTATGATTTGGCTCCACAATCAACTGAAGGCTACATCAGCAGAAGAACTAACAATCGTATTACTCGGGGGTCCGCAAGAGGAGATTGTATTAACCCATTGTGGAAAAGTGCTTTTAGCCAGTGAGCCTGGTCCGTCAGAGGCTCTAGAGAGCGGAATGGAATTCCAATGCACATCACAGAACTTAACACTTACAGATCTTTCAGTAAACAGTTTAAAAAATAAATGAATGATACTTACACTTGTCAGTACTAAACTCTTTTTGATGCTGTTATCTATATGCCATGCCTGCTCTGCAATGTCATTCTAGATGTGTCACTACCACAGTTGGTGCTTTTAAATTTTGTATTGTCTTTTCCAGTCTTTGAATTCCCCCCTTTTTTTCTCTTTGGTTTGTTTGTTTTGTTTATTTTTTTATTTTCTCTTGCTGTTGTGTATAAAGAAGTCTTTTAATCTGTATGCCCTTTTTTCTTTGCTCTTTTGCTTTGTTATTTTTTGGAAGTTCTGTATAACACCTCAGCCAAGGGACTACGGACATTCCCTGGTTACTTTGCCTTAAAAACAAAACTTGTAACTATCCAACTTCACAGTTTTGTTGGGACAGTAGCTAGAGATGGTAGACATGAGTTCTCTATTCATTTACCTTCTTTTTCAAGGTCAGTTTCTCTTTGTGGAAATTAATCTTAATGAGGAGGACATTACTCTTTTTTTCATGAATACAAAGCGGTGCGTTCAGGACTTTATAAGTGAAACTGACAACATGATTTTGGAAAGATTACTCTGAGCTTGATGGATACAAAAGGACAATTTACTCCTTTCTCTCAATTAACCAGCTGTTAGAAGGGAGTGATCGTCAAGAAATTTAAGCTGTACTGGAGGCCATGTATGCATGATTTTGTTCCATTATCATTCATATGAAAATTCACAATCATTGGAAGTGAGACAGAGAGGTATGTTTGACTTAACTTTACCTCCAACAGTCAAAACTGGTCATTCTGGTCATCCTGAGTACAGCATACTACTTGGAATGAATTGGCAAAGAATAGCTCTGTACTTTGGAATCACCCGGATGACATTGTACAGGCACAGACAGCACCTTAAAATAGGACCACTGGTCTATACAGATATGTCTGATGAAGTCTTGACTGACATTATTAGAAAAATATCTCAAACCACCCCAAATGCAGGTGAAAGATATGTGTAGGGAGGCTAGTAAAGTAAAAGTAAGTAAAAATGAGATAATTGAAACAAAATATTTATATTTGTTTTCAATTGAAATGCTCATGAATGTTGCAAAGAGACGTGTATCACCACTGCAGAATGAGCTAGATAATCCAAACTAGGATGGAATCTGAAATGGTTAAACAATATTTAACCATGTAAATATAATGTTTGATGTGTTTGAGACATTTTTACAAATGTTTTATATCATTTCAAACCCAGTTCAGTACCAATTTGTTAGCTTCGAATTGTTCTAGAAGAGTGGCAAAACAAATTTAATTTAATTTGCTTGCTGTTTCAAATTTTCTTTTTGAATGTATAATACGTCTTAATTATGAAAATAAAATTGTAATGTATACAAATAAGTTCACAGCTTACTTTACAGACAGGAATGGGTTGCTGACTGTATTCATTCTGATTTAATGTTAAAAAATAGAATAAATATGCTGCATGACTTATAGTATTTCTTCTCTATTCGGTTAACAGACACTGTTCTTCTGGAGTTTCAGCAGACAAATGTCTCTGAAGTGCGCACCACCATCAGACAAAACTGTAACAATGAGCAGTTCAGCCAAAAAAAGAAAAGGAACAGAATGTGTTGCGTCTGTATGGTGGAAGGGGGTAGTGGTCCAATAATAAGTAATGTTTTTCATTGTTCAGTGTTCCTTAGTGTTCTTTTAAAGTTTATTAGTAACATTTAGGAGGATCTGTTGTCTGAAATGGACCTGTTTCTAAAAAGTGTATTAAAGTAGCAATATTTGAATTGCTGTACCTTGTAATGGGAATTGTTAAAAGCCATATGTAAATGTTAAGAGATAGTACACGTTTTTGTAATATTAGCAATGTACTATGATGTGGATACAGTTCAAATACAAAAAATGTTTTTCACCTGGAAGTAGTCCCACAAGTCATTCAGCCTTTAGTATACTGGTAATACATCTGAAAGAATGTACAAGGTAGAAATAGCCAAGTAATGACAAAGTATGTTAACTATTAATTGCAAAGTATACTTTCTTAATAATCAGAAAAAGCCAAAAGTATACCTAAGTATACTAGCATGTACACTTTAATTTCGTTAATTAAGCATGTACATTAGTGCATATACAAAGTATACAAAGTATACTTTAAGTTGTTCCTCTTTAGCACCTAAAAATACACTAAATACACTTCTAGTTGAGCTTATCTACAATTTAATTACAATTAAAATATATTTAGTACAAAATTAGTTGTTCCAAAATAGCACACTTCAAGTTAACTAATTATAAACACATTTTAAGTATACTGATGATTAGTGAAACTTCAGGTACACAAAAATATGTTAAATTTTAATACACTTAGCACATTTATTTTTTCAGCAGGGAAATCATCTGTTCAAATAAAACTTACCTATCAATCTAGACCTCTCTTCATCAACCTCAGCATTAATAAACATTTTACAAACTTTTTTCTCGCTTTCTGGGCTGCCATATTCCATTATGTCCCTCCCTCTGTTTGTTAGGTGACATATCATAAAACTGGACAAGACAAACAGCTGTCTACTTCTCATAGCCCTATGGCCAAGAAAACTATCACCAATTATAGTATAGCCAAGAAAACTATCCAAATCATCAAAGAAATCAAAGAACTCACACAGGAAAAACTTCATTGATTTGACTTCTTTTGAAAATACATTCCTTCCCGCTCAATAACAATGAACACAACTGTATCTGGTTATCATTCAGGAACTTTACTATTATTATTATTATTATTATTATTATTATTATTATTATTATTATTTATTCATCATTTTTTGTGTGTGTTTTTTCTGCCTACCATTTACCATAAGAATATACCCATACCAATATTAAATTCTACATCTTCATTTAAATCTTTATAGACACAGACAAGCACACTCATACACAAATACACGCATACTGCACATATGCATACATAGAATCATGCATACATACGCCAAAAAACGAGTGTACATGCAGTTTTATGGACATGTAAACGTGTGCAAGCACACACAAATGCACTCAAAACAGATGTGTAAATACATACTGTTTGTTCCCAATCAGAAAAGTATGGAAGACCTGAGGGGCAAGAAAAAAAAAAATTCAGGAGGCAAATAAGGCTCATCATCACGTGTTTCTTTTTGTAAAACTCATTTTGACCACAAGAGGCTGAAGCACACCACCAGGGGACTTTGTTTTTCTCTCTGCACTCTAAACACAACATGCATTTTGAAGATAAAACATGAGAAAACACAAACACAATGTGCTGTAACTGCTGCAAGTGACAGTGACCACTATGACCATAAGCTTTTATGTTTTTCTTGGGGGCAAGAAAGTCAGTGCTCGGGTATAGTCGGTCGCAATTGGCCACGTTCGGCTGTTACTAATTACTTCTATGCATGCTCTAGGGGCCAGTAGATCAGGGTATTTTGCATGGGTGTATTATAAATCTGGATACAGCTTTTGTTTTTTAACTTGATTGTAAACAAATTAATTTATAAACTAGTCAGGAAAATACATTTGTGCATGAAAAAAATTCAACAAGAACAGACATCATATTGCAGAGATGAAACCATGAATAAATGAATAATATAAAGGTGAAATTCATTTAAAAAGCATGAGAAGACAGGTGTAGTTTTTAGATATTTGGCTTTGTGAATAAAGAATTTGGCTAAGATTAGTAAGACATTTATTATTAAGTCCAAATGTTTGTCTTTTAATATAACACCAAAGATAATACTATTGTAGTCTAAGTCAGGCATCGCTGAGTTTTTTCTTTTTAACCAATCTGTAAATAATTTCCAAAATGACTGGGTTTATGAGCATTTAATAAAGAGGTGCTCTGTTGTTTCAATGTCACTTTTACAGAAAGCACATTCGTTGCTTTCAAATCCAAATCTTAGCCTTAAAAATTCACTAGATGGGTAAAAATCATTCATTATTTTGTAATGTATTTCTCTTGTTTTGGGTGAAACTGGGTATTCAAAAAATGCTGTTCTCAATTTAGATACTGAAAGTTGATCAAATGTATTCTTAATTTTATTTCTAACAGCTTGAGCAGGGTATAGATCATTTGTTAAAATAGATTGCATGAATTTGTTTGAACACCTTTTGTCAAGGAAAATAATATCACTTATGACAAGCGTAGGGAGACGAGATGGGGACTGGGAATACAAAGGGATATTTTTGGCTAGGGTAAGTAATGCTTTTGGTATGGCTTTGGTAAGAGATTTAAAATCTTTAAGATTGCAATTAAAGTCATATTTACCACAAAAGTTGTCATAAGATAATACATCTCCATTTGCATCTAAGAGATCCATTATGCACCAGATGTTCTTATCCATCCAGTTTTTATAAAACATAGATTTTCCTTTATGGAGAATACATCTATTATTCCACAGTGGAGTACTGTGTGGTGTAAAGTTGTGTTTGCAAAGCAATTTCCAAAAAAGTAAAACCTGATGATATGGTGATATTTTGCCAACTTATTAGATACTTTGCTCATATTGTAATCACATTTTAGGACAAGATCTGTACCACCCATCTCATCAAATATACTCTGAGGGAATATGTGCCATATACTGCCTGGGGATTTAACATATTGCTTTAGCCAATTTACTTTTTAAGTTCTATTCATACATTCAAAGTCTATTGCCTTTGATCCCCCTTCAGAGAGGTCTTGGACCATGATTGCTTTTTTGATATAGTGAGTTCGATTCCTTCATATAAAATCAAAATTATTATTATTATTATTATTATTCGACCGCTCACTTTCTTTCCACTCGCACATTAATAACATAACCCGGTCTGCATATTTCCATTTACGCAATCTAAATTCTTCTTCCGTCTTCCTCCTCCTCTTCCTCCTCCCTCCACCTCTCTGTGCCCTCTCCCTGTCTCAGTACGATGGGGAGCAGTGCTGGAATTCACTCCCACCAGACATCAGAAACATTTTTTTTTTTTTTAACCTGTCCTGTTCAGCAGCTTAGGCATGCAGTATGAGAGGTCTGGATGCCTTGAGGTGCCATAACAGATTTGCTCTGCAAAGGAGGGGTCTGACATACTTCCTCCTGTTGCAGTCCGAACTGAGATTTATTGGCAAGGCTACCGGACAGCACAACATTAGAGTGGATAGGGAGAGAGAAAAGAGAGAGGTTGGGGGACACAGAGGGGAGGGGAAGACACAAGAGACAACAAAAACAACAGCAACAATAACAACAACGACAATGAAAATGGTGACAACAATGCTAATTACAATAATGGCAGCTGCAAGTATTTACAACAGTATTAACGGTGGAAGCAGGCAGGAAATGATAAAAAAAAAAAAGGAGGAAAAGAAAAAAATAAATAAGTAAGTAGTTAGAGAGAGAGAGGGAAAAAAAATTTTTTAAAAATTAAAAAAAAAAAAATTAAAATACAATAGAATTAAGTAAATAATAGATAAATGAAGTAAATAATAAATAAATTTAAAAAAAAGAAACCCCCCCCCCCAAAAAAAACAAAAAAAACAGACTGCATAAATACTTACCCAACATAGCCTTGACATGGATAACCTCCATATTTGTAACTGTTGTATGTGTGTGATTGTATAACAGTTGTGTGCTGTGTGTGTGTGTGTGTGTGTGTGTGTGTGTGTGTGTGTGTGTGTGTGTGTGCGTGGATTTGTCATTGGATGTGGTTTGTAGTTGACCTGGGGGGGGCGTAACCACACCCCCCAAACTCCCAGGGGCAAGCAGGCCAAGATCCAAGCCACCAGAGCACCCAACAGCCCCCCAAAACATGACAGACCCAACACCACGTGCCCCAGAGACAGCCATGCGCCCCACCCAAGGGGGAACAGGCAAGGGAACACAGAGGCAACACCCCCCCGGCCGGGGGGAAGCCCACAGAGAAATAAGGGACAGGAGGCCCCCCGGCCCAGCCCAAGGCCACCAACCCCGGCACGACCTGAGCCACAGCCACAGGGAGTCAGGCCTACCGGTCCAGGGGCCACACCCGAACACCCAAGGGAGCCACCAGAGGACCCGAGACGGAGGCCCACCCACAGAGCACCCCCCACCGAGGAGGCAGAGGCCCCGCACCCTTCCGACACCCCCCAAGCCAGGCCCGCAGCCACCCCCGTGACAGCTGCCACGGATCAATCGGCCCAGCGAGCCACCCGACTAACCTGCTCTGTCTCTGCTCCAGTGATCCGACCTGCCTTCTGATTCTCGACACCGAGTTTCATCTGCGCCTTCCACCTTCCTTCTCCTTGATCAGAAAAGGTACTCAGCGAGCCTGCTCTCCAGAGAGTTCCACCATTGCTGGAGTGATTTCATCTGTGCTGCTCGACTCACCAGCTCTGCTCTCCCGGTGGGTCCTCTGCCCGAACCACGTCATCGGTTCAGCCCGTTCTGAGGTTCAGCTCGGTGGGTCACCAAAGTGGACTTTCTTCCATTTAGACATTGTTGTGATTGTGAACTATCTTGCTTCTGCAAATAAAGCCTCTGAAAGACCTGTCAAGCCTGTGTGTTGCATTTGGGTCCAGTCACTAGCCCTGACATTAGCCTGATGCTTTTAATTTGATGTGTTATTTTAGTCACTGTGCTTTTTTTATTCTGTGTTATTTTTTGTGTTGTACTCACTCTGTAAGTGTCCTTGAGTCAAGAAAGGCGCTTTTAAATAAAAATTATTATTATTAATTATTATTATTATTATTAATAATAATAATAATAATAATTTGGTTAATGGACTTAACAAAATCTGAAAAGTGCTAAGGAGGATGCAGGATGAATACCTCTAGAGATGCTTTCCATTTTAAGTTCTACCAAAAATTGATAAGTCTCTCTGTAACCAGACATTAAGTTTTTTGCTTACATTCATGTAGTTTGTTGGTCAAGTTAAGTAAGTCTCGTTCATTTTGTTTTTTTGTTACATAGATACCAAGATATTTTACCACAGCTTTGACAGGTATATCGCAAATGTCATTTTGAGCATTTTCATCAATAGATAGTAATTCACATTTTTGAATATTACGGAATAGACCAGAGGCTCTTGAAAATACCTCAGTGTTCTGTACGGCAACAGGAATCTGATGTTCATCCGTTAGCAGCAGGGTTGTGTTGTCCGCAAATTGACTTATTGCAAGTTCTGTTCCAAATACATTGAGTTTTTTCAACATTTCACAGTTTTTTATCATTATAGCCAGCATTTCTGCAGCTAAAATGAATAGTCCTGGGCTTGCTGGACAGTCTTGCTGAATTCCTTTCTGCACATCAAAACGAGGCAACGTCCCATGAGGTAGTGAAACACAACTATTAATGTCCTTGTAAAAACTCTCAATAACTTTTATGAAACAGTCCCCAAATCCAAATGCCTTTAGGGTATAAATCATGAAGGGATGTTCGATTGTGTCAAATGCTTTCTTGAAGTCCAAAAATAACATGAAACCTTTGAAACCTGACTGAGTTTCACTGACAACTTGAGATATACCTTCTTTCAGACGACTTGTGTATATATGTGTTGATAGTTTATAGTCGTTATTTAACAATGTTATGGGTCTTAGGTTGTCTATGATCTTGGGATTTTAACCTGGTTTTGGAATTAAAACTATAACCCCCTGCTCCATGCTTGTGGGAAGACTGTGTTCACTAAGAGCTTCAACTAGAACTCTGTATAAAAATCTTCTAATTATGTCCCAGAAACATTTGTAAATATTGGCTGTCAAACCATCAGAGCCTGGGGATTTGTCCAAATGTAGATGATGAAGTGCACAATCTAATTCATCAATTGTTATTTCTGCATCACAAAAATGTTTATAATCTTGGTTTACTGTGCGAATTTTATCTTTAATTACATCAAAAAATGTCAAGCAATCTTGTTAAGAGTATGATTTTCTATACAAGTGATTATAGAAAGAGAAGATTTTATTAGAAATCATTTTAGGATCTGAACACTCTTTATTTCCATTCAACAATGTCTTGACAGCATTTCTTTCTTGATGTCTTTTCTCTAATCAGCAAAAATATAAAGTGTTTTGTTCTCCTTCTTCTATCCATTTAGCCTTTGAGCATATATAAGCTCCCTTGGCTTTGTGCATGAAAATGGTATCAAGTTTGCTATGCAATTCCATAATTTTCTGTTTGCCCTCTTCTGTATGATTGCTTTTATTACAAAGTGTGTTCAGTTTTTTACTAAGCTCTTTTACTTCTTTTCTCGCCTTAAGAGCTTTTTCTTTACTATAAGATATTGAGTATTTTCTGACATTATATTTAAAAAATTCCCATTTGCATATGATTGAATTCCAGGGTCATTTATAGACTCGTCTGCCATGGCTCTGATGTTCCCACAGTATTCCTCATCTTTTAACAGGTTTAAATGAAATTTCCAAAAACCTCTATTCATTTTACTATTAATATCAGGTTTCAGCACCAGATGTATTAGACTGTGGTTTGTTAGAGGAGCGACATCCACTGATATTTCAGAAACATGCTGTGGAAAACCATATGCAAGTAACCAATGATCAATTCTAGATTCACATGTTTTGTCTGGTTTAAACCAAGAGTATTGTAACACCTCAGGGTTCTTGACCCTCCAAATGTCTTCTAACATCAGTGTGTTACAAAAATCCATGACCTTGCTGTTAAAGATGAGTATCATATTTCGACGGGTATCTGTCTTTCCCGTCATCTGGGGTCATATTAAACTCACCTCCAACAAGTATATACTCAGTAGGATATATACTTTTCACATCCTCAATCACCATGCAAATAGTTGTCATCAAATTCTTGTTCTGGGAACCTATATTGTAACCATGCAGATTGCAGATGATAAAAAGCATCCTCTAAGAGGCACTTCAAAGTGCCATCAAAATAAACACTGATGGAACGAGTTATAAGTAATCCAACCTTAGTAGAATTAAGAGTTGTTTACATATGTAGGCGCACTGTAACAAGACTGATTTTTACCTAAAGTTATTGCACTGGAATAGGGTGGTTGTTGATGAAACCAATGTGACCTCGGAAAAAGGCTGGCTGACCAAGTGATCTGGCTTCTTTTATTTTTAGCCACACTGCGTCTCGTGTCTCTTTATCAGCTTTGGTCAGGTCCTCTGCGAAGCGGATCCCGTATTCCTTATATCCCGTATTCCTCCCCGAAAGCTTGCCAAGTTGTGTCGTGGTGGATCCTCATGGTGAATTGCACGATGATCTGTCGATTTTTTCCATCAACGTTTCTCCCAAGGTAATGTGCAGAATCAACTATGTCCTCCATCTTCTCTGACCACTGTGGTGTGATTTTAGATAGGATCGTGATCATTCTCCCTCTGGTGTTCACTCCCTCAGTCTCCTTCAAACCATGAATACATAGGTTCCAGCGTCTCTTGTATCTTTCACATCCCAGTAGTCTCATCTTGAGGTCTTTGTTTTCAGTTGTGACTGCAGAGATTTGTTTTTCTAGAGTTGTCACTTTTTCCTTGGAGTCTTTGATTCCTTTGAAGTTGAAATATAGACTTTTAGCCAGATTGGCAATTACCAGTGTGTTTTCGTTGAGCCTGGAGTTAAAACTTTCTACCATGGAGGTTAGACTTTTCACAACCTCGAAAATGGCAGCGTTTGATACCTCATCTTCTCAATCACGGTCAAAGAAGGGAGAGCCATCATTAGTTTTTTTGTTTCTTGGCCCCAGAATCTTCATTGGTGTTTCGCGGTTCCTTTTATTGCCCGACATGCTAACGTTAGTTTCCATTTTTGAGCTAGCATAATCATGTAAGTCGAGTGCTTTCTTCACAGTAGGCGTCATTTTCTTGTCTTCTTGGTCAGTGAAATAACACCTAAAATGTTAGTAGTTGGTTTGTGCTCGTTTTTTGCGTCCTCTTATATAGGAAGCATAGCTTCTTATTAAAGTTTAGAGACTTTGCCAACAGAGCAGAGTTAGGTGCGTCTGGTCAGGTCAGCATCTTGCCCACTCCTCCCCGGGGGCCTGAGTGGTGCATGAAGCAGAGAAAACTCTTTTTCCAGGTTTAGAAAAGTGTAAAATACCTGGATCTACTGGCCCATAGCAGAAGTGATTAACGACAGCCGAACCCGGCTGAGTGTGGCAAAGTGTACCCGAGCATTGACTCCGACTCACTGGCTTGCTCACACAAGTTACCCGAGTCGAGTGCTCAAAGTGAACAGCGCTCGTTCATGAGCATTCCTCTCATAGTAGCTTAGCTTATTAGCAACAGCAGCTAACCGCTGGTATAATGACAGTGGTGCTGTCTGTTTTAATATTTACGTGATAATCAGATAATGGTATATTTATCTCTCTCTACACACACACACACACACCCACACACATACACAAATATACATACAACTTATCAGGGAATCATATCGTAATCACAACCGGAGAAATTAAATTAACAGAATCAAAATGTGTTATGCCCACAAAAATATAATAAAAGGTTGTGCCTTGTAATATTGCCCCGTTTATTATTAGACAGCTCAACCTGAAGTAAATACTACATTCAGTACCCTTCAGTAACTGTCACTCATGCGCCACGCTGGTCACTGATAACCGGTAGTTTGAATACTGACCGTAGATTGTATATACAGTCTCTGATACAGACACAGTAAGACGTCCATATTACAGGCTTTACAGCCAACAGCGTATTGCTAGCGCATAGGACCCGCGGGGTCCTATGCGTTTTATGTCTGGAGAAGTACCAAATTCCAAATCATTATTTGAAAAATGGCGCATTTTACATCTTTAGAACTTGTGTTTAAATGTTTTTGATAATGGCTACAAAAAAAATGCGTTCTGAAACATCAACAAAAAAAATTATCCAGTGATTTAAGGAGGTCTCTTTCCCAATGTTAAGCAAATGGGGAAAAGTCTTTCTGAGCCAGTGTGCATTACGTGACGCTGTAATTCCACTTTTGGCCACTATGTCAATTTTGCTTCAGAGCGTGGTGCACTTCCTGGGGGCCTAGTATTTTACAACTTTTCTAAACCTGGAAAAAAAACTTTTCTCTGCTTCATGCGCCACTGAGCGGCTCTCATAGAAATTAATGAGTCCCTGCCCCCACAACTGTACCCAGATTTATAATAGATCTGTGTAAAATACCCTGATCTACTGGCCCATAGAGCATGTAGTAGTAGCAGTAGTAGTAGTGATTAACGACAGCCGAGCCCAGCCGAGTGCAACCGACTGTACCCGAGCACTGACTCCGACTCACTGGCTCGCTCACACAAATGACCCGAGTGCTCGAAGCAAACAGCGTTCGTTCATGAGCATTCCTCTTGTAGTAGCTTAGCTCATTAGCAACAGCCGCTAATCGACGGTTAAATGACAGTGGCGCTGTTGGTTTTAATATTTACGTGATAATCAGATAATGGTATATCTATCTCTCTATACATACACAAGTATACATACAACTTACCAGGGAATTTTGTCGTAATCGCAACCGGGGAAATGAAATGAACAGAATCAAAAATTGTTGTGGCCTCAAAAATGTAATAAAAGGTGATGCCTTATGACATTGCCCTGTGTATTATTAAACAGCTCAACTTTAAGTAAATACTACGTTCAGTACCGTTTAATAACTGTCACTCGTGCTCCGTGCTGCTTACTGATAACTGGTTGTTTGGATACAGGAACGGTAAGACATCCATAACCATTTACAGCCAACAGCGTATGGATGTGTTGTAGATGGTAAAAATTATGAATAGTGATTCAAAAATATTTTTATATTATATATAAAAATAACATTACTATAGCCAGCACGAAGCATGTGTTGTGTCAGGGACTCCCAAGAGTCCCGTGGGTCCGATGCGCGTTCATTTTATGTCTGGAGAAATACCTCTATATTCGGAAAATTGCGCATTTTACATCTTTAGGACTTAATGTTTTAAAAATGTCTATTTAAAAATGCATTCTGAAAAGTCAACATGTCTCAAAAAAAATTATCCAGTGATTTAAAGAGGTCTCTTTCCCAATGTTAAGCAAATGGGGAAAAGTCTCTCTGGGCCAGTATGCATCATAAGACGGTGTAATTTCACTTTCGGCCATTATGCAAATTTTGCATCAGAGCGTGGCACACTTCCTTGGGGCTGGGTTTAAATGTGTTTTTATGTGTTTTTACAGTGTTTGTAGTGGTGACATTTAGTAAGTGCGACCATGTTGTAGTTCGTGTATAGCCTAACAATAGCTTTTTGCTTTTGGTGGTTTCATTTACGCTTCAAAACACACAAAAATCGTGTTCATCTGTGAAGATTCACGCTGAACAAAACGTGTAAGCCTCATAAACTTGTGTTTGCCACAGAGTTTATTTTTGGCGATAACCAAAAATCCCATTCAAAAATCCCATAAGGTTTTGGACCATAGATGTATTATAAGGAAGTCTGGATACAGCTGTGGGGGCAGGGCCTCATTCATTCCTATGAGAGCTGCTCAGTGGCGCATGAAGCAGAGAAAACTCTTTTTCCAGGTTTAGAAAAATGTAAAATACCCGGATCTACTGGCCCTTAGAGCATGCGTAGAAGTGATTAACGACAGCCAAACGTGGCCGAGTGTACCCGAGCATTTACTCCGACTCACTGGCTCGCTCACACAGATGACCCGAGTGCTTGAAGCAAGCCCCCAGGAAGTGCGCCACCCTCTGAAGCAAAATTTACATAGTCGCTGAAAGTGGAACTACAGCATCACGTGATGCACACTGGCCCAGAAAGACTTTTCCCCATTTGTTAACATTAGAAAAGAGACCTCCTTAAATCACTGGATAATTTTTTTTGAGACATGTTGACTTTTCAGAACGCATTTTTTTGTAGCCATTATCAAAAACATTAAGTCCTAAAGACGTAAAATGCGCTATTTTCCGAATCAAGATTTGGAATTCGGTCTTTCTCCAGACATAAAATGAACACGCATCGGACCCGCGGGACTCTACCGTGAGAGCGTGCATGTAACTCTAAGACTTTTTGACACAGCACAGGCTTCGTACCGGCTGTAGTAATGGAAGTTTTTGCTGTAATTCATCATTTTTTAATCACAGTTCATCATTTTTACCATTTTACAACACATCCATATGCTGTTGGCTGGAAAACTGTAATGTGAACGTCTTACCGTGTCTGTATCAGAGACCACATATACGGTCTACGGTCTGTATTCAAACTACCAGTTATCAGTGAGCAGCGCGGAGCACTAGTGACAGTTACTAAAAGGTACTGAACGTAGTATTTTTTAAAGTTGAGCTGTGTAATAAAACACGGGGTAATATTACAAGGCACCACCTTTTATTACCTTTTTATGGGCACAACACATTCCGATTCTGTTAATTTGATTTCTCCAGTCGAGATTACGATATGATTCCCTGAGGAGTTGTATGTATATTTGTGTGTGTGTGTATGTGAAGAGAGAGAGAGAGAGATAAATATATCTACTCATAAATATATGAGTTTTCTCTGCTTCATGCGCGTGGATGTATTATAAGGAAGTCTGGATACAGCCGTGGGGGCAGGGCTTCATTCATTCCTATGAGAGCTGCTCAGTGGCGCATGAACAAGCCCCCAGGAAGTGCGCCACCCTTTGAAGCAAAATTTACATAGTGGCCGAAAGTGGAACTACAGCGTCACGTGATGCACACTGGCCCAGAAAGACTTTTCTCCATTTGTTAACATTGGGAAAGAGACCTCCTTAAATCACTGGATAACTTTTTTTGAGACATGTTGACTTTTCAGAACGCATTTTTTTATAGCCGTTATTAAAAAAAATAAGTCCTAAAGACGTAAAATGCGCTATTTTCCGAATCAAGATTTGGAATTCGGACAATAAGCTAAGCTACTACGAGAGGAATGCTCGTGCACCGGCGCTGTTCGCTTCGAGCACTCGGGTCATCTGTGTGAGCGAGTCAGTGAGTTGAAGTCAATGCTCGGGTACACTTGGCTGCGTTCGGCTGTCGTTAATCACTTCCACGCATGCTCTATGGGCCAGTAGATCCTGGTATTTTACACTTTTCTAAACCCGGAAAAAGAGTTTTCTCTGCTTCATGCGCCACTGAGCAGCTCTCATAGGAATGAATGAGGCCCCACCCCCACGGCTGTATCCAGATGACAGCGCTGTCAGTTTTAATATTTACCTGATTATCAGATAATGGTATATTTATCTCTCTCTCTCTCGCTCTACACACACACACACACACACACACATACACATATTCTTACAACTCATCAGGGAAACATATTGTAATCATGACCTTTCTGGGCCAGTGTGCATCACGTGACGCTGTAGTTCCACTTTCGGCCACTATGTAAATTTTGCTTCAGAGGGTGGCGCACTTCCTGGGGGCTTGAAGGGAACCTGTGCGGTGCTTACTTTCTGAGTGGCGGACACTTCTTTCTGGGAGCGGCCAAGATGGCGACCGAGGCAGACGCTTGTCATCGTAGCTGAGCATTTTCTGGATCTCTATCCCTTACTATCGCTCTGTAAGTGTTATTATGCTGCTATAAATATCTACGAACAGTGCTTAAACAACCTCCCGGACTCTGACACGCTCGTCTTTTAACTAATAAGAAGATAATCGCCTTTTCCACCCCACCGGCGACCGATAAACAACTAAGCTAAAGCTAAGCTAGGGAAGTCAACAGTGTTACCTGAACGCGGCGACACTTCCACAACCCTTACCAACACGATGCAAAACGATAAAGGGACAAAGCGCAAAGACAAAGACAAAGAAGCTACCTATCAAGAAGGTATGATTTTTGGAGTGCCTCTTAATGCAAACAAAACATCATCAAGCTCTTCAGCTAGCACTACACCTAAAGCCGCTTCCTCGGTCAATATGGACCACGACTATTCGGGCCTTGAAACCCAGTGCGACGGAAATGCCGATCTTGTTCCTCTGCCACTATCTGCCCCAGATACTCCAATCAAGCCAAAAGAGAAAAAACAAAAAGCAGAAATGTCTTTAGCTGATTTATAGGCTAACATCCTCACAGCAATCAATGTGCGTGCTGACAACCTGGAATGCATGATTACCAAGAATGCGCAGAGCATTGAAGCCCTGAAAAAATCAGTTGATTTTGCATTTGCCGAAGTTGAGTCATTAAAATCTGATATGAAGGAAGTAAAAACTGCCAGTGCAAAATACGAACAGCAGATTGCAGACCTGCAGCAAAAGGTCAATGAAGCGGAAAGATATGGCCACAGATGGAATCTCAGACTCCATGGTGTTCCTGAAGAGAACCCAGAAGATATTAAGGCCAAAGTCATCAACATGTGCTGTGCTATGTTACCTGGCTCTCAACAAAAAATTACAGATGACATCGACATCGTTCACCGCCTAGGGAAATACCAGGGCTCCCAAAACCGACCTGGGACCACCATCATCCGCTTTACGAACAGATCCACGAGAGATCTTCTGTGGAGAGTGGCAAAAAAGAGTGAATACCTCAAAAACAACAGGTTGAGATTTGCTGAAGATCTAACAACACAAGACAAGGCAACACGCAACAAACTGTGGCCCATAATTGAAGCAGCAAAGAAAAACGGGAAAAAGGCTCACTTTGCAGGTACCCAAGTCATCATCAATGGAAAAGAAATACGTCCACAGAACCTTGATGGTCCACAGGTTAACACACCATCCAACAGTGCAACTACCCACAATTAAAGGGATGCAAAGTTCAACACAACTTTACTCAGGATGATTGATGAAGAGGAATAATGAAAACGTGATGAAGAGGGACGGAGAGAGGAGTGACAAAGGAGAAGAAAAGAGAAAAAATAAATAAAAAAACCCTCTCAGAACATTTATTGGTTCTTCTTCTTTTTGAGTTTTGATTCTTGATTTTTGAAAAAAGCTGAAAAAATCTTTTTTGTTCTCTTTTTAAGTTCAGGTCCAATAGGCTTTTTGGGCCAATCTTTTTGAAAAACTTTTTTTGTCTTCCTTTAGCAGGTCGTGGAATACTGAAGACAAATTTTGTTACAGTGACTCATTACTATAACAGTGGGTAAAGACATAAGGGGAAGGTTGAAGAAAAAAAAAAGAAATAATTTATTTTTCTATAATCTAAAGAAAGACTTTGGACCCTTATCCCTTCCCCACTCAACCGCTTATCTTTTTTTATAAGATGAAAAGTCTTGTTAAACTGTTATTACTACCTACCTCATGGAGAGTTTTTTTAACACTGGCTTATACTGACAAATATTTTTCTAACTTTTTAGAGATAGAGATCATTCTCCCTTTTACTTGAAACTTTCTTCTTTATAGTACTCGTTTTCAGTACTTATCTGATACATTGTCTTTTTCTGTTAGTTCTCTTAATGCCAGGGGGTTAAGACAGAATATTAAGCGAAAAGCTCTATTTTTATTTGCTAAACAACAAAAAACAGATTTTTTTTTCTTTCAAGAGACACAGTTAAAAATGAAGGTTCAGTGGGGCAATGACATTTGGTTATCTCATGGCTCAGAGAGAGCAGCGGGCGCTGCTATCTCGAAAAACTCTTTCAATGGGAAAATTCTACACAATGAAGCTGATACTAAAGGTCACTTTCTTATTATAGTTACTAATACCAATGATACCAGAATTTTGTTAGTTAATATATATGGATATAATTCGAAAGATGAAAACGATACACTATTTGGGGTTTTAGAATCTCGCCTCTTATATTGGCTCTCTAAATATCCAAGCACAATGATAATGATGGGCGGTGATTTCAATATTGCCCTTGACGGTCTTCAAGATAGGTGGCCTCCACGTTCTAACCCTTCACTAGCCTCTACTCTAATACAATTCATGCATAAATTTGATTTGATTGACATATGGAGAGAAAAAAATCCTGGAGTGCTCTCATATACTTGGAACAATAAAACAAATACTAGCTTATCACGAATAGACTTTTGGCTGATTTCCAATGGTTTTGACAAAAACGCCATCAATGTTGATATCATTCCAACTCCTCTTACTGACCATAAAGCGATATCAATACAAATCTCGTTAAACCCTCATACTAGTCATAGGAATTCCTACTGGAAACTAAACAGCTCCATTCTTAAACATGAAATTGTATCCAAAACTGTCCAATCCTTAACTGATCGTTACTGGCAAAAATCCCTAATTGAAAATAAGTTTGGCAGTAACTGGGAACTTTTAAAATTCGAATTATCTAAATTTCTGAGGACATACTGCAGTTCAACTGTTAAAGAAGCTGAAGAAGAAAACATTATTTCAGGAATAATATCCTTAACACAAAAAACAGAGCTAACTTAACTGAAAATGAGTCTCATCTTTTGACACAGTTACAACTCAAATTAGATGATTTATATAGGGTAAAAGCTGAAGAGGCCTTTGTAAGAAGTAGAAGGAGGTGGATGGAGGAAGGGGAACAGAATACTGCTTACGTTTTTCGACTTGAAATATCTCATGCCAAACTTAATACCATACAAAAATTAAACATTGATGGTAACATCACAGACGATCCTCAAAAGATAGCAAAATATTGCTCCAATTTTTATACTAAACTCTATGATTCCAAATACTGTGAAGAACTTACTTGTCATTTTATGGAATCTCTCACAAACACGAAATCAATTGACACCGACTTAAAAGAATTTTGTGACAAACCATTAACATTACAAGAAGTTATATCTGCTGTAGACCATCTCAAATTAAATAAATCTCCAGGTTCAGACGGTATTACCTCTGAATTTTACAAAACCTTCTCTAAGCAGTTAGCACCCTTCCTCCTTGCTCTCTTTTCAGAATGTATTCATAATGAATCCCTTCCCTCTACTCTTACCCAAGGCCTTATAACTCTAATACCCAAACCCAAGAAAGATTTACTCCTCATTGATAACTGGCGCCCAATCTCTCTACTTAACAATGACTACAAAATCTTTGCCTCAATATTTGCCAAAAGAATAAAATTTGTTTTAGACTACATAATTGATGAGACCCAATCCGGCTTCATGAAAAACAGACACATCTCCAACAATATAAGATTAGTTCTCAATTTAATTGATTATGCAGATTTATGTCCTGACGAAAGTTTCATCCTTTTTTTAGATTTTTACAAGGCCTTTGATACGATCGAACATAAATTTATATTCCATGCCTTAGAAAAATTCAGTTTTGGCCCTTTTTTCAAAAGTGCTATCCAAACAATGTATAAAAATGGGAATTCCTCTATCAAACTGTCTGCTGGCAACTCCCCTCGATTTCCTCTAAAACGCGGGGTAAGACAGGGATGCCCAATATCGCCCTATCTTTTTCTTCTTTGCACACAGCTTCTCACCGATTCTATTTAACTTAGTCCGTTGAAAGGTATCCTAATAGCAGACAAGGAAATTATCATCAGTCAATTGGCTGATGTTACAACACTTTTTTTAAAAAATAGCTGTTAGATACCTCTAGCCATTGATGTGATCAACACTTTTTCTCTGGCATCCGGACTCTGTTTAAACATTAGAAAATGTGAATTGCTTGCCCTTAAAACCTGTAATATCCCCTCCATATGCAACATACCTACAAAAGATTGTGTCACCTATTTAGGCATACTTATTAACAAAGATAGGGAAGCCAGATGTGATCTAAATTTTAACCCTATTATCGACAAAACGCAGAAAAAGCTCAATCAGTGGCTGCAGAGAGATTTATCCTTGCGAGGCAGAATTTTATTAACTAAAGTTGAGGGTGTATCCCGCCTCACTTATGCTGCCCTATCACTTGACGTTAACAAGAACATTTTAAAGAATATCGACAAAATGCTTTTTAGCTTCGTATGGAAAAACAAAACACACTACATCAAAAAGTCAGTGATAATGAATACTTACAACAAAGGTGGCCTCAACTTTTTAGACTTCGAAACTTTAAATAACACTTTCAAAATTAATTGGCTGAAACAATTCATTAAAAACCCTTCCTCAATTTGGAATTTTATATCAAACTTTATTTTTTCTAAAGTAGGTGGCATACATTTTCTTTTACTGTGCAATTACAAAATTGAAAAAATCCCATTGAAATTGTCAAATTTTCATAAACAGATGCTTCTTTCATGGTCATTAATATATAAACACAACTTTTCCCCACACAGATATTACATATGGAATAATAAAGACATAACGCACAGAAACAAATCCTTGTTTTGCCCTGCTTGGTTTTCTCATAATATACTCCTGGTTCATCAGCTTTTTAATTCCAATGGTTCATTATTCACTTATGAAGACTTTATTTCAAAATACAACATCCTAATTCCCGATGAGGAATTTAACATTATCATTAATGCAGTTCCTTCTGGTGTCTCCTTGTTATTTAGGAGCACAATGGACCACATCCCAGCTCTTTTGTCTATAGACCCAACTGAGCTCGAAGTCGGCAGGGTTTGTTTCTTGGCGACACGCAGCAGCAATCGCGCTGTATGTGCTTTGTTTCAAAGGGACATTGTGTCTCTCCCCTATGTAATTACTTATTGGAATAACCTATTACCAAATCTTGATTGGGGAAAGATCTGGATTTTACCAACCAAATACATGATCAATAATAAAATTAAAGAAGTATCTTTCAAATTAATTCACAAAATTTATCCATGTAAAATATTCTTTTTACAGCGGTTTAAGAATTGTGTTGACACTAATTGCTCTTTCTGTTCAGAATGCCCTGAAGATATCTTTCACTTGTTTTGGTCCTGCCCTTTTTCAAACAGTTTCTGGATAGATGTTTGCCACTTTATTTCCTCCTTTATTGAAAATAACTTTACCCTTTGTTTTGAAAATATACTGTTTGGCTTCATTTCCTTTACACCCTCCAAAAACAAACAATATTATATAATTAATCTAATTATTCTGTTGGCTAAATGGCATATTCATAAATGCCGATACATAAATAAAAATCCTTGCTTTCTTTTTTTTTTTATAAATGAAACCAAACAGTATATAAAAACAATCAAAAATTCAACCAACAGTAAAGCTGTCAAGACCCTGAACCTGTGTACCCTTTTTATTGTCTTTTTGTAAAGAAACTTATTTATAAAAAAAAAAAAAAAAAGGAATACCATGTATGTAACCCCCTGGCAAAACCCCCTTCTTGTTTTTATGTTGTATTGTTATGTTCTGTCAAACGTTTAATAAAGTTATTTTAAAAAAAAAACTTTCTGAGTGGCCTACAAAATTACGTCATCCCTTCGAAAAGGGGCTTTTCCGCCGTGATTGACAGCCGTGACAGCCAATCCACGCACTGGCATTCAATGCAGCTGCCCGCGATTGGTCGGACGGGTGTACGGGCGGGAACTCCTCCTCGCGGAAATCGCTACTGCGCAGATGCAGGGTTCCCAATGACATCACCCTGCATCACCCTCGCAAGATGGCAACGCTCCTATCCCGGATATTTTCGATAATTTAATGTCACTTCAGCATAGTGGGGGTAAGTGGGGGCGCGTCGTTAATCTTTATTTACAGTCCGTGGTACCGCAGTTAGATCTTTCACTATAGCCTATAGCATTCAAATTCGCAGTTCAATGACGATATATCCCGTTTTCCCAGTTTGACCTGAACGCCACACAAAAGGAACGGTTTGTTTTCGTCACATGACCGGAAGTATGTGTTGGACGTTCAATATTATCAGGAAGTGAGTCTATTCACGATGCAGCAACAAACGACTCCGAAGTTTCCAAATTTAACACTGGCAGCTGTATTTTCGGAGGATTCTGTGTGTTTTCAGTGAAATGACATGCGTTGGGTGTCGTCTCTGACATGGATTTACAGCCAGCTGTCTGTTTCCGGCTGTGAGGACTCAATACCCGCAAGCTTGTTTTAGCAAAGTGGCTAACTAAGCTAAGTAGGATCACAACCTTGTCCTGTCCGTCACCACAGCCCCGCAGAGTTTAGTGCTAGACGCTGACGGTGACAGCTTTTCAACTGATCACCTGTCACTGTCACTGTTAGTTAATGTCGGAACACTGGCGGACAGTTAACGTGTGCAGTTGACGTAGCGTAAACTAACGCTAATTGCTCTGGTAACATTAGTTCTGTCCGGTGTAGATTTGGCAAGACATGACTACCTAATGACGGTGGCATCTGACTGGCATGGACTCAGCAAAGCTGTGTCGATGAAGTGGTCTCTGGGGTGAGTCAGTTACACTGCTGTTTGGATATAACATGAACACTGCGGTGATGGAAGCTGTTGTCAGGTAGATACATGTTGTTTGTCTGTTAGCTGAGGTTGTGGCACTGTCACAGCGCCAACACAGGATAAGTAAAGACAGTGTTTGGTAAGCCATGGGTCTGGTTAGACACAGTCACTTCATAAATTCTCTTAACTGTAACCTAGCTAGCAGGGAACCTCCATAGGCTAATGTTTGCTACAAATTCTAATAATGTTTGAAAACTATAAGAACACGTAAAGGCCTTTAATGTGATTTTCAGAAAACCCTTTAAGAAGTAAAGTAACAAATGAAGTTTTAGAAGTATTTGTTCCAGGATTTTAGAAATACAGTTGATTTGTTTTTAAATGCTTTTAAATCAGGAGATCTTAAAAAGTCTATGTTTGAGTTGATGCTTTCTCAGCAGAATTACTCTTTACAAGATATCCAGCGCTTTAACTTTTCATGTCATTATAACACATCTGTTGCTCCAAATTCCAATTTGAAAAAAGCCCTTGGCTTGTCTTTCAAGCTATACTATTTGTTTAACACATTATTCAAGCAAGATAATTTGTTTTTTTTTTTGTTTTTTTTACCTCACAATGTGGCTATGTGACTATCATAAAGTTTGTAGACAAACATTTAGACAGACATTTCCTGCTAGGTAGCAAACATAGAGAGGGAGTTGTAGCCAATTCAGTGGTCTGTCCGCTGTCCACAGACCACTCGCATGGACCACTGGGTATAACTACTAGGGGTGCTATAACGCTCAAGGTCCAGACCAGTTAGTAAGTGGTCTGTGTGTGGTCCCAATCAAATCTCATATATTAGTATATTTTATTGTCGCCATGGGGACATTTTCCTTGGGCCAAAGTGCTACATCACATGCAGAGTAATACATAGTATGACAAACAACAAAATGGCATTTAAGGAGCACTTGTTGCTACCGCTAGGGGTGCTGAAGTTTGTGGTCCTTGTGCTCCAGACCATTTGTTCAGTGGTCTGTGGAGTAGTTATCTATCCATGTGTGTTTAGTGCAGTTGTATGACATAAATTTGATTGTATCCTGTCAAAATATGACCATTCCGCTGAAAGTTTAAGATATTTTTTTATTTTCAAACATTTTTCAAGGTTGAGGCTTGATGTGGTATTCAAAAAATCTCCATAAATGAAATAATAAAACAACAACAACAACAAAAATAAAACTATCCATTACAACTCCTCTCATCAATCATTGTTCCAAAGATGTTTTTCTGCCTGGAACCTGACAAAACCATCCAACCTCATTAGGATGTTGATTGTGTTCTACGTATAAGAAAACAATGTTGTTGATGACTATACAGAAAAAAACATTAATTATAAGAGAGGACAAATGTCACATGTAGTGTGAAAGGGCTATGAGTGGTCAAAAGACAAGAAAAGTACGGTATAAGTACAGTCCATTTACCTTAATAGCACTACTTGTATTATAATTTTCATCAATTCTTCATGACTCATGAATTCATATATTATTGCTTTACATAACCGCCATATTGATAAACTTCAGATGTGTGTAGATAAATATTTTAAATTCACTTAATGTAGAGGATGGCCATGGCCAGAGAAGGCGGTGACCACAGAAATAGCTACAAGTACAACCCCTGCTGTATGGCTATCAGTTTGTCAACTATCAACTGCATGGCAAAAAATTAATTTAGATAAGACAGATATGTTAAATGAAATGTTAATTTCTTCATTTTACAAAAACAGAAAATGGCATGCAGTCATCATTTCGGTGTCTGTTTTTATTGCCAGCTGATTGCATATCTATAAGAAATCTAAAGATCCAGTTGAAGTGATCACAGAAAGCTTTTGTAACATTAATGGCTGCAGGGAGACAAAGAGTTTCAGGTGTAATAGCTGTCGCCAAGGGATGTCAAACATTGGTGAGGCAGAGCTCTTCATCACCAGTTTTTCATGAGGCTTTGTGGTCTATAGAAACAACACATATGCAAAAAACACAAACAATTATCAGCTTACACATTCTATGCAATCATAAACTACACAGTGTAACTGACTATGAAAATAAGACAGCCAATTAAAGTTGATTAATAAAATAATAAACTACCCTTCCACATTCAGTACCATAGTGTCATACAGTGGTTACATGGTAATGTCAAAAGAAAACACTAAACTGGATCATAAAATGACATTCAAATGATACTACTGAGTATGTGTCAATTACCTACACTCATAAATTAACTTAAAGAAGGCCCAATGCAAAAGAATTATAACCCCCCTCCTGGCTCCATGCATAAGGTTAGCCTATAGGAACAAATATCTCAGCAAAAAGAAATTTTGGCTGCAATTTAGCTTTAAGAAATTATTACATGGGTAAACTTGACCTTCTGCAGCTCCTTTTTTTCAGTTTTTTTAGTCTCTTTTTTCCTCACCTACCAAGTTTTTTACTTTTCAAATTTACTGCAGGACTTACCAAAGTTGATTGGCTGCGCCACTTAACAAGCATACAGTGTGTGTGTGTGGGGGATGCTTACGCACATACATTATCACCGAAGTTGCTTATGTGACTGAACATACGCGCTATGTTTGGTGTTAACCTCAATAAGGTAAAGTAATATTACATTTAGCAAGAAGTAGACCTACATTTATTTTGCAACTCCAACGACCAGTCCATTTAAGAATTTTCGAAATGGCACAAGTAATGAAAGTAATTCACCTGTTGTCATGGCAGCCAAGCATGGGCCAATTAGGACCACAAGATATAGAAGGACCACTAAACAAATGGTTTGGAGCACAAGTATCACAAGCTTCAGGTATAGCCCTTGTCATAGGCAGTATCGCCTAGAGCAGGAGTTAGCAACCTTTACAATCAAAAGAGCCATTTTTTAACAAAAATTATTTAAAAAATCTGTCTGGGGGCGCAAAACATTTAGGCCTTCTAGTTAATGTAACACAGCCTATTAAGTCTAAATACATCTATCAACATTATTTGTCTAAATAAGTGTATGTTTTACAACAATGTGGCCACTCTACAGTGGGCTATTCATGATTATTTGGTACTTTAACTTTCTAGAGTTGGCATTTAAAGCATACAAATCTTTTTACACACTGTTAAATTCTCTGTTTTACTTTGAGACTTTTGGATTTGTAGTACATAACTAGCCTAGCAAGGGAAACTCTTTTTTTTTCTTTTTTTGTGTCAAAGCCACTTGAAGCCACAGGAGACAGGCTAAAGAGCCGCATTTGGTTCCAGAACCACAGGTCGCCTGTCCCTGGCCTAGAGTATCACATGCTAGAGGGGCGCAGCTAGTCGCCCTCCAACAGAAAAAAAATAAAACTATGTATATATATCTAAATACACTATATGGACAAAAGTACTACACATTACACCTACAGGACCTTTTATGACATCCCATTCTAAATCCATAGTTGGTATCCCCATTTTCAGCTATAACTGCTGTGGGGATTTTTGCCCATTCATCCAGATTTTATACAGCTGTGGCAATGGGACTGAATGAAACACCTATATTCAATGATTAAAAGGTGTGGCCTAATACTTTTGTCCATATAGTGTGTGTGTGTGTGTGTGTGTGTGTGTGTGTGTGTATATATATAGCCAAAGGAGAGAGAAGGAAGAAGTTGAAACAAAACAGAAAGTAAAACCGCAACACAGACCACTGAATAACAGCACATACAGTGAGCAGCAGCAGCGACCCACTGTTCAAAACAGATACCATGAGGACAGGGACTTGCAAACCTGTCGAAAAGCCACAGGAATGTAAATAAGATGAGCTCAGCAGAGACAGAGGGCTGTTGTCAGCTTGCTGCAGCAAATGAACATGCTGTCTGCGGACAGTTTACTGACTTGGCCCGCTGACTTTGCTAAAAGCCGATTGGCTATTGAAACAGGTAATGTGCCTTACGTTCTAAAACCAGCCACTGGCGATTTGACAAGCTGAGTTGCAGGCAACACCATCAGCCTGCTTGAGTTGATATGACACAGGCCAGTTCACACCGCTACAACTTCTCTGCAAAGTTTTAAAACAGTTAGGTGTTGTGGCAAATATTCGGTCTCAATTGGGCTTTCAAGATGAAACAGTTGTTCTTCTGTCAATTGTATGTGATTTATGGAAAAAAAACAACAACCCTAAATCTTGGAAAAAACACAAATCAGTTAGCATTTCGTCTTACATGGGCCCCTGACAGCCTCTTGGCCCCTTTAGTTGCGTTACACCACCGATGTTTTCACCATTGCCATCACTCTAACTTTCGTTAAAAAGATGTCATACAGTAATTTAAATAGTGAGGCCATGTATGACATACACATATAACTACCTTATAGAACTACACTGGAGTCCTTTTTGGTGTCCTTGGTTATTACTAGGAATTGCATTACTCCAAATGCCAATACAAAACCCCAGTAATGAGTCCTAAGACCTGGAAATCAGTTTGCATTTCAGTACCTCTGGTTCCCTTGTCTTTAATTCAGTGGGTTTTTTGGATGGGTTTTGGTAATAAGCCTGAAATAAGATCTGTGGTTAACATTAGCTCCAGAGACTTTCAGGTTTTGTTTTATGACATTAAATGCTTCAGATATTATCCCGCTGTGAACTGATAAACTTTTATGTGTCTTAAAAAGGTGGTTGCTAACAAGTGGTTAAATGAGACCACAAACGTCATCAAGCTAAAATGCGTTGAATGAGGCATTACAGCCTCATGGTTGTAGGGATGTGAACATAGAGTAGTTTGTTCATAGCTAGCATTAGCCTTTTACTTCTGCCGATTGCATTTAGGTTTTAAAGATCCCGAAAGTTGTGTTTATTTGTGAAGATTATCTTTTTTTTAAGACCACTTTTTTGGGGTAAAAAGCATCTTTGTAAATCAAACCAAAAAGAAGTGGCATGAAACAATCTTCAGACACATGTCTAACTGTTTCTCCTTCACAATTACAAAAAGTGCATCAATTGTTCACATTTGGGAAAAATGACAGCTAATAACATCTTAACAACACATCTTTAACTGGGTAGTTCCTAAGTACAATCTTTATGTAAGCGTGAGGTCATTTAAGCAATATCACACAAGAGGCTGTGATTATCTTTGGCACTCTACCTGGCCTCCTGCCTACGACCGAATCACAGCTGTGATGACATATGAGCATAACACACGACCTAAAGTGTGATATTGCTTTTATACAACAGTTCAACAAGCGTCTTTTATTCGTTAATAGTAACAAGCGACCACAGATTATGATTTGTTTGTTTATTTAATGATTGTTTTGGCCCTGCCGACATAAATAGTTATGCAACTGCTGGACGTGACAGCTGTTGCCTAGCAAAACATTTTCCTGAACGCTGCTTGCTAATCTGTTAGCTCGGTCTTCATGTTCTGCAGCCAACTTTGGATGCTGGAACTTGACTTGAAAAGCTTTATTAAAAAATCTTCTGACTTCAAGGCTCTTTTGACTTTTGTCCTTATTCCTTAAGCTTTGGTTGTTCTTCACAGAGATTTTTAATCATGCAGTGCTTCAAGAGTTTCCTCTTAGCAGTCACCTGTGGCATCAATAAAAAGTGCATTATTGTGACAGTATGGGGGGAGTTGTTCTGGTCCATAGGAGAATAAAATATAATTAACATTAACATTAACATTTAACTTTAACTTTCTATATTTTTTCAGATGAATTGAATTTAGTTTATTATTACCTTTGTGTTACTTATCATGCTAACATTAGATAAAGCACATTACATGGGGGATTAGCAAGGTTTACAAGGTTGCCTTAAGCGGTATAAGATTACCAGTTAACAAGCCTAAGTTTAGGTAGTTCATTAAAATGCAGTCTATGGATGAAATATATTGAAGAACTAACTGTCCTTTAAAGTCACACTGAAGCACATTGTCACCTTTTCAAATAAATGATTTTAGAATGGACTTTATGTTGGCTCACTGGTACAGAAAAACAGAATGTATTGTGCCCAATAAAGAGTTGAGTCTTGAGTTTTACTTTCATAATGAAACCACTATATCTCTATAAATAAATCAAATATATGTGATGTGTTTTTCAGATATTGCAGTAGCTATCATTGTCTGTGAGCCACCAGGATGTTGGAGAGTCTTGTTGCTTGGGTGCTGAACACATACTTGGGAAAATATGTCAGTAACCTGAACACGGATCAGCTCTCCATCGCCCTTCTGAAAGGTAACTATAATAACATCAGGGCTCAATACAAAAAATGTTGTTGCCTGGCTGGCATCAGTTTTTTGTGCAGAAACTGAAAACATGGTTGCCATTTTCAGTTACCCTGTACTTGGAGTAATGAAGAAACCATACATTTATATGTTAGTTTAATAATGAAAATGCGACATTAAAGAATGTTTAACTTCTTAACTGCACTGTCCCCAGAGAGCAGCAGACATTGAGCCAGGGGCTTTGATTGTCTTTGACTTATAATTTAGTTCACACCTATATGTTGATCAAATATCAAACAATTAATTGTTCAAATAATGAATGGTCATAAATAGAGATGTAACAATATTAAATTTTCGTATCACAAATGTCATGACCAGAATCCTCCCCGGGAAAGTACACTTTAAATGTTTCTTTAACTGTAAGAGATTGTTAAGATAATGTTTCAGAGTAATTATATTGACTGGATTATTACATTTCATGGCTAAAGAAATAATATACTATATTTGGTCCATTGATCCCAGTTACTGTAATTTCAGTAACTGCGCATTCCTCTGCTAACCAGAGCTGGACTGTAACTGAGTAGTCACATACTCTACCTAAGTACAAACCTGAGGAACTTTTATATTACTTGAATAATTTAATATCCAATCCAATCCAATCCAGTCCAATCCAATCCATATTTATTTATAAAGCACATTTAAAAACAACAGTCAAAGTGCTCTATATCAAAACATAGATTAAAAAACAAGAGTAATTAAAATAGTGAATAAAAAATAACATAAATATCATAAGAGAGGACAAAAGAAGGAAGTAAGTAACCCCAAAGTATTTAAAAGGCAACAAGGTAAAACTACAGAAAAAACTATGGAAACTGTCTACTCTCATACAAGGTCTGAGCCAAGGAGAATAAATAAGTTTTTAAAGGAGATTTAAAAACAGGCAAGGTGGGGGCTAGTCTTATCTAGGGGGGCAGCTCATTCCAGAGTTCGGGGACCACAACAGCAAAGGCTCTGTCTCCCCTATGTTTTAAGATTGTTTGAGGGATGCTGAGAAGTGATTTGTCTGTGGACCTCAGTGACTGTGTCGGAGTGTATGGCTGTAAAAGGTCAGAAAGGTAGGATGGAGCCAGCCTGTGCAGAGCTTTATAAACAAAGAGAAGGACCTTAAACTGAATTCTAAGGTGTGTTTGGAGCCAGTGGAGAGATGCTAGTATGGGCATGATGTGCTCTCGCTTGCCTGCACCATTAAGATGTCATGCAGCAGTATTTTGGACCAAGGGAGCGAGGGAAGCCTGACAAACACTCACATAGAGGGCATTACAGTAATCCAGATGAGTGGAGACAAAAGCATGAATTACCCTCTCAAAATCACGAAAAGAATGGAAAGGCTTAACTTTAGATAAAGTCCCCAAATGAAAAAAGCTGGTATTTAATATGTTGATCCATCTGAAGAGCATTGTCAGTTTTTATCAATCTCCTGTCACTTTCCACTTCTACCTCACTAGTTTTACCCCAGTTCTTTTATTAGATAACAACTTTACAAATTAGGATTTTTGCAAACAAACCATATGGAAATATGCAAAAATACTTTTGCAGCCTCCACCTATTTATCACTTGTTATTCCTATTATCCCTGTTAAAAGGTGGTGGCCAATGATTGCAACCAAAGGCTAAGAAGTGGTTGCCCATTTCTTAAAATAAATTGCAGATGGAAACCTTGGGAACTTAAGGTTATTTGCGTAACCCCAGTTCTCAGAGTAGCATGAGTGAGTTTTCTCACTATGGGATGTGTCTCCCTGCGTATTATTCAGAAGCATTTATCTCATTACGCCAATCCTGATTGGCTGGTAATCTTTGACTTCTGCGTCAGGTGACACCACCCACCCTTATGTAACTTGTGCTATGACGCAGTGTCATTCAAAATAAGCACCTCTTCTTGCTTCGCCCCAGAAGAAGGGTTGTCTGGTGAGACATCTCACTCATGCCACCCTGAGAACCGGGGTTACACAAGTAACCTAAAGTTCTCATTCACAGCATTCGTTTCGATGTCTCACTGGGATATGGAGACTCCCATATTGCCAGACAAGCTTATCTCAGGTAACTACCAGCACTCAACAGGAATCTCCCTGCTCCCGCAAGAGCCCAACAATTAGCACCGCCTGCGCCATGCTGGGAGCAGCGACATCTAGCCTGTAAAACTGGACAACGCTGAGGGGTGAAGATCAGCCTGTCGCTGCGCAAATGTCCTGGATGAGGACCCCTTTAGTGACAAAATAACACCAACCGAGCACTGAAAAGAGACGTGACCACCCTTGTCACGACTCCAAACACCTTCCATTTTCAATCATAAAGGGATCTGGTGGAGGAGGCTCTGGCGCTCTAAATAGCGTTAATGACAATCTGTGGAAGCCCTACTGTGTTTAAATTGAACCAGGCCCATAGTGCCAGGCATTCCGGGTGTGGGTACAGTCACCGACCTGTTTTATTGTTTCTGTGTTCTTTGCTGTCAACTGCGCCCTTGACTCTCGGTCTGGATGCGTCAGTGAATCATGGTTTATTAACGGAGAAAGGAGGAGGGGATTACACCCCCACTCCCCCAGCCCCCGTCAGAAACAATCGGCATGTCCAAAGTGTCCTCTTTCTCTCTGTCTGACAGGTAGGTCAGGTTGAGCCATCCGGCTCTTTCCTACAACACCATCATCCCCACAGATTTACCTATGGCCTCCGCTGCACGCGGAGGCAGATGTCCGTGATCACAGTTATCTCTTCCCACACAGCAGGGTCAGGCTTGGTTGCCATTCCCATGTGTGCTTGGTAAGCCGTGAGCATGGAAGAAACATTAAGCGCCCTGATGCCCAGAGCCCCTGCCTTGTAAGCCCTCTAAGTCATGGCCGACTGGAATTGGTTTGTTTTCAACACCAGTGTGGGATTTCTGGAGGATGCCGTAGTCAGCCGTGGGTGGTGGTGGGCTCCAACTAATGGCTCTATAGGAGGCATTTTCATAGCCTGGGGCAACTTTTTCCCCCTGTCACGTGATCTGGTGGTCTCCGTTACAACCGCAGGCCTGGGGATATTCAGCCCGGATGCAGTGCGTTTGCACACAGCCTGCATATCCATGCTGGCATATCCATGCTGGCCCGTGGCCCGGCATCCGCCTTAGTCCCCTCCTTGCCCCCGTCATCGATCGACAGGCCGGTAGACACGAAAGGGTCCTTCCCCGACAAGCTAGCTTGGTGTGCTAGCCGTCCTCGGAGGCTCTTCACGGTGAAGCAGGTGCAGTGCCTACATGAATTGGGGGCTCTGAGAGCCAGCTGGACATGTTCCAGCCTGAGGCAGCACGAGCAGACTTGATGTGTGTATTTTCACAAACCCAGAGTCGGGCCCTGGAATTACTGTCTCCTCCAATCTAACGGAGGTTACCAGTGAAGTCCATTGTAATTAAGCTAACGCTGGACCGATGCGTATTAGCTAGTCTGCAAGTAAATAAAAACCTCTTTGTACAGTGAGGCGAGAAAACACTCCAGTCTATGGTAAAGACTGGAGAGTAGAAGCGTAACAAAAAGGCAGCTAGTGCCTGGCGACGATCTGTTGACAGTCAAGCTAGATGGCTAATGCTACATGTAGAGATATGCTCTGAAGCGAGAAGAGGTGTTTGAATGACGCTGCGTCGTAGCGCAAGCTATTTAAGGGTAGATGGTGTCACCCGATGCGGAAGTCAGATAACACCAGCCAATCAGGACTGGTGTTATGAGATAAATGCTTCTGAGGAATATGCAGGGAGGCGCATCCCATAGGGAGACATCGAAACGAATGCTATGAATGAGAACTGTTATTGCCAAGGCGTGCACATTCAGCTATCTTTGTGGTTGCTTAAAATGATTGGTGGTTATTTTACAAAGCTTGCTGCAGTGTTCCAGATATTTGAAGGTTTTACGTTCGTCCTTTGACCTTCCTTCCTTCCTTCCTTCCTTCCTTCCTTCCTTCTTTCTTTCCCACCTTCTGACATGTACCTCCACCCTTACTTCAAGACTTGATTTCTCCTGAACTGTGTTGTGTTACACTGACAGGTGATCTATTATCTTTTCAATCCCTTTTCTTAATAATATGCTAAATAACACAAACACTTCTCTGCATAACACAATTCGGTTCAACAGCACCACAAATTGTATCTTCCACAATTATCATACAGTAGATTTAAGCAATGTCACATGAGGGGGAGTGCTGTGCTACTGTATATCATCCCGGCTGGGATTCTAACCGTTAGAATGTGCTCAAATCAGCATGACAGCATAACCTCCCCAGTATTTACTCCATGCAGTATCAGCCAGTGTAGATGAAATTCAGCTGATATTATACAAAGTAAAGGCCAACTTATGAATGGGGTAACTGTAAACTGACACAAAGATGACAATAACTAGCATAAACTACCGTGTTCTAAACTGAAACATAATAAGCACAGACAAAAAGTGACATAAAACAGCAAACTTAACAACAAACTAAAAGCTACTCAGTCCAGATCTAGTCATGATGGGGAAATATGGATGTTGTTACAATAATTACATGGGCTTAGTGAGTGTGACCACAGTGAAAACATTGTTTTAAAAGCCTAAACACCATAAGATATGGATTGAAGCAGAATGTGTTGTTAGACAACAACATGTTTTGAATTTCGGAAAAGATTCCATCTATATTTTTCATGAATTTGACCTTTGGACTTAACTTGCTCTTGAGCTATTTGAAATGATTTAACATCCTCTGGCATCCTCCATTAGCTGTGCTGCTAACACACTTCCACTAGCTTAAAAATACAGATAAAGTTTGCACATGTTGAAGCTAAATCTGTGTATGAAAAAAAATCAGTCGATTGTCTTAGCATTCTATCGACATGAGTGTTTTCCAGGTATTAGTCAGACTGTATTTGAGTTAAAAGTCACAAAAAGCTTTTAATTTTGAGAGCTAATTGCCCCTCAACATGAAAACATTCTGATTATATATTTTATTTTGTATATTGCAATATAGAACTCAAGGGTGGTCTTTGTCGTTTGTGGCACTTCAGTGATGCTTATGCCTCACTGTTGTGCAACGAATGATGTTAAAACACACTCTTGTGTAATATTGCTTAAAATCAGGACCTCTGTGAAGCCTTTTTAGCACAAATTGAACATTTTAACCTTTATAAAGGTTTTGTATTAGATTGCATTAGTTTTAGCTAGGTGTAATAAATAAACTGGCAACTGTGTATGTTATTTAAGGATCTTTCCTAAGACATTTAAAACCAGTGGTAGACACATTTTAATTACTTTAATTGATTTAATTGCAATCATCAACACCAGTTAGGCAAGTAGGGCAGACCAAAAAGAGCTTTAAGATGGTGTTTGTGTGTTTCCTGTTGTTCTTCAGGTGCAGTGGAGCTGGAGAACCTCCCTCTGAGGAAAGATGCCCTCCGCGAGTTTGACCTGCCATTTGAAGTTAAAGCAGGTAAAACACACTGACTGATGGCTGGTGACTCGCAAAGTTAAAGTGTAGATACCAAAAAAACTATAACCAAAGTAGAACAGGGGACAGCTCTTCTCTTGAAGGCAAAGGTTGCACATTTATTGTATAAGTCAGTCTGAACTGCTCTCATTAAGCTGTTTTTATTGGTCCATGTACTTTAACTCAAATTAATGTGTAGGAGCTGTATGTTTGAATGAAGGTGCTTTTGTTTTTGGAAGCTGATGGATCTTAGGTATCTCAACCAAAACTTTCCTAATTTAATATAATATTATCTCTAACTGTAAAGGGGGCCATACTGTCAATAGTCAGTGTGGCTGAAACACTGACATCAAGCAAAGGTCATTATTTTAATAAGTCCCACTTTGCCGGTATTGTGTGATTATATTGATAAAGTTTAACTCCATCACCATCAACCCAGCAGCTTGTTTCATTTTAAGTTCTGGACACAGTACATTTATTGTGTTTTATATTGAACCAGAAAATAGAGGAGAACCAAAAATGTTTGGTAAATACAGTGAGGTGTGTTTTGCAACGTCTTGAATTTTGACGGACTAATCTTAACTAAATGTCTGCTTTCAAATGTCTATCATCAGGTGGAAAGGCCTCAAAAGTTCATTTCATCCAGATCACAAAAATCCTACAGATGGGTGACAAATACAACAGGGCTCCATAGTGTTACACATGCAACCAGAAATCTGCCAGATCTAACTTAATATTTTCATTGGTCACACTGGTGCACCTGATCCTTGCTACACTGATGCACATAAGACGTAATCAAATTTTGTATTTTAATATTGCATACGCCTATGTTGTTAGCAACATATGATGAGGTTAGCATAACAAGCAGATTAGCATGTGAGTCAGTTAGGGCTGCAAAAAATGCAAAATAAATCATATCCCTTTCAATTCACCCAAATGTTTTGATCGCGGTACCAGGAAAAAACAAACTGGAGCCCAACTCTTCTAGATGCAAAAGTCGCATGGAATTTTAAAAAAATGACTGAAGCAATTGGTTTTTACATTAGCATATAGCCAAGGTTGAACAACTTATAACAGTTCCAATGCAAGTTTTTAAAAATATATATATATTTATTTCATTTTATGAATTTCATAGTATACAAGATCCTTTTCAGGTTTTAGCCTGTTGTGACCTGTGGCCTTTTAGGAAAGTGTTTGTTCAGTGTCCGTATAGTGTAATACACAAGTGTTTGAAATGTTCCTTATTTTTATTAAGAAAATGCTATACCAAAGTTGTCAGTGGGCAAAATGTTTTTAGTGTCAGCAGGAGATTTTAATCTGCATTTGACACTTATTTGGGAAAAAAAGGGAAAGCTTAAAATGAGTCGTTACATTGCCAAAAGGCACAATGAAAAATCCTGGGTACAACTACATGAAAAAATTGCATGGTTTCACTACTGAGATGAAAGGAACTTGGAGGTTTTAGTAGAGCTTTTTAAAGATTCTGAACAAAAATGAAACATCAGTGGCCTTCCAAATAGGGACCCCTTGGGGCCAGTAGTCATATTCCCCACCATTAACTCAATGAGTGCCATTGACGTATATATACGTCATTCAAAAGCCAACACTTGAGTGCCATTGATGTTTACATATGTCAAAGTGTGTTTTCGGCAGCTGGCACAAGGGGGCATTCTCACGCTCCCTGTTTGTAATTTTAGGGCTGCTGGGATTCGTAGTTGTAGTACAAAAGACGGTAGATCAAAACATGAAGTGGAGTAGCCGGGATCAGAGAGCAGACCGATCTGTACAGAGGTGATTTGAAATTACAGCAACAAAGCTACATCAATTCAATATTGGCATAAAATTCCCCCCAAAAAACAGAGAGGGTCAAGTGGCCAGTTTTGCCAGCGGACCCTGGAAGAAACTCTCATGGATCTCGGGCTCCCACCCCTACAAGCTCTTATCTGAGTGTCCTGCGGGGTCCAAAGGGTTTACTTTGAAAAAAAGTGTTCAAAGCAGGCCTGGTCGCCCGAATACTGCAGGTAGGAATAATGGAATAGGACTCCGGTTCTATTTTGTGGGTTTTCTCTCTCTGAACTGGGGCCATAATTTGTTGCATTGTGCTGTAATTTGCATATTAACTCATATACACAAATTTGTAATACAATTTTCAGATGTATTTTATGTCATTGAAGGCAAAATTATAACATTCAAATCACTGTTTTGCTTGACAGACTCCCTTTCACAAAAATGCATTTTTCTCAGCTTTCTAAAAAAAGTGGAATTTTTGATGAAACTAGCCTCTATTCAACTTCAGATAAATCAAGAATGGAACAAGGTGAAAACAGACTTTTTTTCCATGACTAAAAGGAGAGTTTCTTCTTTCATTTTAGCTATTCTGTGTTTTCAGAGTTTTTGTACAAAATATTATGTGGGTCTTGAAAGATGACTCAAAATGGCCAGAAAAGCTGGCACAAGCCACTTTCCATTATATAATAGGGCTAGCACTCAATGAGATAATCTGTAACATTCGGAAAATAAGATATACTTTATTCTCATCAAAGGGAATTTTTGCTTGGACAGTAGTGCTTCACATAGCTACTATCAGCTTAAAACAATATGTGGCCAACAAGACTATAAAGTGGTATACCAAAGGCACAGTAATCAATTACATTTCATAAAACTGAAAAATATATATAAATTTTGTGCATGCTGAGTGAGATAAAAGATATAAATACATCCTCATTATAAACAAAAGGACAGAGTCGTAAAAAACTATAAAATCATAATTCATAATGCATAAAACTAAGAACAACAGTGCCACTTTTCATATGAATTACCAGAGTAAAGATAAATCTATTCTTGAGAAGTGTTCTAGACATTGGGAGGAAAAAAAAGCTTAAAGCATTTTTTTTTTTACTGGCTCTGTATGCTACCTGAAGGCAGTAATTTGTAATGAGAAAACAGAATGTCTGATGGGTCCTGCAGATCTCTGTGTGATGTCTGACAACAGTTCTCACATAGGTTCTATAAAGACATGGGTGTTCTTTCACTCTTCATTCATTGCGGTTTTCATGGTTTTAATAATTGGTTAAAACCAAGTTTTTACTAGTCTGTAAAATCGTTTACCATATCTAATAATGCTTTCCAGCAAGCAGTTGTGGAATGATGACATGATCTCAGTTCCCACACCAACATGCTGAGTCTGCCAAAAAAGTGATGTGGCTGACCCAGATAAGCACACAGATATGCAACATGGCTACTCCATTTTATTTTATTTATTTGGTTTTATTAAACCTTTCAGAATCTCTTTTCCAAGGGAGTCCTGGCCAGTTTAATTTATTGTCCATTTGTATGCCTAAGCACTATTTTGTGGCTGTAGATGGAACAGATTAGGGCTGGGCGATATGGAAAAAATCCTTATCACGATAATTTTTTTCATGACAGTCAATATCAATATATATCACGATATACATCAAATCACTATTTCTGTCAAGCTTAAAGGTTCACTTTTACTCCTGAGTTAGATATGAAGATATCATAAGGTTTATTTTGATTTATTCTCTGTCAGACATTGAACATGACAAATATACTGTGTAACAGGCAACACCAACTGGCAGACCTATTCAACTAAAGTTCCAGTTACTAAAATTTCCCCCCAGTAAAGGTCTGAACCTCATACCTAAAACCACTACCACAATTAGTTGAACATTTTACTTTGATTATGATAAATGAACGATTATTTTGCTTTTTCATATTTTTTTTTGGTGGTTAGTTTTTTGCCCCCATAGTTCACCGACACAGCTTCATCAAACTTTCCAGAATTATATAAAAATTAATAGCTCCATCTTAAACAAACTTTAGGTAAATTTAAGCACAGTGTGCTGATAATAGGCCAACCTCTCTTCTCCTGCAGGACTCTGACTTCAACTTCTGTGAATCTTCTGTGAAACTTCTGTGCTATTAATCCCTAACCCTAACCCTAACCCACTCAGGAAAACATTTTTTTGAGTAGGCTTACTTCTCCTATAGCTGCCAACAGCTTGCCAACATATTTCAACACAGAAATACGTCATCCCTTCACCACCCTATAATGGCAGTAGAAGGTTGCGTCAAGCACGATCATGGCATCTGCGCAATCAGGACCCACAACGCAGGCGTAGCTTCAGACAGGACCACAGTAATGGCAAAACCAAGACCACGATCAGGGGGTACAGTATTAGTACAGCCAAAGCATGAGCACGACCAAAGGCAGGGTCACAGCACCAGCACAGCTATCACCACAATCAGGCACAGCCAAGATTGCAGCCAGGATCCAGGAAAACTAAGAAAAAAGGGAGCAGGAATGCTCCGGAGAGGAAACAGAGTTTGTGTAATACAATAAACAGACATGAGAGTTTTCAGATGGAGGGAACAAGAGAAGGAAAAAGGAGCTCAGTGTATCATAGAACGTCCCCCGGCAGATTAAACCTATGTCAGCATAACTAGGGGCTGGTCCAGGCAACCTGAGCCAACCCTAATTATAAGCTGTATTGTTATTTAAGAGGAAGGTCTTAAGTCTACCCTTAAAAGTGGAAACGGTGTGTGCCTCCCTGATCTGGACCTGAACTGTAAGATTCTTCCATAAAAGAGGAGCGTGGCAGCTGAAGGCTCTGGCTCCCATCTTTTGGAGACTTTTAGGAACACAAGTAATCCTGCATTTTCAGAGTGCAGTGATCTTGAGGGTTGGTAAGGAACTCTTAGCTGAGACAGATAGGATGGAGCCTGACCATTTAGAGCTTTGTAAGTAAGGAGGAGGATTTTAAATTCAATCCTGGATTTTACAGAGAGCCAGTGCAAAGAAGCTAAAACAAGAGAAATATGGTCTCTTTTCTTGGTTCCTGTTAGAACACATGCAGCAGAATTCTGCACCAGTTGGAGAGACCTAAGAGATTTGTTGGGGCAGCGGAATAATAGGGAGTTACAGTAATCCAGCCTAGAAGTAACACCTACGTGTACTTATTTTACAGCATCTGTTTGGGACAGGATAGGTCTCATTTTTGCGGTGTTACATAAGTGAAAGAAAGCAGTCCTTGATGTCTCCTTTGTATCATATCGGAGGCAAAAGAATTTTCTTGATTGAATAAAACTCAGAGGTGAAATTATATCCTTAGAAAAGGAGTTTCTGGGGTGTTTTGGGCCAAGAACAATGACTTCAGTTTTGTCTGAATTTAACATCAAGAAATTATGGCACATACAGGGTTTTATGTCCTTAAGACATGTTTAAAGTCTACATAATTGATCAGTTTCATGTTGTTTTATAGATAGATAGAGTTGCATATCATCAGCATAACAATGGAAATTTAAGAGGGATTTCTAATAATGTTGCCCAGGGGAAGCATATATAAAGCAAAATTGATTGGTCCAAGCAAAGAGCCTTGTGGCACTCCGAAGCAGACCTCAGTATGCACAGAGGATTAATCATTGATGTGAACAAACTGGGAACGATCTGATAAGTATAATTTAAACCAGCTTAGTACTGTTCCTTTGAGGCCAGTTAAGTATTTCAGTCTGTGCAGTAAGATTTGATGGTCAATGGTGTGAAATGCGGCACTGAGATCACTGTTCTCAACCTGGAAAACCTGATATATAATAACAGAAGACATACATTGTTGGAATTGTTTTTTAAGTCTCCAAAAAGACACCACAGTTCAAGGCTTGATTATGTTGAATGGTTGTATTGGTCTGCACAATCCACAACAAAAAAGAAAAACAATACATAGGATACTATGTTAAATTTTCACCGCTTGTAATAAATACAAACATGTGCGGGTAAATTATAAGATATCAGCATTGGAAATGTTTTAGATAAAGATGTAGAAAGTGTCATAATCAACCAGATGTGCTAGTGGCCTTTACAGCATTATATCAGTCATTTCTGTTTTAGTGAAACTACCAGTTAGAAATCAGGTAAATAGTGTTAACCACTCTAACTTAAAGGCCCATTCAAAATTAAATTCCTGCTGTTATGCCTGGGCCAACAGCAAGCTGAAGGTCCCCATCAGAACCTGAGTGATGAATGCAAGGTAACCAGCACAAGGGAGGCGCTGCAAAAACCTTGAGTCCGAAAGTGGAGGGCAGCAGAGGCTGGCCTCAATGGCAACACAACGCAGTCTCAACAAGGCACTGGGAAAAAACAGAAATTTTAAGGGTAGCAATCATTTTCAGAATTCATGCATTTCATTCCTGTGGTCTAAAACAGCCCGTCATATGAGTGAAAATGATCAATGCTCTCCCAAATAAAAAACTGGAGTGATAAACTCAAAGTTGTGATGTCATAGGTTATAAAGTCTGGACCTGCTCCACAGACAGTTGATTGGGAAAAATGTTGTAGATGACACTGAGGGCAGCCTGGGGAATGTTGTGAGTACATTTTCTGTATCAGAACAAAGAACACTACAACACAATAAAGCAGGCATGTCAAACTGGTCCACAGGGGGGCCGGTGTGGCTGCAGGTTTTGTTTCCAACCAAGTAGCAGCACACCAGACTTGACTCATTTAATCAACTGATCTCCGTCTTCAGACAGTTGATTGGTCAAACTGTGTGCTCTTGGTTGGTTGGCACAAAAACCTGCAGCCACACCGGCCCCCCTGTGGACCAGTTTGACATGCCTGCAATAAAGCTTACTTTGGGTATAAAAAAAGAAAAGAAAACATTCTTTTGGTTTACAAAATGCAGCTCCCATTTATTTGCTATGGAGCAGCTCAGACTTTAACGGGTTTGAGACTTACTGCTCTGGTTTCTGGCTTTGAGAGAGAGTAGCTTATGTTCATAAATATGGAATATGGAAATATGATATTGGAATTCTCAGCTTAGGCAGTGTTCCCCTTTAAACCTTTGCTGTATTGTCAAGGGACTTACCCCACTTAAAATTATGTTTGCTTTCATTCAATAATGTAGTAGCATCTTTATATCTTAACTATAAGGAGTGCTGTCCAGCATTCTGACAGCATTCCAGTATTTTTAAAGAAAATGTTAATACTGGCCTGAAGAGTGTCTGCAGGCTCCTCTTTCAGACAACAAACTTGCAAGATAAAGCATCCTGCGAGGCTAAATCCAGGGTAAGAAAATTGCAAAAAATGTTCTGCATCTCTTGACGTTTATTGCTCTGAGCACATGTTGACAATTAAAGTTAACTCAGATGAATGTATCAACATTTTTATTCACTCCTCTCTAATTCTTTATATCTATGGAGGCGAGAAAATGTTTAAACAGATTTTGCCACAACAATCAACATAAACCATTAAAAAAGGAATGGGAATACAGGATGCTGCAAAGACCTGTGAGTGAAATTAAAGTATATACCACCAGACTAAATTTCTATGATCGTGAATATTGTGGAAAAACTTAAAAAAAATTTTTTTTTTACTATTATTGTTTTTGTATATAAGGAGGGAGTAGTATATTAATGGGATACTCCCTCAATGTAGGCTGTCAAAATTGTAAGTCTCCGACAAAGCATAGCTGTTTTCCTATACTTTAAAATGCTTCATCTGATTGACAGGAGACATTTAGCTGTTGTCACTGGTGAACTAGTACTCATAATGAGTAGATTGCTTATTTAGATACTTTGTAAAAGAGGCACTCTGCCAATTTTACACACAAATACAATTTATATTATATTTGTTCAGTAGCACTTGCAGTGTGTGCAGTGTGTGACAAGGGGCATGTTAAATAGGCTGCTGTTTAAATGTCAGTACAACACTTCCAGCACATTATAAAAAGAAGTGATTAAAAACATTTGTGAAAGGTTCAGAAACACACTCTTATTTGGATCAGAGATATCTGAATTGGTTCTTGTTTCAATATAAATGGCCAACATTCAGGGTGCTTCCTTCTATGTGATGTATGCATTGTTGTCTTTCACCAGGCTTCATTGGAAAGATTACTCTTCAGATCCCTTTCTACCGGCCTCACAGTGACCCATGGGTCATCTCCATGTCCCAGCTTAACCTAATCATTGGACCTGCCCAGCTGCAGGAATATGATGAAGAGAAGGAGAACGAGGAAGAGAGAGAGCGCAAAACACGCCTCCTTAAAGCTCTGGAAGACAAATTTAAAGTAGGTGGATCAACACCATATATATTTAATGTGCTCTTTGTTTGTCCCACTACTGGTAGGGATACGAAAATAATAAAGTCCTTCCTCATTTTCATCCCTCAGCAATTAAGGTTCCTGATTTCTAATGAGTATTACAGTGTTAGAGTGACACTGAGGTAGCTACACATTTGTGCAGCTTATACTTTTTTTGTGCTTCATGTCAACACAATTGAGGTTATGTTTCCAAATGGTAATTTCTGGTATTCTCACTGTGATTTCAAATCTGATACAGAGAGTACTGGTGTCAGATTGTCTTCGTAGCAGCAGAGAGGCTTTACATGTCAAAACCATCAGATGCAAATAAGAGTCCCTAATTACCACTAAAGAAAATGGCCAGACTTATCGAAATTGAATCATGGAATTAAAATATGTAGCTTGGCCTTCTTGTTCTAATGTTTGCTGCCTCTTGTACCTTGTTCATTGTCTTATATTCTAGTTCTTTGTAGTTGTTGTTGACAGCATGTATGTATGTATTATATTTTGGAATGTGATTGGTTCTTCCAGAGTGAGTGTGAACAGAGAGGAGAGTCTTACTGGTACTCTGTCACAGCCTCAGTGGTCACCAGGATTGTGGAAAACATTGAGGTAAGCCTTCCAACATTAGATACTAGACCTGGGACTGTATCATAAACAACAAGAGTATTCTGCATCAGTTCAAACAATACCCCTTGTTATTTATATACTAAGATGTCCATTCCATTTTTGTAATCACTAGGTAGACTTAATATTAGAGACAGCTATCAGTATAACATAGTACAATTAAACACCAAAGTACATCCTCTAAAGTCATGTCAAGTCAATTTTATTTATAAAGCCCATTATCACAAATCACAGTTTGCCTCAGAGGGCTTTACAGCATACGACATTCCTCTGTCCTTGGCACCTTACATCGACCAAGGAAAAAGTCCCCACAAAAAAACATTATAAGAGAGGGAAAAAAGGTAGAAACCTCAGGAAGAGCCACTGAGGAGGGATCTTTCTTCCAGGACGGACAGATGTGCAATAGAGGCAAGCCTGAACAGTCTCTGTCCTCCCGGAAACAGTTTGAACACAAGCTGAAGATTCTAACCTTCATGAAAGTATGTTTTATTGCAGAGCTGTTGTATTACACTTGTCACAAATTGACTTAAAAGGGCAGACAAAAAGTAAGACTTGTGTTTCAATAAGCAAAGGCATATGATTAGCAAAACTGACAAAACAGCAAATGCATTTTGTGTTTACATCAGTGGTATCTCTAGTGTGAGATGTGCATGGGATTAAGAATGATGGGTGGATATCGTACAGGACATAAAATATAAGAATGTCATGCAAAAATTGAACCAGTAAGGGCATTAATTGCCACAGACAGATGGCAGGACATTGGACTGATTAATATACATACACACATCCACACACACACACACACACACACACACACACACACACATATTAATATTAATAGTATTATATAATTAATTAATACTAATAATTAGTCTTATTAATTCTGAGATGGTTTGTTGGGGCTCAAGTTTAAATGAGGTTACCTATTACCTATTAATTCTTACCTGTTGGTTTTGGAGTCATTGTGTTGTGAAATGAGTCGGACACTGGAGGGTAGCGCTGTTTAAACTAAAGGAGAGTACCACTGCAGGTATGTCCGGTTGAACCAGCTGTGCTGACACGGCAATTTAATTAGGTGACCAGGTAGCAGTTTTTTCTTTTGTTGTGTGTGATCCCTGGAGAGCAGATGAGAATCGACCCCCAGAAAGTAAATTAATTAAACTCTTGAATATATGTTCAAAAGAAGATAAATTAGAATTATAGATGAATGTAGGAAAATCTGGGAAAATTAGATTAATCTAAGTGACTTTCAAACAATTATCAACTATCTATTTTTATTACATATATTTAGCATTTAATAATGCAATCAGGACTACATTTATTAATATTGCTTATAATTAATTAAAATGTATCTATACACATATTTAACTATGAATGCAACACATTAGTTTTTAAATATTCAAATATTAAATTTATCATATATGCAACAACACACATAATATACATTTAACAATATTTTTAACATTCAATATATATAATTACTTATTATGATATCAGAAGTTTAACTTATTATATTTATAATTGTTTGAATAATTTAATATTTATCAAATCATGCAACCTAGTTTTAATACTAATAATTCAAAACAGAAATTGCATCAGTATTTCTCTCTTTGCATTTAAGTACAAAAGATGCACATAAATTAATTTAATAAATTACTCGTAATTCTTAACATAGCTAGACTGCAAAATAAACTTCCATTAACTGCATCATTATCTATCTTAGCATTAAATAAATAAAAACCCATAGCAGAATGGAAGTTTATGGTAGCTTTCAACCTGCGCTAAATAAACGATAAAGACGCTAAACAAGCAATAAAGCGTCATGCCACACTTCAATCAAAGCTTTCAAATACTAACCTCTACTGCTTAAGGCACTCAAAAGATGATACTTAGTGTCTCACATAATCAAATATATCACCAAACTTCACAGAAAATGCCACAATTGAACAAAATCAAACAGTCAATCAATTGTAACATACCAGTGGTGTCTCTGGGCTTGTCTTTTAATTGACTTTCTGAAGGTCCATTCTCATCCACACTTCAGCGATCGCACACAACAAAAGAAAAAACTGCTACCTGGTCACATAATTAAATTGCCGTATCAGCACAGCTGGTTCAACTGGACATACCTGCAGCAGCAAACTCCCTTAGATTAAACAGCGCTGCCCTCCGGTGTCCGACTCATTTCACAACACAGCACCTCCAGACCTACCAGGTAAGCGTCAATAGGTAACCTCATTTAAACTTGAGCCCCAACAAACCATCTCAGAATTAATAACTAATTAGTATTATTAGTATATATTTTAACAAAAACCAACACACACACAAACACACACACACATATGTGTGTGTATATATATATTAATCATTCTCTGGATTTAACTTGACACCTTCCACTTGACCTCCTGGTTACTGAACCCGAGGAGGTCATAACAATTTCAGGCTTTCAGCTGCTCCTCTATAGGAAGAAGAACAACCAGGGAAACACAACTGTGGAAGAAATTTTCATTGGAAGTCTTTTGGTTCCACTTTTGTTGACGTCAGGTTCCTGCTCTTTGATTGCTTTGATGGTTGGTACTGGGTAGCTGTCAAAAGTCATTCAGATGAACATCTCTCACAATTCCTCCTCCATCCTTGTTGACACTTACAACCCGGGCCAGCTTGTATTGTCCCCTCAAAGCATTTTGGTCAGCAAGCTAAACATTTCGCTCCTTTGTGTGCCACTTTTTCCTGATGAAGAGGTTTGGACCAGCGAATTGGCACCATTTCTTCCAAAACTTGCTGACCTCTGCCTGAATGATTTTGAGTCTCTAGTAAGGGTAGCCTTCAAAGTGGAAGTCGCCTGGGAGTGTTGGGACTGATGTTCTCGACACAGTCTTCTTGGCTTTGCATTCTTGCATCTATGGGTCTCTCATTTGCTAGGTTGGCTGCCATAAATAGAAATGTTTGGAACTCCCGCCGAGTCAAGGCTCTATCTCTCCGAGGTTACTTAGGGCCCGTTTTACTATTTTGACAGCAGCCTCCGCTTTCTTTGTGGAGAGTCTGCTGGATGGATTTTCCAAGACCATTTGGTCCCAAGTTTAGTAGCTTCCACTTCAAGGTCAGATTTTTTGAGTTTGTGCAGAAACTTAAGAAACTCCTCAAGAGCAGGTCTTGCTCCCACAAAATTTGTGCTGGGATCTGACAGTTTTTGGGGGTGTCATCTCAGTGATGTGAATCTTTTGTAGGCTAGAAGAAAAGCTTTGGATGACTGGTCACTAACAACATCAGTTTAAATGGCTCTTGAAGCCATTCAGCAGAATACTACTCCCCAGACTTTGAGTTTGACTCTCTTTTTCACCTCATCCCTCACCTCATAAGGTCCGGACAGATCAACAGATGTGAATTGAAATGGAGCAACAGGGCATGCGCGTTAAGGTGGAAGGTCACTCATGATTTATTGTCATTGCTTAGTTCTTGCTTTCCTGCAGATAACACACTTGTTCACAACTTTCTTGGCAAGTCTTCGACCTTTGATTACCCAGTCATTTTTCCTCATTCTGAGGAGAGTTCCAGAAATGCCTTCATGGTTTGCTTTGTGAGCTTCATGTGCCAGCAGTATCGACAACCATGCTTCACACGGTAAGATTGGCACTCCACTTGACACTGTCTTGTCCTCACTAAACATTTGGATTCTGCCTCCACACATTAAGAGCCCAGTGTTTCCTTCTTTGTACACTACTAACCTGTTGAGGGTAGTGTTTGGGATAGTTATTCCTTCTTGAGCTGAAAAAAAGAGGTCTCTGAGTGCATCCTGGCATTCTCCAACTGTCAGCACAGTTTCTTTTGGTGACAAAGCCTCCCACTTTGGTTAATCAGGCCCATGCCAACTCTTACTTATATAATTAAGGTTAAAAAAATCTTTTCTTTTTCCAGTTTGTATCTTTCAACTACTGCGTTCCATATTCAGATTGTAGTTTTAGTTATTAGATCTAATTGATTACCTAATTTGCCCAATAATCTTTTGTGTGTTATTAAATTTCATACTTCTATGTCCTTCGTCCCCATTTCTAAACTTTTCCATCTCGCAATATATCCGTCCTTGCACCAATATATCAAAGGTCTGATCTGTGCAACATAAAAATATTCCTTGAGGCTTGGTAAAGCCAGACCTCCTTTATCTTTAGGGAGCTGCAGAGTTTTGTATCTGATCCTGGGTTTCTTTCCTCCCCATATAAACCCCGACATCCACTTATCCCATTCTATAAATTGTTTTTGTGGGATCAAGACTGGAAGGGACTGAAACAGGGTATAAAAGCCCTGGTAAAATATTTACCTTAATTATCTCTATCTTTGAGCTGAAATCCAAACTAATAAGTGACAATCTCTCCAAATCTTCTCTTATTTCTTGATTTATTTTCGTGTAATTTGCATCATATAACTTATCTATTCTTTTTCTGATATTTATATATATATTATATATATATGTATTTATATAATTTTCGTTCCACATGAGCTTGTATGTCTCCCTCGTCTCTTGTAATGGAGAGTAATTTCTTGACAAAAACTGTGTTTTTGTGACATTAATTTTGTATCCCGAGTATCTTCCATAATTCTCTAATAATCTCATTAATTTTGGAAAGCTATCATTAGGTTGTTCCAAAAAGATTAAAATATCATCCGCGAATAACCCTATCTTATGTTCCCCCCCTTCTATCTTCACCCCTCTTACTTCCTCTTTCTGCCTAATCATCTGAGCTAAGGGTTCAATAAACAATGCGAAGAGACTGGGTGAAAGGCAACATCCCAGTCTTGTCCCACTTTACCATTTATTTTTATCCTTGCCATTGGTTCCTGATATATTGATCTAATGCAATTCACAGATTCTTCATTAAATCTAATATTTTAAATACCTTGTACAGAAATATCCAATTTACGCTATCAAAAGCCTTTTTTGCATCTACACTTACAAAAAATTGCACTTTCTCCTGTACTTTGCATATGTTCTATGACATGTAAACACCTTCTTATGTTATCTTGTGTTTGTCTTTCTTTAATAAAAACCAGTCTGATCTTCGTCAATCAAATCCTGCATAAATTCCTCTAATCTCTTTGCTATGATGGAGGTATAAAGTTTGTAGTCCACATTTAAGACCGATATTGGTCTATAATTACAACAATCTTTTTGTTTTTCCCTTCCTTTGGAATAACAGAGATGATAGCCTCTTTCCATGAGGAAGGAATCCTGCCTGTAATGAGTCAAATAGTAGTAGAATTAACTCCTTGTTGAAGGTTTTATAGAAGGAGGCCCCCAGTCCATCAGCTCCCGGTGATTTCCCCGATTTAGCCCGACTAATTGCCTTTTCTATCTCTTCTACTGTTATTTCTGAAGTAAACATCATATTTTGTTTTGAAGTCGTCTTCCCCTTCAGTGGTAGATTGTGTGTATAATTTACTGTAATATTCCTCAAATACCTTTTCTGTTAGTTAAAACTTTACCTATTTTTTTGGACATTAATATTCAATGACACCACCATTGTATTGCATTACATTGCATTGTTTTTATTCCTCGAAATGGTTCTAACCTCCTCCACTGTAATATTAAGTGATTTGGAGTAGACCAGAAATGAGCCCCTCCAATCATGCTAGACAGTCCAACAGACAATAGTTCGTTAATGTCCCCTGTCGATTCTTATGTAATCCTTTGATAGAGAAGTCTTGTACTTGAGGAGGAGGGGGGTGGTTTTAAAACTCCCCACAATAAGTCTAACCCAACAAAGCCCTTCCGTTGTAGTAAAAAAAGTCCATAGGTTGGCAGTTGAGATATATGACACCAAAATAAAATAAAATAAAAATTGGGCCTAAGACTATAAATCAAATCATCTCCTTGTAAATAACTTCTTTTTCCAGATGTAATGACTCTGATTACTCATCCAACTTCTGTACAGATTTTAACTTAAAAACAGGAAAGTTAATTCCTCTTGATTTCCTGGGGATCCACCCCCCCTCCCTCCTTGCATCCAGATCTCCATTGACCTTTTCTCCCTTGTTTATTTATCTTTTAAACTCTTGCAGCTTTTCTTTTGCTCGGTTTCCTATGTCTTGGCTGAATTCCTCTGAAGCAGCATCTTCCACGTTTGTCCCCTGCCTCTCTCCGACGTGGTGCCATGGTGATGCGCTCCGGATTCTCTCCTCCAGGGAGGGTCCACTGTCACGCCTCTCCTGTATCTCCAGCCCTCTTCTCCTCATGTCTCGTGCTGCATCTTCAGCATTGTTGTAGATCTTGGGCCCATCTGACCAGTGAATTCTTATTCTGCTCAGTGGCGTCTGGAAGCCAATGTTTTTATCTTTCCGAGTCTTCTTAATCTCAGTGTAGGATTTATGTTTCCTTATGGTGATAGGGAAACATAAATCGTTGGGATAGTCATGGTCAAAAAATGTCTGTCTCCCATCAACTTTTATTTTCTTTTTCCATGCTTTAGCCAGAATGTTTTCTTTGGTCTCATATTTCAGAAAATTGACCACTATGGATCTTGGAGTTGCCCCCGGTAGTTGTTTCTTTCCGAGGCTTCTGTGTGCCTGTTGTATGTGTAGTTCAGTTCCCTCCGGTAATGTGAGTTCCCGGCGTAAAAGTCCATCCACCAATTCTGGCACAGATTCATTGTCCTGTTCAGCCACATTATAAATTCGCACATTACAGCGTCTTCTGTGTCCTTCCACTTCCATCAGCTTTTCTTGTAGATTCATTTGATGTTTTAAGAGAGTTAGGACAGCTTCTTTCGCTTCCATGTTCCACTCAAATTCTAGAGCATCTATATGTGTTAACCCTGTGATGGTCTGACCTGTCGAGGGTGTACCCTGTCTCTTGCCCAATGACAGATGAGGACAGGCTCCAGCCTCCTGTGATCCTTAAGAGGACAAGTGGTTACAATGGAGGAATGAATGTTGTGGTCTTGCGCTGTCTGCTTGTGATTGAATTTTAGTGCGTTTCCTCCATTTTTCCATGTGCTGCCACGACCTCTGGATACCTGGACTTGGGGAGATTCTGATTCTCTCAATCACAGGCACACATATTCTTTTTGCTTCCCATGTTTGCAGTGACAAATGCCCTTCCATGATACTGGGCTCCTCTCCCACATCCAGCAGTTTGAAAGCCATTTTTCACCTCCACTGTGTATCTGTCTTGAAGGTCAGGACTTGAGAACACCACTCAGTCGTATTGTGTCCTCAGGCTGGGCTTGGGGACTCCCAGGCTCAGTCGGACCCTGGTCGATACAACTAGATTGTTGAGGTTGGTGCTACATGGCCAGAGAAAACAGAAAGAAAGGGCTGTGGCATTTGCTTTTGCTCAAGGGGTAGAAAACCTACAACTACCAGAGTGCATTGCATTGGACAAAAAAAAAAAAAAATCACTCCCACTGTTGGATGTAATGCAAGTTGCTTATCCGAAAAACAATCTCATAGTACACTTCGTCTTACAAAATTCACATTAAAAAGTTTGTAACTTAGAAAGACATCCACTTGATTTCATTCATTTAGACTGCTGCTCTTGTGATACATTTTTTGAGGGATCAAGGACTGTAGAATTTGTCTCCCATGGGATGTGTACTATGAAGGGATCTTTTACTGGTTATTAAAAACACAAGGAATAATTCTAATTACAGCAAGTTAACTGTAGCTGGTTTCTTAAGGTTCCGCAAAATTGTTTGTATTCTTTTTCCCTTTGTTAGAGTTAAGATGTTAGAGTAAGTTCTATGTGTCGCTATATAATCATGCTGATGTTTTATTTGTCTTGCTAGATATTTTTTTGTTGTATTTTTATGTTGATGAGTATTTATTTTTGTGTATTTATTATTATTTATTTTATTGTTTTGTCTCTTTCAAGCACACACCAAGTCACATTCCAATTAGAGTTTTATCCAAATGGTAATAATATATTAAATCCTGTGTGTTCAAATAGATCTGACTATTGTTGTAAGACAGACTTGAAAAATTATGAACAAAACTTTAGATCAAGGTGTACCCAATAACAGGGCAACTGAGTGTTTATGATACTGTACAACAGCATAGGCATGATTTGAACCCATACGAACACTTTGAAAAATAATACTTGAAGAGGTAAATGCCTTCAAATAACAGCACAGTAATTCTTTCCAACACTGCAGCCAGCCTGACCCAAGGCCAGGCACTTGTTATTGTTGAGCTACAGACTTAACTTTGGTTGGTAACTTTTCTGGCTTATTTGTAGTTGAAGATCCAAGATGTGCATCTTAGATTTGAGGATGACTTCTCCAGCCCGGAAAAACCCTTTTCCTTTGGGGTTTGCATCAACAACGTTGCAGCTCAGAACCCATCCAGAGAGGCGGTAAGTGTTCACTCAAAAGTAATAATGTGAAATCACACTTAATTTCTTTTTCATGTAGGCTTTTAGCGGATAAAGAAAATTTTATTTATTTTTTTGATAACTTTGTCACTTATGTTTATAAGATCTGGAAGTCAATGTGATCTTTATATTGTAGTTAATACAGGTTTACCACAGGTTTTAACAATTGAAGATCATAGGATTTCCTTTGTTGTTGCAGGTTCAGAAGCTTCTCCGACAAAAGCAACTGGAGATTCAAGACTTCAGTGTCTACTGGGATACAGAGTGTGAAATGCTGGGAAAGCTGCCTGCCAATCAGATCCAGGTCAGACACTTAGTGACCCTTAGCTGTTACGAGTCAGCTTACTGGAGACAGTGTGTGAGCTTAGTTTTAGTTTGGTACTGGGTCGCTGCTACTAGCTATTCAGTCCTTGTAAAACCAGAAACCCCATTTCCACCAAAAACTTTAGTTATAGTACCTTTAGAACCAAAAGTCCCCCCTACAGACACGCACCTGGACCACAGATCTGTTTAGTGTTTCTACCGTAGACAGTACTCTTAAATGTAGGAGGGGCTGGTTTTCACTCGCAGATCTGTCCAGCTCTCTCTGTATTTCTTCTTCACTGGTGATACAGAGGTGAAGTCTGCACCTTGTTTATCATCCGTGTAACAGGTTGCACCCTGACATATTTAGAATAAAAAAGAACAGGCTGGAGTGAGAGTCTCTCTCAATGGGTTATTACCGAGTCCCTGTCAGGCAGTTTTGTGCCGTCAGAGCGCATTGAAATGACACTCCACAATTTTTTTTCTCTGAGTGAGGATTAGAGTGTATGACGATTGAAATTCATGTACACTTTTTAAACGCTTAAGATCCAGTCCCTACTAAAGTGCTTGTCATTGAAGAGAAACAATAAAACTAATGGACAGGATTGTAATAGTCACATTTAAGGTTTGTTGATTGATTCACATTGTCAACTCAAGCGTTGAGTAGCACTATGAGGAAATGTTCCACCTTCTGCTGGCCGCCAGCACAAAGATAGAAATTATTTTTTCCTCAGTCTATAGAGGTAGAAGACATCCTTTCATTTTGTAGTTATAGTTTACAAATTTTTGAAAATCTTGCCACAGTTACAACACTTAACATAAGCTTCAAAACCAGCTACAACTCAGACCTGTGCAAGAGAGACGGTTCTCTTTTGACCAGTCAACAAACTGCTGTGTTTCTTGCTCCACCTCTTAGTATCTGAGCAGTGTACTAGGTACCCTAACAGACAGGTGATGAAAAATGGGGACGGTGTTTATTGGTACTATCCACAGCTTTTCAAAATGGAAATGTGGAAATAACCAACTCCATTTTGTACCAAACGGGAAACAAGGTTAGTGGGAGCTGAGTATGCATACTAGGCTCAAAGTCATGTGTCCAGTAGGAGACCTCAAAAGTGCACCTCTGCTTTTTGCAGATGGTGTGCTTCTTTAACACACAATGACCTCGAGAATGCACTGGCTGTTTATAGTCGAACACGAAGCAATCGGGGTGAGAGTCAGATCCTTCAAGTCTGAGGCCATGGTTCTCTACTGGAAAACAGTGGATTGCATTGCCTGGGTTGGGAGAGACTTACTGCCCCAAGCAAAGGAGTTAAAGTATCTCAGGGTCTTGTTCACGAGTCAGTGTAAAATGGAGCATGCGATGAATAGGTAGTTTGGTGCGGCGTCTGTCGTGTTAAACAGGGACCTGAGTCAGGAACCAAAACTTTTGATTTACCGGTTCATCGTCCCAGCTCTGACCTATGGTCATAAGCTTTGGGTAGTGAACGAAAGAATGTGATTGTGAATACAACCAACTGAAATAAATGTACCCATATGACATAAATTCAAACATTACGGAAGAGTCAGTTTAGTCATATTTAATTATGTTATGCCTAACCATGCCTGGTGATTTTCAGTAATCAATGATATCATAAATGACAAAAGAGAGGCTGCTTCGTGGACCACTTGTACTTTAAGAGCTGTGGATCCATGCTCTAGAATGATCTGCACTGCAAGAGATAAAGTTGCCCAGGAGTATTCTGTATTGCAATTGTACAGGATGCGATGACGCAGTGTATGCAGAGCCGTGAGCATCAGTACATCTTTGAACCAGTGTGTGCCTCCGTGCTGCTCAGAAGGAACACAACCAAGGAGGCTCTGAGATCTCGACACAGCCCACGGATTGAAGGCCAAGTTCAGCTGGAGCCCATGTCTTTACGCTTGTCACAGGTCTGTATTAACACCTTTTGCCTTCGCTAGCAGCAATGGAAGATGACGCTAAAATCTCTGAGTGTTTCAAGTCACCACGCTGAAATTTCTAAAGGTCAAAAGATTTTGTGGATTTTATATCTCCAAACATATTGCTGTGTAAAACTAATCTGTAAAAGAATCTGTTTCAAAATGAAATGGTAAACAATCTATACTTTAATACTTTTAACCAGTTGAACTGTAGGCTATCTGTGTATTTCTTTTGTGTGTTCCAGCCTGGCAGCTCTGGCCATTGCTGGCCGTTTTACAGAGTCAGCTAATCACCTTATATATAGGTTTCTCATCATTATTTAGCCAAATTGTAATTATTCCCAGACACTTGGCTTTGGAATCTGTGCTCATATTCAACCATGTTGAAAACAAAACAGAAACTTTACAAGTATTATGAAGTACAAAGTTTTAATTATTTATAGACATTATTGTATAATCAAATAACCAGTAGACAAACATCTCAGTCAATCCAGTTGTTTGAAGGTTCAGTGTCAGATTTCAATTTTTCGGGCAGAGCCCATGTTTGGTAAAAGGTAAATGGACAAGCACTTTTCTAATGTTCCAAGTCATTCGACCACTTTTGAAACAGGTTCACATTGCAATTTTTGATCATATGTGAATTTTCTCATCTGCTCCTGTTTTTAATTTGTTGCTGACCCAAGCACTTTCCTCTTTGTTGAGCTGTTTTGATACAGTTGTTTTTTCCGTTTAGCCTTTTTAAAATGCTGTCAGTTGCATGCTAATACTTACACTTAAATTCCTCCAGCAGCTGAGAAGGTATAACCCTATTGTTTCCTGGTAGGCTTTTTTTTAAAGATAAGTTCACATTTTAAAGTCTAACCTAAAACAATACCAGCATGCCTATATGTACAGTGACAATGTCATTGGTCACTGTATTTGTTCTACTGTCCATACCTGCCCTAAAGGAATCCTTTTAATGTAATTTCAGTATAAGTATAGTGAGGGAACACACTCATTATTTAGTACAAAAACACACCAGCAGAGTAGAATAGAAATTAATCAGTGAGAAACAGTGATTGAAAGCAGTATCAGTGTCAAAATGATTTCACCCCTCCACTTTGTCTTTTACTGGCCTTTATTGGTGAGTGTTGAACATGAGCAGATGGATAACTAGGATAGGAAAAATAGGGAGGAATAAAACGGAAATGGAGACCACCTTCCAATAGGATCACACTAGGTGGGATATCGTGATCCATGACTTATGGTAAATGTGGAACAGGGGTGTAGGACCAGTGACCCCTTCCCTACTTCCTACCCCTATACTTCCACGACTGTTGCTCATCCATCTTCAAAATCGGCCTTCATTTCGATCTCAACTACACATCTGTGCACTACCAACACACACTACCAACAACCTACATACCTACGAACCTAACCACCTACCGATGCAATGATGACACACACACACACACACACATCCACACCCACACGCACACACACATGGTAAAAATAATGCCACACATAAGGACTGGTAAATCCTGATATAACAATATATGTATGAGTTTGAGTGTGTGGTTGTATTGGTCATAGATCATATCTACAGTGTCTGGTTTTTACAGGGCAGTTTAATTTCACATTCTTCTAAACCATCTGTGTTTTGTTTGCCAATTATACAACAAGTAGATTCAACCAGACAATGTGACTGATGAACAAGACACTTAGAGTATGATCAGATGAGGCGCCTCACCTGGTAAAGCAGGTGCCCATGTACAAAGGCTACATGCCTGCTGCAGCATCCACAGGTTTGAGTCTGACCCTTTGCTGCTTGTCATCTCCTCTCTCTCTTCCCCCTTTCACTCTAAAAAAAATAATCTTCAAAAAAGGAATGATCAAATCAGCATGGCAGCACACCTAGCTCATCACTAAAATTATTATTGCGCCACTTCCACTGCAATGTTGTAACTCCCAGAGCTGAATCAAAAACCAGGAGGCTACAGTAATGATACAAGATGGATCAGGTAGTTTTATTTTTGTTCAAAATATATCAATAAAAGTGCTGTTAGACTGGTGCTAGACAGCCCCATTAATGATGTGGGCGCTTCCCAAGTGTGGGGTAAGCCTGAGAGGAAACAGTTGTGTGTTGTTTTTGAAAGACTAAATGACAAATATGAAATTGGGCAAAATATTTCATTAAATAAAATATATTGTTTAGTTTGGCACAGATGCATACATCTTTTTTTCAATAAATGTTGACTTTTGGATTTAACAACACTCTGGAGTCAAGTGTTGTTGGAAATATTTGGATCACAACAGCTGTGCTGTGATGAGTTGTTGACACAGTGATAATCTATAAAAATAGCCTACATGAGACGTTAGCCAACATAGTAGCTAAATCTGTCCGTGGAAAAATGATTTGCTTACAGCAGATATCTTAGCTAAAACAAGACTGAGCTACCAAAGCAGTTATGTGTTAATGTGTGTGCTTTTCATTCAGTTTGGGAAAACCCGCTGACTCAACAGGGACTAGAAATCTTCTGTGTGGCTTGCTTGTTACAAAGGGTCGGTCTGATTGCTGGACTAGTATTACATATGAGTCCCCTGACGTGTTTGATGGTTTTCAGTTATTAGTCACCATGGACATTAGACACCATGCTTTATAAAGGAAACAGACATAAGATTAGCAAAACCTGTTGTATTTTGTGAGTGAATTATTCCACAAGTCAAGTCGATTTGATTTATAAAGCCCATTTTCACAAAATACGGTTTTCCTCAGAGGGCTTTACAGTATATGACATCCCTCTGACTTTAGAACCTCACATTGACTAAGATTTTTGGCATTGTTAAGTCGGATCATTTTATGAGTTCTGTCAGTAAAATAAAGGGAACATGAGGGATAATATAAGATATTTTTTATATTACTTAAATGTTTGTTGACAAATCATATATGTGTTTTGTAGTACCCCTTCCTGAGGACTCAGTGGGACTCCTTTGAGCCTACTGAAGTAACCAAAACCACGATCAGGGCGAGCCGGGGGTACAGTATCAGTGCAGCCACAGCACAAGCACAACCAAAGGCAGGGTCACAGCACCAGCACAGCTATCACCATGATCAGGCGCAGCCAAGATTGCAGCCAGGATCCGGGAAAACTAGGGAACAAGGAAGCAGGAATGCTCCAGAGAGGCAATGGAGTTAGTGTAATTCAGTAGACAGACATGAGCCTTTTCAGATGGAGGGAGCAAGAGAAGGATAAAGGAGCTCAGTGTATCATAGAAAGTCTCTTGGCAGATTAAATCTATGTCAGCCTAACTAGGGGCTAGCCCTAATTATAGCCCTGACCAAAACTGGATGATGGTTCCATAAAAGAGGAGCATGGTAGCTAAAGGCTCTGGTTTCCATCCTACTTTTGGAGACTTTGGGAACCACACGTAACCCAGCGTTTTCAGAGCGCAGTGATCTTGAGGGTTGGTAAGAAGCTATGAGCTGCGACAGATAGGATGGAGCCTGACCTCCTCCTATGAAATCATTTTGAGTGTCTTTTATTTTGTTGTAGTCTGTTTTATAATCACAATATTACACTTGAGGTTGAGCTTTGCTATCATTATTGGCACTATATTTAGAGTAAATATTGCTCAAGTGTCACTAATTAGTTTATGTAACAGGAGCAGGCACATAGAGCAGTGAATGAATGTGTTTTTGCTCTCTCGTAGGTTCAATACCAGCAGATCATGGCATTCCTTAAAGAGCTGGACCGTCGGGAGAGAGAGATGCTTTACCGAAAGTGGAGACCAAAAGAGCCAATTTCTGGGAAGTAAGTTCACACTTAAGTTTTTTTTTTTTCTTTTTTTTTTTAATAGTGGGAGCAAACAGTCAGTGATTTTCTTACATTAACATACTTCTGTGGACACAAAAAACGGATTCAGACTCTATCTCCTAAGCAGAGTGAAACAGAATTATCCAGCAGTCTGTTTTTTTACACTAGCCACTCACTACACTTTGTTTCATTGTGTCATAATGCCTTGAATCCTGGGATATGAGCCTCTAACATTGTTTGCCACTGCAGCTGCCGACAGTGGTGGATGTTTGCAATCCAGGCCAACCTAAGTGAAATCAGGGAGCAGAGGCGCCGAGGCAGCTGGGACTTTGCCCTGCAACGAGCACGAGATGCCCAGACCTACACCAGCCTCTACTTCAGGAGGCTCAAAGGAGTCCCACTGAGTCCTCAGGAAGAGGTACTTCAAAACAGATATATGATTTGTCAACAAACATTTAAGTAATATAACAGATATGTTATATTTCCCCTCATGTTCCCTTTATTTCACTGATAGAACTCATAAAATGATCCAACTTAACAATGCCACAAATCTTAGTCAATGTGAGGTTCTAAGGTCAGAGAGATGTCATATGCTGTAAAGCCCTCTGAGGCATTTTATGATTTGTCATAATAGGCTTTATAAATAAAATTGACTTGACTTGACCTGACTTAAACAGGTCATTTTCTCCATTGTATAAATGCCTCTTTAAAATTCCTTTAATTGTAACATTCATATCTTGACAGACGTGGTGTAACCTATGTTATTCCCAGAAAATGCACGTGTGGTTTGCCTCTCTATACCCACGTATCCGCCAACATGATTGTTGTGAACCAGTTTGTTTACACTTTATTTGAGGTCTAATGAGGTGGTGGATTTAATTTTTCCACCTAAACTTCCCCCATGTCTTTGACTTTGTGGTTGGGTGTTGTGTTTTGCACATAATAAGCCATTTTCCATTGTAATTTTAATGTTCAGTTCCCTGTTCCATTTGCATTTCATGTACATAGTAGAGGAGGAGGTGTTACAGTCTCTTTGAATTTTTGGTAAAGCACCGAAATCACTTTTCACATCATCAATTTTGTCCCACTGTGTGTCCGAATCATTACCCCCAGCAGGCCATTTAAGGGTTTGGGGTTTTGTATCTCCTTCACAAAATAATCCCTCATCTGCAAAATAAAAAAAAAATCCTCTCCCTATCTTTCCACTGTGCACAATACTCTTTTTCATACCACTTGATTTTGATCACTGTAATTCTTGATCTTAACTCTAAAGACAGGGCTGACCATCTCTTAATGCCCCTTCTAATCTGGGGATGAATCTGAATATATTTGTTTTATAAAGATGAGTTGGTGGTATTTCTAAAGTCACACATAGATATTTTGTAGTTTTTGAATCCCATGTCCCATTTCATTTTGGATTTGTCTTACTCACTCAGAGTGAGCTGGAGCGAGTGGAAGAGGAGCAGACATTAGAGGAGCTACAGAGTCTCAGAGAAATTGTCCACGACTGGTTTCGAAAGCAGGAAGAGATTGCAGAGGTGAGCTTCAGTGATTCAGAAATGTGTTCAGTGGTGTATAAAATTAAAGATAAAATGCACAAATGATCTTTGTGGCCCTTCTGCCCTTAGGTTATACCCCTGCTAACTACACTTAGCCACTTAGCTTTCAATTGTTTTTCTGCTTGTGAATTCACACAAAAATGACTGCTCAGTCAGCAAACTTTCACAGAACCACCAGATGTGTCTATGTGATAGTTTGAAGGTGTGTTTCTCCTCTGTCTGTTCTTGCAGAATGTGCGAGAGCCCAGCAGTGACCCCCAACCCTGTTTACCCACCACATCCATCCCCAAGAGTGGGAGCTCAGGAATGATCCAGTACCTGCAGTCTTGGTTTCCAGGCTGGGGAGGCTGGTATGGAGATTCCCAGGACCCTGACAGGCCTACAGACCTCCTGCCGAGTCCATCCTCCTGGGACATTCTAGGTGAGACACCCACTTATGTCTGTTCCAGAGAATGGCTGACAACATGTAGTTTCTGTCTTTAGCCTGTTTACAAGCTCCAGCAGTTAGAGTTAGAGTTAAGTTAGAGTTAGAGTCAAACGATTGGTTTGATAAGCATTACATATTCTATTACAGTAGATACAGTAATTGGTGGGATAAGTGCAGACTCCTGCATGATAAACTAGATTTTTGCGTTTTAAGATTTCCACCAACATTAGCGGATTATAATCTGGTAGTTAGCTGAAATCTTATTTCTGTAGTGCCAGACAAAGAAACCTTATGATATTGAGGCATTCTGGTCGCTGACCTTAATGATATAATGCTTCTCCAGCAGAGACAGAGGACTTGTTTGACCCGTTGGAGGATTCTCACACCCTGAATACATTCACCAGGCGAGATTACCTGTTTGCCCGACTGGAGTTCTTACTGGAGAAGGGAGGAGTCACACTCTTCCACCAGGACAGGAGGGGGGACACGCTGCATGAGAGTGGGGTCATTCAGTTGGAATTCTCAGGTACACAGGAGCAGTGTTTGGACAGATAGAGACAAAATGTAATGACTATAACTGACATTCCCTGAAGGAGAGGGACAAGGTACAACACAGATACTGTGTGATATCACACCCCTCATGATCCATCTGAAGATGCCTCTATTCACACCTTTTTTAGGCAGGTGACATGTGGTGATATATTTACGGCCCTACCTGCACATCTGTTTATATTTATATTTGTCATTACAATCATCTCTCAGTTTGAAAGCCACTCTTCATCTAGGCCAGCTGCATCGTGGGGCAACAAAGTGTTGTACCTCGTTCCTCTCCGTCATGTTATAATCATAACATTTTGGTTCACTGTGTACAACACATATACTATGGGACATACATACATGTCCTGCAGAATAGCCTCTGGGTCAAACCTCCAGCACTCTGAACACCAAAGGCGCAGCAGAGAGGACAGAATTATACTCATAGGTCACATCCAAACTATTGCACTGAATAAAAGTGTGAATTGATGATCAAGTGGCTACAGCACAGATATTGCTCACAGAAACCCTTTATTCAAAACCCACAATGTTGCCCTGCCCCTGCTCAAATATGCTGTCACACTGTGAGGCAGAAGGAGACCTTTGCTGTCATAAGCCAGGGAGATAGCTTTCACAATCCAGTGAGAATGCCACTGTTTAGACAGAGCTTTAAATGATTAGAAAAGTAATATTCAAGAGCATGTCCACTGACCATCAGAGCATGCTGGCATTCAGTTCAGTTCAGTTCAGTTCAGTTCACTTCAGTTCAATTCAGATCAATTCAGTTCAATTCAATTCAATTCAATTCAATTCAATTCAATTCAATTCAATTCAATTCAATTCAATTCAATCCAATTCAATCCAATTCAATCCTATCCAATTCAATCTAATCCAATCAAATCCAATTCAGGATCTGGGAAAACTACAAAACAAGGGAGCACAAATGCTCCAGAGAACAAGCCAAGTTAGTGTAATGCAGGAAAGAGACATGAGCTTTTGCAGATAGAGGGAGCAAGATAAGGAGAAAGGAGCTCAGTGGTATTCAGAAGCATGATTTTTGCTCCTCTTTCAGGCAAAGATGTGCTGGAGACCATTGGTTCCCAACTGGTAGATTGCAGGTCTATTCTGAATGGACCGCGAGTGACTCATGAACTTGTCAAGATCGTAAAATACTTTATTAAGAAGTTAAATTAATTTCTGGCCTTTATTTCAAAGTGCTATTTTTGTTTATTGTTGCATTATGTTTGATTTGTTTGTGCTCTAAGCTAACATGCTATTTAAATATAAATGAAATCTAATGTGTAGAAAGAGATCTCATCCTTTGGCTGCTTTGACCTCTTAAAAATGTCTGAGAGCCACTGCTCTGCCATCAGCTGAGAGGCAGTGGGAAAATACAGCATGTCGCATTTCACATCTTACTGAATTCAGGGTATATTCTCTGAATACTTTTGGGTTTTTTCCTGTTTGTGGTTGTCTGTAGCTAAGTCAGCAGCAGCTGCAGCATGGCTAGGTATGTTTGCCCCTCCCTCTGCCTTTTCGACTGGTTTCTGAGGTGGACGCTGTATCAGGTCTCTTGCTTGAACAGTTACGAATCAATCCATTGTGGCTCACAAGAATGTCTGTACACTAGGAATACTAATACAATTAATAGCAGGTGTCAGCCTGGGAGGAGCAATGGCTCTTTTATTTTATATTATTTTTTTAGATACTGTTAATTGTTTTAAAGATAATGTTGAAAAGTTCTCTTTAGCAGCATTTAATTAAACATATCCTTAAAGGCATCTAAACCAGGTTTTGTGTAACAGTTTGCATTATTTCAAATTTTGACACTAAGCATTTCATTTTTACTGCAAATGTAAACAGGTTCCAAACATTAGTTTGGTTACTAATAATCTGTAGTCATATTCCCTGAAATAACCGTATTGGCGGACCCTGAGTTTCAGGGTTAAGAGCAAATTGAGAGACTCTTTATGTAGTGTATTAATGCAAAAATCCTGTGAATTATTTATTCTCTTTATTTATTGAATACTGCCATGTAACCTCCTGCTGTAATGGTGTAATGTAATACACTGACTATACATGAGTATCTCATACAGCCCCACTTCAGAAATTCCTGTGTAACGGTTTTATTGTTCTAAAAGACTCAGAGCATGTGTTCTGCTGCCTGGATTTTTGAATTTGCTGTGACCATGTTTCCACAGGGGTGAAGGTGATTGTGGAGTCTCTCCCTCGCTCTGAGTCCTCTCTGCTGTCTGTGAAGCTGGGTGGTTTATTCCTGAGAGACTTGACTACTCAGGGCACCATCTTTCCTGTCCTGGTGTCTCCCAAAACGGTAAGCAGTGATGGACAGCGGTGAGCAAAGAGCTCATAAATTAAGAAAAGTTTGGAAAAAGTGAATGGCAGCAACTTAACTACATACATACATTACATAATTCTTCTCCTGTTTTCAACATCTGACACTTGTTGTAGGACAAACTTGTTGTTGCCGTCAACCAGCCATCTTTCCAGTCCTCCAATATCTTGGGTAAGATTTTGGTTTTCCTTTTTGAAAATTGATCTATTATTCTTTTTTCAATTCAAACAATATTAGATAATACTTTTACTGAGTTGACATTGTAATGATCTCAGATACTACCCTGAATTGTGTTGTTTCTAGCCTAGTAAAACCATCCTGATGACTTGAAGATTCTGTTTTTCTCTCTGTATCAGTCTGGACTCTTCCAGCCCAAATACTTTCGGCGTGCAGGAGTACTCGCCTTGACAAGCAAACTCCTTCAGCCAATCCTGATTTTGGCACTAGTCTCTGCTACACAAATACATTGTTAGTTAGACCGTAACAGTCAGAAAAATGTAATTAACTCATAATTACCATTTTTATGTAATGTGTACTTTGTGGATATCAATCCCCATGAGATTTTTATGATAAATTGGCATTGGCAGCATATTTTGGTATTTTTCCTTAAGCAGCTGCCTCTGGACTGCTGAATATCAGCTATCAGCATCCCTGTTGTCTGCCTGAAGCTTTGTGAACACTGATCTGCAGGGCCTTGATCTCCAACTTTGCAGCCTCTCGTATCTGCTCCTCCATCAGCCAATCAGTGGCCAAACAACAATATACATGGTATTTGTACTTGGAAACATCTTCATCAACAACAGAGCCAGGTAGTTAATCAAGATTTTGCCAAATCCAGTCAGAAAAACCCAAACTGGCTTTTCCTCAGAAACTCTGCAGGTGCATCCTCTTGTTCCTGATTAATTGTTGTTATTGACTCTATTACTAAATTAACTTTATTTACTTTGCTGGGTTAACTATTGAGAATATTTTGGTCATAATTTAAATTAAAAGAGAAATATATTTTAAAGAAATCATAAATTTACTACATTACTAGGAATAATCAGGCCACAATTAAACTAAAAGCAAATTTAAATATTAATTTGAAAATTTAAAGTGACAATAAAAAAGTGAAATTTAAGATGCAAAAGCTGAAGTGGAAATCCTCAAACAGAAATCTTACATTGTAACTTCAAAATTGAAAATCGTAAAGGAAATAAAAAATAGAGAAACACCAAATGTTGTCACTTTACTTTTTTAAATTATCATTTGACATTTCTTTTAATGTTAAATGATGGCCCGAATATTCCTATAAATGTAGTAAATTAATATTTTTAAAATATATTATCTCTTTTGTATTTGGATGTTCAATTTTAATCATTACCAAAATATCCCCCTTATTTTACTCTGCTAGTGTTAGTGTCAGCACTTGTTTCTTGGGGAGCCATCGTTACTGTGCTGCAAGCAGTAGCCTGCATGCTATGTCAACAACGATAGCACACTTCTCAGTTGTCAGCTTAAGTTTTCAACAACGGTGCAGATCCCTAATTGGCCTGAGTGGATTATAATTTCTGGAAAGTGTTCAGGGGGCAGAGAGTCCAGACTCATACAGAGAGAGAAATAGAATGTTGAACTCAAGTCATCAGGATGGTCTCACCTAGCTAGAATATTTCTGCCTTGCTAGTGTTTGTTACAATATTGCCAGGTTGCTCAACATAGAACTGCTTCTTTATTTAGGTGCCCTTTGTTCCTGATTTTTCTGATCTATGGATATTAAAATATTATAATGTTTTTAAAATACATATATACATATGTTATTTCATCACTACACCTTAGCCTACACCCTGCTGTAGTGTACCTTTGCCTAAGGAGAGCTACATTACACTGGAAAAAAGTCACCAAATTCCCCTGATTTCAAAATGTGCATATGGATGGGTTAAAGTTTCTTAAATTGACCTACATTTCCTTGTCACTTTTTTATATTTGAAATAAATCCAAATTTATGCTTGGAAAGTTGTGTGTGTACATTTCAAGCTCCAGAGCTGAGAAATACGGTTATGTGGGACAAGCAGTGATCAGGGTGAAGAAGTTTGTGTATTGAGCTGCTTTTTTTCCCTCCTCATGCATCAGCCATATCTGTGTCTGTTACAGTCAGGTGTGCTATAATTTTGAGACATGAATTTGTTATTAAGGTTTAGAGCTTTATTCTGTGTTGCTCTGTGTACAACTGAATAGTAAAGAATAGTGATGAATTAACTGACATTTGGTTTAAATTAAGGACTATTGATTCGAATTATTGACATGTAGAGGTCAGTCCTTAACATCAGTATGTTCAGCCCTAAGTGCTATTAGTGTAGGGTGTAACGATAATGCCAGCCTCGAGGGGGTGCTTACAGGGCTGTTTACTCATACCGTTGATTGGAAAACACAATATTTGTGTACAGTAAGAATGTGGAAGTAATCAGGTTTTAGTGGCCGTATGAGTAGCACCACACCAGACTTCCAGCAGTTTCATCAAGGACTGTCTTTTAATAGAAACCATGTTTGTTTTTGTTTTTTGTGTTGTCAGGATGCAGTGCAGAGTGCTCACCATCCCCAGTGTTTGAGATGATTTATGAGTGTAACCCTGTGAGGTGTAAATTTGAGAGGAGACTAGAAGTGCACACCAGTCCGTTAAACATCATCTACAACCCACAAGCAATCAAAAAAGTGACTGAGTTCTTCTATAAAGGAAGAGTTCATACCTCAGGTTAGTACTGAAACTTTCTGTCCATTTTTTTGGAATGCATGTATTTAATGCTAAAAATGTTCACTGAGACTGATGAAATTTCACTTCCTAGGCAGACAGTTTTAGAGAAATAACAGTAACTGATAGAATGTTTACAGTTTGTTGTAATCATGTACTTAGGGATTTTTTTTTTTAGCATTTTTAAGATGTAAAGTTGTTTTTATCTTTAATGCGTGTCACTAAGCTGTCAAAACTGTTCTTGAAAGTCAAGTCAACTTTATTTCTAAAGCCCATTATGGCAAATCACAATTTGCCTCAGAGGACAGAAGGTCAAAATGCACAGCAAATCTCAAGAAATACAATATATAATAACAATAAAGAGAAGTAAAGAAACAAAGAGTGAAAGTGCAGATAAAGCGAACTCATTGGAACACTGACATACTCTAGGTCATGTAATTAAAGACACATTACACACAAGGGCAGTTATATCATTGTCTTCAACGACAGGTTGAAATGCCCACGCGCAAGCATGAGCAGACTGCGCAGATTTTAGCAAACATGATGGACCAGGGTTCATTAGCACAAGCCATTAGCCAAATGTTAGAATATGCAAGTGGCTGCTAGACTTACTTCCCTCACCAGTATGGTGGTGAAGATTCTCAGACAACCAGATCATGGTAATCGTAAGTGCTATATCATAGGCAACTGTCATTTGAAAACATAGGATGAGATGGTAATAATCCCTTATACATTTAAAGGCCTTTCGCACAAGACTGATGTTTGCCAGCCACCAGCAGATGTTAGGGACACACCATCAATAGTGTACCTTAGCATCATTGCTAAGGTGTTTTGGCCTTGTAATCAGGCCAAAACACCCAATGTAATGAGGCAGGCCCACCACAGGCTGATCAGACCTGAGTTTGTGTCCCTATCTTCTTGCGGCCCAGCTGGGGTCTTTCCTCCTCATCCATAGCCACAGGCTGCAGCGTTCTGCAGTCCCTGGTGTTTCTATGACTGTTTGTCGTAGGGCTTGGCCATGGAATCCCAGCTCTTTAAGCAGCCTGACAGTAGATGTTGCAATAAAGCCCCAGAAGCCCACTTCTACCATGCGCACTATTGCTTTCCAACCTTGTTGCTCTGCCTCAGCTTCCATCTTAGCATAATGCAGACTCCTCCTTTCATTTTCCTCATCAACAGCATCCTCCCATGGTACAGTCAGCTTTTCAAAGTAGACAGTTTGTAGAGAGTTGGACCATAGTACCAGGCTTGGTCTTAGTGTGGTGGTGACTGTTGCTGCTGGAATTGAAAGCTGCTGGCCTACATCCACCAGCATTTCCCAATCCCAGGCTCCTTCCAGGTGTCCAATCCTGGTGTTTGGATAAAGCTTTTTTTGTGGATGCTCCCCTTCTTGGACAGATTGTATTTTGGAACTGTGCTTGATGTTCTGTGGGGAAGGGCATTGATTGCTGTTCTCTTGGTGTGCTGCTGTCAGGCATTTCAGCACTTGGTTTTGCCTCCACAAATATCTGCCTTGTGAGAGGCTTACTTTAAATCCATTGACGATGTGTCTGAGGGTGGCTGGAGTTGAACACAGGGGGCGAAAAAGATCCTCACCCAAACACTGGTTGAGATTTTTTTTTTGGGTGAGGAAGGGATGTCATAAGTTGTCCTAAGTAGGAAGCTGATTCTGCCTGACTCCATTGTCCACAAGTCCTCCCTGCTGATCCTCTTTTTTTCGATGCTCTCCCATTTCATCCACTGTCCCTGCCGGGCCTGTGAGACTGCCTTGGCAAATCTTGCTGCCTCCTCCTGGTGTGAGTGCATCTGTAGGGTGACCAAACGTCAGTATGTGACAAGTTGGAAGTGAGAATGTGTTGAGTGTATGCAGTTCACTGCAGCCAGGAATAGACAGATTTGTACACTGGGGAAACTAAACAACCACTCCACAAGGACACAGGACTGTCCACAGGACAGAAACCGAGACTCAGTTGTCCATTTACATCTGATGGAGAAGGTACAGCAGTGTACATATCTTGGCCAGAGAAGACATATAGTTTTAAAGCAGCTTGAAAGAAACCATCTATGTGAAACTAGAATGACTATTGTTAAACAGAGGATGTGGCATACTACACTACTTATCACTCACTTACAATGCAGTCTTGTGTTCCTCCTCACACAATTTAAGTCCTACTCACACCTCATTTGATAATTTTACACCTATCTTTATTGTAATATGACATGTGTCTGTGTCCACTATTGCTGTGCCTCTCTCCCCCTCTATCCCCCTCCCTCTCTCTTTCTCTTTCCTTTTTGCCACTATTGTATTTTATTTGTTATTTACGACATTGCATATTGCAAGTCTGTCCATCCTGGAAGAGGGATCCCTCATCATCCTCTGCCGCTCTTCCTGAGGTTTCTTTATGTGAGGGTCTAAGGGCAGAGGGATGTAGTACACTGTAAAGCCCTGAGGCAAACCATGTTTTGGGATAATGGGCTCTATAAATAAAATTGACTTGATTTGACAACTTGGCCCATCTAACCCTAACAACCCACATTATGGCCAGGTGGATGGATGACTTAATTTCGTAATTGTAGGAGAAACAGGCCATTGGGGCTACATGTTAGGGGGCACTGTGGAGCCATTTTGCCTCGCTCGTTTCCAAAACCACCAAAATATGAAATTTTTCGCCAGGCCGGACAAGCGTACCACTTTTCATGAGTTTTTGAGTATCCAAAAACGCAATCCAAAAACGCGATTCACGTGGAGGAAAAATAATAATAACTCCTTGCATTCCAAGAGGGTTGTCGCACCAGTGTGCTCGGGCCCTAATAATTCCTTGCATTCACATTCTAAGTTATATTAATGGGGCCATATTATGCTTTTTGAGTTTTTCCTTTCTTTATTGTTTTATGTAGCATGTTTGGTCTTGTAAAAGATCTCCTAAGTGATACAGCCCGAAGTCCAAGCCAAAGGGAGCTCTCTCTCCCTCAGAAGGCACTGCTCCCGAAACAGCTCGTTTGAGTTTCAGTGTTTAGTTCCGAAACAATGTGATATCACAATTTAACAAATAGCATAGAATTCACTTACAATGTGCATGGAGAGAGCCAGCTGTCCAATTAGAACAGACTGGGCTTCTTGGGAGGCGGGACATAAGCTTAGACAGACTGTTTCAGACAGAGGTGCTGCAGCAGAGGGCAGTATGAGACATGTTTTTATGAGTATGTTTTTGAACATGAATTGCATAGCATAATAGGGCCCCTTTAAATATATTTGTATATGAAATATATCTCTTTGATCTTCAGGTTTTGGCTATCAGTCAGAGTTGGAGCTGAGGGTGGCAGAGACTGCCAGGAGGCAATACAACAAGCTTAAGATGCAGACCAAGGCAGAGATTCGACAAACCATTGATCAGCTACTCGTGGGAGAGTTTATTGTAAGAGAAACTCTTTGGAAGGTGACATATTGATAATTGGCAGTGGAATAATTGCTAAAAACCAAGGCATTTTTGCTTTGTAGGAAAACAGTAAGCGTTGGACCATGAAATTGGACATCTGCGCACCCCAGGTTATTTTCCCTGATGACTTCCAGTCAGAGGACCCGATGCTAGTTGTTGTTGATTTAGGAAGGATTCTCCTCACAAACTCTCAAGGTAAAAAAGGCAAACAATAAAAAAGATATACCCAAATAAATTTACCTCTGCTGAATGAGATTTCTATCATATTTCTGTTTGTTTTCTTTGAAGATGAGACCAAGGCCAGCTCAAAAGACACTAAACCTGAAAGGGAAGATATGAGTGATGATGAATACCAGACACCCCTTGCCACTCCACCAGAGTCTCCACCACCTGAACTTGACATACCTTTGAAAGAGCAGCTCAAAGACACTGAACTTGCCAGTCTCAGATCCCCTGAAAGTATACAGGCCTATAGCCGAAAGCTTTATGAAAAATACTCTTTGTCCTTTAAAGACCTTCAGATAATGGTTGGTCGCTGTAATGACAACTGGAAACATCTTCAAGAGAGTGAAGTAGGGCCTACTCACGTAGTGGAGAAGTTTAATGTGCTGCTGCAGCTTGAGCAGAGACTACGCTATACATCAGACCCCCAGCTTCCCGGGGCTGTGCTGTCAGGAACTCTACCAGACCTCAAGGTCCATATCAATCTTGAGAAGATGACTGCACTGAGGAGTTGTCTGGCTAGGCTAAGCAGTCCATCTGCGAGTGAAGGGGACAAAAACCAAGAGAGCGGCCCGGATGTAAGGTCTCCTGACCCCCTTACCCTCCGCCATGACAAGATCTTTCAGAGGGAGGACAGCTCGTGGAAACTGCAAGGTTCAGCCAAAAACCTGACCCAGAGCGTGATGACTTTAGAACAGCACACACGGGAAGTCTTGGTTGAATCTCGACTGCTATTAGCTGAATTCAACATTAACTACATGCAGCTTGGTGTAGAAAGCGATGGCCGCTACATATCTGTTCTCAAGGTATTTGGCACTAATGCTCATTTTGTGAAGCGGCCTTATGATGCTGAAGTCTCACTGACTGTCCATGGTCTCCTGCTGGTGGATACCTTACAGACCTATGGCTCAGACTTCGACCTCCTTGTGGCTTCTCATAAGAATCTCAGTTTTGACATACCTACGGGAAGCATCCGGGAGAGCCAGCCTTCATCCCCTGTGTCGTCTGATGGCAGATCTCCCAAGCATCAGGGCCATCGCTCTGAGTCCTCCTCTGGTATGCCCATGGATAGAATGTCTCCCTTCAGTTCTTTTCTCAAAGACCATGAGGCCCTTATCAGGCTTGAATACCAGTTTGTGAGCTCAGATTGCCCCTCCATGAACCTGGACAGCTCCCTTCAAGTGACAAGCATGCAGGTCAATAATTTGGACATCATTCTCAACCCTGAAACCATGGTGGAGCTGCTCAAGTTCCTCCAAAAGTCTTTCCCCAAAGAAGAAAGTACCTGGACATCATCAGTGCAACAACATACAACACAGGCTTGCAGTGAGGAAGAGGAAGATACATATCAGGCCACCTATGACCAGAACAAAGAGCTGACCGTGGAGATTCATCGACTTAATGTGCTTCTCCTTCGGACTGTGTCCACAGGCACTGTCCTGGGTGCTGAGAAGAAAGGGTTGAAGATTGCTACAGCCAGTATAACTGGCACCAAGGTCAATGTTTCCATGGGCTGTCGATTGGACATCAACGGTTCACTTGGGTCCATGCAGTTGGTGGACCTGACCCAGGAAGGAGGCCGAAGCCAATTTGTGGTCAGCATTGGTAGTGTTGAGGACAGCTCCTCAAGTCTTGGTGGATTAACATTCCTTGCTGACACAGGAACTACTCCCTCAGAAGCTTTAAACTTTCGCCTCATGGAGAAATCTCAAGGGGAGTGTTCCTTGCAACTTCAAATGGCATCCTTGCACTATAACCACTCAGCTAAGTTCCTAAAGGAGCTGAGCCTGTCTGCTAATGAGGTAGAAGACAATTTTCGCTCAATGCTGAAAAGTGCTGCCACCAAAGTGTCAACAGTGCTAGCCACCAAGACAGCAGAGTACAGCGGTATGGTTTCACTCTTTGAGACTCCTTCACGGAGAACTCGAACTCAGAGTCAGAGCTGGGCTTATCCATTTGAGGATGAGGAGGATCTTCCCATGGAGGAACCTGAATCCACCTTAGACACATTCTTGGTGAAGCTGACCCTTAATATCAGTATTGAATCACCAGTTGTGTCCATTCCCCGTAAACCTGGACACCCTGAGCTATTGGTTGGTCACCTTGGAAGCATAACCATCCAGAATTTTGTAACTGGGCAAGACTCTGAAGGGGAGAGGTTGCAGGTGTTGGTGAAGGATATTCGACTCTATTCAGTCAACATGAGTCATTTGGTTTTGAAGAAGGCACCCAAAGGTGATAAGGCTGGCAGCTTGTCACCATCCCACAATGGGAGCATCAACCAGGACGAACAACAGTTCACGCGTCATGACTTCTTTGAGTCCGTCAACCGTGGAAAAGGTGAGAATGTTAAAAACTTTACATTTGTTATGCAAGTAATACAAGTATAAATTTTATATGCAGCTTGTGGCATAAACATAATTTGTCTTTCTCAGCTTTCCATATACTAAAAGACACCACCATACTGTTCACCCTGGAAAAAGTTCCTGTCGATGAAGACACCCAGTTTACCTTCTTTACCGTAGAGGAGCCATGCAAGAGCTCAGGGATACTGAGAATCGAGGGCAAATTTGTCAACCCTGTTCAGGTATACATCATATCAATATCGTAATTTTCAATTTAAATAATATCCACATGTCAAATAGTAATAGTGTTTTTATTGTGGTCAATTTGAAAAAGAAAGACCAATTCACAAGTATGGAGGCCCAAATCTGTGACTAAATAAATAAATAATTGAAATACTAAATAAATAAGTCTAGAAATAAAACTTAAAATTATCCAATAAATATACATGTTTACTTTAAAAATAAATAAATATGCACCGAAGTTAAACAATTGACAATGTATGTATTTATTTAATTATTTATTTTTTAAAGGTGATTTTTTTTGGGCTTTTTATGCCTTTATTGTGTAGGACAGCTGAAGTTTGAAAGGGGGAGAGAGAGGGGATGACATGTAGCAAAGGGCCAAGGCCAGAATTGAATCCACAGCTGCTGCAGCGAGGACTGAGCCTCCATACATGGGGCACCTGCTCTATCCACTGAGCCACTGGGTGCCCCAACAATGTATTTATTTGACAAATTATTTCTGTATTCATTTAGTTTCATACTTAATTATTTACCAATTCATTCTTAATTCTCTACTTTTGTTCCTTATTTTACTGATATAAATGAATATAGAAATCAATAAAATGAGAAATGTAAAGAGAGTGGATTGAGAAATAATTAAATATGGAAATAAGTTAATACAGAAATAGATAATCTGTCAGATAAATATATTTTATTTGTTTATTTTCTATTTATGTGTATATTTATTTTCAAAATGGACCTCAATATTTATTGGATAATTTTCAATTTTATTTCTAAATTTCTTACTATTTCACTTATTTATTTTTTAAATATTTATTTATTTTAATATCATGGCAGATTTGGTTCTCAATAAATATAGGCTATGTTAAAAAAGGCTGAATTCAGTAAACCACAGGACTTATTTAAGCACAGTACAACAAATTTGTACTCTCATCACCACTCCACTGCTTTGGTGCTTTTTTTAACAGAATTATTGTTCTTATTTAATTCTAACTGTCAACCTCCTTTACTTAACTGTTGTTTACATGACTATTAAACTACTGCTGTGAAAATCAGCAGTTCCTTCAGATGTTTCACAAAGGCTTCAGATACAGAGATTGTGTCATCTTCTGGAAGGTTTTTTATGTGAATGTATGCAGGCAGTGTTGAGTTACATTGATGTTAACTTTAATGAAAAAATTATAAGGTATAACAACTACAATTATTTACAAAGTGAAAACAATATGATTGTTCAAAGTCAAGTTCAGAGCAACATAGTGACTATGCTTACGCGCATGAAATATTCTTTTTTTTTCCTTTTCTGAAGAAGACAATATTTTAACTATTGACATGCAGCCATGCATACTCCAATTAACATTCGCTAACATGTAATTTTTCACATGAAAATATGGAAAAGTTGAATTGCTGGAGCAGCTCGTGCAATTGTGCTCGTAGTTTTCCACTAGACAAGTACTGCACGCACAGCCTTCCTCTTTCATTCCTTCAAACACCTTCTTGTAGATGCTGTGTTGTGATATTTGCATGCATCCAAAAACCTGTTGATATCCAAGTCTTTAATAATGTTTAAAAGTAGCTGTGTTTCTCCTTGTGGGCAGAAATGTGGGTTTTTCTTTTGGGCATGCATTTCTACGAAAGCCCTGCAAATTGTTGGCGAGTTATTCTGTCTTCATTAAGCTAATGTCAACACCTCTTATTAGGGCAGGGCACATTACCCCATCATTATTCTTGTCAATGCATGTAGTTTGGTGACCTCACGTGATTGAGCAAAGGTCTAATCAGCCACATCCTTGATGAGGGTTTACTAACACGTTATCAATTGTATCAATATTTGACACTCTGGTTTTAGGTGTTCCTGTGCAAGCCTGTGTACGAACAAGTCCTGCAGACACTGGACAATTTGTCCCTGATTGGGGAGCAACGTGTAACTCCCAGCCAACCGCCTACACCCCCTCCACCAACTCCTTCCTCCACCAGACCGCACCGCTTTCCTGACCCCCAGGGAGGGCTGTTTGCAAGGGACCCTCCCTATATCAGCTTTTCCCACTCGTCTCTTTCCTCTCCTTTGCCTTTACAGTCTCACAAACCTCCTCTTCAAACCTCATTCACTCAGCTAAAAGTCACCTTACATGTGGCAGAATTGCAGGTCCAGCTGAGTGCTGACCTGACCCAGGGCTCCCAGGGCTTGGTCAGTCTGCGCTTCCAAGATCTGGAAGGAGACTTTACTAAAGACCACCCTCATCTACTGGCAGTGCAGCTAGCTCTGCGTTCACTGCTAATGGAGGACCTCCTAGAGCAGAACCCTGACTCTAAGTACAAATATTTGATGGTGTCTCGTGGAGCTCCCAAGCCCTCCACGTTCAGTCCAAAGGAGTACCTTTCTCAGAGCTGCCCTTCAGCTTCTAATACCCTTTACCCTGACATGCCCCGCTCACTGCCTGCACACATGGAGGAGGCCCAGAATGTCTTCCAGCTTTACCAGAGGCATCCCAGCACACCGTCGGCCAGCAGTCGCAAGTCCAAGAGGGACCCACACTGTCCCAGCACCCCACCTCCCTCCCCTACCCACAATGCACCATCCCCTCAGCCACCCCCAGACTTTGATGACTCCTTAGTTCATATCAACGTGCTGCTGGTGGACCAGAACCACCCAGAGTTCAAAACACGCTATGGCAGAGTGGGACGAAGTGTGGATGTGGACTTTAATTGCCTGGATGTTTTAATCACACTACAGACCTGGGTGGTTATCTTGGACTTCTTTGGCATTGGCTCCACAGCTAATAATCATGCAGTGAAGGTGCCTCTGTCACCTCAACCTGAGCCTGGACATCCTCTTTGTGAGCAAGATATCAGTGACGAGGACACAACAGAGGCCCCTGTCAACACTAAAGTGGACCTGAAGGTAGGTCACTGGATCTAGTGCATCTTGTTGAAATGGGTGAGCTGTCCAAGTGATACCAGTCAAGTGAAAAGGCTCAATTACATATTCATGTACAGTAGGAGCAAATGCTATACATAATATATGATAAATCACTCACTCAGTTTTAGCCACACTGTGTGAATGGCGGGACTGAATGTGAATCGGGATTTCAATGTCAGTCTGTGGGTTCGTCTGTCCATACATCACATAGATGAATTGTCAGTCAATTTTGTACAGACATCTATAGTGCACATAGAAGATGCTACTGACTTTGGTGATCCACTGAAAGTAGGTTGACAGTTTTGGGTCAAATTTATCAAAACCTTTGTGAAATGGAAAAAAACCAGAGGTGGCCAGATAACTCAATTAAACTAATCAGAAGACCAATAAACAATGTCAAAAGTTGTTAAAGAGTCGCTCCTGGATTTCACTGGCTTTTTGGGGGATTGTTTCGGCCTGTTGTTGCCAGATTTCCTGGCAGCTTTTCTGAAAAAAATATTGCAATATATTGCGGGATATTGTTTGGCTTTTTTTTCAGTGAAATTGTAGGAGCAAATGAAACTGCAAATGAAACTGTTGCTATTTTTTTGCATAGAGCATTAAAAGTCAAAGGCAACTTGTTTTATTGAGAATAAAACCACACTGTTTTACGTTTGTGATTTATGCTTCATTAACATTACCACTAACCTGCATTTTTAATCTAACTTACCTTGATTCTTTAAGTAAATACAATAGATGTGGATGCAACAGCTTTTGTAATGGAGATTTGTCTTGTCTGTTGTCCACTGGTCTCAGTCCTTCTGCAGTGAGTCTTTCAGCAGAAAAGTGTCAAAGAATGACTTTTATTAGTGTTTCATCAAAACTTTGTACAACGTACAAAATAATTTACCCTACTTTTGTGCAGAACATCAGGAAATTGCCTTGCAAAGTCTTTAGCAATCATTTTGGTTGGTATGCATCTGCACAACTAAAAAACAGTTTGGTGATGTGCTGGGGACTGCTTTGATTTGAAATGCATGAGAAAAAAACTATTGGCTGCATTGGTTAGACAAAATTGTGAGGTCACCCAGCATTCAAGGGGATTGCTTGAGTCTGGGTTAATTGTTAAAATGGAAACATTGCAACATCCTGGAGGCACTGGTAAACTGGATCTCAGTAGTTCATCATGACTTTGAAGCGAACTTTTTAAAAGCAGTAGTGTGTTGTCTGCACAAAATTTGTGTTTTACATCATAGCATTTTAAAAAGATTGATTTTTTTTGATTGATTTGATTTGTATTTCAATCTATAATTGGAAGTTAAACAGTGGAACCATGGTTTAGATTGAATTGCAGCACTGATCTTCTGGCTGTATTACTGTATCTGCTTTACATCACAGAGCAATTCTGTATCTTCCTCAGCTGATTATTAGATGGTAAAACAACATCCAGTATGGTGACTACAAGTCATTCCTTTAAAAACATTCCATTACAATTTCCTATTTCTCTGCCTTTCTTGGTGTGGTTTCAGTCAGTTCTGCAGTAAATTTGTCATGATTAAACCTGTTGATATTTCCATTTTTAGGTTCATTCTTTGTCTCTCATATTGAACAAGAAACTCAACGAGCTTGCCAGAGCCAGTGTGTCCAAATTATCTGCTCATCTTGAAATGTTGGGTGTGTATGAAAAATAAAGTAAAATTCACCTTGCTTGGGAAAGAAATCCATTCACACAACATATAGCGATTATCTTTTACATAAATACTGTAGGTTGACTTATGAAAATAATTTGATGTTTAATATTCTCACAATATGTCCTAATTTAGATGGTGATCTGGCATTACAAGGCAGTTTAGGAAGTTTGTCCCTGAGTGACCTTACCCCACATGGTGACCTGTACCGGGAGCGCTTCACCACTCGAGGAGGGGAGGCGCTCATTTTCAACATCCATAAGTATATATCACAAAAATTTCAACAGAAAATTATTTTGCATGATATCGAAGAACTTCGAAGATTTTGTATTTCTTTAAGTCACCTTTGTACTCTGCTCCATTCAGGTATGGCCAGCCTGATCCTTACCTGGAGCGGGAATGTGAAATCAAGGTGTCTTTGCAGATGGCCTCAGTGCAGTACGTTCACACCCAGCGCTTCCAGGCCGAGGTGGTAGCCTTCGTCCAACATTTCACGCAGCTGCAGGACGTCCTTGGCAGGCAGAGGGCTGCAATGGAGGGCCAGGCTGTGAGTACTGCCTGTCAAGAGTCATGCACTCATGTTTACGTGATGTTAGTGTTAGTGATGTTATGGAATTATTGTCTCCCCTAAATGTAACGTAGGCTAGGCTAAAACTGATTTTTGAATGTGGCTAAGTTATTGTTATAAACATTAATGACTATGATTCAGCCTATATCACAGAATGTATAAATAAAATAGGTTTATTGCAACCACCTGAAAGGGGGCATATCTCCACCTGCCTGAGCAGTTAATTCAGTTGTATTGATAAAGCCCGTTATCACAAATCACAATTTGCCTCAGAGGGCTTTACAGCATACGACATCCCTCTGACCTTAGACCCTCACATCGACTAATGAGGGATCCTCTTCCAGGACGGGTAGGCGTGCAATAGATGTTGTAAGTAACAATTAAATCACAGTAATGACGTAGAAGAATTATTAATAATAATGGCAGTAGAAGTTGGCATCGAGCAGAATCACGACATCAGTGCAACCAAGGCCCACAACACAGGCGCAGCCACAGACATGACCACAGCAACAGCACAACCATGACCATGGTCCAGACTGAGCCGGAGGCACAGCATCAGTGCAGCCACAGCACGAGTACAGCCAAAAGCAAGATCACAGTATCAGCGCAGTCATCATCACGACTGAGGCGCAGCCAAGTTTGCAGCCAAGATTGCAGCCAAGATCCAGGAAAACTAGCAAAATGAGCACAAATGCTCGGAGAAGAAGCCAAGTTAATGTAATGCAGTAAAAAGACATGAGTGTTTGTAGATAGAGGGAGCGAGAGAACTAAAAAGGAGCTCAGTGTATCATAGAAAGTCCCCCTGCAGACTAAGCCTATGTCAGCCTAACTAGGGGTCCAAGGCAAGCCTGAGCCAGCCCTAATTATAAGCTTTATCAAAGAGGAAAGTCTGAAGTCTACCCTTAAAAGTGGGTGACGGGTTCATAGGGAACTATAAGCTGTGAAAGAGCCTGACCATTTAGAGCTTTGTAAGTAAGGAGAATGATTTTATACTCAATTCTTGGACATACTGTACTTCCGTCAGTAAATGGATTCTCGCCCGCTGCTTGGATACTGGGACAAGGACAGTAGTTCAAGTAAATGGCCAAATCGAGCTATAGCTCCACTAAACTGTGTATGGAAACATACTGAGTGTAATCAACATAAGTTTGCCCCAAGATCATTTCTATAGATTGTACTATGATAGCACTTGATTCAGAAGGTACGCATTAAGGTCTTATAATACACTTTGAAAAATAACTGAGGTAGCCACTGCCATGTCACTCAGTGGTTTGTGGACTCTTGTCTTGGACCCCTGAAGTTTGGCATATTGGCTGTCAGCATCTTGGATTTTTGGAGCCAGAAGTGACCATATTTGTACCATATTTTCATTTACAGTATGTGGTTAGTTGTGCTAATGCTAATTCTAGCGGAAAACAAGCTTAAAACCATTAAAACAAAAATGACTCCGTAGAAGGTCCTCTAGCACAAGCAGATGCTGGACAAGACTTTTTTAGGCTGCCAAAATGTTACAATTAACTTTCATGGACTGAAAACACTCATCTATAGCTTTGTGAATCTGGGATTTATACCCTTGTTATGCCATGATGTATGTCAATGGAAGGCACCCAACTATCAGTCAAAGTAACCATGTCCTATGTTTTTTGTAACTCAAACATAAGACCAATGTCAAAGCTTTGAATGCTTATTTATACTATTCAGTCATATTCTTCATGACACAATAACATTTCTCATCTACTTCCCTCTTTAAATTGAATTTATGTCCACTCTTTCATTACTATATCTATTCTCTGTCTCCCTTGTATTGTCCCTTTGATCCCCTTGTACAAACCTGTCTTCCGTCTCCTCTCTGATCTCTGTCTGCTGTATCTTTCTGCAGGTGCGGGATCATCCTCAGCGAGCTTCCAGGGTTTCTCTGGATATTGAGGCAGGCGCCCCAGTTATTCTCATCCCAGAGAGCTCGCGCTCGCCAAAGGTCATTGTGGCCAACCTCGGTCAACTGAGGGTGCAGAACTGCTTCCTGCCAGCTGGGGCTCATGGGACTTTTTCCCTCCAAGACAAGGTAGAGAAACTCACCATGGCACATGCCTTTTTCCCTTCTCTGGTGAGTCATGCTGCTTGTTCATCCAGCTGTGCAGTTACCCTTTCTCTGCATCTTCTTTTGTCTAATTTCACTGTATTCATCGGAGCATTGTATGATACTACTCAAGTTTCAAAGTTCAGGTTCACCTCATGCCACTTGTTTTTGATACTACCAACATACCACATAACAGCCTCTCTGAAAAGTGATGGAAAGCCCTGCACTGATCATTTCTCATCAGCTTATTTTGGTTACTGACCTTATTATCTGAATCTGATCTGAAGTGCTCAATGAATACAGCCCTGCCTGATGGTTTACTGATGAATGTAAAGTTGGCTTCCATAACTAAAACTTGTTAACGTCTGCAATTGTCTTTGGTTTTGTGTAATTATTCATTTGTTCAAATTTAATGTTTTTAAAGAAACAGTCCAACGTTTTGGTTAGTTATTAGTTATTGGTTAGTTATTAGTTATTTTACCAAGCATCAGATAAGAAGAATTATGTTAAGTGCAGTTGCCGTTGTTTAAATATGGCTACACTTACCAAGGCTTATGCAGTGTTAGCAAGCTAAAGCAAACCCATTAATTTTCAATTCAACTGGTTAAAAGCTCTTAATTCCATTTTAACCAAAATGATCTTGTAAATTCTTTTTATTAGCTAACTTAATTAATTAGCTTAATTAACCTTTTAATTCTCACTCTCAGTTCTCTACACACAGTTACTGTATTGATTGTTAATTTTTTATGACAGTATCTTGAACAGCAGTGCGCTTTTATATTGAATTAAAGAAAACGAGTAGAAAGTCGAAACTAAACTCAGCAACATCCCATCAGTGTTGATGATATAACCATATTAACCAACTATATTTTTTCATGTCTTTATTTAAACAAGGATCATGCATAAAAATCATTAATCTAAAAAAGAGAATAGATGATTGATGATGATTCATGCCAGTTTTAGCTATTAGCTAGTTTACATCTGCAGTCCCTGGGCAGGTACAAACAGGACAAATACCTCAAACTACAAACACTTACTACACATGATAAAAAATATTACATTACAATAGACAGTACGAACAGATACAAAAACATATATCAATATCAACTGTTTGACACCACGGGAGAAAGTCTGATGGTCTGTGCTTGTTTTTAGCTCAGTTGGAAGCATATTCCAGTGTTTGATGGCTGTATAGTGACATGATAGACTGACACAGCGTTGTGGCCACGGACAAGCTAAGGAACCACCTTAAATGTATTCTAAATATGAAATGAAACGTGACAACATATTTATTTATTTATTTTTAAACTTAAATTCCAGTCTTTCTTGAAAAATGTATATCTGCCTTAAATTATTTTAAATTTAACTGAAGTAAATTTAAATTCAGCTGTGTACAATTTATACTTCTGATGCAACAGTCCATACATTTTTTTTACAAACCCCTTTCAAAAAATGAAAATTACATTTATTTTTTTCATAGTATATCAAACTTGAATTCAAATGGCTCTTTACAATTTTTTAAAAATGTTTTTATAATAACAGTAAAGGAAGTGAAAACTACTTAAGTATGGAGTTCATCTTAAGAAGTCCTGGCCGTGACCCAGTTAATCAGCTTATAAGATTTTTTTTTGAGATTTAGCTAGTTTTAGTTTTTTTGAAGAAGTGCATAAGGTATATGTTGTATTGGTCTTTTATATACATTTTTTTTGTGAAAAATTCCATACTGCATGCACATTCATACAAGGATCCATCCTGGTACAAGGTACGATGGCATGCTTTTGCTTTGGTGTGGAAAAGGGTTGTCACAATATTTACTATTCAGTATTTTACCTTTAACCAAGACTCACTACCAGAAACTATTCCAGTAACACACCCCAGAAAGCTGACAGATACAGTATATGTCAATAATGTTTTGGACATAGACAAAACAGGAGCATTTATTTTGAGTTTTAGATTCATAATGCACCTATATTTCAGAACCTCAAATGATTTGATATTACATTGTTTTGGTTTTAAAGAAATATTGTCCAGCCCTGGTTTGCAGTTTGTCTGTTTGCGGTTGATTATGCAAGATGTGTTGCATGTGTTGTTAAAAAGAAAACACCAACTTTCCAAGTAAGAAGTCCTAAAACCCAGAAATGAATTAGCATCGCAGCACATCTGGTTTCTTTGTTTCAGAGTCAATGGTTATAGATCTTTATTGTCTGAAGAGATGATGGGAGATATCTACTAACATACTCCTCGCTTTTTTTTTTCTTTTCCTTTTAAATGGCTTTTTGGTTAAAAGTCTTACATAAGGTCAGTGGTTAACACTAGCTGAAGAGACTTAAACATTTTGTTCTACGGCATAAAATACTTCAGTAAATACCACACAGTGAACTTTGAAACTTTAATGTGTCTTAAAAAAAGGCGGTTGCAAACAAGCGGCGAAACAAGACTGCAGAACATCATCATGCTGTGCCAAACTGAACATGGTTTTTACGGCCTAGCAGCAGTGGCGACACGATCATATTTTAGATTGTTTATAGACTAGTATAAGCTTTGTACTCCTGGCAATTACATTTTAGGCATCAAAAATTCTGGTGTGTTCATTTGTGAAGATTATCTTGCTGAACAAAACGTGTAAGTATCATAAAGGTTTGTTTACCACAGAGCCTATTTTCTTTTTTTTTTTAAAGATATTTTTTGGGCGTTTTTGCCTTTTATTGATGGGACAGCAGAAGTGTGAAAGGGGGAGAGAGAGGTGGGGTGACATGCAGCAAAGGGCCGAGGCTGGAATCAAACCCGCGGCCGCTGCAGCGAGGACACAGCCTCTATGCATGGGGCGCCAGCTCTATCTACTGAGCCACTGGGCGCCCCCTCAGAGCCTATTTTCTGCAATGATCCAAAATCCAGCTTCTGAATACATTGATTTCTATTGGATTATACATATTGCACATTTTTTTTTAAGTGTATTATCTTTTGTTAATAAACCACATTCTCTTTTTTCTGTGTTCTATGTTAATATGATGTTTCAGATGCCACTGCTTTTAAAGACACAAAGTTTCTATACTGTCTTTTAGCAATTTCAAAGCTGGAGAAGAGTACGATCAAAATGTTGCTTAGAAGTATTTTAAATAGCTATAGGCCAATATCTAATTTGTCAGTACTGGTTAAAGTTCTTGAATGTCTTGTAAGAAATCAACTAAAGGAGTTTTTATACACCATACACCACACTGATAATATATCTGTCCACAAGGGTGCGATGCAGGGCTCTGTATTAGGTCCAGTTGTATTTACTGTTTATGTGAATAATCGAGGAAAAAATGTGTCAAATGCTAATTTCCATTTTTTTCCGTGGCAACTCTTGTACAGGCTGGTAAAACCTTACAGAATACGTTTGTGGTTGTTCGAAATACACTGAATGAGCTGGACTTGGTTTGAATGCAGATAAGACCAACCTTATTTGTTTACTAACTCGAAGACTCAGTCACAGAACCTGTACCTGTGGTGCTCACTGTGGATGGAAAAGAGATAGAGGTGGTTGAATTCCCTTAATTTTAAACCACTCCCTTTTAATGTAAAAAGCATCTTGTTGCTGCAACTCTTTTACCTGTGTTGGCCTATGGTGATCTTTTGTACATGCACACCTCTGCTCAGTTTCTCCATATGGTTGATACAGCTTGCCATGCATCCCTGAGGTTCATTAAAAACTGTAAAACTCTGACTCACCACTGTGAGTTGTACTCTCGGGTAGGATTGCCTACTCTGGCAACCTGTAGGCTCTTACACTTATAAATCTTTATATATAAGGCAATTCTTGCTCTTCTCCCTTACTACCTCTGTGCTTTTATCATGCAGAAAAGCAGTAGACAGTACTCATTGCTTTCTCAGGACGTCTTTATGCTCTCGGTTCCAAACGCTCAGACGGAAATTGAGAAAGGGCTTTTGGGTATGCTGCACCCTCAGCCTTGAATTTGTTGCAGAATGAGTTAAAACTCAAGGAACTGGTGGCATTAAATGTTTAAAATATAAAATGAAAGACCTCGAAGCGGATTCTAGAAGGTGTTGATGTTTTTAGCCTGACTGGTTGTTTAACTGACTCCCTGAAAGCTCTCTTTTGACTCATAGATAGGTCTGCTTTAATGCGAATTTTAGTGCCTGTGAATTGTATTTTGTCTCCCTTTGTGTCTCTGTCTGCAGCTTTGTCTTGTCACTGCTGACTGTCTTGGTCAGGTCTTCCTTGGAAAAGAGATTTTTAATCTCAATGGGACCAACCTGGACAAATAGAGGCTAAATAAATTCAATAAATAAAGTGAATGGGGATGAGTTTGTTCTTATGAAAAAAACTCTTGCTCTGCTGATTTAGATGACAGTTAGTCATAAATGTAACCATCGATAACAACCATCTGCATATAATAAAGTTTCTGAGTTTATCTCAGCATCTTTGCACTTCTTATAATTGCACTATTACGCACACAGACTTGTATATATTAGCTAAAATTGTTTAATTAGGACTTGTACATAGGTACATTTAAAACTATAATTTTCTGTTTTTATTTGTTTTTTTTTATATTAAATGTTTAATTCTTGTACATTGAGAGCAAAGCTAAACAGAGTCTAATTCCTTGTTTGTGTAAGCATACTTGGCCAATAAAGCTGATTCTGAGATGTTTAAATCTGGGCAATACACACAGATGACAGTGGCCCCCTAAACCGACCCAGACCGGTATCATGATGTGATGACCAAGATAATTCCCCCCCTGTTGGATGCTTTATTTTCACCTCTCTTGATTTTATCTCTTGACTATCAACAGCCGGCCTGTAGTTGCATTATGGTTGAATCAGTCATAATGCCTGAATCAGAACTATTGTCAGCTCAGCTTTGTAAGATCTGTCCCTGTCTGAAGTAAGTAGCAGTGTAGCAGTATAAACACTGATTAAGTAACTCATTGGTAAAAGTTAGTGTATTGTTTTGATAGAGTTTGATGACCTTGATTTTACTTTGCTGTCATTGAGAGTGTTCTAGTGTTTTACCTACTGGATCCAAATGTTCAAAAATGTAAAATAAAACCTCAAGTGATGCCTATTTAAAAAGGTAGACTTACTGTTTAGCTCAGAAACAGTAGAAAAGACAAAGTCACTGCAGTGTTCAATTCTTTCATCTCTCAGATAATGGCTCAGTGTCATTAAGTTATTATTTTTTAAGGGGAATTCAATACGCTTTCACCTTTAGCAAACACAAGGAACATTCACAAAGTACCTTTTCTCTTCTACTGTCATGGGTACAACTGCATGTCCCAGTCCTGCCATTCCGTTACTGCAGTATTAGCACTGTCCTTCAGTGTTTAGAAGTTGAAAATGCTTTGAGGTGAAGAGGGATTTGTAACATCTTCTCTAGATATAAGATAGCATAGAAACTGAATCATTTGTATTTATTAAAACCTTAGTAAAGAACTCAAAAATATCGTTTTAATATTGTATTTCTCTTTACTTTGTGCTGTGTGCCCCTTTAAAAGTTATCCTCTGCTTTTTGTGTATATATGCAATGATCATATTGCTAACTGGACTTAATGTGTTCTTCTGTGTCTCTTCTCTTTCTTTTTTCTCAAAAAGGAGCGTGTCCGGAGTGCAGCAGGGAGGAGTAATGAGAGGACCCCCCCCTCCAGCTCCTCCTCCACAGGGTTCACTCTTGGCAGGCCACAGGCCTTAGACACACAGAAGACCCCTGAGGGAGATGAACCTCACATCTTAGGTTAGCATCGCTGTATAGTTTGACAGAAAGCCATATAGTGCATTTGCAAGTATGTGTGAAGGACTTAGAGTTGAGACACTATTACAGTCTTTAAAATTAGCTAAATAACTGTTTGCACCACCTGCTGTCTTTTTCCCCATCAGAAGACCATGTGTGCCTGCTGGACTGCATTGCCCTGGACCTTCAAGAGATGGATATCTTTGCTGCAGAGCGTATCCCCTGTCAGCCCTGGGACAGTGGTCATAAACCTTCTGAATCCTCAGACCTTATTTTTCCCTCGTACTCTGTCCGTCGCACTGGAGACAACTTGCTCAAAGACTGCTGCCGCCTCAAGCTAAAAGTGGAACGCAACCTGGACAAGTAAGCCCACCTCTTTGTTTTATTGGTCCAAAAAGTTTTCATTATTTTGAAATAATTTTATTGTTTATTATTTTTCAAATAATAAACGATAAAACCTAGAGGGCCCCATCTTACATCTGACACAAAGCAGTGCATAGCACAGTGCAACTGTCATTGCTAGTTTCAGACCAATACATGGCCACCGCCAATGTTGTGCAAATATGTGCAAAGGTGCTTGTACCTATGGGCATATAGGTCTTAAAATAAGGTGTAGTCAGAGTTTGAATACACCTACTGGTGCAACTTGGACATGTCATCAGTGAAGTACCCGGGGTCATAGGGTGTTTCGGGTCTTCAATTTTCATACACTCTCGCCCGGTCGACCCAGCCAGGTCCTGGTCTAAAGTCAAACAGTATTTTCCTGCATGCTTCTTTATAGGCAGATTTAAACATGAATACATTCTGCTTTTAACAACCACAGGGGGTTGTATTTGGGTAAAATAATACATTATTCATTTGGAAAATATTAATGATATTCTGTAAAATGTGAGCGAAACAGAGAGCAGAGCTAGTGTCTGACTCCCGATTAAAAGAGACGCTATTTCAGGCCTAAACGTTAGCGAGGTTTACGCAGGACGGTGAAATACACGGTATTTTTAACCCCTTACGAGACTCCTGTTTTCCCTGCTCTCTCCCAGTGTCCTCCCAGAGTCACATTTCTCCTGATTAAGAGCTGTCAAGAGAAATCTGAGAGAACATCCAACAGCAGCTGGTTAGAGAGTTAATGCTGAAAATGCCCAAAAATAGTTAGGCTATTGTTTTGTTTTTATGAAACGTACCTGAATAGCCTACAGACTGTGCGCCAGGTGTGTGTGCATTAGGATATTAGAGTGAGGCTCAGGCCACACATTCTAAAAAAAAAAGTAGGCCTAATAAAAACAAATAATACATCTGACTGATCACACAGCTGATCAAGAGACCCATCAGAGCAGACTGACAGTGCAGCGCAGTGACAGACCTCTCATCCAGCTGCTCTCTGCAGCTTTAGTTTTTAAAAGGGGCGTGTTTAGTGATTTGAGGGTCTGGTGCCCCAGCCTAACAGCCTTGCTTTCATTTCACCCATTCTCTAACTTGGAATAGTGGTGAGCTGTTGGCAGCTGTAGAAGTTATGCTGTTCTCTATCCCCTAAATGTAACTAATGTCAACTAGTGCAAGCGATGTAGAATTGGAGGGAATTTGTTTTAAAGTTTGTTTTTTTTTCTGGGGGGAATATATATACAATTTTAAAAATAAAATAACACTTAAATAGGCAACAAAACCTTTAAAGAAGACTTAAAAGGCTTACATTATGCATGGCACTTGAAAACTGCGGTTCTAAGAGTTATATTGCACAACTTAAAGGCGATGTTTATGCCTTAGTTTTTGTTTTTCTTCTGTTTTGTCTTATTTTTGCACTTTCAAACCCAGAAGAGGGTAATATAGCACTTAAATGTGCTAAATTTGTTTAGATGGATATAACGCTTTTTGGTTTCAAAAAATGTACATAAATGAGACATTGTCATTAAAACCCAGAATAATATGTTAGATGTTAAATGCACTAAATGAGTTTAGTTTTGAAGTTTAGTTTATTATTTAAGCGCTCACTTTACAGAGACTATGGCAATGTTACCAATAAAAATATAGATTTTTCTAAAGGAAAGTGCAATTATAGTTGCTCATTCATTATAAGGGACCTTAAACTGTCTGTGTGTTTTCCTTTGTATATTACTATTACCATTTAATGAACCAAAAGTAATTAAATGAAAACATTTCTGTGTGCATATCCGATTACTAGATGAATCGCAACAATAATCGGTAGATTATTCAGTTTCACAAATTTTGCCAGACGTCCCAGTTGGCTCAGCAGCAGCTCCTTAAAGGAACTTAATGACACCGTGTCCCAACAGATAGCAAGTGTCTAACTATCAGGTAGCATGATGTAACACTGGGGTTCTCTGTCCACACTAAATCCATTAAATATGAACCCGTTACTTCATGTAACATCTAGCTATCAGCTATCTGTTCAAGATCAGACTGGAGACATAAACACTTAAAAGATGTGTGAGTAACCCACTTGTTATTCTCCCACATTTGCAACGTTACTCTTTAAACCAGAAAACACATGTTTTGGAAATGCTTGCTTTAGAATGCTTTGGAAATTACGTACAATATAGCCAACAGCAAGTAACATTAGCCTGTCTTTAGCGATGGTCATTTACCTCAGCAGCAACTTGCTGCTTTCCAGGGATCACTCTCTAGCCAGCTCACAGTCTGTAGGTTTTTGTAGTGAAAAAGTAGGTTTCATGTAAATAATACATCTTTTCAGCTTCATGAATCAGCTGGTCCTCATCTACTACAGTGCTTTCAAAGCGAGGGACAGTTATAAACTATAACACAGATGATGAAACCTCAGCTCACAACCCTGCAGCCAGTAAGAATAGCTCTTTTGTTGGCATTAAATCCATAATATTGTCATATTGATGCAGTTTTAGTCTTTTTAATAGCCATGTTCAATTTACAAAAGCTGCCATGCAAAAAGCACTGTGTCATGTGCAGGCACACCTGGCTTTAAACGGGAAGGTGAGAAGGTAGAAGAAGAAGGTAGAAGGTAGATTTATTAGTCATTTTTTAAACAAAGTTTAGAAAACAGGATTACATTTGTCCTTGATCCTGTTACATCTTTGGAGTTAAAGAATGAGTTGATTAAAATCAGCAGCTACTATGAAGATTTCATCCGGTTCCTTGGGCATGCTGCTGCTGGTGACATCATTCAATTCCTGCAGTGCATTTCTTTAAATTTTTTTCATGAATTTGAGTCTTGTGTCCTTATGGCTTCCAACAAAGTCTGCCCATCCAGTGCAATAGCTTGATCCTGGATGTTAGGAGTTAACCATATCTGTGTGAAGATGTGCGCAGAGCAGTTTTTGATTTGCCCTTTGTTGAGTGAGCCTCAATTACATCTCATTCACTTTATTCTCCTGCAACTGGACATTAGCCAGAAAAAGGCTTGGTAGAGGAACAGCTCTTGGTTTAAGTCAGGTCAGCCTTGCCCTGATGCCGGCTCTCCTCCCTTCATTCATCTGGCACTATTTGTTTCTCCCCTCTGGTCTGACTCGCCGCTTGGCAATCGGCACCAGTGGAGATCCACTTGTGGCCTGCTGCAGTCAGTTCAAACCCCACGCGACTTGTGCCAATTTTTTTACACGTGCTGCACACTTTTGTCAGCAGAAATAGACAGTAAAAAAAGATGTTTTGATGATTATATTGATTCTGTACCAGGTTTAAAAGTCTCTCTGTGACAAAGATGAGTAAATGCAAAGCTCTGTTTTTACTCAAACTTCCCTGCTTCTGTTTCAAATTAGAGCCTTCTGACAATGTCTCTGTGTACAGAATCCCATCAATTGTTGACATTAGGCATTTTATCTTGAAACATTTGCAGGACTGTGTTGTCAGCAATGCAGGAGCGACAGCGCAGGCAGCGGCGTTCCAACGAGGCTGCTTGTGCGGCCTTACTTTGCAACCATATTCGGCACCGTTGAACTCGCAGATGAAATTGGACATGTCTGAAAAGCACTTTTGCAGTGCACTATAGATCATCAAATAGGGCCTTTAAACCTGTATCTCCACTGAACATGTAAAGGAACTATGACCCCACTATGATATCTGTTGCACGTCTGTCCGTCCTGGAATAGGGATCCCTCCTGCATTATGCTTGATAATTAACTAGAGTTTTCTTAACTAACCATTTAGTTTTGTTAGCATCACGCAGTTTTAACCACTATGAGGTAAAAAGACTTTCTTGAAACAATGTGCCTTTTTGTTACACTATTGGCAGCTTTGTTAAAGCTTACGTTTGTTATACTTAAATGGAGAAACATAGGCAATGACTTAAGCCTTATTTCCACTGCACAAAAAACCCACTAACACCAGCTAACATCTGGCTTTTTAATTAAATAAGAATGCATACAATTGACATTCACACCCAGGTCAAATTATTCTGCAGTGGACACAGGTTTTTCTTGTCTCTGGCTCCACACAAAACCAGGGTGAACATGGTAATTTCAGCCCCCTAACCAGCGAGATGCAATGACGCGCCATCACTAATTACCTTCCATCTCCTCTTACGCAGCGCTCAAACATTATTCAGTGTCTCAGCAAGTTTGAAAGAGACCGAATCAGAAAGATATCTAAAGAGAAGAAACCACTAAAGAAGTTTTCAAACACTGTTTCTGCTGCTGTCTACAGTTTACTTGATCTCCAGCCTGTCTGTAACATCACATGGACACACTAATAAAACAACACACGCACACAAGCTGACAGAAAGGCCGACTCACTCTCGAGCAGTGGGTTCAGTGGCAATGGGAATACAGCTAGTCGCTCATATTTAGCAGATTTACCCATGTTTACAAAGGCTGTGTGCACATGCTAATTTTGGTGGGAAAGGGGTTTTGGAGTCCTCTTTCTCCCACCAGTCAGACACAAGTACAGAATTCACTGTCATCACTCTGCTGTAGAGTGTCTCTTTGGCTTGCTACTTGTTCTTTAATATCCTTGACTTCATTTCACTGCTTGACGCAGAGGTTGAGTACATCAGGCATGTTAGCATGCTTCTTGTTTAAAGTAGGACGTGAATACGTCGATTCACGTAACGTGCGTCGATGCATCGCACAGTTTCACACAGTGCGTGTAATGAGAGCATAAGCACATCTAGGGAAACAGTGGCTCGCTGTTTTTTTATGCGTGATGCTCGCGCTTGTTGACTCTATACCACTTTATACTTACAGTTTAAAGTCTCTCTCTGTCACAGAGATGAGGAAATACGAAGATGTTTGTTTTACCTCAACTTCCTTGTTTACCTTTCAAAACAAAAGCTATCTGACTGTGTCTCTGTGGACAGAATGCCATCAGTTGCTGATATAATGCATTTTATTTTGAAACATGGGGGGTTGCCAGCTGTGCAGGAGCTTGTATAACTTCATAAATGAGTGGAATATATGCTTATAAATATTAAAATACAGCACTCATATCAGCAGGCAGCAGTATGCCTTAAGGCCCAGTTAAGGCTGGTCTATTTTGATGCAGAAAGAATGTACTAGTTAAAATTATTTCTGTTAGAGAAAAGTTATAGTATTATTCAGATTGCACTAATTTTACTGTAAGGTGTTTTGTTGGACTGCTAGATATGAAGTTTGTTACTGTAACAAAGACCAACAGCTTTGTCAAGTGATTTGAATTTTACATTGTTTTATTTGTTTTGCTATTGGATTGCGAAATGTAGATTGCGCTACATTCCTTTTACTTGAGTGGAACAAGCTCCTGCATTAATTTTATTTTGGAGAGACTTTATATCAAGCTGTAAAGCACAAATTACCAGCTAAGACTGGGCTTTTTTTTTGTTGGGGAATAATGCCTTGCAGTGTATGACAAGTTTTAAAATGTTATTTTCAGTAAATTCGTTGTTATATTTATTGAGTAATAAAAAATAATAGTTAGATCAATTTAAAAAAAATATTTATAGATAAGAGAGAAAGAAAACAGAGAGAAATAGTGAAACAATAATCGATAGATTAATCAATAAAAAAATAATCGTTAGGTGCAGCCCTAGTTTAAAAGTAAAGCATCTCTTTGTCATGAATATTGGAGGATGGCTTAGGGAAAGCTGTTGCTTGCATGGAGAGGGGGCCTGATTTAATTTGAGACATAGTTTTCTTTCCTGTTAGAAAGCGGTAGGTGCCCAGTGTCAGTAAAAGATCACATTCATTATCACATCTCTCTCCTTTGTGTACATTAATGTTGTCAGGGAGCTGAGCCATGCAGTACCTGACATGTCCATCCACGGCAGCTTGTCATCAGTACACTGCTCTCTGGACCTGGAGCACTACCAGCTGATCAGAGGGCTACTGGAAAACAACCTTGGGGAGCCTGTTGAGGATTTCTTGCGACCCTACAACCTACAGGACCCCAGCACCTATGTGAGATAACAGGCAACAACACGTCCGTCTCACCAACTGACTGAACACAACATGTGTCAACATATTTGTAGAAATGCAATTTCTGCCAGCACTGGTATCCTACAGCTACATTAGTTTTTTCCAAAGTTTTGTGAACAACAGGCTTCAAAAGGGGCAAACATAGATATATGATTTATAGAATATTTATCAATTTGGTATGGTATTTTATACTTCTGCCTCTTTTATTGATTGTTTTGTCTCTTTATGATGTCATTTTTCCATGAAGTCTCCTACATGTTCCAGTCATGAATTATTATTTTTGTCTCTGTTTCAGACTGTGTTAAGTGGAGATGTCTATACCAGCTTATCATTCCTGGTGGACATGATGGATGTCAGTCTTGAGCTCCTGGACAGCCCCACACCCTCTAAACAGAAACACTCATTGGCAAGGTTAGGTTTAATGCAATTTAAATCAAGAATGACACTGGAGTAATACAAATTATAGCAAAACTCCATACAACAACAAACTCAATCAACCATATGGTCTGCAGCATGGCACACAGTGTAAAGGTCATAAACTGGATGTTTGACCCAGATGAGCTCTCAAAGAATAACTTCACACTGAAAATCAGTGTTTCACTGCCATATCAGTCTTTTTCACCTCCAACCACAGTCAGCATTGTAGATCTGGTAATGTCTTTAGTAATGTGCTCTGTTTCACCTGTGACCATGGTCTACTAAAAGACCTCTGAGTAAATGCTTTGTCTCTGCATCAAGGCCACAAGTTAAGCCACTGAAGGTCAGCTGAAAGAGGATTTTCAGCTGCTGATGAGGTGATTTTTAACGACCTGAACTTAAAATACTACTGAACAGCTTCATCATATTTTAACCAACAAAAGAAGCCAAATTGAGTGTGTTTTTGTGACAAATACTGATGCAGTATCAATATGTCTTAGGAATGTCACATGCACCAAATTGAGCCCATGTAATACAAAACGTTAAGTTCATTATGTCAATAAGTGTTTATTTAAGGCAAGAAGAATGGGGCAAGTTAATTTAAGTTAGCCAACAAGTCTTACACATGCACCCAAAGACATGTTAAATGGTAAATGGACTGTACTTGAACTGCGTTTTTTCTAGTCTTTTGTTGACCATTCTAAGCGCTTTCACACTACATGTCACATTCACTCATTCACACACACATTCACACACTGGTGACAGAGGCTGCCGTACAAGGTGCCAACTGCTACTCAGTAACCTCACACTCCCATGACGCAACATTGGGAGCGATTTGAGGTTTAAGTATCTTGCCCAAGGATACTTGAACGTGTTGACTGGAGGAGCCGGGGATTGAACCACTGACCTTCCGATTAGAAATATAACCATGGCATAACCCCAGAATCACTGATTTTAGACTTAGCTGTAACTGTCCCTATTTCAGTGTGTTTTCAGTTCATAAAAGTAACTTGTAACATTTTGGTTGCCTTAGTGTATTGTACAGGGGGTGTTATTCCTGCTGGGCATGTTGCCTGCCACACCTCTGCTGGTGCCCTTCAGGTCAGCTGCAGGGTCATCAGCTGGAGCCAGCGTTCACTAATGTTCCCCCCCCTATCCAGTACATCTCCTGGTGGGGGGGGCAGTGGCCAGTTGGGGACGTCTCCCCGCCACCCCCTGAAGCTGGCCCTATCGGGATGTTGTACCCCATGCGCCATCCCTCCTCCGTAGCCACAACCAGTAGCTTGATTTCTCAGCCTCCTCTGCAAGCTCTTTGATGGTCCTCCTCAGCCTTGCTCCAGTCATCCCAACTGACTGTAGAAGTTGGATTGCTGACTTCTGAGCATTTTCTCCAGCCCTGACAAAGGGCATGAGCTGCTGATGGTGACTTGGAGAGTTGTTTGCTGCCACCCTGTAACTCTCCAGCAGCTCAGCCAGCCTCTGTAGAACCTGATTGTGCTGCCATGTGAAGCGCCCTTGCGCCAATGCAACCTTGCACCATGCCAAGATGTGTTGGAGGCCTGTGTTGATTGTACTGCACAAAGGGCACTTATCCTCGCTCCCAAACCACTGGGAGAGGTTTTGGGGGCATGGGAGTGTGTCGTATGCTGCCCTTATCTGGAAGCTAAGCCAAGCCTGAGGGGTGCGCCAGACGTCTGTCCAACTGATGTCTGTGGATGTTACTGCTTCCCACCGTGTCCATGCTCCTTGATGGCCCTGTGACACCACTTTGATGTAAAGCCACTCCTGTACCACCTGAGAGACCTCCTCAACAACCATGGTCTTCCTCTGCTCTCTTGATTCTGTGGACCAGAACTTCATGGGGTCTCCACAGCCCTATCCTGCTTAGTTGTCTTGCACTCTTCCTAAGACCTCTTTGTGCTGCAGTGTGCAGATGGTTTGGTCAACTTAAAACTTAAAAACATCTTGTTAGGCATTTGGTTGTACTGAAAGAACCTCTAAGGAGTCGCATGATAAATTATTAGTACGTGAGTACATTTTCTTAATGGATTTAAGCCTTTTTTTCCCTCACAATAAAAGTAGCACTAGTATTATCATAGTGAAACATAGATCATAACCACACTGTGATAACCAAGCTTGCAGGTAGTGTCAGCGTAATGCCCACCCTCTCGTCCAGATATGGTCACAATATGGTTCCAAAAATCGTAGATGGCAACGGGGCCATATGCAGGGTTTTAGAAATATTGAGGTCAGAAAAACCAAGCTTGCTTAGGGGGTTCAGGGGCATGCTTCCCCCAAAATTTTCTTTATTTTTCATCATTAAACATGTGGATCTTAAGCCTTTTGGAGAGCAAAAATTAGATTACAATAGCTTTAAACCCATGTCACTGGACAGTAACATAAATAAAACAAGATACATAATTAGCAGGGGAATCTGGGGATGCTTCCCCAGAAAAATGTTTTAATTCAAAACAAAGAGTTAGTTCAATTGAGGAAGTAGAGAACACTTAAAACAAATATGTCACGATGCCATGGCTTAGAACACTGATTACTGCTAATAAAACCTCTCCTGGCTACAGGACTTTGACTTTAATATTTGCTGTAGGCTATTAATTGTTTTACTCAAGAAAAAGGTTTTGAGTAGGCCTACTTCTTCTACAGCTGCCAACAGCCTGCCAACATACCCAGTCAGCTTAAAAAAGATTAAAAATAATGCAGGGTACTTTCTGTAGGGCCCCAGACCCCCAAATCACTAAATCGTCTCCTGGTAATAAGAATGACAGCTCAGCGCAAAGTGGCTGGATTAGACATGGAGCAATGCATTCTGGTATTTACAAATAAGTCCATCCTAAATGTGACTAAAACTAAAACAAAATGGTTTGTTGAAGTCTAAAGAAGTCGCTTTCCACTGTGAGCATGTAGACACTTTGGTTCTGCGAGGAAAAGCTCCAGTCTTTTTGTCTGTTTTCCTTACTGTGGTGCTGTCAGACGATCAGCTTTTTGATCCAAGATAACATGAGCAATCACATTTATTTTTCCGCATGAGAAGATAGATGTGCAGCATCCAACATGTGAAAAGTGTCAATTAATGTTACACAAGTCAATACCTGACAGTTGGCAGCCCCACAGTTAAAAATGGGGACCGAAAACGGGTATGGGACATCCGATCACTCTACCCAATACTCAAGAATCACAGCGTTTAGCAAAGATTGCATATTGGGTACAGGAAAATTCACCTCAGCACCTACCCACACACACACAATCAGTGACTGTTATCAGAGGAGCAAGTCACTTATCATGTTGGCATCATAATATATTTGCCACACAGTTATTTTAAGATTTACACCTTGGAAAAAACACAGGGGTCCTGATCTAGGTAACCTCAGTGGTAGATATAGCCATTTATAGCGACAGCCAAGTTGCCAAACTTGAGGCTTCCAAACAGAAGTCAACGAACCAATGCGTGATGTCTCAGTTGATATGTCTATTATTTTATACAGTCTATGATTTTAATATTATTTATTTTTCTTGCAAAGGTTCGACTTCATGAAATCCAAGCTGCTCTTTGAAAGTTTCTCCAACGGATCGAAGTCAGTCAACTTGGTGTCTCACTCCCTGTTGGCATATGACACTCGGGGCACCGGGATAAATACAAGCACTGGTGGATCTGATGGGGGAAGGCACAATGTCTTTGACTGCATCCTCCAGCCATCCAAAACAGGCACTAACAGGGCATCACTGCAGCTGGAACTGCATTACAGGTACAGGTATTTCAAGCCCATGAAACATTTACAAGCAAGTGAAAACAGAGATTTTTCATAGTAAAGAGCTGGTCCCATAAGCTGTGTTCCATCCTCCCCTAGATCCACACGTGACTCCTCTTATTTCACGGTGGTCCTTAACAACCTGAGGGTCTTTCTCATCTTTGACTGGCTTCAGCTAGTGCGAGACTTCCTACGGGTACCAGTGGAGAAGGCATCAGGCGATGCTGAGCCTTGTCGGTGCTGGCCCAGTAACACTGGCACTGACTTGGGCTCCACCAGCACCACAGGGGCTGTCATGCCAAAGACAGTCAAGAGTGGCGTGGTCACCAAGAGGTCCACAGTCCCGGTCACCCAGGACCGCTGTCTGGAGGTCAAGATCAACGTCACAGGTCAGAGCAGAATCATCAGTGACTGAGATGATATGGATTTGGTTGCTAAGGGAGGCAATACATAATGTACTCTGCACACATGGGACCAGATCCATCTCCTGAACTGATGAAATAGAGTAGCATGAAACAAAATTATAAAGCACAAGAGTTTTTTCTTTGATATTAAATCTAGTTAAAAAGTGCTTATTATTGGTGCTGGACCTCTGTGGCTATTGCTAATGCTGCTGTCACTATTACTGCTGCTTACATACCCACAATGCACAGCAAATTTGAGTTGACATATGATGTACCCTACATTTATCTCTCGTATACCAAAATGCAATGCAGTCGTGTATTTCCGGAGGGAGAAAATTCCAGTGTAGTGTCCGAAATCTTGTACAGTTATTCCCTATATCGTTCACTACTTAATACACACTACGTAAAGGACAGTGTGTGAGTGAGTGAGTGAGTGATTTAGTGAATGAGTGAACTTAGACTTAGACTTAGACGACTTTATTGATCCCCGGAGGGAAATTTAGTTGTCACAGCAGCTTGGCACGTAAGACATACAGAGACATACATAAACAATACAATAAAACACTATAAAAACTTGATAGAAAACAATAAAAAAAGACATGTTCAAAGAGCTACTGCAACAGGCTGCCACTCTCACGGCGCCATCTTGGCTAACAGTTTTGAACACAGCTAGTATCTGCCGCTGAAAACTGAAGAAACCACCTCAATAGCCAGTTAGCTCTTAGGCTTTATGAGGGTTATTTGGTTGCAGCATATTTCATTTTATTAATAAATGATGAAGATGCATTAAGCTGCGCCTTGACCAAATCAAATGTTGGCATAAATGATCTCCTGGATTTTGAAATTGTTTAGGAACCTGCCCACAGTGTTGTTTTTAACTGGATGTGACCTGGTGTGTGTGCATCTTCAGGCACTGAGTTTGTGGTTGTGGAAGACTCATCCTGTCTGGATACCAACGCCATCATTCTGAAGGGCACCACTGTCCTCACCTACAAACCCCGTCTACTGGACAGACCCTTCTCTGGCAGCCTTGCAGGAATAGAGGTGACATCTCCCATTTTGATAGTATGATGTCATGGTCAGACATGACGCACTGATATCAGTAGTTTTACAGCCGCTACCACTGATCAGGATTATTTTAATCTAAGTATCACAATCTCAAAGACACGGCATTATTAAGCCTTTGAAACCTGAGTAAGTTGGCGTGATTTCTTCCCAAAATAAACAAGAAATGGCCCGAAAATTTACAATAAATTAGTAAAAAAAATGCAGTCTGTGGGACTTTTTTGCTAACTTACTCAAAATGTTTATCCAGTGTTTTTGAAAGAAATTAAACAAATTTTAACAGGTTTCACAGGTTTAAATGCTTGTTAAAGGCATATGATTATGGCACAAGAAAACCGATATGGATCCAGATGCAACTTAGTAAAATATATGAGGAATGAACTGAAATACTGCTTTATCACTGGACTATAATACTTGCGCCTGTACTTGCCAGTGCAAATATGATTATTTCTGGAAACTGGTTTAAGTAATAATTGTGTTACTGCTGCTATTGCAAATACTATTTCCACTACTGCTAAAACCTCTATCAGTACTGTAACCCTACAACTCCATCTCTTCCTCTTGCCCTCCATTGCCAAAAGTGTACAGTTAAGCTCAGTGCATCAGACCTGTGGTTTCAGTATGGATTATTGTTACAAACTGCATTAGTGCAGGAGTACTAGTAACTACCAACACATCATCATTTTATGAGCTTTAATTCTGAGTTATCTTATCACCCCCAGGTGTTCTCATGTCGCCTGGGCAGTGAGCAGGAGACGGCACTGTCCATCATTGACCCAGTCAATATCCAGGTGGAGCTGTGTGGGAGCCCCACATACCAGAGCAGCTCAGGTCTGCTGGACGCCTTCACTGTGGAGGACATCCCGCCGCTACTGGAGGTCAGGGCTGAGCACTCAGGCAAAATAAGATATGCAATATGTAACAAGGGATGACACAGTGGTGCTGTGTTGCGTCTCCGCAAAAAGGTTCTTCCAAAGTCAGTTGGGATGTGCTCTAAACTGTTGGCAATTTGGTGTGTGCACAACATATCCATGATAACGCACAGAGCTGACTGGAAACAGGCAAGAGGCTGTGTGTAGTCGTTACATTTCCCATAATGCAACTCCCTAGTCTCTTTCATGGGACTCTCCAAACCTGGTAAATGACTACATGTCTCACACCCCACGCCTCCATGTCATAACACAGGTTTTCTCCTTATAAATATGTAGCCTCCATGACTAACTGAGTCAGCCATGGAACTAATTCTCTTAGACTTAACAAAGCAAGACCCTTGAGAAGACATCATACAAGCTGTTGGTGAAGCGTCTTAGTCATCCAAGTCATGATCATTCTAAATGCTATATCAAAGGGAACTGGGCATGCTTGGTTTTCTTGAAGACATTTCACCTCTCATCCGAAAGACTTCTTCATTTCTTCAGAACAGAAGAATCCTTTCACTGTTTGTTTCTCAAACACCATGTGGTGCAGCTTGGATTCATCTTCAGTGTTGAATCCAGGGTCATAGGGTGTTTCGGGACTTTTGATCATTAGACAACGTCACCTGGGCAACCCAGTCAGGAGAGATCAGTCCCTGCCCCCCAACTCTTCTGTGAGCTCAAAATATTTGGCCCTCTTGCATTTGTGAGCCTCCTTCATACATTCTTTTCAGTAGGCTCCATTATAACCACATGCTTGGAAATATCAGATGTTAAGACCAAATCTTGCCTAAGGGACGTCCTCACAATGTGTTCAGCTGCTGTCCTAAGTCGACCTTGAGCTGCCAGTCACGAGCTGAGACTAGTAGCCTGGTTGAAGCCTTGGGCTCTGGATGCCGTCTGTCTCCCGCTCTGACAAAGGTGTCGTTGTGCCTAGTGTGTTTGCTCAGCTGAATACCACTGTACACGGTGTCTGCAACTGCCTTGAGCGCCTGGGATGCAGGGGTGTTGGCTAGATCAACACAGCGTTGTATCAGTGCAATGCTGCTTATGGGTCTTTGGTAGGCTAAGCCCCTTAAGTAGGAACTGGCTGATGTTGTATTCAAAGTCCTTCAAGATGGTCACTGGAACTTTTAATATGAGCAGTGGCCAGAGACTCCTTGGCAGGATGCCATGCTGGTAAATCCATGCCTTGAACTTTCCTGGGAGACCTGACTTGTCTACCACTGATGGGTAGGCTTTTAGCTCAACAGAAGTTGACTAGACTGCAGCAATGTCTCTGAGTGTGCAGGTAAAGATCTCTCCAAGGCTCTTCATTGGAGTTTCAGACACTGATGGGATTTGTACTCCTCCCAAAGAGAAGCAGTGCTTGTCTGACACTCTGCGCTTCTTCAAGACCAAGGTCCTGGACTTGGCTGGCATGAAGGTCTTTCTTGCCCATGAGATGAGCCTCTCCAGCCCTTCGAGGAGCCACTGGCATCCTGGCACTGATGTTGTTGTGAATAACCGTCAGGTCATCCATAAAGGCTGTGATTGGAGGTTGGCAGATGCCAGATCTAGACAGGGGACCTCTACACTCCACTTCTGCTGACTTGACATGCATGTTTATTGCCAAGGTGAAAGGATCACTGATAAGGTGCAAACCAGTGATGATGCCTTTCTGTAGGCATTGCCATGCAGATGCACTTTCCGTGGAGGTGAACCTCAGACTGAGGCTGTTGTAGTAGTCCAGTATCAGGTCTTTGATGTTCTCTGGAACATAGTGTCCCGCCAGCACTGTTATTATGAGCATGTGTGGAATGGATCTGTAGGTGTTGGCAAGGTCTAACTAAACGACTGCCAGGTCTTCTTTGTTCTCCCTTGCCTCTCGGATCAGCTGCGTGACCACACCTGTATGCTTGATGCACCCTGGAATGCCTGGGACTCCTCCAATCTGCACTGCTGTGTCAGTATACGAATTCCTGACTGACATCTCAATCCCACCACAATAACGCAGGTTTTTTAAACACAGGTTACCCCGCTAAATGGTTAGTAACATTGTATCTCGCCAGTTAAGGAGCTGAAATTAGCGTGTTCACCTGGGTGTTGCGTGGCTTGGTGGTGTAGTAGTTAGCACTGACGCATCACAGTAAGAGGGTCCCCAGTTTGAACTCGGGTTGGGGAAAGGTTCAGAACTTGGACAGAAAGGCCCCTCTGTGCGGAGTTTGCATGTTCTGCATGTGAGCGGGGGTTCTGTCTGGCTTCTCTGGCTTCCTCCCAGACGCCAAATACATCCATGTCAGGTTATTTTGGGGACTCTAAGTTGCCCGTAGGTGTGAATGCGAGCATGAACAGCCCTGCGATAGTCTGGTGACCTGTTCAGGGTGTACCCTGTGACCCTTACATGGACAAGTGGTTACAGACAATGACTTGAGTGTTGCGTTCCTGTCAATGCTGTTTAGAACCGGCGGCGATAAAAACCTGTGACCACTACAATCATTTGACCTGGGTGTGAACGCAGAATTAAAAAGCCAGATGTTAGTGGGTTTTTTGTGCAGTGGGAATGAGGCTTAGAATGTTATACAACTGTTTTCAATGGATGACTAGTACTCACGGTTAGTATTAAAGTGACTGTAATATACAAATCTGGTGAATTGCCCCTTTAAATTTGCGTGTGATTCTCTGGCAGATTCAGTTTCCTGCTCTGGACATTCGTCTGTCCTACAACGACATTCAGCTCTTCTTGGCCATAGCCAAGTCCATCCCTACAGCCAGCTCTCCGCAGACTTCTGACTCTGAGGCCACCTCTGCAGCTAGCACTGAAGCCGCACCTACAACCAAAGACAGCTTCAGGCAGAAGACTGAGGCCCTCATAGGTAAGTGAAAAGCAGCCTGTGGCGTAGTTATTAGTCTTCCTCCATCTTAATGCTTCCTCAGAAGCTCTCCATTCCAAACAAGTGTAAAGATAGATAGATATCTTTATTGTCACTGTACACGTACAATGAAATGCTGATGGGACAAACCTATAGAGGCCAAGGTTAGAAATCTAGGTTTTCTTACACAATTACTATCAGTGTCCAAAATGCAAACGTTGCAAGGCTACTGTTTAGTAACAGTGATGGCAATGTGTTATTCCAAAGACTATTACAGTTCTCAGAAAAGCTGTTTATGAATGTGTGGTTTTGTCTCCACAGAGGGTCAGCTGACCCGTTTACAAGACCTTGGCTTCAGGAAAGAGGACTGCAAAAGAGCCCTGATCCACTGTAAAGGTGTGCGACGCCTCAAATACTGTTCTCTGTGCTTGGTAATCAGACAGTAGAACTTACAATGTTTTTTACAATCATTTAAAGAAAACCCATGAAACATAGCAATGTGTCTCCCAGGTCAGCTGGACCAGGCTGCCACATGGCTGCTGGAAAATGGTGAGAACATGGCTGGCCATGCCAGAGCCAGGGCTGACTCTGGCTCCAGCAGTCACTCGGCTCCTCTGTCTGGGGTGGAGGTGAAAGCTGAGAGTGTCTGCATCTGTTTCATAGATGACTGTCTGGACTGTGACATACCACTGGCTGAGGTCACCTTCTCGAGTAAGTCTCATTTAGATAATCCAAGATCCAACTCTATCCTCAAACATTATGCTGGAGACTGGGAAAGAATGATTGTAATTATGTGGAAATATTTAACAACTCAGGTGCCACATTTTATCTTAAATGAAGGCACACTGTAAAACTATGTTAAAAACAAACAAACTATATCTTGTATGTAAAACTTTTAAATCAGTGGACTGTAAATGTAAGTATTAGAAACTAGCTAAGATGACATATTGTATCTCAGCCTGATTGTGATCTGCAGACTTGTTCTTGTAGGGCTTTGTGTGCTGCAGCGCATTGGTTCCATTAAAGAGGGAAATGCCAGCTTCACTCTGTCTGGAGACTACTACAACAGAGAGCTGTCAGGTAACATTTACACACAGCATGAGAACATTTCACTCGTGTTTCAGTGATATATTGGACACCATCAATCTTTTGGAAAACATCCTCCTAACCATGAACAGAGTTAATCTTTGCTTATTCTCATTCTAATGGCAACAAAACTTCTTAAATATTGAATCTTGAACATGTTGTACAGCAGTGTGCAGAGCAAGTAAGATAATATCAACCGATTGATTTGACCTGCAAGCAAACTGCAGTGGATCAGCAGAGATGGAAATAATTAAACATACCTCAGTTTGAACCTGCAGGGTAGGGGCGCCTGGTGGCTCAGTGGATAGAGCGGCACCCCATAAAGAGGTTGTATACTCGCCGCAGCGGCTGCTGGTTCAATCCCAGCCTCGACCCTTTGCTGCATGTCGCCTCCCCTCTCTCTCCTCCTTTCACGCTTAAACTGTCTTGTCCATTAAAGACAATAAAAGCCAAAAAAAAGAAAAAAGCTGCAGGGTCATTAGGTCCAGTGATGATTGATCACTGAATATTTTGGGAAAGTAACGTGTGTGTGTGTGTGTGTGTGTGTGTGTGTGTGTGTGTGTGTGCGCGCGCGCGCGCCAGGCTGGGAGCCCTTCATTGAGCCCTGGCCCTGCTTCCTCTTGTGGCAGCAGCAGGCTGCTGGCCGTCTCCACCCATCACGTTTCAAGATGGGGATTCGAGCCAAGCAGAGACTGGACGTCAACATCACTTCTGTCCTGCTGGGTGAGTGAAGGCGGGAACATGCTTCTGTGGGCACTCTGCTCAGCTGTTTGAATACTGTTTGAGTTTTACGCAGCGTTGTATCAAATCATTCAGTACCACAAATCTGTTCCCTGCAGAGCAATACAACACCACAAAAAGCTCCTGGATAGCTGACTACTGTAACGCAGAGGAACAGGCCCCCCAGTCTTCACCCCCCCTGTCCTGGATGGGCTCCTCAGTCGACCCTCCCAGCTTGGGACAGAGTGAGTTCCAGCTGCACACATTGAAACATGGAGAGTCACTGGAGAGTAGGTCTGGGCGATATGGAAAAAAGTCTTATCACGATAGTTTTTTTCATATATGTCGATATCAATATATATCACGATATACTGTACATCCAACAAGCCACGTCAAGCTTAAAGGTTCCCCTTTACTCCTAGGTGAGATATGAAGATATCATAAGGTTAATTTTGGTTTAAATATTTATTTTCTGTCAGACATTGAACATGACAAATATACTGTAGAATAGGCATCACCAACTGGCGGAGCAGTTACTAAAATTTCCTCCCAACAAAGGTCCGGACCTCATACCTAGAATCAGTATCACAATAACTGAACATTTTACTCGACTACAATTAATGAATGATCATTTTGCTTTTTGCTTTTTTTTGTGTTTTTTTTTTTTGCCCTCATAGTTCACTGACAGTTTAATTTGACCATGGTTTGTTGGAGTGTAATAAACATATGATTCATTATTATTTATTAAACTTTCCAGCATTATATAAAAATGAAAAGCTCCATTTTAAACAAACTTCAGCTAAATTTAAGCACAGTGTGCTGATAATAGGCCAGCCTCTCCTGACTGCCGGAGTCTGACTTCAACTTCTGTGAATCTTCTGTGAAATGTCTGTGCTATTAATCATTTTACCCAGGAAAACATTTTTTTGAGTAGGCCTACTTGTTACGTAACACTACTTCTCCTATAGCTGCCAGAAGCCCGCCAATATTCCCAGTTAGAGAAAGGGTGAAAATAAGGTAATGTGCTTGTGGCCCTGGGCCCCCAAAACATTACATCTGCCCCTGGTAATAATAATGAGAGCTCAGCACAAGCGGCTGGATGAGACACAGAGCACTGTTTCCTGGTGTTTCCAAATAATTAATCCAAAGTCTGATTAAACCTGAAACTAACAAGTAGTCTGTAGATGTCTAAAGAAGTCACTTGCTATGAGGAGAAGCACCGCTCTGTTTGTCTGTCTCACTGCGCTGCTGTCGTACCATCACCTGTTTGATCCATGACAATGAAACACTGTGGAAGCACATATGACTTGGTTGTCAAACACTCAGCTGTAGATTGCTCTAGAGTCAAAGTCGTTTGGTTTGCTGCGGTGCTATTCTTATTACCATTGGCTGTTGGTGTTGTCTGTCAAAACATGGCTGCAATGCGTTCTGTCAACATTCTGTCAACTGCCTCTCATATTTCAATCGAGGAAAAGTTATTTCGTGATTGATATTGTTATTGTTTAATCGCCCAGCCCCACTGGAGAGTAAAGAACTTCTGGGTCTGGGTCAAAAATATGTTTTGAGTTGATTTATTGGATGTTCAGAGGTGGCATCCTGGATAATAAAAAATCAAACTAAAGAAAAGATAAGAAGATAGCCATATTACTGTTTTAAAGTTAGATGACCTCTTAGGCTTTATCTTTACTCTACTGATATCATCTTATTAAGATATTGACTTTGTTGTTGTTTCCTAGTCAGAGCTATCATGTCAACATAGCAACACAATGTGCATGACTTTTCCACTCTTGCAAAAATTGCACAGTTAAATACACATGAGAGAAAGCATGATGTGATCTTTGGTCAGTTATTTGTGTAGCAGCTGTATCTAGCAGCTGAAAGGACACTAAAATAAAATTACAGGGATGGTGATACCCTAATGGATCTAATCTAATGGACAAAGCCAAGCCAACAGCAGGCGTCATTCACCAGTACCTTTCTACATTTTTTCTTAATTTTTTTCTCAAGCTAGGTCCTACGAAAAGTCTGCATCAAATTTATGAAAGAATGTGTTCACACCTGTATTCTCATAATAAAGAAGTCCACTATCATTGTAAGTTACGAACACATACAGGTTGGTCCTAATTTGCAAGGGTAAATTCCCTGAAAATCCCCAAAAAAGGCATGAGAGTTTGTGTGCACACACAGAATTTGAGAGAATGACGTCAAAAATGTCAAAAAAAGGCTGAATAGGGTGAAGCAATGGACTCAAAACACTGAAAAACAGACTTAATTAGTTCTGAAGTGGAGGTCCTTCTGCAGGAAGTGAACGTCAAACAAGCTATCATATTTATTTGTGATGTGAACAAAAAGATGCATCACAGTAGCACAACTGTCAGGACTGAAGACTGAGAATAGAGACAAGCACCACACACACACACACTTGCCAAGGTGTGTGTGCGTGCATGCGTGTGTGTGTGTGTGTGCGTGCGTGTTTGAGAGAGAGACAGTGAGTTACAGAGGAAGGGAGAGAGAAGGTGCAAGGTGTATTATTAACTTAATCTGAACACTATTTCATCACTTTGTGTAAGAACGGTTGGTAAATGTATCTACTAACAAGTCCTGTGTGTATCAAAGCCTGATATATCTTCTTCCTCGTTCGTTGAACTATTAAAACCCAGCAGTGAGCCACACTGTTGCACTGGGTGACATGTTCCCTCATTACCATAAACACACAGACTGTAATTTGTTCTGACTCAAAGTCATATACACTGTCCAGCCGCTCAAACTACTCACTAGAGCACCAAATGTGGATAAATCCACTGCTGAAAATAATTCCTATCAAATGCACTCATTCCTCCTGTTGGAGTAAAATGTATTGTCTCTGAGCTGATGAGCTGCTGAGGAAAAAAAGGCGGATTAACACATTGTCAGCTTTTCAGGCAATTTGCTGATAAAAAGAAAACAGAATAAGCAGTTCTTATTAAAAATTGTGGTTTAGCATCAGTAGGACTGTTTGTGGTGACTGTGGATGTATGTGTTGGTCCTGTGAGAAACATGGTTGATGGGTTGCTCTATTCTAAAGAGCTGAAGGCAGCAGAGGTTTTGGCTGCATTGTTTCAGCCTTTTATCATGTAAGTAGAATCAATTAGTCAAACTAACCACAAAACCTGTCACTTGTCAGCCAAGTTCTCCTGGTCCGTCAGTTGAATAGGAACTGATGGACTTGTTGTGACATGTTGTTGCTGTGCTGAACATGTGGAAACAGAAGGGAGATAAGTTAAAGTGGAGAATGAACTGCACTTTTCATAATGGTATTGATTTGCAGAGTGCTGATTGCCTACATGGAGTAAGGAACGAGGAGGACGAACCTGTAACCCTCTTGTGTGTTCCCTCTGCATGTGTCTCTGTTGTGTAGTAACTCTCTCTCTCTGCTGTCAGGTGCTCCTCTTGCTCAACTTAGAACTAGGAGCACAGCCAGTTTGACCTGCCTCGAGCAGCAGATTCATTCCAGAGGTACATTTCAGAGTTTAGACTCCCAGTTCGTCCCTTCAGCTGCACATTCAGATCAAAGCTGTCATTCAGCCATCATGATTTGTTTCCCACTGGTGCTGACACAGCTTGTATATGTCTATATATGTGTGTGTGTGTGTGTGTTTATACATATATGCTATACATATACATACATAATTGCTGCAGAACTATTCTTTAGTAGAGAAACAATCATTATATATTTGCCTCTGAGTGAACAAGTTAAAACAACCACAATGTGTAGGAATATTGGATATATCTTTGATTGTGGCTCCTGGTAATCTGCCAGTGCCAAAACCATAAACTCTAAATAGAGATAAAGACGTTTTCTTTTGAATCAGTGATTATCATTAAATTTTATGTAGTTTATAGCAATATGAGTGTTTCACAACAAAGGGGAAAACCAAAATCACATAGAAATAAATGCATGCTACAAATGAAAAAATTTAATATGAAAATTAGTAAATTATAAATGTGTTTATATATGTGCCTTCAATTAATATAAAACCTTATTTTTTATCTCCACCTTATCATGTCAGTCTCAGATTATGCTCCATTTTTACAGAGGACACCTGTTGTGCAGGAAATGGCTCAGGCAGTTTGTGTGCAATCTTCTTCTTCTTCTTCTTCTTCTTCTTCTTCTTCTTCTTCTTCTTCTTCTTCTTCTTCTTCTTCTCCTTCTCCTTCTCCTTCTTCTTCTTCTTCTTCTCCTTCTCCTTCTCCTTCTTCTTCTTCTTCTTCTTCTTCTTCTTCTTCTCCTTCTCCTTCTCCTTCTTCTTCTTCTTCTTCTTCTTTTTCTTCTTCTGATCTGTGGGGAGTTGAAGGCATCTTATGTCATTTCTTTGTTGGGGGGAGCTGAGGCTCAATACTTTTCTTGGCTGAGAAATAATAACGTGAAAGTAAAACAGTTTTTAGTGTAAACATGTCTGCATGTTAAATTCCAATATGTAAATAAAGTATTATTATTATTATTATTATTATTATTATTATTATTATTATTCACAATATTTATTACAATTTCACTGTGGATTTCAGGACCTCTAGTAGTGCTGAGGAGCTGTTTGTCTCATGCACAAGGATATGTGCATGCACGTGATGCTGTATGGTGTCCTACCAATAGTGTCATATTGTGATCAGGTTCAACTAATCAACAGGTGGCAGCAATGTGCATGTGAAGATCACAAGCTAATACATATAAATGTTAACAATACCGGACTCAAAAAACAACATTGAACATAAAGGTAACTTCTGTCTGTTAACACGAAAACTTCACAGAGCCTTTTAATTAAGTGATCAAAGGAACTATATATTCAACCACATTGATGTGTAAAAAAAATCAAATAAATAGATTAATTTTTCTCACTGATGTGTAATTATGTAATAACTTACACATTCGAGTCATTAGTTGTGTTTATCAGTTATGGAACTTTATAGTCAAGTAGTTGCAGCACATCTCTCTCACAAAATGTTTAGTAAACTGGACCATAGTGTCCCACTGGTTGTGGTTTATTACAACACAGCAGTTTCAAATTTCAGACCCAGCTGTAGCAGGTCTCCCTCTCAGCCTGCATCCCCACAGAGGGGACATGCGGCTGGACATTCGATCTGCAGTGGTGACTGACTGTATATTCAGTGGTACAGCTGATTTCAGAAGTGATAGCAACAGTGTTAAAAATCAGTCTGATTAGACTTCACTGACATAAGTCTCTAGACTACACCCTGTCCCGTCTGTCCTCCTCTTTTAGACTGATTGACGTTTCTCTTTGTTTTCAATGTTGCCTGAACAGCATGACTTGTTCACCATTTGGTTTCCACTGCATGAGCTACAGCTATGATTTCATTGTGAAAATTAACTTCATATTATGGCACATAAGTAGTGTACATGTGGTGGTGTGGTGGGGTAGTGTGCTTTGGTGCATTTGATTTAGACATTTCATCTGATTGCACATTTTGGGCAGTTTCTTTTGTGTCCAGTAGTTTTTATACTATGTTAGGTTTATAAATACATTGGAAAAAAATTAAACTAAAGGGTTAACCTGTAAAATGAAAAATAAAGACCTGCTGGACACAGAGGTTGCCAATCTTTCTTTATTCTAAGGTAGATTGATGTATTTTTTTAAATACAAGGTAGTCTGCTTACATTTATATCTATTTTCTTACTTTTGTTTAATATGATTTACTGTGGTGTGAAAGGACAAGAGTTTTTATAGCACTGTAAAATGGCAATATTCATTAATAATTCAGTGTGATGGTAAGATAACTTTTAGTGCCTTCTTGGAAAATCATATGTGATCTATAAATTGACATTTGTGTTTCTGTACTTTTAGTTTGTAGTCAATTCCACACATTGATCTGTATATACATTGTAGCACATCAAAAATGATCAATTGACAGAGCCAAGCCAATTATAACTTCTACACTGTTGTAAATGCAAGTTAACAAAAAATATGATTTTTCATTTCTAAAAAAAGTTGCCTTTTTTAATGGAGTACTGCAGTAATTTCTGTAACGTTGGGGACACATTTAAGAAAAAACAACAGAAATAATTAAAAGCAACAAGAGCAAAGACATTTTGATCTTTAGCCCTAAATATGGGTCTAGATCCATAAACATTGTATATTGTGCCTAAAAGTGTCTTTTCACATCCTCAGTACATCATGTAAGCTTTTTGTTCAATGGTCTCTTTGTGATCTCCCAGCCCGAGCTCAATTATTGTCTGAGGAGATACTAAACAGCTGTTTTCGCAAGCTGACTAGTTGTCCTTTTGTCTACTAAGTTGATCCATTTATGTAAAATTAGTGGCATGTCCCTTGAAAGTAAAGAATTCCAAGGCACCTCTGCCTTGTCTGCTTGTAGTGCTCACAGCCTAAGAAGAAATCAAGCACAATGACTGTTGGATTTGACCATACAGTACTGGAGTTAGCACTGAATCCTGTCAAAGGTCATGCACACTCACCTTCTCTCTGTTCTGTTGTTCTTTTCTGTTTCCAACAGATGTGAAGCTGTCCAAGAGGAGGCAGCCATTTGTGCCATATGCTCTGCGCAACCAGACAGGATGTACCATGTGGTTTGCTACTCTAACTACGACCCCCACAAGGTAGGTGTGGCCATAATCATCTCTAATCACTACAAACTGGAGATACAGCATGTTTGGCAGGTTTGAAGGATGACTGGACTTGTAAGCAAGTACACCAGGTTCGAAAATGAAAGTGCACTGACCTTTTTTTTTTCCTCGAATTGAGCAAAACAGCAAAATTATGTCATTGTGCAACACAATGATGTGTTGCACAGTGGTGATGTGGAGCACATTTCACATTTAAAGTTTTATGGGGTGACCTAAAATATTCTTAAAACAGTAATTACAGAAAAATATCTGACAATACCACATACTACAATTCACAACGGAAAATTTGGTAAGACAATTCTGGAGGAGAAAGTGTTTGAACAATGCCATTGTAATTTTATTAACATTGACAGTTTACCTTGTGGCAAAGCTCTGAGATAGGTTTTTGTTTTTATTTTAATTAGTACTAATTGTGGTATGAAGATGTGAAAGTGCAGACGTTTAGAAGTAAGAGGCATCTCTCCAGCAGAGAGTTCCAAGGGTTAAGGATAGAAACTGATCTCAGATACACTTTGTCCTCAGATAAAGCTGCTCACATGTTCCCCACAGGGTGGCACTGTCACACAGCAGCAGTGCAGACTCGATCTCAGATGTGCACGGTCCAGGAACTGATGACACTCACAATGTCAGCCAGTGGAGGGAGGTGCTGCCTGGGGAGGAGATTCCCTTTGAGTTCGAAGCCCGCGAGAAGCTCCGCCACAGGTACAGCTCTGATTCTGATTCTTTATTGAAAATGATATTGTTATTGAAACAGTTGATTGGTTTGACCATCAGTGTCACTGCCCTGATAACATTAACTTGGCAACAGTTTCCTTGACCGGCTGTCTGATATTTGGAATGGTTGTCATGAATAGATTAGCTTACAAGATGTTTCTGAGATGACGTTCCTGATGTTCAATCAGATGAGAAAGAAAAATTGATCAGCCAACAATATTGATCATATTTAAAACATTTAAAAAGCATATTCAATACAAAGCATTGGAAACAGTTCTGCATGGATAAATTGCAGGCACAGATTCTTACACACCAGTTTTCATGTCATAGTTTGAAGTCATGGTAGCTCGTAAAACTAACATATTTAAAGTATTAGTAAGAGTTACTTTGTGGTGCCAGGCTGCCTAAGGTCATACTATGGCTTCCACATATAGATCCAGGATTTCAGCGTTCGCTTAAGTACACTAATGTAAATACACACATCACACACACACACTCACAGATACTTGTAACAGAAGCACAGAAAATTTAAAAGTACATGTTAAGTATTGCAAACATATTAGATAAGATTTTTTGGTGACATCATATAAAAATTAACCCGTCAACGGTATGCATAAAGAATCTTTCAATTAAGGGGATAAAGTCTCTCTATCCTGTCAGATTTGGCTTTTATTTACCTGCCTTTCCCCTTTTCTGTTATACTTAAAAATTTTTAACTTAACTTAAAAAGTTTTGTTTATGTCAATTTTGGAAATAAAGGTCATAGTATAAGTAGGACATGACAACTGCTGCTAGTAGCATTAATTTAACAACTAAGCAGATACCAACATTTTTCTTTTTTTAATCAAAGCCAAGAGAAATGATAGCTAAAATCCATCTTTGGTTATAAAACATACATCTGTGTAGTGACGCTGAAATCTACTCTGTATTTCCTTCAATCATAATCAATGAAATTATTGTATTGTTCCCACAAATGCATTTTATAGATTATGATTTTGTGTCAGTGATCCCTTGTTGCCTCCTCCTCTGCAGACACACCCATGAGCTGAAGCTGCACCAGCTGCTGGTTCGGGTGTGTGGATGGGAGCAAGTCAAGCCGGTGTCTGTGGACAAAGTGGGCGTTTTCTTCCGTTATGCAGCTCCAGACAGAAACAACTCTTCCAATACTGTGAGCACAAGTCAAAAACTAAAATCCAAACTTCATGTCACGAATGTTAATGATTTCAACAGACTGGCCTTAAATTTGACGTGAAGCCTCTCTCCTTGACTCTGTCACAGGTTGGCAGTCCTATTAGCAGAACCAACATCATCCACCCCCATGTTTATGTGAGTCTGCCAAGCTTCGTTTCTAAAGCAGTGAGCATTCAAAGTCAGCCATTGGAATAGAGTTTACTTCCACAGTAGCAGCTATATTGCTCAAAATACACAAGGAAACAAAATATTTGGCTCTAATAAAGATTGAGGCAAAAAATGAAAGAGCATAACAGAGAGAGATTTCCAATATAAAGACAGTTTTCAAATGTAATATTGTGTTTGATTCAGCTGCTTGGATAAGTTTTCAAAGTTATGTTTCTGAAAGATTCCAATGTGTCAAAGTTGGAAATGAGAGCTGTTACCCGTAACAGTCTGAATTAAATCAAGACAACCGACAGAAGTGTTGAGTTTAGATTTACTATAAATTTCAGACAGGTGAAGATCAGAAAACATTTAAATGTACATTCTCATAACACAGGGACTTAAGAATTGATCTGCTGTCTCTAACAATAAGAATATTAATGATAATTCAAATAAAAGCCTGGTTGGATGTCAGCAGCATTTCATGGAAGCAGTAGTTGAACAACACAGATCCTTAGTGTGAACTGAAACGATGACATTATATGGTGTATGAATCTCCTCGCCCCCTCAGTTCTCAGCCCTTCCTCCAGTCAGAGTGGTCTTCTCCATCACAATGGAGGGCAGTGCCAGGAAGGTCATCACTGTCCGCTCTGCCCTCATGGTGAAGAACCGGCTGGATGTTCCAATGGAGGTCAGACTAGACAGCCCCTCTGCTCCTGACAGTAAGACACTGCTCCATTTTATTTGGTTCCATTCCATTAGTTTTTATCCTTTTTTTTTTTTTTTATTTCGTATTATTTGATCTTATTTATGTTGTATTGTGTCACTTAAATGTAGCTAATTGTGTGTCTGTGTTGGCAGAACCAGTGGTGTTGCCTCCTATCCTTCCTGGCCAGGCCTTGGCAGTCCCCCTCCACCTGACATCCTGGCGGCTGCAAGCTCGGCCCAAAGGCCTGGGCTTGTTTTTCTGTAAGGTTCCCATCCACTGGACCAGCGTGGAGCGACCTGGAGAGATCAGCAGCAGTAAGAGGGAGTGTCAGTCAGCAGACTTTGATGACAGCCTCAAGCGTAACTTCAGGTGAATACAGTCAGTGAATACAGAAGTCTTTTTCTTGGTTCTGGTCTTCCTCATGTCTTGCATCATTCCCTTCATTCCTCTGCATCTCACAGGTTTTGTGTGGTCATCAAAAAGGAGAACTACCCAGACCAGCAGCCTGCTAAGAGGATTTCTGGCAGTGCAAAGCAAATCTACCGTCAGCCGGGCCACACCATCTACTTGCTGCCCACCATGGTGCTGGCCAACCTCCTGCCCTGTGACCTCAACTACTACATCAAAGGAACTTCCATCAGAGGCTCATTGAAGCCTGGGAAAGAGGCTGTGCTTCACGCTGCCGACACCTCACAGAACATGGAGCTTGGTCAGGGCCAACATTCCCTTACAGGCTGCTATTTATTTCCTAAACATTTTCCTTGTCCTTACTCCTGGTTTCATGGTGTGTGTCCTTCAGGAGTCTTGCTGGAGAACTTCCCTGTTTGCAAAGAGCTGCTGATCCCTCCTGGGACTCAGAACTATGTGGTACGCATGAGGCTGTATGACACCAACAAACATCTGCTTTGCCTCACCATCCGCATCATCCTGCGAGCCCAAGGAGCACTAAAGATCCTGATCTCTGCCCCTTACTGGCTTATCAACAAGACGGGTAAAGTCAGCGCTTCTCCTTGTGTGTGTGTGTGTGTGTGTGTGTGTGTGTGTGTGTGTGTGTGTGTGTGTGTGTGTGTGTGTGTGTGTGTGTGTGTGTGTGTGTCAAAATGTGATCCTGGTTACATCTGTTGTGGTGGGAACTACCAAGGCAATTTTGAGGGTTATGCCAGGTGTTTGTCCGTCCGTCTTTCTGTCTGATGCAGTGATGTAACTTTACAGGTATGTAGGGGGTTCAGAAGTAGGAGAGGGGCCATTAAGCCCGCTGTGAGATGATGTCTAGTTTTTATTTACTGCGGTACTACATTTAAAAAAAAAACCAATTCAGACGTTGCTGTCAGAGCAGGCTTCTCTGTTATCATTCCTTAAAGTCATGTTTTTTCCTCAGGTCTGCCGTTAATTTTCCGTCAGGACAATGGTAAAGCTGATGCAGCAGGCCAGTTTGAGGAGCACGAGTTGGCCCGAAGCCTTAGCCCATTACTTTTTTGTTACACTGACAAGGAGCAGCCTGCTATGTAAGTGTGTCACAAACCAGCCTCTCTGGTCCTCTCTCTTTTCCTGAGCACACACATCAGGATTAGATATGTCTTTGGTAATGAGCAGTTTTCTCCTGAACAGGCATCCTCCTGGTGTTTTTACTGACTGAGATTCATACTTTATTATTTTTACTGTACCTAGAAATTGGACTGCACACAAACACTGATGGCAACAGCCCCCTTAGGTTCAGTGACTTGCCCAAGAAATTGCTAACGTGCAAATGACAAAATCACCAACCCTATGATTAGAGGACAACTGGCTCTACTTTCTGAGTCACAGCTGCCACATCCTTTTTTTTCTACTTTTTCCCTATCTATCTTGTTGTCAGGTGTACCATGCGTATCGGGAAAGGCATCCACCCAGACGGAGTTCCAGGCTGGTGCCAGGGCTTCTCACTGGACGGAGGGAGTGGAGTCAGAGCAATTAAGGTTATCCAGCACGGGAACAGACCTGGCCTCATCTACAACATAGGTGAGTTGAATTAGAAACACAGGATCCACCCTGATCCTGATCTTCAGACCAAAGGATACATAGGCTTGGCATCAGGGGAAACCATTTTTTTATGCCTCAGCACTAGCAATAGCAGAGGCCAGAGGTATTATGTAATTGGGATCTCTGTCCATCTGTACATCTATACATGCGTCTGTCCGGCCAGACAGCACATTCTTGTAGATAGATAGATAGATAGATAGATATACTTTATTGATCTCAAAACTGAGAAATTGGGGTGTAGCAGTGCCATGCAGTAAGAACAAAGAGAATAAAGAGCAAACAGTATTAATAGAATATAAAGGAATACACTTAAAAAAAACTAAAAAAAAACTAAGAGACTATACATATATACATGTGTAAAGTGCGGAACAGTATCTGAATAAATCAAAATAAAGTCAGCAGTGTAGAGTGACATGGCCAGAGTTTAAACAGCAGATAGAGGTGAGTTATTGTACAGGTGGATGGCTTGTGGCAGGAAAGATTTCCTGTATCTGTCCTTTCGACAGCGAAGCTGAATCAGTCTGTTGGAGAAGGTGCTCCGCTGTCGGTCCAGTGTGCGGTGGAGGGAGTGCATTGTTCATGATGGCGAGCAGTATTTTAAGTGTCCTCCTCTCCACCACAGTCTCCACGGCCTCCAGCCTGAAACCCACCACAGAGCCAGCTTTCTTAATGATTTTATTAAGTCTGTTGGTGTCACTGGCTCTGATGCTGCTACCCCAACAAACAGCAGCGAAGAAGATGGCACTGGAGACAACAGACTGGTAGAAGATCTCCAAAATCTTGCTGCACACATTGAAGGATCGTAGCTTCCTCAGGAAGTAGAGTCTGCTCATCCCCTTCTTGTACACAGCGTCAGTGTTAGATTTCCAGTCCTGTTGATCACTACACCCAGATATTTGTAGGCCTCCACCTCCTCCACAGTCTACCCCCGGATCTGTAAAGGCTGTGAGGACGTCCTCTTCTTCCTGAAGTCGATCACCATCTCTCTGGTCTTGTTAACATTCAGCCTCAGGTGATTTTGTTCAGACCACTCCACAAAGTTGTCCACCAGAGACCTGTACTCCCCCTCCTCTCCCTCTCTTATACACCCAACAACCACCGAGTCATCCAAGGTGCCCTCCTTGAAACTGTTTGTAGAGATCTTCTGTGTGTGAAGTATCCATGTTTTTTACATACATGGGTGTAAGCTATGAGTGCAACTTGACTGGTGTGAAGAGGCATAAAACTGTGTGACAGTATATCTAATTTTAAATTGCTATATATATATATTATATAAATATAATAAAATATATGTATTTATGTGTAGCATAGTTCATGAAATTGCAGTTATTTATGATCAATTCTGATTAGTTTTCCTGCACACATATCTCATTTTGCAAAGGAATATAAGATAAATTAAATGGTGAGTCTCAGTACTTTATTATTATGTGATCAGAAATTCCTTCAGTTTTACCTCTGATGAGGACTCTAATAGTTCTTTTCTCTTAGTATTATCCCCTCTTTTATCATAATATTCTGCCCTCTTTTTAAACTTTGAGTGGAATGTTTGGTGCAAATCTGCAGCTTTTTGGCCATCATTCAGAATTATTTTTGCACTAAATCTGTAGTCCCTATTTCGTATTGGGGGCAGTTAATAGCACATATATTATCTTCTGACATAAAGCAGAACTCCCTCACTGCCAAACTGCGCTAGGATTTTTTGGCACTGCGATGCATTTACCAAAGATCTGTATAGCAGATATCTGGACATTTATTGTCCAGTTGTTGACATTAGATCTATAATATCTGTTCTACACACATCATCAAAACAAACTGTTTGTCTGACCTCCATTGTTCCCTGTCTAATCAACACAGGCATTAGTGTGCGGAAAGGAAAAGGACGCTACAGAGACACTCACATAGTGACGTTTGCCCCACGCTACCTGCTGGACAACCGCTCTACACACAAACTGGCCTTTGCTCAGAGAGAGTTTGCAAGAGGAAAGGTAAGGAAATAACTTAGAAATGAAGTGCTCACAGGGTGTTCTGATAGCCGAGAGGTTAAAACACACACCTTATACAGCGTCGCAGCATCAGTTCAGATTGGCTTATTTGCCCGCCAGGGTTGTTTTGAGGCTGGGCAATGGGTAGAAAATCAATTATCACAATATTTTTGACCAAATATCTCATATTGATATTGTGATGTTATTGTAGGTGTTGCGTTGAAGGTTAAACCCAAGTGCAGACACAGAGGCAGAGGCTTGGACTGGGAACATATGATAATGTATTAACATCCATTAGTTTTTATCTGCTTATCTGGGGCTTTGTTGTGGGGGTAGCAGGTTGAGCTAGGTATTCCAGAAGCCCCTCTCCACGCCAACACTTTCTAGTTCCTCCTGGGGGATCCTAACCAATCCCAGACCAAAGTATTCTGTGCTTACTTCAGGGCCTCTTATAGGAGGCGCCCAGGAGGGGTCCTGATCAGATTCCTAAACCACATCAGCTAGCCTCTTTCGATTTAAAAGAGCGTTGGCTCTACTCAGAGCTCCCTTTAGATGTCTTAGCTCCTCACCTTATCTCTAAGTCTGAGCCCAGACATCCACCAGAGCAAACTAATTTTTCCCACTTGTATCCTCCTTCTTATTCTTTCAGTCAGTACCCAAAACTCATGACCGTAGGTAAAGGCTGAGACGCAAAAGGACCAGTAAATCAAGAGCTTTGACTCAGCTCCCTCTTTACCACAACAGTCCAGCACAGTGCCTAAATGCTGACACAATGACAAATAACCTGTCTACATTATGCTCCATTCTACCCTTACTCATGAGCAAGACCCCAAGATACTGAAACTTCTGTACTTGGGGTCTACCTCTCTCCCAACCCAGAGGGGGCAATCCACTGTTTTGCAGCAGAGAACCATGGTGTCAGACTTGGAGGTGTTGACTCTAACGATGTCACACTGGGCTGTAAACCACCCCAGTGCATGCTGAAGGTCACGGTGTAATGAAGCCAACAGAACCAAATCATATGCATAGAGGAGAGACGTAATTCTGAGATCCACAAACTAAACCTCTTTCTACACCCTGCCCTGCCTTGAGATCCTGTCCATGAATATCACAAACAGGATTAGTGACAAGGGTCAATGCAAGCACCCATTTGAAACATGACTGACTCACACAATTCTCACTTTGGTTATACACTGACCGGATGGCTTGTTGCAACAACTCTGTATTTCTACAGTGCCCCCCACAGGAGTGTCTTGGGGACATGGTCGTTTTCATGAAAAATGCTGCAACATTGCAGCCATTGTGAACGGCCCATTGATCAACATGGGCGCTTAAAGGAAGCATGCTGAGTTCCATGAAAAATTGGACCAATTTGAATCTTCTGCCTTCCACCGTGGTGAAGCCGTGGTGACCTGGTGTTTTCTGACCCACAGTGTATTGGAGGTCTTCCCGGAGAACATGATCCGAAATACTGTCACGTGACTCCATCAAGAATGCTAACCATGAGCACTGTGGATGTGTTGTATACTCTAAAGCGGCAGAGACACATTCATTCAGGTTCTTTGAATGAAGTGATCTGTTTGTAATTAACGATTTTAAAACTGGAGCAACATCATTTTTATTGTGCTGCTTTTAAATGCCTTTCACAAGTATATAAAGCTTTGAACCCCACGCAAATTGACAAATTTCTTTTAAAACATGGAAAAAAAGGCAATTAGCAACTTAATAACAAATGTTTCATTAATGGCAGGAAATTAGTTGCTTTAAAAAAAATTAAAGCAAGGGGGGAATGTCTTGGGAAACAATAAACAATAAAGCAAGGGAAAAACTATGTTTATAATGATAAATAATTACATATTTAAAATTAATATAATTTATGAGCACTTTTTTCAGGTCATATCCTTGGTTGTTTTTTATTTTCTCCCTCTTTTTCATTTTTGTACTTATTTTCAGGCCGTAAGGCTAGGGCTAGGGTTACTTTTTACTAATTTCTTGCTAATTTTTTTTTGTCATTTCTTTTATTCATTGCTCATTGCCTCCTTCCCATGTTTTTGAAAGAAATCTAGCTAATTCACTCAGGTTTCAAAGGGTTAATAGCCCAAAATCTGGCCTGCATGATATAAGTTTATATTTAATTTGTCATGTCTATTATGCTTTTATTGAATGTATTTATTTATTTGGCATACATCCCACTGGACATTTTGTCTGTTGATAGTCCCATCAGTCAGAAAACTACGTGATATCGGCCGAAAGCCCGCATGCTGGCTAATGTTAGGTCTGATCCCCTGTCCGGGTCAGCAGTTCTCCTCCCCTTCTGAGAACAGCCTGAGAAAAAAACCTGATTGGCCTTTCTGAGGGTCTTCTGAGGATTTGCCAGAACTTCTTTTAGGCCAACTGAACTTCTCCCACACCTTTGTTGACCACCACAGCCACACAGGTTTACCTTTCTCCTGCTTCAGGAGACCCTGGGCCAACCAAACCCGAGAGGCTTCCTTCTTTAGCCTGGAGGACCTTTTCACTGCTGGTGTCCACAGACTGATATTACTGAGTTATTGCAACCAGAGTTTAAGGCATTGACGAGCAGAGGAGGTGGGTAAAACAGGGAAAACGGGCAGGGACCTGCACAGAGGGATTCCAGAGAGCAGGGGAGAGCTGAGCTGATCCACAGTAGTGTTGAGGCAGAGCAGGAGCCGGCATGAGGAGGCAGGTACAGCAAGAATGCTATAGGCAGAGGTATAACAAGAATGGGCAAAAGCTTAAAGCTACAGTTGGTAAATTGTACGTAAAAAACAACAACTATCTCATATTTGCTGAAATTGTCACCATATCCTGAAAGAAGTACATGAGACAGATGACCTGTGAGAAAGGTTATCTACCTCGCAAATGGCAATTGCTAGAATCTACTGAGGGGCACCAAAAATAACCAATCCAAGTGGAGGAGTCTCTAATGCAGCTGTTAGTCACTGTTCACCAACTGTGGTCAAACTAGGCAGAGAAATATTTTAGTGTACTGTTTAGTTGTATCACAAGAAAGTGATTAAGCTTCACCTGCAATGGGACAATAAAAATACAATATGACAGACATCATTGATGAAAACATTTGTTTTAGGGTACAGCCAACCCAGAGGGTTACATCTCCACCTTGCCGGGCTCTAGTGTTGTCTTCCACTGGCCTCGCAACGACTATGACCAGCTGCTGTGTGTGCGCCTCATGGACACCCCCAACTGCACCTGGTCTGGAGGCTTCGAGGTCAACAAACCCAAGTCCTTTCATGTCAACATGAGGTGAGCTAGATACACACTTTCCAGCACCAACTAATTTTATTTCCTCATAGCCATGGCTCTGTAAGCACCTGCTTACATCCATTGTTTACTTTCCTGTACAAATAGTACATCTTGATGGAAGAATTTACTGTATGCTGTATAACTCATATATTTTATCAGTTTCCTAACTTTGCTTACTTGAAAAATTGTGTTTAGATCATTTCAATAGCTTGAGTTAGCAATAGTTTATTATTAAGCTCTTGGGTTGAAAATGGAAGGTGAAGGGGCGTCCAGAAGCTTACCTGGCAGAGCGGGCGCCCCATATACAAAGTCTATGTCCTTGCCGTAGCGGCCGTAGGTTTGATTGCAGCCTCGGCCCTTTGCTGCATAACTTTGATTGATTGATTGATTGATTTGAACAGGGACACACTGGGGAACTGTTTCTTCCTGCGGACAGAGATCACTCTGAAGGGAGCCACCTACCAGATCTCTTTCACTGACACCGACCAGCTGCCTCCACCCTTTCAAATAGACAACATCTCTGAGGTGAGCTGCTGCTGTGACAGCTTCAGTAGAATGACCTGTTACTAAGGGGTGGACATAATTACTGAAGAAAAAAAGAGTCCTGTCACCAAGTAACTTACTGGTCTCCCAGTCCTCTCTCCATAAACTCCACGTTTTTGTGGTCTGGACATGACGAAAGTAACAGAAGTAGTTATGAAGAATTTAAAAAAAAGCTCAAGTCAATAAATGAATTATAATACTGAATAGATTGTATTGTTTGAACTCTTGCAGGTGCCTATTCAGTTCTGGCAGCATGGAGTGGCTGACATCCGGCTGCACACCGAGGTAAAGGCAGGCTCAGTCCTGGACTACGCCTGTGATGAACCCACACTGCCTCCCTACCTCACACTGACTGTGAAGGGAGCTGGATCTTCAGAGGTCACATCTGACATGAACTTCTTCAGAGAATACAACAAGCTCTACTATGAGAACTTCATCTACATTGCAGCCACACACACTTTCTCACCGTAAGGACCAACACCATTACTTACTAAAAACAATGTCCTTAAATATCACTACACTTTCGCCATACAAATCTTAAAGTCATAAAAATAAGCAGCACCATTTTGTTGATTCAGCAATGTTGAGAAAAGACCCGTTGGGAAAAAGCGTCTGGTGAGCTGTGCTGAACTGGTTCTCGATGTGGACACCAAGACTCAAAGGGTCATCCTGAAAAAGAAGGTAGTGTTTGGAATTTCAAATAATCAAGAATGAACAAAAGACTTCCATCTAAAATGTGTGTAAGATGGAAAACAAGAGGTTTCCATAAAAAGTCACACTGTTAGAGTGTTTTTAAAACTTGGAAATTGCATGGACTGTTTAAATTGTCATTGTTGTACAAGTTTAAAGAGGAAGAGGAAAAAACAGCGCTAAGTTGATCAAGTGTCAGTTGATTGCAAGAACATTAAATACTGTAGATAATCACTGATGAACAATTAATTGTTTAAATGCCATGTGAGCATGTGCTGTTTTTCTCTTTTTTTCTGTGATTATAAACTGAGTATGAGACTATCGCGCAGAAGATGTCACCTTAGGCTCTGAGAAATGCTGATCTTATCAAACATTACCTCAAGGTGTAAGCTTATTATGAAAATATTCATTACTTGAAGGCAGCCCATGAAAAAAGCATGAAGACAAGGTCCACAATTGAATGTGTTAACATGTACTTTGATTGTTGTGCAGGAGCCAGGGAAGCGCTCCCAGCTATGGAGGATGACCGGGACTGGCATGCTCTGTCATGAAGGCTCATCTCCACCCCAGAGCAAGCCAGCACAGCCACGCCCACTGGACTCCTCCTTGGTGCTGGACATCGCTGGGCTCGCAGCTGTTAGTGACAACAGGTGTGTGCTGTGTGCAGCTGTAATGTGTCCAGAGCTCAACACAACAGATATTTCACTCAGGGGTCATGAACACTCAGTTGTTGACACTGGACCATAAACTGGGAGGGAATATATAATTGAGGACAGGATGTGAGGTGTCTCTCTCTGTACTTGTTTGTCTCTCCAGTTTTGAGCCGTTGATGCTGAGGAGGCCAGACTCACGCCGGAGCACCACTCAGACATGGTACTTCAGCTCAGGCATGCTGACCTGTGGCCTTCCCCGGCTGGTAGTACAGGTGGGTGCACCAAGCCAAATCAAAACAATTCAATTTAATTTATAAAGCCCATTATCACAAATCACTGTTTGCTTCTGAGAGTTTTACAACATACTATAATGGGGGAAAAATGGTAGAAATCTTAGGAAGAAGGCATCAAACTGGAGGATATAAGAATGTAAACTCTTTGTGAGAAAGTTTATGTCTCATACAAAAAGAATGTATCGTCTCTAACAGATGAATTATGCACCCTCTACACATTGGTTAAATTTAAGTCCCTTATAAAGAGATAAGGCACTCTGGAGGCAGCTTCTTGAAAACTTGAAAAAGATGGAGAGGATGTCTACTCTTTTTTTTTTTAAAGAAAAAAGGACAGACAGACATACAATAAGCAATAAAGAGCAATTACGGTAGATCAAAAAATGATGTATAGGAGGAAGAAAGAGAGCGAGAGAGTAAGAAAGGGTGGAAGAGAGAGAGAGTGGGTGAGAGATGCTCAGCAACAATAATAGTAATAACAACAAGCAATGTTAACTTGGCTGTGATTATGGAGTTTGAAAAATGTTGTTATTCAGAGTTTAGCCAACTGTTTTCCTCAATGCACTGCTGTGGAGTTTGGAGCCCTGAGATTTTAGTGTTGAGACATGTTCTACACTTTTGTCTTTATGTTGAGCTTTCCTATTTTTGACCTACTTCAGGTGAAGGGTGGGGTGGCAGGTCTGTATGATGGAGCAGAGGTGGTGCTGGGGCCAGACTCAGGGCTGCAAGAGCCTGGCCCTGAGCAGCAGTTCATCAACCAGAAGATGAGACCTGGTTCTGGTGTGCTGTCGGTCCAGGTGCTGCCAGATGGACCCACACGTGTCTTGCAAGTGAGAACAAGGCCTATAAATATTCAAAAAGGAGTAAAAAAATTTCAACACTAATAGCGCTGATACTGAGTAGATCTTTAAGATATTAGTGTTTTGGTTAATCTAAACTTCTACCAAAATATTTTAGAACAAAGGTTTCATCCAGCTGTTCGTTTGCCTCTACTCTTGCGTTGAGCACTTACGATGCACTGCACTCTGCACCATTGCATTCGAATGTTGAAGATCTAAGATAAGGGCTCTTTATCAAAAAAATCTTAACTCTCGTGAATCATTGATAATTAGTTTACTTTGTCCAAAATCTGTAAGAAGTCTTTGGGCCCTACCTTGCACCTGGCACAAAGTAGTGCACAAGTGCAGTGTAGCCATCATTGTTAGTTTTAGACAGACATAGTAATCATTTTCATGGCCAGCGCCCACGTTGCGTCAGTAGCACTTGTGCCCATCTGTGTGCCCCAAAAACAAGGATTATGTGCACTTTTCTGCTATTTTGAGGCAGCAGAAGGCGATTGTGCAGTCAAGCATCAACAAAAACTTGGTCTAAAGTCAGAATGGTTCAGAATTCCTTGCTACTGTTGCCAATTTAAGAGCACATTATTCAGATACTGAGATGTGCACATATGGGTGGGTTCACAACAATAGTACACTCTTCTTGTGACACACACAGGAACACGCTGATGTGTTGTAGGTTGGTGAAATAATACATCAATAATGAGGAAAATATCATTGGCATTCTGTAAAATGTTGTGTAGCAGAGAGCAGAGCGAGCTGCAGTGCTGCTGACAGCCTATTCAAAGAGACACACAAAAAAAAGCAGCAGTGTAACCACACAAGTTTTTATGTAAGTAAGCTCTGGAAATTATTCATTGAAATCATACATGTCATTGTAGTAATAGTTCACGTTTCACCAAAAATACACTAGATACCTTTTACTGAATTTAATTCCCTCAATGTGTTCAATACATACAGCATGTGAGTCTGGACGTTTGGTTGATTGAGGGATACAGTCGCAAGAGTAATTCTAGTTATGATATGTCATTTTGAATATTTCAGCAGATATTGTAATGAACTGACATCAGAGACATTAGAGGCTGTAGATTTGTCTCACCCCTGCTTCTGTATATTTAACATTTTGACTGTATTTTGTATTTTTAGTTTTATTTAGAGTGATGACCTCATCATTTCTCACAGACGTTTGTTTGTTTGTTTGTTTGTAGGTCAGTGACTTCAACCAGAGGAGAATGATCCGGACCTCACCCAGCACAGAGCAGGACAGGGGCAAAGAGGATGTGAAAAAGGGGGAGCCTGAGCAGGAGCTGGAGGCAGGAGGAGTTTGTTACAGACATCCATGCTTAAAAAAAAAAAAGAACTACATGACACATTCATGATCCCCATTTGTTATTTATTTTTTGAAATGTTTTCAATCATAGTTCCTCATTTTATTTGTTATGTTTTAAAAACCATGTGTGTGTGGTTCCAGGTGCTGAGGGGCTTCTACAGTAATCGTCAGTGTGTCTCAGTGAGAGATGTCTCTTTCTGTTTATCCCCAGGTGTTGGTGAACATGGAGGAAGGTCTGGGTGTGTCTCTGGTCAGCAAGGTCCCTGAAGAGCTTGTGTTCATTACTCTGTCTGGTATAGATGTCCACTTCACCCGCACTGCTGCCAACGAGGTGTTGGAGCTCAGCATTCAGAACATCCAGGTGAGCTCACCACAGCCATGGGAACATTCAGTATTTAACTTCAAGTTCAAATTGTATGTGTGACACCATTTAAAAAAAAAGCTATTGATGGTGCTTGACATGATGATAAAAACTAAATACGCTTACTGTTTTTCTTAGATAGTGACAGGCAATCTAGTGATGTAATTCATGTCATTAAAGAAAGGTGAATGACTAAAGCTGTCTGTCTTTCTCTATATTCCCATTGTATATATATATATGTATATATACGTGTGTGTGTGTGTGTGTGTGTGTGTGTGTACACATGCCTAAAAGAATACACATTCAAATAATAATTTCAGCTTTGTGTTAGACTGCTAGATTTTTAGTTGACTCCTGAAGTGAGTTTAGAACAGCCCCATAACAGTCTCATTCAGCAGGAATCAGATGATGTTGATCACTTGTGAAAACACCTGCTTTTTAAAGCTAATCATTGTCTTCTTGCTATTCTACTTGTCATTTAGATGAAATCTTGCTGAAAGCGATTCTCAGAATCACACAATTTGGAAATGGCACGGTGGTAGATTGATTCCAGTGTTACTGACATTGATACATTTGTTATCCACTGTGCTTTGATCCAGAAGCTTCATGTAAACACTGAGTATGAAACATAGTCATTTAGTCATTCTTTTCTGCAAAGAATGCATTTAACTATAACATCTTGTCAGGACTGTGCTGTTTAAGTGGAGACTGTTGTCTTAATACTTGGTCTGTCATATGGTGTTCATCAGGTGGACAACCAGCTGCTGGGTACCACCCAACCTGTGATGCTGTGTGTGACACCAAGCTCCAGTGACAGCAGTGTCAATGACAGCGGCCCAGCCCTGCAGGTCAATGCAGTCAAGATTCCCAGCAGCCTCATGCTCACTGATCTGTACAAGGTGATTATCACACAATAAACCACTGCAGCGTTATGTAGAAATCATTGATGCTATAGAAACTTGAAAATGAAACTGCCGAAAGTCTTTCTTTATACCTCTGCACCAGCATTAGCCAAGGCTGGACGCATAATGTTTTGTCCATCCATGTGGACCATTCTTGTGAACACCATTTCTCAAGAATACTTTGGGAGGATTTCTTCAAATTTAGTAGAAACAATCACTTGGACTCATGGATGACCTGATTAGATTTTGGTGATCAAAGGTCAAGGTCACAGTTACTTTGCATTCATCTCATACTTCGATATCACTGTGTTCCGCAAAAATAGTCAGGAACAGAAGGGGAGATATTTGGTCACACAGTGAATTGGTGACACTAATCTTGGGTGCCCATCCTAGATCTTCTGTGCTGCTGGGGGAAAAATGTGTGTGGAAAAATGTGTGTGAAGTATCCATGTTTTCACAGACATTGATGTAAGCTGTAAGACAAACTTGACTGGTGCATGTAGGCAGACAACTACAGGGCAGTATTTCTAGTTTTCAGATCAGTACTAGATAATTCCTGATTTCTTGTGCAAACTAGAAACCAGACATTTTTAGTTTGCCAAAGAATAGCAAACTTTAGAGTCACGACTTATGATATGACCATTATGTGTTTACAGCACCTCATGGTGACGGCCAGGCGCTTCACAGTCATCATCGAGGAGAAACTGTTGCTCAAGCTGCTCAGCTTCTTTGGATACGGACAGACAGAAGCTGGTGGGTCACTTGTTGAATGTTAATATTTGTGAGATGCTGCAAGTTAGAAGATGTTTTTGCTTAAAAGTAAAATAACAAGTGAACTGTCATAAATTCAGAGCTAGAGAAATTGGATGAAAACATCTACGAGAAGCACAATGAGGATGCAGGACCTCCCAAACGTTACTACTTTGAGAACCTGAAGATCAGCCTCCCTCAGATCAAACTGAGCGTCTTTACCTCCCACAAGTTGCCTCCTGATCTCAAGGTGAGTTCGATCCTCTTTTTTATATCTTCTGCTGCCAAGCTTCATAAATCGGCACTTAGCGGATGTACAATAATGTCACCTCTAATAAAGAGCAACATGCTACCTTCTGTTGACATCATGAGGAGCTGACATCACCTGACTCCAAAAACCAAAGCTGCACAGACCTCCTGCAAATTGCATGGTTGCATGTTGTTAAGAAAATGGACTGGGGTTGTTTTAGAAAGGAACACCACCTAAATTCCAAATGCCAGTCTGCATTTGAGGACCCAGAGAATGCTTGTTTCCTTTTTTATACCTAAATGAGCTGTATTCTGTAGCAGTGTTCTCTGGGAAACTGGAAATGTCCCCATATACTCAGGTGTAATTTAGATAACTGTTTCCCAAGCTGGGGATCCCAGCCCCCCTACCAGGGCTCACTGAAGCTTTACAGGGGATTGCAAGGTCTTACTGATGTAAAGGGGTGTAACAATCCTTTTTTTCTTTAAAAAAAAGAGTAGACATCCTCTCCATCTTTTTCAAGTTTTCAAGAAGCTGCCTCTCTCACCCACTCTCTCTCTCTCTTCCACCCTTTCTTACTCTCTCGCTCTCTTTCTTCCTCCTATACATCATTTTTTGATCTACTGTAATTGCTCTTTATTGCTTATTGTATGTCTGTCTGTCCTTTTTTCTTTAAAAAAAAAAAAGAGTAGACATCCTCTCCATCTTTTTCAAGTTTTCAAGAAGCTGCCTCCAGAGTGCCTTATCTCTTTATAAGGGACTTAAATTTAACCAATGTGTAGAGGGTGCATAATCCATCTGTTAGAGACGATACATTCTTTTTGTATGAGACATAAAACTTTCTCACAAGGAGTTTACATTCTTATATCCTCCAGTTTGATGCCTTCAGTTCACTCAATAGAATTTCTGTCCAGACATTTATCAGATCACAATCCAGTCATATCCACTTTTAATTATGGCAATATCGAAAATAGGGCCACTAGATGGAGGTTTAATTCCACTCTCCTAAAAAGTGAAGAGTATCTGACACAATTGAGAGTGAAGCTAACTGAATTTATAAATTTTAACGCAAATAGCGTCTCAGATAGGACAGTGGTTTGGGCCTTCATCACGGGATTTGTGTGAAATAATGCCATACAGTTCAGTTCCTATTTACATAAAAGCCGGCTTCAAAAGATATCCACATTAGAAGGAGAATGTATTACTTTAGATAATGATTTAAAAAGGAAACACACCATAACACCTGCACACTTACTCCATGCCACACAAGTTTCAATACCACTTGGATCTTCGTCAGGTCAGATGTTTGAAAAGATGAAACCACACCTATATTTATACATAATGCACACCAATAGGCTGACGAGCTATATGGCTGCAGGTGTGGTTAACCATCTGAACCATTCAGGGTAGTTAAGCAATGGACAATAAACAATTAAATAGATTACATAAGAAATACATTGAAGGAATGCATAGACAAAAAACTGATGTCAAGGCCACATCACAGAAACAGTCGATAAAACATTATATCACAAATCTTAATATCACCATACATCTTTTTTATCAAAAACCTTAATATTAAAATCATCAGGTGGCCTCTATGACATGTATTGGCACTGAGCATGTTTGGTCTCCAAGAAGAGGAGAAGATTTAAATACTCTCCTACTTCAGTAGTTTCCACATCTTCATCGTCCAGACTTTGACAACCAGAGGTTTAAACCAAGAATACGAGATTAAACATTTCCTCTCAATCAAATTACTTTTTTTTTGAGGGCTTTTCTGTGTTTCATTGTGTCTTGTGTATCATTGTATTTTTTGAAGACTTTGACACACTAAAGGTGCAAACTTATTAATATAACAAGGTGTTTTTGTTATTATAATAAGTTTGTGTCTCTCCACATTGAGATTTTTACTCCTTCAAGGATATATGCCTTCTCCCTTTTTCCTCCATTGGAACCTGAACTAAAACATTTTTTCCTGTATTTGAACTTGATATGTTCTGCTTTTTAAGAGTTTGTTGTTAATATTGTAGTTTAATACAATTTTGAATGTAGGTGATGTTTACTTATGATGATTTCAATATTAAGGTTCTTGATAAAAAAAGATGTATGGTGATATTAAGACTTTTAATATGATGTTATCACTTAAGATAGACTTGATGTTTCTGTAATATGGCCTTAATATTACTTTTTTTTCTATACATTCAATGTATTTCCTATTTAATCTGTTTAGTTGTTTATTGTCAATTGCTTAACTACCCTGAACGGTTCAGATGGTTAACCACACCTGCAACCATAGAGCTTGTCAGCCTATTGGTGTATATATGTATAAATATAGGTGTGGTTTCACCTTTCCAAACATTTGACCTGATGAAGATTCAAGTGGGAATGAAACATTGTGTCTCCAATAAACTTGGAGTAAGTGTGCACGCATTACCTTTCTTTTTCATGCAAGTTTTTTTAAAATCTTTACGCCTATGTGATGTGTGTTTAACTGTCCTTTTTCAACTAACATTCAAGCAACAAGAAGTTAAGAGATCCACACCAACAATTAGATGTGCTAAGTAAGAAATACTATCTTCAACAGAGGAAATAAATAAGACATTTAGGAATTACTTAAAAGAACTGAACACAAGTGACTCAACGCCTACCAAAGACTTCACCAACTTTTTTAGTGGGCTAGACCTCCCTGCGTTGTTGATAGAGAAACCAAAAGTGTAGACATTCCTACTACTCTGTAGGAGCTACATAAAGCAGTCAGCACTACAAACAAGGGTCGTACACAAGGTATTAATGGCATACCCGTGGAGCTTTACCCAGCGCTTTGGGATATTTCTGGACCAGTATGGTTAGAAACACTGAAATACGCTTTTGAAAAAGGCACCTTCCACAGAGACCTAAACACAGCCCTAATCACAGTTATTAAAAATACAGTAAATGGAGGGACTTCCGGGGCGGTGGCTAAAGCGAATGGCTGCTTGAAAAATCTCGCTCCCAACCGGTCGGAAATAATCCCCTTGGAAGAGCACTAAAGCATAGAAAACCGTACAGAAACTTAGCATGGAAGGGGAAAAACAAAAAAAGACTAAATGTAAACCAGGCTCAAAACGCGATAAAGGAGAGTCAGTTGAAGAAACACACAGCGACGAGGAAAGCTACGAGAGCAATGGCGGCGCTAATGAAGAAGCAGCTAGCCCCTTCGTGCAGGCCGTTTATAACGAAATTCGGGCACTCAGGTTGGATTTGAAAAGTGAAATGAGTGAATTCCGACATTCCTTTCGCGACGACATGAGAAAGGAGCTGAACGAGTTTAGAGGAGAAATCGACAGGAAGCTTCAAGAAGCTACAAATGAGCTACAGGCTACTACAGCGAGAGTGGCGGAGGCTGAACAGCGCGTAAGCGACATTGAAGAATGGAATACGGCGGCTAAAGATGCTCTTACCCAGGCACTAGAGAACCAGGAGGCTTTGCAGGCAAAGCTAACCGAGCTAGAAGCACGCTCGCGCCGGAACAATCTCCGTATATACGGAGTACCAGAGGAATCAGAGGGGTCCAATCTGATGGAGTTTGTGTCGAATTTAATAAAATCACAAGTCGGCCCGCCGGTGGCGGACACGGACCTCGGAATACAGCGCTGCCACCGGGCACTCGCCCCAAAGCCTCCCCAAGGCGCACCGCCTAGATCACTGGTGATTTGCTTCCTCGAGTTCAGAGTGAAAGAACAGGTGCTGCACACAGCGTGGAGAAAGAAAGATGTTCGCTACAATGGGAAACGGATTTACTTTGATCAAGATTGTCCTCCCGAGATACTGAAGAAAAGAAAGGCATATGTGGGGATACTGAGAGCGCTTAAAGCCAAAGGAATCCGCTTCCAAACGCCACATCCAGCTAAGTTGAAGGTGTTTTTTGACAGCGGTACCCAAGTCTATGAGAGCGCGACAGAGGCTGCTAAAGACCTGAAGAAGAGAGGACTCCCCTTGGAAGACGTTAAGGAGCCAGACTCCACAGCGTTGAAACAGCGGAGACTAGCAACGTGGGAGAGGGCAGGTGCAGATTGCCGCAGACAGATAGTGGACCAGGGGCGTATAAAGGAGAGATTGTGGAGCTTTCAGCGTGCTCCACCGGGAGCATCAAAGGCTGATGAGTGAAACACCTGAGGGTAAACATCTCCATGTGACCACGGGGTAAATGACTGGAGTACCCCCTCAAAAGGTAAACCCAGTGACTGACAACTAAAATATCACCGCGGGACCTAGGACTAACCCAGTCCGGACCCACAGGGTCACCACTTCTTTAACACTGGGCTCCTGAAGTAAAGTGTTCTTGCCTCATGTAAAGAGGAAGAGTTATTATTGCACTCTAGTGAGCTTACCAAGAGATTTAACATTTAAATTGCCCTGGTCTGTTTAAGTTGAGCTTTATACTTACACAAGATGATAACGCTCTGGCCTTTGAGTTTTCGATTTTGTTTATTTACTACTATAAGAATGTAACTATTCCTCAGACCTCTCTAGGTTGAAATATTTTTTATACCTAAGGGGAAAATGCTTTTGTAACTTAATTTGTCAGCTTACTAACGAACTTAATTTTTTCTTCCCCAAATATGCTCATTCTCATACTTACACCTGAGATACATACACCTCTATCCTTTACCTATTTTATGAAGAGACTCAATGTTTTTATTTACTTGTTTATTTTTTTTGAGCTTGTTAAAGATGGAACTTTATACCGGGGATGGGGGAACTGTCTTGAAAGCAATGGTACTAGTGCAGAGTATCTTCTCTGTCACTGACGAGAGGCCCTCGATTGATGCGAGGATTTCCTCTCAACCCAAGGTTTTACCTGAACTTTGGATTTGGAAGTCTTTGGTTTTTGTTTTCCTGCTTTGTTGTTCATTGTTCTTGTTCAGGATATCATGGGTAAAATTACACAAGTGTACACAAGTTGAAAAGAGTATATGCATCATCAGGAATATAATATAGTCACGCTAAACGTCAATGGGCTACATAATCCGATTAAAAGGAGTAAAATCATAGCTAAAATGAAACGAGAAAAGTTGCAGGTAATCTTTTGGCAGGAGACACATCTTTCCTCTTTAGAACACGAAAAATTTTAAAAAACTTGGATTTCAAAATACCGATTACTCATCCCATAAATCAGGCCGCAGGAGGGGAGTGGCCATACTGATCCCTAATGCAGTAAATTTTGAATTTCTTTCAGAAGTGAAGGATAAGGAAGGGAGATTTGTTTTAGTAAAGGGCAAATTAGAAAATGAAGAAGTAACATTATTCAATGTACATGCTCCCCCAGGGAGCAACAAATTGTTTTTTAAGAAACTATTTGAACTGATAGTCATGGAAACGCAGGGAGTTCTAATTTATGGTGGTGACCTTAATGTTCAACTTCAACCTAAACTAGATACATCCAACCAGCGCCAAAAAAAAAGTCCAAATGCCATCATGATCCAGCGGATGCTTACAGAACTGGGTTTGATTGACGTGTGGAGGGAGTCTCATCCAGGAGAAAAGCAATTTACCTATTATTCCCCATGCCACTCTGTATATACACGAATTGACTATTTATTTATGTATAAATCAGACTGGCATAGAGTCAGGGACTGTAAAATAGGGATTAGGGACTTATCTGATCATTCAGGTGTGTACTTGACCCTGCATCTAACTAATCAACGGAAGAATACGCTTTGGAGACTTAACACAAGCATTTTAAATGACAAAACAGTACAGAAACAGATCTATCAGGAATTTGAAACATATCTACAAAATAATGATAATGGAGAGGTGTCTCCAAATACTTTATGGGATGCAGCGAAGGCGGTCATTCGAGGTAAGATTATTGCCCTCACGGCGTCCCGGAAAAGGGAAAAACAGAAAAGACTTATTGCACTACAAAGGGAATTGAAGTCATTAGAGATTAAACACATGGAACAAAAAGATCCCCAGATATTAATTAGAATAAACAAAATTAAACAAGACATAAATGGTATTTATGATGAGGAAATTGAAAAACAACTGAAATTTACCAAACAAAAGTATTATGAGACAGGGCCTAGGGCAATGAAACTTCTATCCTGGAGGATACGAAAGCAACAGGGGAAGAACACAATCTATAAAATTAGAAATCCTGAGTCACAAAATATTTGCAGTGAACCAGAGGATATCCAACGGACATTTGAACTATATTATAAAAACCTATATACCCAACCTGCCATGGCAGATACTACAATAATAGAGACTTTTCTGAGTTCACTGGACCTACCATCCATAGGAGAACAACAGAATAAAGAACTTATGGCTGAGATAACGGCAGAAGAACTGAGTAAAGCCATTTCAAGATTGAAAGCCAATAAGGCCCCGGGCTTGGACGGATACCCGTCTGAATGGTATAAAACATTTAAACTACAAATAACACCTGTACTGCTTAACTGTTTTAATCATACACTGAGAACAGGGGAAGCCCCACAATCATGGAAGGAGGCAGTTATTTCTGTCATCCCAAAAGTAGGCAAAGATAAAAAGGAATGCAGCTCATATAGACCAATATCGGTCCTGAATGTAGATTATAAATTATTTGCCTCAATCCTATCCAAGAGACTGGAGATCATTGTCCCAGATCTGGTAGACTTAGATCAAACAGGCTTTGTATTAAATAGACAGTCTCAGGATAATTTAAGGAGAACACTACAAGTGATGAGCCATATTACATCAGAAAATATTAGTGCAATGCTGATCAGCCTAGACGCTGAAAAGGCATTCGATTCGGTGGGTTGGGAATATTTATATAGGGTACTTGCAAGGTTTGGCTTTAAAGATGGCTTCATTAAATGCATCAAAGCGCTATACTTCTCTCCAACAGCCAGGATCAGGGTCAATGGACACCTGTCACAAACTATCTGTCTGAAAAGAGGAACACGCCAGGGCTGCCCCCTGAGTCCGACCTTGTTTGCCTTATTTATTGAACCCCTGGCTCAAGCTATTAGAGAGGACTCTGAGATAAAGGGGATCTCGATCAGAGGAGAAGAACATAAGACTTGTATGTTCGCAGATGATGTTCTGCTTTTTATTACAAGCCCTGACTCAAGTATTCCTAAATTGATGTCCCTGTTAAAAGTCTACAATTCATACTCTGGATATAAGTTAAATATTCAAAAAACTCAAACCCTCACATTTAACTATACACCCCATCCAGATACAAAAAAGGAATATAATTTTAAATGGGACTCTCCCACAATAAAATATTTAGGAATTAACCTCACAAAAGACTTGTCAAAACTTTTTGAAAACAACTACAGCCTCCTTAACAAAGAGATAAAATCTGACATCTCTCGATGGACTCTCCTCCCACTAGATATGAGTAATAGAATAGAAATAATCAAAATGAATGTGTTGCCACGGTTTCTTTATCTCTTTCAGTCATTGCCTCTGGAAGTACCCCAAAAACAGTTTGATGAGTGGAATGGGTGGATTTCAAGGTTCATCTGGAACAGTAGAAGACCCAGGATACAGTTTAAGATACTGCAGCTGAAAAAAGAGAGGGGAGGGAGAGCTTTACCATGCCTACAGGATTACTATTATGCTGCACAATTGAAACCCTTAGTATACTGGTGTGCCCCAAACTACGAATCTAAATGGAAATCCTTGGAAACTACACAGAGAGATACTCCAATACAATCAATAATAGGAAATAAAAGTCAAGCTGAAAGACATTATAAGAGCTTGAATCAATGGACTCAGTTCACTCTTAAGCTGTGGTTCAAGGTATTGAGGAAGTTACAAATAGAGAAACAGGCAAGGGTCTTGAATTGGGTAGCGTTTGATCCAGAATTTGAACCTGCTAGGTTGGATGGGGTCTTCAAACAGTGGGTTGGGAGAGGTCTCGCTTCTTTCTGTTCATTTACCTCAAACAGTGAATTTCAAAGTTTTAAGACAATTTCAGACACATTTGGATTGGTAAAGCAGGACTTCCATAGATACCTGCAAATCAGAGACTATTATATTAAAAAATTACAAATCAAAGAGGAAAACAAACACAACATAATTACTATATTTCATGACGCATACCAAAAAAAAGGCAATAAAAAGTTGGTCTCAAAAATATATGGAAGTATACAAGCCTCTAGAAATCACTCAACGATACCCATCAAACAAAAATGGGAGAGGGAGTCAGAAACACAAATTTCAGAGGAGACTTGGATGGAAATATGTGAGACTCAAGCAACCACTGCAAACTCGAGATCGCTGAGAGAGTTCGGCTGGAAGAATGTAGTGAGATTCTTTATCACTCCTAGAATAACTGCACTGCAAACGGGAACACAGAGCCGGGGCCTCTGTTGGAGAAAATGTGGAACCTCTATGGCTAATCATTTCCATGTCTTTTGGGCCTGCCCAAAAATCCAGTCACACTGGGGGGAGGTGGCTAATGAGATAAACAAAATAATGGGAGTGGAGTTAGACTACTCTTTTGTTACCTTATATCTAGGTAAAATACCTGAAACACTCCTACATAAGGATAAATACTTATTAAAGATACTTTTGGCAAGTAGTAGGAAAGCTATAACCCGGAAATGGTTGCAAGTTGACCCTCCAACATTGGCCCAGTGGCGTGGGATCGTGAAAGAGATCTACTATATGGAGAGACATATGGAGAAATGTACTGTCCGCTGGGAAAAATGGATTATGTATGCACTTTGTTTAGAATAGTACGACGTGATGTATGTAAAAATGTATTGAGATTTAAATGTAACACCCATGATAACCTCATGTTCTTTGTTTTTATATTTCAAATAATAATTAAAAAAAAAAGTTAAAAAAAAAAAAAAAATACAGTAAATGGAATGTGTCAACCACCATCCAATCTCACTAACAAATGCTGACCGCAAAATACTTTCCAAAGTCTTAGCCACTAAACTTGAGATAGTGGTTGGTATAATAATTAGCCCAGATCATTATTAAAGGGTGTCTAGCCTCTGATAATATCTGCAAGCTCTTACATATTCTGAGTATAACACATAAAATCCCACTGACCTGTGACCTGCTTTTTCTTGATCTGAAAAGTCCATGATTGCCTCAAATGGCTATACCTTTGAAGGTAGAGGGTAGGTTTATTTTGTCATTTTTCTTAAACTTGGTTGAGGAAGAAATTAAATTGAAGTTGACCCTAAATCCTGCTACATCTTTTTGGCGTCTGGAGGGTCGGCAGCGGACACTTATGTATCTTTTTCCAGATGGCAGCAGAGTGAACAGACTGTGGTTGGGGTATCTGCTGTCTTTCAGTATCCTTTGGGCTCTGACTCTGTGCAGACACCTGACTTCACAGAGGTCACTGATGCTCTGTATATGGGAACCAGTGTTGTTCTGAGCAGTTTTAATCACCCACTGTAGAGCCTTCCTGTCCTGGGCCGTGCACAAACCATGCTAGTTCATGATGTTTCCAGTCAGTATGCTTTCTATTGTTCCTCAGTCTTGCTCTGGAATTTAGCCTTCCTATGTTTCTGTAAGAAGTAGAGCCTTTTCTGTGCTTTTTTAACCTGGGTGGTGATGTTTGATGACCAAGATAGCTTCTCAGTGATAGTAATTCCAAGGAAACTATAGCTGTTTACCTGCTCCACCTCAGCTCCGCTGATGTAGACAGGGGTGTGTGTCTTTGCCTCCTTCTTTCTAAAATCATCAATCAGCTCAGTGGTTTTACTGACACTGAGTAGTAGGTTGGTCTCTGTGCGCCACTCTGCAAGATTATTGATTTCCTCCCGGCAATATGACCAATGATGGTGGTGTCACCTTGGTTACCTTACAAGAAGGAAGGAATTTGGTGGATTATCAGTACCTGATTTTTAGTCATATTTCCAGGCACTTCCACTTCGTCAGTTGATAAACTGGTTTACTGGAAATACCTGAACTCTATTGCTTAATATTGAGAGGATTTTGGTTGAACCAATTTACTTCAATGACATTTTATTTACAGGCCTTTCGTTCAGACAATGCAGACTGAAGTACAGCCAAATAATAGCCTACTCAATTCAAAATTTTTGAAAAATTGAAAAAATATTTAACTCGAAGTCACAATGCCATGTCAATGCACCAGTATTTTATAATAACCTATTTAAGTCTGGATGATAATATTTTACCTCACCACAATGCTACAATGCAGGTATACACAACTTAGGAGACATTATAAATGACTCAGGTTTAAGTAATTTCCAGGACTTAAAGGAAACACATAAACTAAGCACAAAAAGTAAGGAAATTTGTGTTTGGTTGATTGTTGTAATAGTGCTTCTTGGCAATAAATCTTATACCATTGGAAAGCCTGTTTATTTCACTTTTTAAATGGTGCCACAGTTGTAAGGAGCATGTATTTGTGGGATGAGCAGCAGAGCTCAGTATGTGGGTTGCGCCCATGAAAAACTTGCCAAATCTTCTCTGACAATGCCAAACAGCTTTTCTTGCTGTTGCTACTGACTCTTGTTTTGAGCTTCTGGTACCCCAGGTGATGACAGTCAGGTTCTTGATTGGCACCTGATTGTCAGTGCCTGTGAGCATGAGCCCTTCTACAGTGGTCAGTTGGTGTCTGTTCCAAGAATTGGCATGACACGTTTGACTGATCTGGATAAGGCCCGTGCGATAGGCCAACTTCAAGGTAGTGTTCTGCAAAACCAAGCTGTGGCATTATTTTGAGTGAGCCCTACTATCATCTCCAAAATGAAGGCCAGGTTCCATATAACGGGGGATGTCAGAGACAGGCCGCGAAGTGGGCGTCCCAAGAACACGACACCCAAGAAGACCGTTTCCTCACCCTGTCAGCACTTAGGAACCATAGGCAGTCTTCTACAGATTTGCAGTCAAGGTCTGCAGGACGGTATGGCTGGCTCTGCCCAGACAATCCGGAACAGACTGCACAAAGCCAATCTCCAGTCTCATAGGGCTGCCAGGAGACCTGCCAAGACTGCCCTTCACCGTCAGGCCCATTTGTGCTGGTGTCGGAAACATGTGCACTGGAACCTGAACATGTGAAGGAACGTTATGTTCAGCACTAAGTCCAGATTACGCTTACAGTAGTTGGATCGTAGGGTCAAAGTGTGGAGTAGATGCGGAGAACGCTATGCTGATTGCTGCACCGATAGAGTAACATCTTTGGATGGAGGCAGTGTGATGGTGGGGAACAGCATCAACCTCACTGGAAAAACGAGGTTTGTCATTATTGGAGGCAATCTCAATGCAGAGAGATATCGAGATGAGATTCTGCAACCAGTGGCAATCCCATACCTCTGGGACTGAACTCAATCCTCCAAGACGACAACGCTTGCCCCCACAGAGCAGGATTTATTAGAGACTACCTCCCGAATTTGGGAGTGGAGAGGATGGAATGGCCTGCCAGCAGTCCTGACCTCAACCCCATTGGACACTTGTGGGATCAGCTTGGGCGTGCTGTTCATGCCAGACAGAACCATGTTAGCTGACTTGCAACAAATGTTGGTTGAAGAATGGGATTCCAACCCACAGCAGTGTGTGACCAGGCTTGTGACTAGCATGAGGAGGAGGTGCCAGGCTGTTGTGGCTGTGTATGGTTCTTCTACATTCTACTGAGGCTCCTGTTTGTTAAATGAATAAATTGTTAAATTGCCAAAATATCTTGTTTCTTCAGACTTCAATCATCCAATCCAACAAACAAGAGTCCATAGCAGAAGAAGCTGTTTGGCATTGGCAGAGAAGATTTGGCAAATTTTTCATGGGCGCAACCCACATACTCAGCTCTGCTACTCATCCCACAATTGCATGTTCCTTACAAATGTGGCACCATTTAAAAGGGAAATATACAGGCTTTCCAACAGTATAAGACTTATTGCCAAGAAGCATTGTCACAACAAAGAAATAATCTACCAAACAAACACAAATTTCCTTACTTATTGTACTATGTTTAATTTATTGTATAGCTGCAGTTCCGTTCTGCTATATGGACTGCAAATATCTTAAGTGACAGCCAACTTATTATTCATCCAATACTAAGCCTAATTTAAAAAATTATCAGAATTACTTAAAGTACAGGTTTCATTTATCTATAGTACTTTGTTAGAACACACACAACCTCCGATTGGTATATTAATGATTTGGAATAAAATCTGCTTTGAATCATCAATAGATTGGACCAGACTTTGGAGAAATTTATCCTGTTCTTCTCAAAGTTTAAATCATAAATTAACAAATCTCAATTTTATGTATCAAACGTATTTGACTCTAAAGCAACAATATATAATGTATATATCTACATTTCCAAATTGTACCCTGTGTGATTTAAATCAGTTAGGGACTTTCTTGCATATCATGTCGGAGTGTCCATTGGTTCAAAATTTTTGGGAACAAATTACAAATCATCTATCAGAAACATCTATCAGAAAAAATTGAGATTTTAGCTATGGAGCTTTCTGTTGCTAGGATGAATGGTGCAGGACATGTTATGCTTGAGGCAAGGGAGAAGACACTCAACTTAGCTAGAAATATGATATGAATTTTTATTTATACTTCTTCATTAAACCTAGAAATGTATTTATTTTATCGTGCACATGCAAGAAACCTTGTATATGTGTAATGGAGAAAGACCCATGGGGAAGGGGTGGGTTAGGGTTGGGCAACTTTGAAAAGATGCAGGTGTATTTTATTTATTTATTTATTTAACTTCTTTGTATCTATTGTTGTCTCTGTCATAGTAGTAGTAGGGCTATATAATATTTATTTCTTTATTCTCTTTGTTAAGGGAATATAAAATATGTATTTAATTTGCTATTATTGATATTTATAAGTCATATTGACAGCACTTATTGCTTGATTTATACCTGCAAGTTGGGTTGAAAATAAATAAAATAATTGGTCACAAAAACAATCAGCATCCTTAGTGGGTGTTCTTATTCTTCAGGTGAGTGAAGACTGAATGAAGAGCAGTAGATATGGCATCCTCTGTGGATCTGTTGGTTCTGAAAGCATACTGGTGAGGGTCCAGGCTGGCAGGGATGGTGTCTTTGATGTGCTGGAGAACCAATTTATCAAAGCACTTCATCAGGATGGGAGTAAGAGCCACGGGGCGTTAGTCATTAAGACTAGACACAGCAGACTTTTTCAGTACAGGAATGATGATGGCTGTCTTGAGGCAGGAGGGAACACTCTCTTGTGAGAGTGAGCTTTTAAAAATGTCAGTTATAACATTAACTAGCTGATCAGCACAAGTTTTTGGTACACGTCCAGAAATGTTGTCGGGGTCGGCGGACTTTTTTGTATTCACTCTCAATAGGAGTTTTCTCACATCTGCTGTGGTCAGTGAGAGTGGCCGGTCCTCTGGGGGCAGAGTAGACTTTTCAGCTGAGTCCCTATTGAGGATGTCAAAGCGAGAAAATGTGTTCAGCTTGTCCGGCAGCGTGGCCTCACATTTGATGGGGGCGCTCCTGCTTTTGTAGTCTGTGACATTTTGAATTGCCTGCCACATATTTTTTAGTGCTGTTGCTGTTGAGGTCTCTCTCCAGCCTCTGCTGATGTCTCCTCTTAGCCTCCTAGATGCCAGCTCTCAGTTGTGGAGGGTTCTAAAGGAGTTCTGAGATAAATTTATCAATATGACTCAAACACTCTATGCTAATCCTTCAGCCCAGGTATGCATGGGAGGGGGCTTCTCAGATTTATTTGATATAAAATGGGGCACACAGCAAGGGAACCCTCTGTCCTAAATCTTTGATTTATTTATTGAATGGCTTGCACAATTTATTAGAAAGTGTCCTCAGATTTCCCCATCACAATAGGTGCAACATCATGCTCAATATCACCCTGTGCAGATGACACATAAGTTTATATGGCAGATGTTCAGCAAACTCTCCACTATATCCTAGAAACACTGAAGCAATGTGGATATCTTTCAGGATACAAGGTTAACCTGTTTGTTAGAATAAAGTTAGTCCTTCCCTACTGTCTATTGCTAAAACCAATTACTCTTTCATTTAAGAAAAAAAATAGAAGGCCATATTAATAGATGAAGACACCTGCGTGCATCTATCCCAGCATGCTTCATTGAAATGAATACCCCATTTAATTTTTTTCAGCTAGATGCTACCACGTGCACCGCCAGCAGGATACTTGCAAAAACTGGACTCATTAATACGGCGCTATGTTTGCAATAGCAAGGGACCAAATATAAAGTGATCAACCCTTCTATTCAAAAAGGCAGATTGGTTTAGGCATGTCCAAATTTTAAACTATATCACTGGGCATTTGTTAAAGGACTCTTCTTACAGGTGTTTCTGCCAAACTGTGGATTATATTATTGTCCAATTCAAACATGTGCTAAAAGTGTTTAGAGCAGCAGAAAAATTGCTAAAAATGTTTAAAAACGTTTGCAAATCATCTCCATTATGGATTAACAGTTGTTTTGTTTCGGGAGTGAAACCATTTACTGACAAAGCTTGGGAGGATAAAGGTATTTTTAGCTCTTTGGAGCAATTTGAAACAATGTTGCTGGGGCATCAAGAAATCATTAGTATATATATCTGAAATTTGTCATAAAGCATATTAAACACTGAGAATAAGACATCAAATGGGACTGGTACCTGACCATTATTGCTATTTCTAATAAATATATATAGTATATATATATATATATATATACTCTATACACACATTCAAAAGCCAGTTATTTCACACAAACTTCCTGCAGTTATTACGTTCACTATTTGGGTTTATTGTTCAGTTTATCAGCTGTTCTGCACTGTCATTGTCCTGCATTAAATATAATATAAAATATCCATAAAATGTGTCACTTTGTCAGGGGATGGCAGTTTACTCAGTGATACACAGGGGGTCCCTTAAGGAAAAAGGTTCAGAACCACAAGTCTGGAACATCTTTCCCATTTCATTATCTGTGGAGCAGTTACAGCAGTTACTTATTGCTACATGACTTTGCAAAGTTAGTTTTGGGATCTGGGAGAGAATTTTTCATGTTTACTGACTGTCTCGGACCATAGGAATAACGTGTGAATTTTGAAAATGGGCCTGGTTCCCCTTTAAATGTGAAATCAGTAGTTCAGGGTTTAGTATTTTAATAAATTGGTCATTCTCTATATCTTAATTAAGTCAGATTAAGATTAATTCATTGGTGGTGGCAGCTCCCATATTTTACATCTTTACACAAACACCAATAACAATGTTCATCATTGTTTGTCAAAAAAATGTATGGAGTTTCAGTAGGCAACTCGCCCTAAAACCACTCTCCTTCTGTTAAAATCATTAGTGAGTGCAAAAATATTCATACAGTTAATATTAATAAACTTGTTAAAGATTATCATGAAGAAGCAATTGCAGATAGTCTGTTATACATAGGAATACATACATGAAGTACTTATGATAACAGATAATTTCAATGTGAGAAGAATTTACAGTAATAGAAAATTATCACGTGTTTTATATTGCGGCTGTGGCTCACAAATAAAGCAGTTCATCCACTACGATCAGCGGTTTGATCCCTGGCTCCCCTAGTCAACATGTCGAAGTATCCTTGGGAAAGATACTGAATCCAAAATTGCTCCCAAAACTGTGCCATTGATGTGTGAGAGTGTGATGTATTACTCAGGAGCACCTTGTACTGTAGCTGCGGCCACCAGTGTGTGAATGGGTGTGTGAGTGGATGAATGTGACATGCAGTGTGAAGGCGCTTTGAGTGGTCGGAAGAAAAGCGCCATGCAAGTGCAGTTCACTTACCATTCACTTTTTTATATCACTGTAGGCTCTGAAAGGAACCTTGGGCTTTCCTCTAGTTCGCTTTGAAGATGCTGTCATCAACATGTACCCATTCACCAGAGTGCACCCCTATGAAACCCAAGAGATCATCATCAACGACATCCTCAAGCACTTCAGAGAGGTAAGCAGTTTGGAAGTGCTGCTTTCTGATTTTGCTTCTGAATTGAGTCTCGTCTGAAAAATTATCAGAAATTCTGAAGTTTTATAGATATAATTCACATTTACTGCAGTTGGGACACTGTTTGGCATCCCCCCTTGTTGCGACTGTGTTGGCCTGATGTCTTGTAGTGCTAAAAATAGAAGTTACCTATGCTCATAACCCATTCTTTATGGTTTAAAGACATCCTTCATGGTGCTTGAACATATCTGATGTATACTGAAAGGGTCCTACTTAGAGCTCTAATGGGGCCAAAAAAATCAGCCCTGACCCTGCATGAACCCACATAGTTTATGTCCAAGCCCAGCTCTAACTTGACCCATGGCAGCAGCTTTGGGCCAGAATCTCATTGAAAACTTGAATTTGAAAATATGAACTAAATATTAATTATATATTATGAAATAAATATATATTGTGATTTTTTTAAATCTGAAAACATGTACATGCTAAGGGCTAGTATGTTTCCTCGTACCAATTCTTCTTCTCTTCCTTCTGTTAGTCCATCGTCTCATGCACGACAGGTTCAGGTCTGTCTAGTATGCAGGGTGATAGCAGGTGATGCAGATGATGACTCTTGCTCACTGCTGCATGTAATGCACACCACCCCCACTGCTGAGGAGACAGAAGCAAATACTGCCAACCAAGTCACCTTGCAGCCCCTCTCTCTCCCCCTTTTTCTCGTTCTTTCTCATGTGTGCTCTCTCTCCCCCGCTTTTCCATTCACTCATTTGTTCTGTCACCTTTCCCTCTCTCTACCCTCTTTGTCTCCTTTTCCCTCTTAATTCAGTTAGTTACATTTCCTGCCAGAGTGCCATTTAAGCACAAGACAGTTTACAACAGTTTTATTTAAAAAAAAAAAAAAAGGTAAAAAAAAAAAAAAAAAAAAAAAAGAAGCACTGAATCATTGAGAACCTGACCCGATTTGCAGCCTGGTGGAGTGGGTCAGGCCCAGTCGGAGTGGGTCAGGCCCAGTCGGGTTCAGGCAGAGAATCAAAGCTCTGATCCTCCTCAAAATTTGACAGTTCTTTTGGGGGGGCTTAATGTCATTATCTCTTATTTTTTCTCCTCTATCTTGTGATCATTCTTGATTACTGTCCTAATATCTATATTTTATACATTTTAATAAAGCAGTTGTTTATTTCAGTGTACATGTATACATATAATTTATATATTTTTCATATGTATGCATGTAGATGTGTGTGGGGTTTTTTCTTTTCTTTTTTCCAGATGCACACTTGTATTGCTCACTCATATCTGTGTACAGATCTGGCCAACGATGGCTTTTATATCAGTCAAAGAGATCTCAAGGATAATTTATTGTCATTCTGTACATGTTGACACATAAAAAGAACTAACCTAGCAGCTGAGGTCCAGCAGTATACAATAAAGTGACATTGTACAAAAAATAAATAAATACATACATACATACATACATATTTCCATACATAAATACATATATAAAAAACTAGAAATAACTTCATACCAGAGATTTATATATAAAAGGTTTTTTTTAAAGGCCTATAAAAAAGAGAGAGAGTTATGTAATTAAAACAGAGCAGCATGTTAAAATCAGAGCAACATGTAAAAACAGTGCTGCATCATAGCAGTAGCAGCACAGCAGAGGAAAGGGGCAGTGAGGTCAGGAGTTCACAGGTCTCACAGGCTCTGGGAAGAAGCTGACTCTCAGCCTTGATGGTTTGGATCTGTACTTACTCCAAGTTGATAGTCAATCAGTCAAACATTACTGCCTGGAACTGATTCTCTGCATCTCATCATAAAATTGGGCTCCGAGGTTGATCGGTTCGTTCTGTAATCAGAAGGTCAAAGGTTCAAGCCCCAGCTCATCACATCAACATGTTGAAGTTTCCTTTGGCAAGATACTGAGCCACTGTGAGGTCTGTGTCAGATCATTACTGTGCAATGTTTCTTGTCTGTAGGAGCTGATCAGCCAGGCAGCTCAGATCCTAGGCTCTGTGGATTTTCTGGGAAACCCTATGGGCCTCCTCAACGACGTCACTGAGGGTGTGTCTGAGCTCATCAAGTACGGCAACGTGGGTGGTCTCATACGCAATGTGACTCATGGTGTGTCCAACTCTGCTGCCAAGGTACACCTCTGCTTAGCTGTGTAAAAGTGACTATCTCTTTCTCTAACTATTTTGCTATATTTTTTGCAACATATTTTCTATCGTCACTGGTGCATCAAAAAAATTATTTCATCTGAATGTATTGCTTGGCTGTTGTATTGCTGTATTTTATTATTCAGGCTGTCATGTTAATGTGTCCCCCAAGAGCATATACTGTACCTGTTAAGAAACGTATAAGTGAAAAGCATGTGAAAACTGTAATAGTGAAAGAAGCCATACGGTGTGAACATTTTCCTGATCTCTGTGTGTCAGTTTGCGGGGACTTTATCAGATGGGCTGGGGAAGACCATGGACAACCGGCACCAGAGCGAGCGAGAGTACATTAGATACCACGGAGCCACCAGTGGAGAGCATCTGGTAGCGGGGATCCATGGACTGGCTCATGGTAGGACCTGGCTCAATTTCTGTGTTTGGTTACCACAGTTACAGTAGAGCCAGCAAGCACAATAATCATTTAGCAGGTGTAAAAGGAACTTTTCTCACCTGAACACAGAATAAATGACATTATCTACCAATTGTTTTTGGGCAGTCATCAATATAAGCAGTGTTACAGTTATGAATATATGAAAGTATTATTTATGTAAGTATGAATAAGGTAGAAGGTAGATTTGTTAGTTAGGAAATTTTTTTTGTAACTATAGAAATTACATTTTCCTTGATCCTGCCACATCTTTGGAGTTGAAGGATGAGTTGATTCAAATCACTAGCTACTATGAAAATTTCATCCAGTTGCTTGGGCATGTTGTTGCTGGTTGCATCATTCAATTCCTGCAGTGCATTTTTTGATTTTGCATCAGAATCTTGGGTTCTATTGGCTCAGAACAAGGTCCGCCCATCCAGTGCAATAGGTTGATGCAGGTGGTTTGGGGTTAACTGTTACTGAGCAGTCTGTGATTTGCTGAGTGAGCCTCAATCATATCTCATCCACTTTATTCTCCTGCATAATGGACATTAGCCAGAAGAAGGCTTGGTAGAGGAACAGCTTTCGTTCCAAATCGAGTCAGCCTCACCGTGACGCCAGCTCTGCTCCCTCTCCGTCATGCTCTTTCGGTTTATTTTCCCCCATCTGCTTCGACTGGCTGCTTGGAATACGTCGATGATGGGTGCATTCAGTCCAAAACCCACATAACTTTTCCAGATGTTAGGAAGTGCTCCTATATCATAGAAAAGTCATGCTTCAGCAGCAGGGGTCATGGAGGCCAAGAAATAGAAAAATATATATATATAATATAAACAATGCAAATAGTGCTGTAAAACTACATCATAAAAACAACAACTCTAGTGTCCAAGTATATCTGGATGGTAAACAGAAGGAAGCTTTTATATTATGTGTTATGGGGTTTCTGTGCCTTTAACCTTGCTGTCTGTTGATGATCAGGGTCACTTCACATAATGTCAGGTGTTGTTCTAATTAGTAAAAGAGGTTTGGAAATGCAAGAACAGTGTCACGAAAAAAAATGTAATTTTACTGTTTTGCAGCCAGTTGATTAATGTCCAAATAGTCAAAATGTTGATCAGTTGGCTATAATAGTAATGAGTTTATTACCTCCTGCTGCAAGTCTCTATACAAGCTGCTCTTTACTAATTTGCCCGTGTGGAATTAAGTTGTTTTGAATTTGAATGTTTTAATGGGAAATCCATTAATCGGGAGGATTGACCCCAGGAATCGTGGGAAAAAGTGTATTGAAGTCTTGTGGTATGTTCAATAAAAAATCAATAGGAAAGCTAGCGATAGCTTTCTGACCGTCCCATTCTTCTAAGGGTAATATCTGAGAAATGTCTTGAGGGAATTCCTTCAAATTTGGCTCAAACCTATATTGGAACCTTCCGATTAAAGGACGACCCGCTCTACCTCTGAGCCACAGCCTCCCCATTAAAGCACAGTGCATACAGTATATAGCAAATTCATTCAGTGTATGTAAGTGTACCTGACTTGTTTCAGCATGCAGGGATTAATCAGATGCTTCATATCAGCATATCCAGTTCGTACAGTGTGTCCACATTTAAAGTTGCTGCAGCTCTTGCTGTGTACTCTCAAAAGCATTATGCATGCCTGTCAGTGGTCCCAGTCTGTCTGTGCTTCTTAAAGTTACAATATGTGTAAATTTGCATGTCCTCTTAAGTACATTTCCTGTGTCCTAGGTATCATTGGAGGCATGACGAGCATCATTACGTCCACAGTGGAGGGTGTGAAGACAGAGGGTGGAGTCAGCGGCTTCTTCTCAGGCCTGGGTAAAGGTCTGGTTGGCACTGTAACCAAACCAGTGGCTGGAGCTCTGGACTTTGCCTCAGAGACAGCACAGACGGTCCGTGACATGGCTAGCCTCAGTAACCACAGGTGGGTTGAGTGTCTTACTTTATTGTCAGAACTGCTGAAAAATGACTGTACCTTTTGTATTACATGGAATCAAAGACACTTTCAGGTCTCTACAGAGAAAACACTGAGAGCTGAATTTCCTGATACATAAAATAGATTGCCAAAGTTGATGATACAATAAGGAGGTGTCTGCTGTGAGCTGACTTGAAAATGTAATTAATGACTAGATTTTATTTGCATTATATTATATTATATTATATTATATTATATTATATTTGAATGTGGGTGCAAATCTCAAAATCAGGAAAATCATTCTCCGCTTAAATGCATACAAGACTTTTTCATTTAAAGGGGAAGAAACCTCAGGAAGAGCAATAGCCGATAATGAGGGATCCCTCTTCCAGGATGGACAGACGTACAATAGATGTCATAAATAACAAATCAAATACAATCATGACAAAAAAGAAAGAGAAAGAGAGAGGGGAGGAGAGGGGAGAGAGGGAGAGAGCCCATTAACATCCCATCTGAAGTGAGCCTGGTCATGTTCAAATTGGAGGCTAACTTCGCTTGCTAACTTTAGGGTTAACTCCTGTCACTTTAACCAGTTTGTGGCAAGCTATACACGCCAACTTTGCATGGGGTTTGAGGACTTTCTTCACTGAAAAACATCCTCAGCTGTTCACACACTGCACTGATATGTTTAACTTCGTACTCTCTGCTGCGGCCTCACTCTCACTGGCACCGACACACTCTCTCTCTCTCCACCTTGTTCACACATGCTATTACTCTTGCCACTCACATAAATCTGGCACCAAAATCTGCGATCCGATCCCATAGGTATCCCTTGCATAGGAACCGGTGCTGTATTGGCACCAGGTTTCATTACCTGCCCCTAATCAATGTTTTGATCACAAATTGTTTGTGCTGATCCAAAGTAGCCAAAAAACAGTTCTAATCAGACATTATGGGTTTAAGGTTAGAGAAAGATAATGTTTTTAGTTCTATATTGACAAATTAAACACATATTGCCATAGGCCACTTTTGATTCCTGCTGTAGTAGTGTTGTTGCTGTGTTGATCAGGCTCGGTGTGCAGCGGGTCAGGAAGCCTCGTTGCTGTAAGGGACCTCAGGGTCTGCTGCCTCGACACTCGGCCACACAGGCTGACGGCCAGGAGCAGCTCTTCCGCCTCACTGACAACATCCACTCTGAGTTGTGAGTCTCACTCATTTTACTACATTTATACACACTCTGTGTGTATAATACTGTTCCATCAGACTGACAGTTTACTGTCTGTTTCTCACTCTAGCTTTATTGCTGTGGAGCCCATCAACAGCTACTGCGTCCTTATCTCCTCCAAAGTGGTCTACTTCCTGAGGCCAGGGGACTATGTGGACCGTGAGGCCATCTTCCTTGAAGTCAAGTATGACGACCTCTACCACTGTCTGGTCTCTAAGGATCATGGGAAGGTATATGTGCAGCTTACCAAGAAGGCTGAGAGCACCAGCAGTGGTGTGGCCATTCCTGGCCCCTCGCACCAGAAACCCATGGTGAGACACTTATCTGACTCATTTTTCAGTAACAATCTCCTGATAGAACAATGGTTTCGAATCACCTAATATTACAAAAATATTGGTGTCTATCCATACAGATAGTTTTGGTTTCATTGCCTATGTGCCAGCAACAGCTGTCCATCCATCCATCCCGGTCTCATGAACCCCATATCTCAGGTGTTCTCAATCAGCGCTTTAAAGGACTTCTTTAAATTTTGCACAAGTGTCCATTGAGATTCAGTGATGAACTGATCAGAATTTGGTGGTCAGTTTCTTTATAAAAAAATACAAATTTTTGGCAGTGCTTTTTTGACAGTTTGACAGTGCTTTTTTTTATTCTTAAGTACAGTGATAACAGAACAAGTGAAAAGAAGTGCAAAACAACATATAAACAGTCAAGAAAGACATACAATAAGACATACGATGAAACTATTGACAGGAAAACAAAACAGGGAATTTAGCACAGGCTTGTAACTGCTTTTTCTTTTTTGATTTGTAATGGATTTGTTATGGTTCTGAGGAACCATGAGCATAAGGTGGACCCAAGAGCAAACACAGAGCGAGTTAGGTGAACAATGAACTGAATTTTTATGGATTTGAGGTTGGGAAGGGAGGAATGGGTGTCGGGGGAAGGGAGACGGTGATTTCCGAGGTGGTGGGGGCTGGTGAGGCAGGAGGTGATGGTGAGGCTGGTGAAGCGGAGGAATGGTAAGGATCCGAGAGGGTGGTGAGGATCCGGGAGAGTGGTGAAGGTGGATGGCAGAGCACTAAGGCGAGGGACTGGGCGGCAAGGCGCTGGAGCGCAATGGGAGGCACTGGAAGCAAAAACTCAAAAAGACACAATGAGTTTGAGAAGCTCGAGGCAGAAGAGGTCTCACAAAAACTCTGGAAATATCTCATGACAGAGACGGCCAATATACCACGACAGTAGTGGAAACAATCTGGCACCGACGTCAAGTGAAGCAGGAGCTTAAATGCCATGAGGGAGGTGATTACTGATCAGGAGCAGATGAGGAGAGTATGCCCTGAGCTCCAGCACTTCAAAGCCACGCCCAACCCCTGAAACACAGAAAACAGAAAAAAAAAACACACAAGTACTCCAAAACACACAAACCACCGCAGGATTAGCCAGATATTTACCTGATTTTTTACTTTAGTGATAGTTTTCATATTTGAGCTTTTGGATAAGGAAATGTGTTTTCTTGTGAAAATTGATTATTGTCTCTAAGGTAGTTTCCTGTTCCTGTTGGTTTTTTTCTTATATGATTAATGTGTTTGATTATTCCTCTTCTAATACTTTTTCCTGTTTCCCATAAAAGTGATGGTGTAATTTCTGGAGAGTCTTTAGGATACCTACTCTCTCGTGATTAATGAGGTGAAATCTGGATCCTGTAAGAGTGAGGTATTGATGTGCCACCTTGTGGGAGACTTTATGAGTACTTGAGTTAGGAATCTGGCACATGGTCACTGATCATGATTGCATGAAATATGTTTCCTTGGATGTGTTGAGTGAGTGAATTGCGTACAGAAAGGAAATCGATTCTGTAGAAAGATTGGTGGAGTGGAGGAAAAATATGAATATTCATTGGATGATGGGTTTGTCATTCTCCAGCTATAGCCAAGTCCAAAGTCCTTCATTTACAGTTTTATTATTTCAATTGAGTGCCAGTTTCTTGAGTTGCCAGGTGTACCAGAATGATCAGTTGTGGGGTTGATAATAGTATTGAAGTCTCCGGCCATCATGATATTTTTTGAGTTGCATTAATAAAGAAAGGAAATTAGACAACAAGGATGGGTCATCATAGTTAGGGATGTAAAAATTAGCAAATGTGAATGTTGTCTGGTAAATTGATGTGTTAATGATGATCAGTCTTCCCTGTGGATCAATAATAGATTAATTATGGACAAATGAGATGGGATGCCTCTTTGTGCTGATGAGAATATTTCAGCATTTTTTTCTTAAATCTAAAATATAGCTGTCATGAGTTTACGAGGTGTTTTTTTTTGTATCAAACATAACAGCATTTAATTTTGTGGAAAATTGATAATTTTGTCCCTTTGGTCTGTGTGCAAAAGTCATGTGCATTGTACCATGTCAAAAAATTGTACTCTTTTAAGATCGGATATGGTGTTTTCATTCATTCATTCGGTAACTGCTTGTCCTCGCAAGGGTTGTCATCGGGCAGAAGGCGGGGTACACCCTGGACAGGTCACCAGACTTTCACAGACACATATAGACAACCTTTCGCGCTTCACCTAAATCAACCAGACCTACATGTCTTTGGAATGTGGGAGGAGGCCAGAGACCCCGGAGAGAACCCAAGCACCCACATGCAAATGCCCTTCACAGAAGGGCCCCCTACCCACAGACCGAACCCTGTTCCAGCCCAGGATTGAACCAGGGAACCAAACTTCAAGGACTGCTTTCTTTCACTTACGTAACATTGCAAAAATTAGACATATTCTGTCGCAATCAGACGCCGAAAAATTAGTGCAAGTATTTGTTACTTCTGGGCTGGATTACTGTAACTGCCTATTATCCGGCATCCCTCAGCAAATCTCTAAAGTCTCTCAAACTGGTGCAGAACGCTGCTGCACATGTACTAATGGGAACCAAGAAAAGGGACCATATTTCTCCTCTTTTAGCTTCTTTACACTGGCACTCTGTAAAATCCAGAATTGAATTTAAAATCCTCCTCATTACCTACAAAACTCTGAATGGTCAGGCTCCGTCCTATCTGTCACAGCTCACAGTTCTTTATTAATTCTCAAGATCACTGCGCTCTAAGTCTCCTAATATAGCATGGGAGCTAGAGCATTCAGTTACCACGCTCCTCTTCTATGGAGCCTTCTTTCACTTTCAGTCAGGGAGACAGACACCGTCTCCACTTTTAAGGGTAGACTTTCCTCTTTGATAAAGCTTAAAATTAGGGCTGGCTCAGGTTGCCTGGACCAGCCCATAGTTACTGATATTAGACATTAGACATTAGTTTGATTTGCTAGGGGACTTTTGATGATACACTGAGCTCCTTTTCCTTCTCTTGCTCCCTCCATCTGCAAATGCTCATGTGTATTTACAGCATTACACTAACTCAGCTGCCTCTCCAGAGCATTCGTGCTCCCTTGTTTCCTAGTTTTCCCGGATGCTGGCTGCAGTCTTGGCTGCGCCTGATCGTGGTTATAGCTGTGCTGGTGCTGGGCTTTATAAATAAAATTCACTTTGAGGTGACAATAACAAAGAGAGAGAATACATGCCCTTGGAGGAAAGGGACCAGTGTGGATGGATACAGGTTGTTGTCAGTAAACATACAGAATAACTGCTCTTAAACAAACCATCAAGACTTCTTTGGCACCGCAGCTGCATGAAAGGACTGAGCTGTCCTCCTTTCTGTCTCCTCACTTTTGCTTTCTATTCTCATCTTTTAATAAGAAGGTCGGCAGTTCGATCCCCAGCTCCTCAACATGTCTAAGTATCCTTGGGCAAGATACTGAACTCCAGTTGCTCCCACTGCTGCATGGAGTGTGATTGTGTATGAATGGTTACTGAGTAGCAGATGGCACCTCATAGCCTTCACCACCAGTGTGTGAATGTGTATGTGAAATGGTGAATGTGAATGTAGTGTGAAAGCACTTCGAGTTGTCAAAAAAATTAGTATAGTACTATACAAGCACAGTCCATTTACCATTTAACAAGTAACACATCACCTGAAATAACTTAACGTCCTGGCAAAAAACTCTAGTGTGTCCAAATTTGTTGTCTTCTCTCACAGTGGCAACGAGTTTAGTGACACAGGGCAAAGCACTCTTCAGCTGTGAATATTGAGAAGACAGGCTGTACAGTAGAGTTCTGTTCAATAGAGCAAAGGTGTAACTGATTTCATTCCCCAGGTCAGCACCTGTGGTGCACACAATGCTCACCTGCTCATCTTCCTACAGACTGGACAGAGCCCACCATCAGTGGGAACACTCAAAACCTCCTTTTGAATGAGAAAACCCTGCTTACAAATGGAAACATGTTGTTGTTGCTGTCAGGTGGAACAGTGAAGTTGCTCCGGATCCCCTGGTGACAAAAGCGGGAGCTCTGATTGGTTGCGATTAAGCATGTCTCAGGTCTCTGAGCCACATCACAGCAAGAATCTGTAATTTTGCGATTGTCACAGTGACACAGTGTGAATGTCAGCTGGGGGTCATGGAGCACATTGTACACATTAATGATGCAGATTTTTATTCCCAACTCCTCTGTTGGTCTCTCTGTCTGTCTGTCTCTCTCGAACGGGTGGTCAGTTGGTCTGTCAGTCTGTGATCCCAGTGTTAGTTAATAATCTTGTAACAATCCTCTCCACAGGTTCATGTGAAAAACGAGAGCCTCGCCATTAAAATCTCTCAAGAAATCAACTATGCCAAGAGTCTATACTACGAGCAGCAGCTCATGCTGCCTGCCAGTGAGACTGAAGACTGCTTACTGCTTGAGTCCTGATCAGATGACTCTTCGAAGGCGTCTAAAGGATTACCAACTTTTCTTAAATCTTAGATTACTTTTATTGGGTTTTGATAAGCTGTAGTATTTTTGACAAACTACATTAAAGGGAATACTCAGAGACCTGTTAGTCACATGACCTGATGTTTAGCAAAGCACATACATGCACATGACAAAAACATATGCAAGGCGGTGTAAGTTTGACAGTGTATATGTCGAAAACACTGATTCTCTATAACTGCTGATGGCAGCAGGTGTACACATGCTATAGATGTTCAATATGTTTGTGAATAGACAGAAATGTAAATAGAGCTACATACCAATACTATAAACCAGTGTACATACTGTATCAATTGTCAAGTATGGGGAATAACAACAACAGCTATGTGAATTGTAAGAAACTGCCTTTACAACTCTATTTTGTGTATAAGAGATTATTAGTTTGGGGGTTAATTGCACTGACACTAGGAGGGAGGGACCTGAGGACCCTCCTTGCCTCATACACTAAAGCTGCCTGTCATTGTCTCTCTGCCTTTTACAATCATAGTCCTCCAGGTATGACATGTCTCTACCTTTATTTAACAATCCTTTTTTTATTGAGCCCGATTCTTTCTAACCAGAGCTCTTTTCAAACAGTTTGCACTTCCCATTTCACCAGGGTTAACTCACAATTTTACACAACTTGTTGGTCTATTGGTTTTGGTTTGGTGTCAGAGGCTATTTTCTTGAGCTGAGTTGTGAGTTAGAGAGGAGGAGTGGAGGAGTAGAGTTGAGGACAGGCCAGTCAGAAAGGTGTTGTACTCTGGTGGATGTGTGATCCTGTAAAATAACACTCACATGGACACTGCTTCAAATAAAGCACCACAACTACAGCACTTACTGTGTGGTACCAGTTCTTTCAATTTTGAATGTACAGTATTTACTATATTCTTTAATTCCATACACAGACCTGTTTGGGTGAGGGTCATAATTTTTTTTAAACTACAATGAATCCTGAAGTTGAAAATCACAACATGACTCAGTGTTGTCGTATCATGACTCTTAGTGCCGCATTTCACACAACTGACCATCAAATCCTGTTCTGGAGACTGGAACATTTAATCGGCTTTAAAAGAATGCCACTAATCTGGCTTAAATCCTATTTATTAGGTCGATCATGGTCGTTCATCTTAATGATCAGTCTTCTGTGTATACGGAAGTCTGTCACGGAGTTCCACAAGGTTCTATGCTTGGACCAAATCTCCTAAGCAACATTATTAGAAAAAAAGAAAAAAAAAACATTGTTATGTGGATAGATGATTATGTGGATACTAGTCTAATAATAGGTCAGTGAAAAAATGTCTTATTTTGCTTAAATCTTGTTTACAGCAGCACTGACGGGTATAAGCATGTTTGTGTTTATACGTGCAGTACGTATTCGGAGTGGGAAATCACTCGACGGAAGCACCTGGGTCCTAAGCGCATCACTGCAACTGCTGCCATGCATCTCTCTCTCTTTGTCCCTCTCTTTCTCTCTCCCTCTCTTTCCAATGTATCATTTTGTCATTTACTACTATAACTTCATTGTTCTTGATTTCATCTGTTGCACATCTGTTCGTACTGATAGAATGATAATGGGCTTCATCAATGAAATTGAGTTGACCTGACTTCCTGTGACGCCATGCCTTGAGACACATGCCTTGGGTGTTGGCTTCCTCAGAATTCAGTTGTTTTTTGCTGTATATAATGTTTTGCAAAATTTAAATTACAAGAACAAGCAAAGTGCCAGAGGAAAACATGAGCACATCTAGAGCTACAATGAACACAGGAAAAGGGGGAGGTCATCTTCTCTGCACGAGGCTAAGATTAGAGGAAATGAGTACATGATGAATGCTGTCAAGATACTCCGAGAGTTGAAGGAATTAGGGAAAGAAAATTAAGAGTCAATCACTGACTCCAAGGCAGCTTTTTCGCGACTAGAAACGTTGGTAACTGACCTGAAAAAATTAAAGGGAATTTAGAGCACAGAACTCAGGAATCAGAGTCAAGGATCTGTGGAACCAGGGATGCCAGCCAGTGACGTGATAGTTTGCCACAATAACCACTGAGCTGGGAGGTCACCCTCACCTTTATGTGGAATGCCCTGCAGAACCGTATGCTGTATTGCATCATTATCAAGATATAGTTATTATATCAACATTACAAATGAATAAAAATTTCATTGTGTTCATATTTTGTGAAGTACCAATAGTCATTTTCTATAATATTGTTGCATGAGGGTATTAAGTCAAAAATGTTGTAATGGTCAATTCTGTCTCCAAGTCTTAACATTAATGAAGTGCTTTTGATAAGATTTGAAAATTAGGGATGCACAATAATTATCGGGACTGATTATTATTAGTCCTGATAATGTGGATTTATGATGTCATACCAATAATTCCAATAATTACATTTTAAGCCAATAAATAGAACCGATAATAATAAGCAGAAATTTCTTTAAAAATCATCCGTGTTGCCCATGGTGTTGCTCCGCCAGTACTGCACACTGCATATGCTGCACGTGACATCAAACTGCTGTGCCTGTTAGATCAGTATATGTCGTCACAGTCAGCAGTGTGGGCTTTAGGATAGGCTTTATGTTCTACAAAAGCTATTTCTTTTTTGAGCACAACAGTCTACTGTCTAACTGCATTCATGAAAGTGTTTTTGGTTAGGTCAGAGGTATAATGTTAAATTCATCTGTACTCACTACACCTCAGCCTTTTTATACCCTCGGATAATAAAAACAAACAAAAAGAAATTATCAGTTATTGGTATCTTATCAGCCACGAGAAGCTGGAAATTAGCGGTTATTGATATCGATTGAAAAAAATCATTATCGTGCATCACTACTAAGAATATGTATATATACAATTTTTTTTTTTACAATTTTAAGGCCATATCACCCTACCAGAGCAGTGTCTTGCTTAAAATTTCTGCGGTCTGTTGTCCGTCCCTGCTCATGTGAAAATTAGTTCCATCCTAGTTTTGAGCATTCCTTCATCTGTGTGTATGGGTAAATAATCCATGATAAAACAAAAGATGATTTATGGGGTAATAGACACTAAAAAAGGAACTGTCAAATGGGTGATGTACTTACTTAGAAGCCCATTGACTTTAGACTGGACTGTCTTCCCATCTGGCACCTTTCCATGTTTCCCAATGCAACTGCATTTTGGTGCTTCTCTGCATTAAAGAATTAATCGAAAAGAAAATGGAAGAAGCAAAGGCAGTCCTTCTTTGCTTCTGTGTGGATTGTAGCTAGGCGGGTAGAGGGCAGGATGAGGCCGCTTTCTGGATACAGCTCTTGCCTCCCAGATCTGCTTCTTGTAGCCCCAATGTTGTCATGATGTTGTATCTGCTCCATTTTGTCCAAAAAGCTCTTAAAGGCCTAATCTTGCTCATCACCAGTCACACAAAGTATGAATTAGTTAATAGATAAAGCAACATTCAAAAAGTCAAGAAAAGGACAGGACAAGTTTAAAAACTCCAAAGCTTTCATGATGGATGTAAGATTTTTACCAAATACTTTATAAGCCCTTTGATGTTAAGCATAAGTATCCAAAAACGCCTAATTTTTTTAGTAACCATAAAGTAAGTGAGTAAGTAAAACTTATTTATATAGCACCTTTCAAACCCTAGATTACAAAGTGCTGTACAAATAGAAACAATAATATAATGAGCATGACAGATGGAGAGGCAGTAAGCAGCAACAATAGAATACACGAGTTACCCATAAAAACACTTTACACACAGTTGTGACGTAAAGGCCTCAACAGAGGTCGCTGACCTGACCCCTGAGGGAAGACTGTTCCACAGCCTGGGACCCAGGACTGAAAACGCACAGTCCCCTCGTGTTTTAAGCCTAGAATGAGGCACAACTAGCAGTCCCTGTTCAGAGGACGTGAGGGGTCTAACAGGGATATGCAGCAACAATAGTTTGCTGATATATTTTGGTGCAAGATTATTTAAACTTTGTACATAAGGAGGAGGATCTTGAATCAGATTCGACATTTGATGGGCAGTCAATGAATTGATATCAGAACCGGGTTGATGTAGGAGTGGTAGGAGGACTTGGTGAGAAGTCTGGCAGCAGAGTTTTGGACTAACTGTAATCTTGTGACAGCATTTTGGTTTAGGCAGGAATATAGAAAGTTACAGTAATTTAACCAGAAGGACACAAAAGCATAGGTCACTGTTTCTAGTTGCTGGAATGATAATAATAACATTTTTGCAATGTTTCTTAGATGATAATAACAAGACTAAATACCTGTCTTGACATACTTGTCGAATTTTAGTTTGCTATCAAAAGTGACTCCTAGACTTTTTGCTGAAGTTTTTATGTTAGTGGCCAGTGGACTAAGGTGTTGGATGATACTGTTAGAGACCGGGTCTGGGACAAAAACCAGAATTTAGGTTTTATTGTGATTTAATTGAAGAGAATTTTGAGACATCCAGTTAGTGATGCTGGCCAAACATTCATATAGAACAGATAAATGTGAACGATCATTGGGCTTCCCAGACAAGTAGAGCTGTGTGTCATCTGTGTAGCAATGATAAAACACAGCCAAATTGACAAATTAAGTGCCCTAAGGGGAACAAAATAAAACTGGTCCAAGGATTGACCCTTGGACCAGTTGACCCCCACCACAGTTTAAGGGTGTGCAGGTGGAACCTTTGTCTCCTGTGCACATTAGGAACTACCGGTTGGACAAGTAAGAGGAAAACCACTGAAGCAATTGATGCTCTTAGATAACTTATTTTCTCTACAAAAAAGGACAAAGCAGTTTCACAATTATGCACCAAGGGTGAGGAAATGGTGGGGGGTGATCCATTTAATAGTATTGAAAAGAAACCTTGGATTATGTTTGGGGAAATGAGATTACTGAAACAAGCACCTGCTGCATCACTAACACACATTCTTACATGGAGAGGCTGTGTGGTATAGGCCTATAACTGTGCAGATAATAATGCAAGTAAATAAATGGCCTAAATAATTATAACTCTGATGCTGGGCCTATATGATTTAGATTATAAAGGAATATTAAATGGTGATTAGATCCACGTCAGTAATAATAGGCTTACTAGGCGACAAATAATCGGCTGATAAACAATTTACATAAGTGAATAAAGTCTTCCTGTGTAGCTGTATGTGAGACTTTATTTGACCTACAAGACTTTTCCCTGTCTTGTAAGGTTTTGAAATTGTTCTTAAATAGGGGTCTCTCCCTGTCAGTCTGACAGCTGATCAGCTGGACAGCACATCATATGTTACTGACGTCACCTCCGACTGATGATGTGGGGCCAAGGATTTCTCATTTCACAGCTTCACCTCCTCTCTCCTCACATCTCCTCAGCTCCTCGGCTCACATATCCTGTGGGAGAAGCTAAGATGCAAGGAAAGAAGGCGGGTGAAAGAGGCAAGTTAAGGAAGCTTGGAGTCAGGTTAGGGTAATGAAAAGCACAATTGGATTTGAGAGGGGTAGTGACCTCTAAAGCAGAGCCACATATATCATTAAATTGGTTAACCATGTTGGTTAACCATGATGACCAGTTTTGAACAGGCACAGATTAAAAATGGAGAGGCCCCTTGGCACGAAGTCTTGGAGCCCCCCCCACCCCACTCCACACACACACACACACTGTACTGTGATGTTACTTTTACAGGTTTTTGCATGCTACAAACACCTGTACAGGACAAAAAATGTGATCATAGGCTGCAGCCTGTCATCACAACCTGAATGACAACACCTGTACATATCATCTGTCATATAAGATTTACACAACATATTTGCAGCAGTTAATTAAATAATTAATTAATTTAAAAGGTTCAATCTGGTAGAGCCACAAAGTGTATTTCCTCTATGACTGTCAAGTTGGATCAAAGCCTGTCATCCTGTGGTGTCTGTGTTTAAATGTAATGTAAAACAAATTTCCTTCAACTCTTCATCACCTGTGCTAGTCTATATTAGTTGCATTGAGGGTGTAGAAAGCAGCATAACTTCTTCTACAGCTGCTAACAGCCCACCATCATTCCCACTTAAATAATGAGTGAAATAAAAACAAAGCCTGTCCCTGATGCAAAGGAGAGAAGCAGAGAGCAGCTGGATCAGTGACGGAGCGATCTTCATATATAAAAAGTATTCCATTTGAAGTCTGGCTAAAACAGACTAAAACAATGTATTCTGTAGAAGTCTGAGGAAGTCACTTTCTGAACATTTTACTGTTGAGATGCTGTGGCACTGAAAGGAAAAACCGGTCTGTGTGCCTCTGTCATCGTGCCACACTGTCACTCTGCTGCTGCGATCTATCGACAAGCTGTTGCACAGCTGGCACAAAGTCTGAATTCAGACACGTTTGGTAAAAACAAAACAGTAACTATTTCTATGCTTTTTCAGTATTAACTCTAATCAGCTGCTGCATGCTGGATGTTCAGTAAAACACAGGGCACACAGTGGTAGGACTGTGCGCCACAAACAGTGCGCACTCAGTTTGTGCGTTTTGACCTCACTGGCCCCAACATCATGATCACCAAGTGTGTAAGGCTACATAGCACTACTAAGCTCAGTAGACAGAGAGCTGCCTCCACCCGACTGAGTGAAACTAAACATACGAGCTGTTGGGGTGAAGCTTTGCGTGAGTGGAGGAGAATTGACAGAGAGGCAGCAGAGACTGAAACATTATTTAGATAAATAACATAAGCATATGTGGCAACGTGGTAGTGGGTACTTTTATATTATAAAGGGGCTGTAACAGAATGATACAAATTGCAAGCCAGACAATGCCACCTAGGGACTTTCACCCAAGGAGTTTTACCCAGTTCTAAGCAGAAAGGCAAACACAGGTTCAAGCACTACCAGACAGACGTGGTTCAAAAGCAAATCAGGATTTATTTATTAATAATTATTTAAGCAAAAAAAAGTTATTAAACTGGAAGTGTCTGTGGAGGGAAAAGAAGGAATTGGTAATGAGCAATGAAGGCGGGTCAAAATTACGGTAGGATGTATAAAAATTTATTACAATTTATTCTCTTAACAATAACTCTTTTCAATTAATAAAAACACTTCCAAAGTGAATTATTAAAACTATCAAAAAAAAAAAAAGGGGAAGGGGGAGTGAGTGGAAGCTAGCAAGGGGGAGGCAAACTACCAAAGGAAGTGTCCCGGGAGTGCACTTACCCACCACTCGTGAACTCACAGCAAACAGGTGCAGACTATCGTGTCCCAGTGCCCTTATCACTACAACAGAAAGGTGCTGGGAACTGTAAAGTTCTTTTTTTTGTGATCAATTTTTTATTGTTTTTTCCATTTAAAACAAAACAAACAAACAAACAGATGTGGCAAGCAAGAATTAGACTATAGTAGCAACAGTAACAAAGGAAATATAATGGTAGTGTAGCCCATCCAACAGAAAATGAATAACTTAATAGATACCAAACAATGGCAATACTACCAACCAACCATATCTACAGTATTGAGTGTATGAGAAGGTAAATATAAAGAATGCCACATCTCCCCTCCCACCCCCCCACCCACCCACAGGACCCAAAGTAAGAGCAAAAGATGACTACAGTAAGGATTTTAGAGTGGAGATTGCGTCATCCCAACATGAAACGTTTTTGGGTTTCGCTAAGTGCAAATTAGCTGCCCAGCGTTCCATAATGGCTATATCAATAAAATCTAACAGCCATTTATTTATGGATAACACATGAGGGGGTTTCCATCGACATGCTATCATCCTTTTAGCAGCAGTGAGACCAGCCAGAAAAAGGCGCTTAAGTTTAGCGGATAGGTTCAAACCAGAAAGGTCATTGAGTAATAAGATGGTGGGTGAGTAAGGAATTTGCTTAGGCAATATTGTGGACAGCACACTACAAACATTCTTCCAGAAAACCACAACTCCTGGGCACTCCCAAACCATATGGAAAAAGGTGCCTAAGCTTTTATGCGAACATAAAGTACAGTTAGGAGAGGGCAAAGCTTTAAATTTGAACAAGCTGCGTGGAGTGAGATATGACCTGTGGATGAAATTATAATGAATAATTCGGTGGTTGGGGTTTCTGGAAGAAAAGGACAGGTTTTGCCAGATCAAGTGCCAGTCCAAATTATTGTCGACAGATGGGAGGTCCTGCTTCCAAACTCTGTCAAGAGAGAGTTGTTTGGTGCCTGCATCAAAATGGCATAAACAGTAGAGACCAAAGCCTTACTCCCAGTCAGAGCCTTATGAAAAGGGTGTAAACCTAGTGAGCCATCCCAAGGCAACCCAAAAGTGCGCATTGCCGTACGCAACTGAAGATAAAAGAAAAAGGAGGAACCAGGTAAATTAAAGAGTTTCTGAATGTCTAAGAATGAGCGTAGACCTTCAGCCCCAAAAATATCAGATAATGTAAATACACCATTATTTGCCCAACTAGAAAAATATATAGGGCTCCCTCCCAGCTGGAGACAGGAGTTAAAAAATATGGGTGACTGGAGATACCAATTGGAAGAAACTTTACAAAATTTTTCAGCAGCACTCCAGGTGGAAATTAGCTCAGCGATGATAGCCCCAAACTTCAGCTTAGATTGTTTAATAGAAATATTGGAATAAATAAGATCTTGCAAACGGTGGGGCTGGACAATATTTTCCTCAATGGGGCACCAAGATACGCAAGATGCTGTGTCAAACCAGGTGGAGAGAGGGCGCAACACAAAGGACCAATGATATAGTTGAAAGTTTGCGAGTCCTAAACCACCATTTTTCTTTGGTCTCTGAAGGACAGATAATTTAACTCTGGGTCTTTTACCAGCCCAAATGAATTTAGAGAGTAGTGAGTGAATTTTCTTCCAGTAACCTTTGGGAGGTGCCAGAGGAAGCATAGAACTAACAAAATTTATTCGGGAGAGAATATTCATTTTAATCACTGAAATGCGGGAATGAAAAGACAAAGATGAGGAGCTCCACTTTTGAAGGCTAATTTCCACATCAGCAAGTGCTTTCTTATAATTGTTAGTCACTGTGGCTGAGACTGTAGGAAAAATTAAGACTCCTAGATATTTAAATGTCTGTACAACTGGTATGTTTAATGTGGCTACAGTGGTAAGAACCTGCCCAGTGGAAGAGTTCAGAGGTAGTAACGCAGATTTTTCCCAATTGATTTTGTATCCTGAAATCTGGCCAAAGTCCTTGAAAATGTTTAAAAGGTGAGGAAGACTATGAGAAACATTATGGAGGAAAAGAAGAACATCATCTGCATACAAAGATATAAAGTGTTTGGTATTATGTATAGTAATAGGGTTGTGGCTGATTGACTGCCGGACTGCCAGGGCAAGAGGCTCAAGAGATAAAACGAACAACAGAGGTGAGAGGGGACAACCCTGTCGACAACCTCTAGATATGGGAAATTGCCTAGAACAGGTGCTCCCTGTCAATACCATTGCAGTTGGGTCATTATATAGTGTTTGAATCATAGATATGAAGTTATGTCGAAAGCCCATATGATGCAGAACCTGCCACAGAAAATGCCACTCAAGGCGATCAAATGCCTTCTCTGCATCAAGCGACAGAATGGCATTTGAAGAATCTGCGGTGTTAGAGGCTTCTATAATGTGGAGAAGACGGCGGACATTGTCTGAGGCAAGGCGCTTCTTAATAAAGCCAGTCTGATCCGCGTGAATTAGGGTAGGCAAATATGGTTCCAATCGGGAAGCTAAGACTTTGGCAAATAGCTTAATATCAGCGTTTAGAATTGAAATAGGACGGTAACTCGAACACTCAGAAGGATCCTTACCCCTTTTTAAAAGTAGAGAAATAATAGCAATATTAGTATTCTTAAAGAAAGAACCATTATTAATTGTAGAATGAATCATCTCCAGTAAAAGAGGACCCAATTGAGGCCAGAAGGTCAAATAAAACTCTGGGGGTATACCATCAAGCCCTGGGGATTTATTCTTACTCATGCTCACTAGGGCTTTATGCAATTCAGTCAGGGTTATTGGAGCATCAAGTTCGAGGGCGGATTCATACAGAAGCTTTGGAAGTTGAAGGGGGTTCAAAAAGCTTTTGCATGCATGCTCATTATAAATAAACTCAGAAGAGTATAAATTGGAGTAAAATGAGCAGAAAATATCATTTATCTCGATTGGAGCAAAGCACAATTTACCTGTGGAAGATTTAGCAGATGATATGTTAGCCAATTGTTCGTTGGATTTAAGTTTCAAAGCCAGTAGATGACTTGGTTGGGCACTGTACAGGTAATCAAGTTGCCTAGTCCTATGAATAAGAAAATCGGATTTGTTCCTGAGTAGTTGATTAAGGTCTTTGATTAACAAGTCTCATTCGAGAATAAGGTCAGAGGTAGCATTCAGAGACAAAGAACTCTCTAAAGTAGCAATTCTATTCTCTAAATCTACAATATGCTTCCATCTTGTTTTGTTTAGATTAGAGGCAAATCCAATTGTTTTGTCTCTTATGAACCCTTTTACAGCTGACCAGAGTACCCTGGAATCATCAACAGAAGGTCTATTTATTGCTAAAAATTGGTCCAGTTGTTCTTTCATTTCCCTTAGGAAAGATTCATTCTGCAGTAGAGTGGAATTAAACCGCCAACGGGCCGCTTGTTTGGGGCCCGAAGGGATTGCCAGTTTGCCAGATACAGCCCTATGGTCAGAAAGAGACATAGGGAGAAGAGCAAAATCAGAGGCTATTTCCAATAAATGTTTAGAAATGAAAATGAAATCTATACGGGAAAAAGTTCTATGACGTGACGAAAAACAAGAAAACTCCCTTAGAGAGGGGTTAGCTGTCCGCCAGACATCTACTACCGCACAGTCTGAAGCCCATTTCCTTAATGCAGAGGAAGCAAGACGTTGGTTTGCCCCCTCCGCTACACCAGTTCTATCTAATGAGTGTAACCAAACTGCATTAAAGTCGCCTCCTATTATTAGACCAAAATAAGATAAATCCAGCATAAGTTTAGTCAGGTAATCAAAGAAAATCCTATCGAAGGAGTTAGGAGCATAAACAGACACAAAAGCTAGTTTTTTGTCATTTACTAGAGTTTTAATAAAGACTACTCTGCCCTCAGAATCCTTCCCAGAACCTAAAATCGTAAACTGAAAGCTACGTTTAGCAATAATCGCTACTCCTCTGTTTTTTTTCAAATTTGAGGAGGAAGCAATAACATGATAGAATTTATCCTGGAGTCTGGAGACGTCTCTTTCCAGTAGATGAGTTTCCTGAAGAAGAGCCACGTCTATTTTCATCCTCCGCAAAAAATCCAGAGTGCTTGTACGTTTATGAGGAATGTTAAATCCCCGCCCGTTCCAAGACAAGAGAGAAACACTAGTCATGGGTATCTGAGCAGAAAAATAGTATCAGAAAAGTGAACCAGAAACAGCCACCACGAGTGAAAAACAGTAAATCTAAAGTTCCATCCCTTGGGTCCTGTCCCACCCAACCATTATCCCACAATCCTGAAACACCCTTACCCACCCACCCAGCCTGCCTTCTTTCCCTTATGAAACCCAGGTAAACGAGTCTCAAACCAAACAGGCTCCCACAACCCACCCTCAAAAAAAAGAGACAGATGGAAAAAAAGTCCATCCAGAGCCCACCCGCAACCACTCCCCAAAATCGAAGTGACAGTGAGGGATAGTCTAGTAACCGCTTCCTCTCCATAAAAAAAAGGATAACCTATTATATGAGTACCCATTGCAGAATAAAGACAGAAAAAAAAGAAAAATTGGGTTCATACTAGTGAAAAAACAGAAAATTGATGCAAAAGAAAACATTAGGCTACAAGCCCCAACTATTAATAAGACTCAAATAGGGTTATACCAAAATCAAGCAAACATAGCTCATAATAGTAATGAAAAAAAAAAAGAAAGAAAAGAGAAAAAAGAAAAAGCATAGCCAAAAAGCTACTATTCATTAGAGAACCATCCGTACTGTAAGTGGACAATGGAAATAATAGTAACCTGCCAGATTAAGATTGCCGCTTAACAAAGCGGATAAATGTTAATGTCAGCACAATAATAAAAAATATAAGTAGAATGCACACAGAAAAAGAGAGAGAGAAAAAAGAAAACTGGCAGGCCTTTCGTGACAAAGTTGCCGATAAAACAACTGTAGAAAGTCAGAATGACAGGCACGCCTCCTGAGTGACGTCCCATCAGCTCTGACGCGTCCACCAGGAAGTAAACAAACCAGCGTGTGAGGACTTTGACAGCTCGGTACAGTGGAGTAGACAAGAGCTCAAAACATGAGCCTTACCCCAGTCAGTCAGCGGGACTGTCCTACTCTGGACCAAGAAACTTCTCCGCCTCAGATGGATCACGGAATAGATGTTGTTCCGATCCGCGGATGAGTTTGATGACCGCCGGGTAGAGCAAAAACGCCTGGTATCCCAGCTGTCGGGCCCGATGCATGATCGGGAAGCAGGGGCGCCTCAGCTTCGAAGTATGGTCGCTGTAGTCCGCAGTGAATCGGATGGTGTGCCCGTCGACTTCAATTGGATTTCCCCTGGCTTCTTTGAGGATGCGGTCTCTGTCTGTGTATCGGGGACATTTCATGATCATAACTCTAGGAGCTGAGGGAGATTGGCGCGGTGAACCGACGCGGTGAGCCCGCATTAGCTCCGGAGGATTAGCAGCGAGTTTCGCGAACCATTTCGGGATGTTAGCACTCAGGTAAGCTAACGCGTTGCCCTTTTCTGCTCCTTCTTTTAAGAACATCAGCCGTAGGTTGTCCCTTCTGCTTCTGTCCTCCAAATCTGCCAGTTTGGACTGGATCTGGTCCAAAGAGTCGCCATGTGTTGAAGCAGTAGTCTCCACTTTCTTAATGCGCTCCTGAAGTTTGGCAGAGATAATGCGTTGTTTATCAGTCTCCTCGGTGTGTTTGTTCAGAGTCGTTTGCATGTTATCAAGCTGAGTCTCTATGCAGTCAAATCTTTCGTTGGCATTCTTCTCAGCTTTGTTGAAGTGTTTTGTAAGAACAGCTTCAAGAGAGGCCATTGTGAGGAGGCTCTCAGATTCCTCCTCTTCATCCTCACACACCAGTTTTTTAAAAGTGTCTTTAGATTTACTATTGTGCCGACTTTGTCTCGACATAGCAGAAAGAACAAGTATTAGGCTTTCGAATGATAAAAGTTAGGAAGAGAGTCCAAAACCTGAAAGTGAGCAAGTTTGCATCAAACAATTTGTAGGGAGAGGAGCTGAAGTTCTAGTCTGCCATCTTGTCTGCCATCTTCCACCTGAACTGTAAAGTTCTTGTTTATACATTAATAAACATAATTTAGAACTTTATGCTAGCTTGAGTTTATTCCTCAGCTCCCGCTGGATAACTCTCACGTAACTTCCACACTTCCTGTTACAACATTTACTTTATATGTGGCCTCCTGATGACATACTGCCACCTACTGGTGACACCTTTGTTAGCACTTATCATTACATCCCCCTTCCAAACAGGTGAGAATAACATCAATCACAACTCTTTAAGTACTGTACTGTTATTCTGTAAATCTCAACAGTCTGAACATTCACATGTCACAAATAACACAACAAACTACACTTCTCAGCACTAAGCTTTTCTCTGTAGCCAAACATATGAACACAGTGCAAAATAAAATATATTCTTGCTTCTAGCTTTTCTATGTATTTCAAAATTACATAAATCTCCCTGGTCAGACCAAATGAGCCTCGAACACTGCAATACTGAATAGCTCTTTACACACTTTTCACACTTTACACAGCTGCAGCAGTCAATAACACATCAATAACTCACAACATATCAAATTCAGCACAAGTATTAACTCTTTTTTTTTTTAAACAGTGCTGCAATATCAACATCTTTCTTCCACAGTTTATCAGTTGAACAATTCATCCTTGTTCTATGAGCCTCTCAGGAGGCTTCCTCCGTCTGGTAGACCTTCTGAGTGTGACAGTCACTGGGGGAGGTGAAGGAGGCTCATTGTGGTGCATAGCTGGTGTAACACCTTCTTGTTCAGACCCTGTCTCCTCTGTCTGACTCTCAATGTCCTGAGTCTTTAACAGACTCCTCCTGTTTCTTCTTAACATTTGTCCATTCTCCGTTCTAACAACAAATGACCTGGGTCCTACTTCACTGAGGACTGTTGCTTTTCTGTCCCACATCTCAGGGCCTTCAATCCTCACAGCATCCTTTTCCTGCAGATGTTCCAGATCCCTTGCCGTTTTGTCGTAGTTCATCTTTTGTCTGTGCTTAAGTCTCATCCTTTTGTCAGTCAGCTCGTCGTTGGATTTGTTGTCATTGTTTGTTTGAATGCATGGAAGTGTGGTGCGCAGCTTACGACACATGAGCAGCTCAGCAGGGGATGCTCCACACTCCAGAGGTGTAGCTCAGTAAAGCCAAGTAAGGGTCAGCTTTACCCTCTCTTGCCTTTTTTAACAGTCTCTTTACAATCTGGACCCCCTTTTCTGCCTGTCCATTTGCCTGTGGATACAAGGGACTGGAGGTGACATGTTTAAATCCATATTGCTTTGCAAACTCATGAAATTCACTACAGTCATACTGTGGACCGTTGTCACTGACTACACACTGTGGAATTCCATGTCTGGAGAAAAACCCTTTCATGTGTGTGATGACAGACTGTGCTGATGTACTGGAAAGCTGTGCAACTTCTGGATAGTTAGAATAATAGTCAATCACCAGAAGATAATCCTTGCCATGCAGATGAAATAAGTCAGTGCCTACTTTTTGCCATGGTGCAGTGGGTAGCTCTGCAACAAGCATTGGCTCCTTTGTTTGTTTGTAGTGAAGCTTGAGGCATGTTTCACATTTCTGTATCATTTCCTCTATGTCTTTGTTGATGCCTGGCCAATAAACCGTTTCTCTTGCTCTCCTTTTACATTTCTCCACTCCCAGATGTCCCTCATGGATGCGCTGAAGCATGTCTTGGCGCATGGATTGTGGGATGACAATTCTGTTTTGTCTCAGCAGCAGTCCATTAGCTGTACACAAATCTGCGCGCACAGGGTAGAACCCTGGGCATTCTCCTCTTGACCATCCATTTTGGATATGGTGGGTCACCTTTTGCAGCAGCAGATCTTTTGCTGTCTCCTGCACAATTTGCTGCAGCATGACATCTGATGTTGAGAGAGAAACAGTCACCATGTTTACATGTGTTTCAGCATCATCAGACACAGGGCTGACCAGCACGTCACTGCTTGGTGCTGGTACTCGTGACAAAGTGTCTGCCAGTATAATGTGTTTTCCTGGTGTGTAAATGAGGTCAAAGTCATAACGCTGCAACGCCATCATCATGCGCTGGATTCTGGGTGACATGTCATTAAGGTTCTTTTTTCTGATTGAGATAAGCGGTTTGTGGTCAGTCTCTGCTGTAAAGGTTGGCAGTCCGTACACATAACTGTGAAACTTTCCACACCCAAACACTAAGCCCAAAGTCTCTTTTTCAATTTGAGCATAGCGTTGCTCAGTCTCTGTCATTGATCGAGACGCATATGCCACAGGCTGCCATTTATCTTCATGCATCTGGAGCAGTACGGCTCCCAAGCCATCTTTCGAGGCATCAGTGGAGATTTTTGTTGGTTTTGATGGATCAAAGAATGTGAGGACTAGCTCAGTGGTTACAGTTTCCTTTATTTTTTCCACTCTTTCTCATGTCATGCTGTCCACTCAAACACTGTGTTGTGCTGTAGCAGCTCTCTGAGGCATGCTGTCTTGGCAGTAAGATTAGGGATGAACTTGCCCAGGAAGTTGATCATTCCCATGGCTCGCAAGACACCCTTTTTGTCAGTGGGGGCAGGCATGTGCAATATGGCTTGCACTTTTGACTGGTCAGGTTCCACCCCTTCACTTGTGACCTTGTCTCCCAAGAAGGTCATCTCTGTGACACTGAAGAGACACTTGTCCCTGTTTAGTTTTAGTCCACTTTTTTTTATGCTCTGTAAGAGTTTCTCCAGTCTCTCGTCATGCTGCTGTTGTGTTGTTCCCCAAACAACCAAGTCATCTATATAGACTCTGGTGCCTTCCAGACCCTCAATTACGGACTCCATTGCTCTGTGGAAGATCTCTGGTGCTGATTTGATGCCAAATGGGAGCCTCAGGAAACAGTAACGTCCAAATGGCGTGTTAAAGGTGGTGTATTTGCTGCTTTCTGGGTCCAGCCTCAGCTGCCAGAACCCATGTGAAGCATCTAATTTGCTAAAAAACTTAGCACCTGCCATTTCACTCATTATCTCTTCTCGTTTTGGGATCTGATAATGCTCTCTTTTAATGTTTTCATTTAGATCTTTGGGATCAAGGCAGACTCTTATGGCACCTGTAGTCTTCTTCTTGACACATGTGATGGAGTTCACCCAGTCTGTGGGTTCTTCCACTCTCTCAATGACACCCATTTGAATCATCCTTTGCAGCTCTTTTTTCAAGCCAGCTCTCAGTGGTGCTGGCACTCTCCTTGGGGCATGCACTACAGGCTTGGCATCGTCCTTGAGCTGAATTTTGTAAGTGTAAGGTAATGTCCCATGTCCTTTGAAAACAGAAGGAAACTTTTCCACGATGTCTGTGGCTCCCTGGCACTGTTGGTGTTCCAGCCTTTTGTCTTGTTTGACTATTTTCATGTTGTCTGTATTTATCTGATAAATCCTCTTTACTAGACCTAGGTCCTCAGATGCCTTGTCTCCTAAGAGTGACTCATGTCCATTAGGCACAATGGTGAACAGGTTATGCTGTCTGCCTTTAGCTGTCACCTTCAGTCTGCATCCACCTTTTGTTTGTATTGGCTGATTATTATAAGCCTTCAGGGGTGTGACTTTTTCTGTGAATTTTCTAGGCTTCTCTGTCAGTGCCCTGAAATCTTCCTCACTGATCAAATTAGCTTTGGCCCCTGTGTCAATCTTAAATGTTACAATAGTCCCATTAACTAACAGTGGAGCAATCCATTTATCTCCAGTTACTGAATTAACAGTCTGGACTGTATCATCTGCTCTTGATGACGGTGTGTTAACATCTTCATCATGTGACACCATCTTTATGAAAAATGTTTCACTCAAATCATCACTGTCATCTGTGTCTTCCTGCACTGTGTGCACGCCCTGTCCCTTCTTCTTTGAGAGACACATTCTGGCAAAATGATTTTGTCCCTTGCATTTTGCACACATTTTTCCATAGGCAGGACATTGTCTAGGTCTGTGTTTCTCACCGCATCTTTTGCAGCTGAACATCTCTCTATCACTGGTTTTGTTCCAATTGTCATTGCTTTTACTTTTGCTCCGTTGTTTTCCTTTCACTGTCACGGCGTTCACTGGTTCGTTTTCTTGGTATACTGCTCCTTGCGCAGGCTCTCTGAAAGTCAGTACCTGTTGCCGTGCAAGCTCACTGGCGTGGCATATTTTTATAGCGCTGTCCAACGTGAGGTCTGTCTCCCTCAATAGTTTCTCCCAGAGCTTTTTCTCATTAGTCCCAAAAACAATCTGATCTCTAATCATAGAGTCTCTGAGATCGCCAAAATTACAGGACTGTGCTTTAATCTTAAGGTCGGTGAGAAAATTATCAAATGACTCACCCTGGTGCTGTAAGCGTGAGCGCAAGACGTACCTCTCGTACGTTTCATTTTTCTTTGACAGGCAGTGCTCATCAAATTTCTTCACGACCTCGTCAAACTTGTCTTTGTCGTCAGGTTGAGCAAACACAAACGTGTTGAAGACCTCTATTGCTTCTGGGCCGGCGACCGTGAGCAGCATGGCTATAAAGTCATCTAAGGTCACTTTTCATTTAGAATAGGTCTAGACCAAGTTTTTTACTGAGTAAACTATATATGTGTAGCAGAGAGAATCTGAGTTAGAGGCTGCAGACTGCAGCCTCTTGAAAAGTAGGTCAGCTCCTCCCCTTTCCCAACCCCCCGAAATTGGTAGCCTACTTGTCATGTCTCTGAGGTGGGTAATGTGGCCTGGAGGTCATTTTAGACTTTTATCTTGAGTAGTGGCTTTTATTTTAACAGAAGCATTGTGTGCATACATTGCGTTTGTGTTTAATAGTTTACTGTCTGTTGTGCACTGATGGCCTGGTCGTCGTGGTGTCCATTAAAATGGATTTGAGGTTTGTTAACTTTTTCAACAATGTTTAACTTCTGCAAACCACACAAAATGTGTTAACATCGTGTTTGCCTCTTTTGTAGTGGTGAATTGTTCCAGACTGACTGAAGGACATCAGGGTAATTGTAGTACCTGCTCAGACACAATCAGCTGCTGTTTTGTTTTGGGCTGTTTTGTTTTGTTCTGTTTGCTCTGTTGAGATGAGTGTTTGTTTTAGGTAGTTTTGTAAGTGCTATTAAAATTTGCCTTTTTAGCTTGAACCAACTGGTTTAATACAGTTTTAACCGTTTCTTTAGTAACATTTCCTTTCGTCTCCCTTACAGTGCAGTGGTTGCTGGCTAGCGGTGGAGGCTAGGCACTCAGGGTGGTTCCTGTAATGATAAGTGCTAACAAAGGTGTCGCCAGTAGGTGGCAGTATGTCATCAGGAGGCCACATATAAAGTAAATGTTGTAACAGGAAGTGTGGAAGTTACGTGAGAGTTATCCAGCGGGAGCTGAGGAATAAACAGCTAGCTGAAGCTAGCATAAAGTTCTAAATTATGTTTATTAATGTATAAACAAGAACTTAACATGGTACCAGGAGTGGGGTGAAGAAAGAGGAGCAACACAACAAGATGGATGCAGTAAAACCGCCAGGTCCGTTGAAACTGACTGGAAACGTGGATGCAAATTGGAGGACTTTCAAACAGCATTTCCAGCTGTATATTGTGGCAGTCGGAGTGGATCAACGAGCAGAGGGAAGAAAAATTGTAAACTTAATGGAAATCAAAGGATAGTTGTGGTACGAGGCGTCCTTCATGTTGACAGTAGGTGGCTCAGTGAATATCATATTAAAGGACATGTTGATGTGATAAGAGCTGCAGCCTGACCACAACTGTGAAATCTGGGGTCAATTGGTCGATGTAAAGTGAAGTTACAACAACTTCCTTTTTGGCGACCACCACTAGGTCTCCATGGCAACAGCATTAATGGAAAACCTAAACTACAGAGAGAGGCAACACTAAGGTCTTAAAGGTTTTTTTTTCAACAGATTTGAAGTCAATCGTATACAATCTGTAGGAGCATTCCATCAAAGAAGAAAACATGTAATTTCCATGACATTTCATGTTGCCAGTAGGAGGCGCTAAAAGTAATGGTTGTCATGTAGATGGGGTCAGGGCAAGACGGTCATCAAACATATGAAGTTTGGTGAAGATTGGACCATGTTCCTCAGAGTTATAAACTACTTCCTGGTTAATGGTGAGACATGGAAATGATTGGCCTAGCAAGAGCAACACAATGTGACGAAAACTGACAAATGTATTAACTTTTGATGTCTCAGGCCTTCTGAGAGTATTTTTAAATTTCTAAGTCAATCGGATGAAATCTGTAGAAGATCGAAAAATTGCAAGCCCTGAAAATGGCAAAAAATATTCCAAAATTGCACATTCAATTAAAAATGTCCGACCTTCTGTTGGGTTTAGGGTATGGGTCTAAGAGGCTTTTTCGTAGGTCTTGGGCTATTACACATGCCCTCCAAGCTTTGTATCTCTAGGTGAAATGTACTGCAGGGGCTGCATTTTTGGACTTCTGATGTGTGTGCTAAGTTTGGTGAGTTTTGGTGCATGCCTTGCCTCTCAAAAAGTGTTTCCAGTTTTATGGCGATAATGTGTAAATTTGGCAACAGCGCTTGATGAAACCTCAAAAGTGTCATTTCTGTGCATCATGAAGGTCTTTACAGTATTCTAATTGGATATGAGGTCAATTAAGTTAGGAGGAAAAATCAAAGAGTAAAAAAAGTAACTTCCTGCTACCAGGTGGCGCTATGACTAAGATTCAAAATTGCACCAAAAGTGGGCCTGAAGCAGATGTCTTCAGGCCTGGACTCTGATCAAATCTGTGAAATGTTGTAAATGTTGTTGTCATGTCGAAACATCGAACTTGTCCACTCTAATTCAGTAACTCCTTTCAACAAAACTTCTGAATATTCATTTTCAAGCATCATCAACGTCTTAAAGAGACCATTTTGAGCTCAATCGAGTCAACCTGCTGGGAGCTGGGCATCTTACTGTAAAACTTTGCCTTTCTTGTGCCAATAGGTAGCGCTGTCATTATTGCTTAAAATTGTCATATAGATGTGTTCAGGGAGGGACTTCTATTTGGTTCATATTGGACAATTTACAGCAGAGTTACATACCACTTCCTGTTTACTTCCTGTTCGTGGCAGAACATGCAAATTAGATGCCTCATACAGATCCCACAGTGTGATGAAAACTCATGATTTGAACAACTTTTGCTGTTAAAGGTCTGATGAAGGTAGCCATTACATTTGAAGTCAATCTGATGAAAGCTCAAACACAAGTTACAAGATTACGACCCCTGAAAATGGCCAAAAATACACCAAAATTACAACTTCAAATCAAAATGGCTGACTTCCTGTTGGTTTTTATGGTATGGCCCCAGGGACTTTTTTGTAGGTACTAGGGTGTTGCACAGGCCTCCAAACTTTCACAGCTCTAGGTAAAACATGCTGTGGGGACTGCTTCATTGAAAATCAGTGGGGGGCGCAACTGATACATTTCCTCCCACCCATGCACGAGCCCATAAAATATCAAATTTTTCACCAGACCTGATAAGTCTGCAAAGTTTCATGACTTTTTGAATATGTTAAAGCCCTCAGAAAGGCAATTCATTTGAGAGAAAAAAGACTGTGTGATGCAATCTTCCATTTCAGTGCCTTTCTTGTACCAATAGCTGGCACTCTCATTATCGTTTAGAATTGTCATATATATGTGTTCAGGGCGGGACTCCTATCAAACATTTGAAGTTTGGGCCATATTAGCGCCACCTATTGGCACAAGAAAGGCAAAGGTTAACAGTAAGATGTCCAGCTCCTAGCAGGTTGACTCGATTGATCTCAAAATGGTCTCAAAAAATCTTGAAGACGTTGATGATGCTTGAAAATGAATATTGAGAGTTTTCGTTGAAAGACGTTACCGAAGTCGGGTGGAGAATTTTGATTTTGATTTTTTTTTTTTTGTTGTAATTCCGCCCCAGATGGAAAAGATTTCACGTCTGAAGACATCTGCAGTGCATTTTTGAATCTTACTCATAGTGCCACCTATTGGTAGCAGGAAGTTACTTTTTTTACTCTTTTTTTTCCCCCTGTAGCAGGTTATCTTAACTGATTTCATATCCAATATGAATACTGTAAAGACCTTCATGATCAAAGAAATTACACTTTTGAGTTTTCATCAAACGCTATTGTCAAAGTTACACATAACTTGAGGCACTTTTTGAGAGGCAAGGCATGCACCAAGACTCACCAAACTTAGCACACATCAGAAGTCCTAAAATGTAATATTTGATATGATTTTTTTTGCACTGATGTGCCAAAATGGCTTTGTAGCACCCCCTACAGATTTCAGTGAAGCAGCCCCTGCAGTACATTTCATCAGCTACAAAACTTGGGAGGTATGTGTAACAGCCCAAGACCTACAAAAAAGCCTCTTGGACCCATACCTTAAACCCACAGGAAGTCAGCCATTTTGAATTGAATGTGCAATTTTGCTGTATTTTTGGCAATTTTCAGGGCTTGCAAATTTTCGATCGTCTCCTACAGATTTCATCTGATTGACTTAGAAATTAAAAAATCCTCTCAAAAGGCGTGGGACATCAAAAGTTATTACATTTGTGAGTTTTCGTCACATCGTGTGGTTGTCACTGGGCCAATCATTTCCATGTCTCACCATTAACCGGGAAGTACTTTATAACTCTGAGGGACATGGTCCAGTCTTCACCAAACTTCATATGTTTGATGACTGTGTTGCCCTGAACACATCTACATGACAACCATTACCATTACTTTTAGCGCACCTTACTGGCAACATGAAATGTCATGGAAATTACATATTTTCTTCTTTTATGGGATTCTCCTACACATTGTATATACGATTGACTTCAAATCTGGTGACAAAACCTTTAAGACCGTAATGATGCCTTCCTCTGAAGTAAAGGTTTTCCGGCAGAAGGAGCTTCAACTCCCACCTCCGGGAGAGCTTCGACCATGTCCCGGGGGAGGCCGGGGACATTGAGTCTGAGTGGGCCGTGTTCCGTGCCTCCATTGCTGAGGTGGCCGACCGGTGCTGTGGCCGTAAGGTGGTTGGTGCCTGTCGGGGCGGCAACACCCGAACCCGCTGGTGGACACCGGTGGTAAGGGGTGCCGTTAAGCTGAAGAAGGAGCCCTATTGGGCCTTCTTGGCCTGTGGGACTCCGGAGGCAGCAGACAGGTACCGACAGACCAAGCGGAGTGCGGCGGCGGCAGTCGCCGAGGCGAAAACCCGGGCGTGGGAGGAGTTCGGCGAGGCCATAGAAAACGACTTCTGGACAGCCTCAAAGAGGTTCTGGACCACCATCCGGCGTCTCAGGAGGGGGAAGCGGTGCTCCGTCAACACTGTGTATGGTGGCGACGGGGCGCTGCTGACCTCGACTCGGGACGTTGTGGATCGGTGGAAGGAATACTTCGAAGACCTCCTCAATCCCACCAACACGCCTTCCGTTGGGGAAGCAGGGCCTGGGGACTCGGGGGTGGGCACCTCTATCTCTGGGGCTGAGGTTACCGAGGTGGTCAAAAAGCTCCTCGGTGGCAGGGCCCCGGGGGTGGATGAGGTCTGCCCGGAATTCCACAAGGCCCTGGATGTTGTGGGGCTGTCGTGGCTGACGCGACTCTGCAACATTGCATGGACATCAGGGCAGTGCCCTTGGACTGGCAGACTGGGGTGGTGGTCCCTCTTTTTAAGAAGGGGGACCGGAGGGTGTGTTCCAACTACAGGGGGATCACACTCCTCAGCCTCCCTGGTAAGGTCTATTCGGGGGTACTAGAGAGGAGGGTCCGCCGGATAGTCGAACCCCGGATTCAGGAGGAGCAATGCGGTTTTCGCCCCGGTCGTGGAACTGTGGACCAGCTCTGGACCCTTGGCAGGATCCTTGAGGGTGCGTGGGAGTTTGCCCAACCAGTCCACATGTGCTTTGTGGACTTGGAGAAGGCAATCGACCGTGTCCCTCGGGGAGTCCTGTGGGGGATTCTCCGGGAATATGGGGTTTCGGACTCCCTGATACAGGCTGTCCGTTCCCTGTATGACTGGTGCCAGAGCTTGGTCCGCATTGTTGGCAGTAAGTTGAACTCGTTTCCGGTGAGGGTTGGACTCTGCCAGGGCTGCCCTTTGTCACCGATTCTGTTCATAACTTTTATGGACAGAATTTCTAGGCGCAGTCAGGGTGTTGAGGGGGTCCAGTTTGGTGACCTCAGGATTGGGTCCCTGCTCTTTGCAGATGATGTGGTCCTGTTGGCTTCATCGGGCCGTGACCTTCAGCTCTCACTGGATCGGTTCACAGCCGAGTGTGAAGTGGCTGGGATGAGAATCAGCACCTCCAAATCCGAAACCATGGTTCTCAGCCGGAATAGGGTGACGTGCCCCCTCCGGATCGGGGACGAAGTCCTTCCCCAAGTGGAGGAGTTTAAGTACCTCGGGGTCTTGTTCACGAGTGGGGGAAGGATGGAACGGGAGATCGACACACGGATCGGTGCAGCGTCTGCAGTAATGTGGACTCTGCACCGGTCTGTCGTGGTGAAGAGGGAGCTGAGCGGAAAGGCAAAGCTCTCGATTTACCGGTCGATCTTCATTCCTACCCTCACCTATGGTCACGAGCTTTGGGTAGTGACCGAAAGAACAAGATCGCGAGAAGAGCCAGATGAGGTGGCTCGGGCATCTAATTAGGATGCCTCCAGGACGCCTCCCTGGTGAGGTGTTCAGGGCACATCCCACCGGTAGGAGGCCCCAGGGAAGACCCAGGACACGCTGGAGAAACTACGTCTCACAGCTGGCCTGGGAACGCCTCGGGGTCCCCCGGGAAGAGCTGGACGAAGTGGCCGGGGAGAGGGAAGTCTGGGTTTCCCTGCTTAGGCTGCTGCCCCCGCGACCTGACCCCGGATAAGCAGAAGAAAATGGATGGATGGATGGATGTAGAGTTGAATATCATCGGTATATCATCATGTAAAGGATGAAGAGGAGGGGACCAAGCACCGAACCTTGAGGGACACTTTGGGACAGAGAGGCAATGGAGGAGGTGCAGTTATTGTTTCTGATGAATTGTTAGTGAGATAAGATTTAAACCAGGTGAGGGTGGAGCCAGAGATGTTCAGGGAGGATTGAAGATGGAACAGGAGGGATATGGTGGTTGATGGTGTCAAAGGCTGCAGAGAGGTCGAGTAGAATGAGGATATTAAGGTGTTCAGAGTCCGAGGAGACTTAACTAAAGCAACATAACAAGATATGGCACAAAATATTTTTTAATTTCTTGCTGAGTTGGTCATTTCAGTTCTCTCCATGTTTTTGAAAGAAATCAAACCAATTTGCTCAGGTTTAATGGATTAAAGGGACAGTTCAAGCTAAAATTCAAAATACATAGATTTCCTCTTGCCTGCAGTGCTCTAAGTGTTGTGATCTAATTGTTCCAGAAACTATGCACATTTTCTGCTGCAATTTCTCCAAAAGACTGCTTTTACTTATGGGTCTGTAGATTGGATGGCACTTTGTGCATTCTTTCCAAAAAGTTAGAGGTCACTACTCTCTACCGAAATTACAACAGTGGTTGTGGCATTACCTGTAAACTCGACCTATTGTTTTATAATAACTCTGTATCCAGCTGGGTTTTTGGGAGTCAGACATGTTTATTCTGTTCATCTTATTTGGTGTGTTAAAAGTTCTGGTGTCCTTGACATGTTATTACGTCCACAGACTGGTGTATTGTAAATTTGAAAGAGAGGTCAATTATTCCAATCTTAGAGAGGGATGAGGGGATGAGGAAATACTTTTTTAAAAAAATTTAATAATATATTAAAATATGTAATAATGTGCAATTGGAGTTTTGGTGTTGCTAGGGAACTTTAATTGTCTTATACATGAAAAAAAAAAAACATGTTGGAGGAGTTGGGGTTGGTTGCTAGCTGGGAAGCTATAAATCCAAGAACAACAGACTTCACCTTTATGTGGGTCATATTTGGAGAATTGGTCTAATTTTTATATCAAGGCAGGATCTTGCAGTATAGAATCTATTACTTTAACTGATCATAGCCCAAAATGAATCTGGATTTTAAGAAACATTTTAAATACCAGAGATTCATCTGTTTCAATGTTGACAGGCCTAAGCAACGACAATTAGTTGCGCTTTATAACACAGCACACAACTTACAAAGTAATTACCCGATACTAACGAGATACTGCAGAGGAAAGATGATTGAAGTTATCCCCTAAGTATTTTGTAAGTACTGGGTACATAGGGGGTACAGTACAGGTTTATAGAGCCAAATGGTTGACAAAAATGGAATCCTGCTAATTATGCATTTCTCTGTATTTTTTATTTTATTTATTTTTTGTAATTCTCTGAATTATTAGGAATTATTTTACATTTTATGTAATCATCATATCTTATTTGCCTTTGACATCAAAGTGTTTATTATTTGAAATAAAAAGACTACAAGATTATTTTTGTCTCTCTTTATTGAACATAATTAACATACAGGCATTGAGCTGTTGGACATGGAATAGATCACTCATTCATCCACCAATGCAGCAATGCATAAGGGGCAGACTGGAGTAGAAAACAAACTTACCTTTCTTCAGCTCCACAGAAGGCTTGTGTTGACATCTGAAGACAAAAAAGTCAGTCACAGACAATAAAAAGGAGGATCAAATGTAGCTATGCTATATGAAGTGCTAGTAAGAGATTTTTCCCCAAAATTTTTAAATGCAATGTAATGAAAGTTTAACTTCTCATATCAAAGTCTCAATTTATTACTGGTGTGGTGGATGTATATTGAAAAATGACTGAATGAAATATTATTAACAGATATGTTTGAGTTATCAGACAAGAGCAACACTGACAGTGATCAAGGGGATGCAGACGCATTATACTGGTGCAAACACAGGTACACCTATTTACAATGGCAACTATTTTTATTTTTTATTTTTATTTATTTTTTTATTAGAAAAAGCACAAATGAACTGTAAGGTATCTAAAATAAGGCACCCCACATCTCAGGTGAAATATTCCCGTCCAGAAGAAGGGGCTTTTCAAGTATTTTATAAAAATCTTTAGGATGCACCGAAGGAGTCTCAATATTGCAAAAATGACAGCGAGATCTCAATTTGAAAAAGTTAACACAGGTATAGGCAGAGCATTTACCTGATGCATAAAATGGTGTTCACAGATGACATCCTTTTGTTTATAAGAAATCCGACTGTCTGTATCTGCCAATCTGCACTGTCTAAGAAAATATGATGATATTTTAGAATATAAGGTCAATGAAGCAAATTTAGATGGTCAGCATCAGGTAATAATGCTGCAAGTAACTCCTTAATATGAGGAGAACAAGTTTCCTTATTGGGTGGGAGGGAAGGGAGGTGGATGGGTCCTTCAAACAACTGACTTTCATGTGGGAGTCCAGAGGACGCTTCATGTGATTTTTTCAATACCTTACCATGTGCCTCTTTTGCCTAAACATAACCGTTCGCGACTTTGTCGCCTGATCCTAACAATTGTGATGGTCCGCCTTGGTTGCCATGCTGTTGTGTAAACATAAGCATCATGCTCCTTCAGCCCTCTATGTGCATATGTTGACATCACAGTAAAAACATCCCGAGGTGTAAACAGCAGACACAGTAGGAGGTTACTGACAGAATGGAACCATGTGACGAGTTGGGATGAGAACATTGGTGTGTAACGTGCTTGAGGCCTGTAACATAAGTACATTGTGGTCAAATGTTTACCTTGTTTAGCTTTGTTGTTCTGGTTTTCAGCTGTATATCTATTTCTGTGTAAGAACATTGTTAGTAAAGACAAATCAGAGATGGTCAGTTAAGCTGACTTGGATATTTGGTGTATAGTTTAGGTAGTATGAGTTTAGACACACATAATTCACAAAAATCAAAGACTGACAACAATGCAGGGCTATATTTTTGTTTTTTTAATCCAAAGGATATTATATAACAATCAGTTTAATGTGGTTTGATAAGGCCTACATCAATGTTAGTTTCTCTCACACTAACATCACCTGTCGTGACTTTGTTACCTAATCCTAACATCAATAAGGTTAGTATCCATATAGTCTATATTTTAGGTAATTTAACTGTTATTTTTCTCTCATACCAAACAAACCACAACAAATAACAGAAATTGACCTTGACATTTTCAGATCAAGTAAAATGATAATAACTTAATGAATAAATAAATAAATACAGAAGTAAATAATAACAATCACTTTTTAAAAACTCAATCCAATTGATGCATCTTACATTATGGGGACCCTACTTTGTTCACATAGGCTCACATACCCAAGGTAGCATGGCTGTAGACTCTTTCAAGCCTGTTTCACACAGCATGTGTCAGCGGTGCGTGACGGCAGCCTCGCCGAACTGCAGTGCGTTTGATGCTGGTGTTCTCACATGTATGACTCATTTAGGTAGTCATGCAAGCTCCTATATCGCCGACAACATGGTTGTGCAAATGTTTCAAAATAAAATGCCTTCTGTCAGCCACTGATGGGACTCTGTCCACCGATACGTTGTCAGAGGGCTTTTGTTGTGAAAGAGAAGCAGGAAAGTTGGAGTAAAACAGACGTCTTTGTATTTCCTCATCTCTGTGACAGAGAGATACTTTTAAACTGCAGTAAAGGTGGTCTAGAGTCAGTATAATCATCAAAACACCATTTCCACTTTCTATTTCTGCAGACAGATGTGTGTGGCATGCATAAAAAATCAGTGAGCCAACATTTCTCTGAATGTGCCATGGCTGACACACAGCTAAGACCCGCCTGACAAGCGCTGCTCAGGCGGGCGTTGTGCATGCTTTAACTTGTTAACACGGGCGCAGAAATAAAAAACAACACATTTGGCGTTGCTCACACATTGCTGATGTGTGCCGTGTGAAACAGGCCTCACTTCTGTAGTTTGACTCATTTGGTCCGCACCATAGCCTGTGAATAAAGATGGACAACGCACCTATGGCCTATGACCATTCACTAACATGGAGGGGCAGGGCTGTACTGCAGGGGGTGAGCGAGATTAAATAACCTCATTTTGGGGGAGCTGTCATGTTGTCCATCTTTATATACAGTCTCTGGTCCACAGGGGAAAAAATGATACATTGTTGCATTTTAGTTCTGGTTCAGTTCATGTTCACACAGACTTTTTACAAACAAAGCAAGAGAAGTACACAAGGTTCTACCGGCTGACAGGTAACTCACTGATTGGACATTTCCTCTATGCAAGGTGGAAAATGCTCAAGGCCAGATGGCTATCGAATATAGTTTTTACAATTTTGTTTTACACTGCACACATTTTACAAATTTAAGATCTATAATGATGTCAACCCAACTCCAATACCTCCTTCACACACTCTGTGAATTAGGGAAGTCCTTCATTTTGCCATTCTGGAAAAGAAATCAGGTGCATAAGAAGGGCTCTCTGAGGAAATTTGAAATGATATGCGACTTTTTTGAAAACATGTATGGGAGCTGGACTTAAATATTCCAGAATGATTGACTATGTGTAGTGGCATTAAATTGTGATGTGATAGGCTGTTCAACCAACTACTATTTTATTATGTTTCAATATGTTATGTTACTTTTATCATTGTACACATACATATTTTTCTGTTTTTTACTACACTTTTGTTTTTGTCTTGGTCTGGGTTCTGATTAGATTTGTAGTATTTGTCTTGTCTTAGCGCTGTCTGTTTCGTATTACTCTTTATATCAATTGCTACTGACACTTTTGTTAAATCTTTACAATTGGTCTGAACTGACTAATTGTTAGTCTCTGTCTAACTGTCCTGTCCTTAACTGTCATATTTTTTTAAAAAAAAACAAAATCAAAAAGATTGTGGCAGAAAAAGAAAGGGGGGAGTGATCCTGCTTCCGTATACATTTTCAGAAATTATTTCCCTGGTTTCAGCATGAAAGCCTTAAGCTTATCTAGGACTAAGATTCTTCAGTAACATTATTCCCTGGGATCATAGGTGACGTGTCACACACACACACACACACACACACACACACACATCTAACTTTTCCTCAGTGTGATGCAATCAGAGCCTATTACAAACTCAGTCAGAGTAGAGTACCCCCTCTGCAAAGTTTTTTAGTGTGATGGCATGCTGTTCAGCAACTGGACCTTTACACTGTGGCTCATGCTGTATCACTATCTTTCTTCTCTCACAAGGTTGAAGTCCCACTGCACCTTAAATGTTCAGTTGTGCTGGAACAGCTGTGAGGGAATTTTGCTACTTTAGCTACTGCCAGGGGCTTCAGGTGGTGGTGAGTGGAGGAGCAGTACAGCCTCATGTCACGTCAGGTCACGTCAGCTCACAGGTAGAGCTCAGCACCAGCAGCAGCACGGAGGTTAAAGTGAGAGAGCAGTGATTGACGGCTACATCAATGGCTGGACACAAACAAAAAAGTATATGCATTACAGAGCACTGCTATAGATTCATACATACATATTGATTCATATGCTTACACATAATTGTTTTTACTAGGATAGCTTGATTTTTCTCTAAACGATTATTTTGCCACCGACTTTGAATCTAGTCTCAAGAGGACGGCCCAATTCACTGAGGTGTGATGAAAAAGAAACAGGCATAAACGTTTCCTGGCAGGGCAATTTTTTTGTTTTTGTTTTACACTGTTAGGACAAATGTAATATTGCTTTGTGCTTCTGGCTGTCATTTTTTTGTTTGAGCATTTCAGCATTTCATCAAACTAATTCCTCCTGTCCAGTCACTGGCACCTGATGGCACCTAGTCCACGAAAGGCTAATCCTCCACCTGTACCACTCTCTCTAACCCAGCAGACTATGCAGAAGCAGAGTCTCTCAACACTGCTCTGTCTGGGCTTTGCTCTTTCATTTTCTTAAACGTAGAATTTGGTTTATGTGTCCATGTTTCTTCCTTGTAGACGTCCCCTTTGAGTCAGAGTCATTACAGACACACAAACACACATCACACTAAGAGAGAGAGTGGGTCTATTCCTTTTACTAGTGTCAGGGAAAACGTCTCCAAAAGTCTCAATGTATGACATTAACAGCTGTTTTCTTGCCAGGATTTTACTTTTTTTGATGCAGTGAGAGCATATCTAAATCTGAATCTTTCAATAGCCCCTAGTCCACAGAGATACCGCTATACTGCCACAATGGAGACCATGACGCCGGTTTTTAATTTTTACACGGAAACAAATAAAAGTGGCATCATGTCTCCCAGAGAAGACAGGCAAATTCTAGTTTGATATATGATATGCATCAGGCAGCACTGTCTAAACAAAAACAATGGCACAACACAGTATTTAGCATCCTTCTTATATGGTGACTGATCTCATCCTCTGCACGGAGAGTAAAGGAGGTCCTGGACCTCATTGTCTCCCCAGTTTGCAGAAATGTTCAGTTCATTGAGTTTGCTGTGAGCTGCTACTAGCTGCTTTTCAAATCTACTGGTTGTGGGTCATACACATAACGTTTTGTCACTACGTCACACCTGTACCATCATTCTGACCATTATTCTGACAGCAGAATAGTGGCGCAACATTCCAGCCTAGAGCTCTGACTTAAATGGCACTTTGGCAGGAGTTTTAATGCACTGTGTCAAGATGGAAAGGGAGAAAGAGGGGTGAGAGAGAGAAAAAGTGGAGCAACAACAGCAGAGCATGTGGAGAGCCAGGGGAGAGAGAGAAAGCGCTGTAGTGGTTATTAATAACTACGTTAGCATTTGGATTTTGCACTCGTTAAAGTAAAAGGGGCACGTCATGAAATAATATCCACAGACAATGACTTGGCGATCAATGAAATATTTTATTTAGGCTAATAAAATGATGAGTAAATAGAGGAAGTAGTATGACATATAAAGGGCAGTGAACAAATGAAAGGGAACCTAAGTGATGTATGTTCAGGTGATTTAAATGATTAATTATGGATGATAATGGGTGGAAATACGTGACCGTCTAAAGCGTGGATGCGCACTGAACGGTAAATTAGAATTTCGAAATTTGGCATTAAAGGTTAGCTATATGACATCAACTCTGATCACTAGAAGATGTTATTCTGCCTACTTTTGCCGACTTGATTATCCTTCTCCGGGGAGGTCCAGGTCGTCACTTCACTCCAGTGGAGAGCTGCTGCGTGTCTTCCAGATGAGGTGACCCGCTGAAAGGTGGCAGCGGCCAGGCAGGTGGAGTCGCTGTGCGGCAGTCTTTAACTGGCCTCTATGTCTGCCTTGACGAACCGGTAAAAGTCTTTAAGGGCAGGCAACGGATGCTGATAGTTTGTACAGCAGGTGTTGCTTCTAGATCCGTAGCAAAGTTGACAGCTGTTCGAGGAGTCCATCCATCCATCCATTTTCTTCCGCTTATCTGGAGTCGGGTTGCGGGGGCAGCAGCCTAAGCAGGGAAGCCCAGACTTCCCTCTCCCCAGCCACTTCGTCCAGCTCTTCCCGGGGGATCCCGAGGTGTTCCTAGGCCAGCCGAGAGAAATAGTCCCTCCAGCATGTCCTGGGTCTACCCCGGGGCCTCCTACCAGTGGGCTGGCCCTGAAAACTTCACCAGGGAGCCGTCCAGGAGGCATTCTAATTAGATGCCCAAGCCACCTCATCTGGCTCTTCTCAACGCGGAGGAGCAGCGGCTCTACTCCGAGCTCCTCCCGGATGACCGAGCTTCTCTAAGGGAGAGCCCAGCCATCCTACGGAGGAAGCTCATTTCAGCCGCTTGTACCCGTGATCTTGTTCTGAATTACTGCAGACGCTGCACCGATCCGCCTGTCGATTTCTCGCTCCATCCTTCCCTCACACGTGAACAGGACCCCGAGGTACTAAAACTCCTCCACTTGGGGCAGGATCTCATCCCCGATCTGGAGGGGACACCCTTTTCCGACTGAGAACCATGATTCTCATCCCGGCCCCTTCACATTCGGCTGCGAACCGATCCAGTGAGAGCTGGAGTTCACGGCCTGATGAAGCCAATAGGACTACATCATTTGCAAAATGCAGGGACCCAATCCTAAGGCCACCAAACCGGACCCCCTCAACACCCTGGCTGCGCCTAGAAATTCTGTCCATAAAAGTTATGAACAGAATCGGTGACAAAGGGTAGCCCTGGCGAAGTCTAACCCTCACTGGAAACGAGTCCGACTTACTGCCGGCAATGTGGACCAAGCTCTGGCACCGGTCATACAGTGAACGCAGAGTGTCCTTCTCAATTAAAACTCACAGAAATAATCAAAAGTAGTCCCGTTGGGCTGACAAAGTCACTTTAAATTATTAATTTGAGTTTACTTAAAAAGTAATGTGAGAGGGTCTTTACTGACCAAAAACTGGTATAAAGAAAAGCGTCAAAGAGATTTAAAAAAGAAAATGGCTTCAGAAGTTAAAGTTTAGCAAAGCTCTGGTGAGCTGTTGCGGCTCTGCTTATAAAATTGAAGAAAATAAAAAGCGCAGATACACGAGAAGTGCTGCGGTAAAAAGGAAAGTGGGAAAAAGCACTGCAGTGACAGGGAGAGTAGAAAGAAGTGAAAGAAGCGAAAAGGAATTAGAAGCGCTGAGCTGAGAGCTCACTCAGTTTTTATCTCTAAATTTGGGGTGCGAATGGAAGGCGGGGTTAGCGAACTTTCACGCCAAGCAATCACACATCCAGCATTCGTTTCTAAAAGACCCAATGTAATTTAGGAGACATTTATTTCTCCGTACTTTATGACGAATTATGTGATCTAACCCGTTGTGTGTAAATTCACGTATCTCATCAAACCACTATAGTCTCATCACAGTAACTTCAAATACATGTTAGGAGACCTAAAAGAAATTTATATAGTAACACATGACTCTGAAGATCCTTTGCTCAATTCCGTTAAATGACCACACATAACATAAAATTATCCCAACGAACTTGGTAATTACTTAGATATAGGATTACCTTCTAACATTATACAATGTATGCAAAATAAGATATAACTATAAAGTTGGTTACGAAATTACTGATAACTAAGGCCACTAGATGGCAGTATGACTCCATCACAAAAGGGGAATAAAACATGCTTTAACCTAACTCATTCAAATTAAATGATAAAAGAATGGGAGTTGGTCCTTCTTATTCATCAAAGCACATAGACAAACTCTTACTTACAAAGAGAAAGATTAGGGAATTAAGTTAAACTTAACTCGCAACCTTGGTCCAAGCGATTCTGTCAGATGTTAGTCTTAACACAAGAATGCATAATGAACACAACATTTTTACAACATGTCCTGCCTTTGTCATCTCAGGAGGGGGGAAATTGAGGTACTGAGAGTGGAGGTAATGAAATACTGTTACTTTGCATGCCTGAGTGACCCCAGGAGGTCATTTAGGTGTCTTACATCCTGCTGTATACTAGATGGGGCCTCAGGAACATCTATCTCTCATGGCATCTTGAGCAGGAAAGTGTCCAAAGCTGACACTTTTTAGTGGCTTAAAAGGAGAACGTGTTTGCAGATGTTAACTGTGGCATTTCAGTAAAATTAATTAACAACTCTCTGTTGAATGCTTTGGGTTCGTAAAAAAGTGTCTCTTGACGTGTCCCCCACTTGCATTGGGAAAGTTGAGCTCTGGAGTTCCTCAGATGTAAAATGTAAAGACCACAACAGGCAGTGGAAAAGGGGCTAATAAATAACTGTGAGTTAAATCACAATGTTAACAGTCAAAACGAGAAAATGTTCCTTTAAAGGCCCTTTAACTACCTCACTGCTTGCGGAGTTGTGAAGCGCTGAAGCTGCTGGTTCTTGTAATACTGGCCTTCTGTAAGAGAGGACTTACTTGCAGTGTACCTCAAGGATAGATTCTAGGCCCTATTCCTTTGTCTTGTTATACACCTCCCCTTGGTCTCATGATTCACAGACATAATAAATCTAGTCATTTTTATGCAGGTAATGCATGATTTTTTGATACCTTTGACATTGTTACTGCTCTAGTTAACATATGTTAACTTGTAAAACTCTGTTGGTATGAAAATAAGATTGATGAAATAATATTTCATTATAACGAGTTGAGATTTAAAATTTCCTAAGCTATTTAATAAGTTATTGATGTGATTATTTTATTATTACTCATTTTAAGTTACATATTGAACATTGTGGGGCTCCATATATTTGAGTTGGAAATTCTCAGCCAGTCACAAGAGCCCAGACTCCTGTTTTCACGAATGGTCTGCTATATTAATAGGATGTTAAAACAGTAACAATAGAAAAACTGCCTAAATTGATTATAATATAGAATGACCTACCAATAAAATGTTCTTTTCCTTTCTTCAGTCTTGGGTTGTCTGCAAAAAAACACCAAATAAAACACATTTACTTTGATCTCACTGAACAAATAAGAAACTACTGAAGCAAATCCTTTCAAACTCACCAAACACAATGAGGCGGGTGTGGGTATCTGTAGAGCCTAAAGGATTCTGGGCTGTGCAGCGAAACATGGAGCCATTGAGCTCAGCAGGAACTCTTTCCAGGACAAGTTCCCTTCCGTCATGCTCCTCTCGGCCATCTAGCAGACGCCCGCCGACCTTGGTCCAAGTGAATATGGGCTCAGGGAAAACATCACTCTGTGGACAAATATGCACACACCAGACGCACACACAATTGTTTAAGCTTAGCACTGTACAGTGTCGTCACAAAATGTGCTGAGGCTGTGTTTACACATTATTAAAATGCATCTTAGGTGATCGCATCACAAGTATCCAACTCAAAGTATGCAAGTGTGAATGCGTCCTCATGCATCTTCAGATCTGTCGTTTAGAACATATCCAGAGGTGTTCCCTGTCAGTGTGTGCCCTAATCAATCCTGGATGACACTGAAAGACTGTCTACTCAGCTTCATCATTGCTAATATGTGACCTGCCACCAGAAAACCAGTAAGTCTAGTGAACAAAGAAAAATTTCTTCTTTTTTTTAATTTGTGATTTTCATTTTTTTTTTTTTTTTTTACAGAAAATGCAACTTGAAATCACAAGGAAGCCATTCTATGCTTCAAATAACAGTATTGGGGGCCTTAAATCCAAACACTTTGTATTTGAATTTGGGTTGTTTTAAAGGAAAAGTTGATTCCTAGTTGGGGGTGTGGTGATACTGAAGTAAATTAGCATACTTGCTACATGCTTTTGTTCCTTTTTTCAAATCAGCTGCACTTGAACCCCATGGCTACTTAAGCGGCCGCCCCTGCATTTAAAGTAGGCTAGAAACTGTTACTGCTACTTCTGGAAGCTGTGTGTGTTTCATCACTGAATGAAGATGGAGCAGGAAAAGTGCATTGCAGAAGAACTAAATTGGAGCTGTTACAGTGCAAATCTTTGGCAGTACTTCTTCAAAAAGCCAGGTGCTTCTGGTCATCCCGATGCCAATCTCACTTCTGATTCTGAACCCGAACTAAAAGACGAAACTGAAGAAATCGAGGAGAGTGACTGCATTACATTGTCTCCCTATTCTACAGTTGACCTTAGCCGAAGACGACAAAGAGACCCTTGGCTCATGGTGGAGGAGCTGGAGCGTAAGATATCAGAAGCTATATCTACTGTAACATTTGAAGACGATAAAGAAATAGAAAAGGAGAAGATCTGTAACTTTGACTGCAAATGCTACGCAAGAAGAAAGGAGAATTTGCTGCTCGGGACGCAGTCCTGTATCCGCTAACCTTCTCCAGAGCTTATGTACAACATACAGATGGATCTTTAGTGGCCCGAAAGAGAGTGGCAGGACATGAGAATAATTGGACACCTTGAGGCGAACAGGTGTACAGTATTTACTTCTTAGATGACTACATCCACCAAGAAGCCTGCAATGAAAAGAAAGCACCCCTGAACTTGTTATCTGAGCAATGAAGTCTGCAGGAATTCTTTAATGTTTTCATTAACTTCCAAGTTATCAGTGTTACGTTAGTGTTCATTCAAGTCACATACAGGGATTACAAACTGTTTTTCATGCTAGAAGCTATCTTTTAATAATCCACTGTGAGCTTCAATAATGTCCAAGTTATCTAGCTAGCTAGCTAGCTCAGTATTGTTGTTTTAAAATGCAAATGATACTGACATCGAAACTGTGAGCATCTGCTATTAATTTGAATAACACACCAACCTGATAATGTGCTTGAATGTGTGAACAACACACCCATGGGTTAATAACACCTTTGGGTGACAGAATAACACATCCATGGGTGCACGAATAAATTATTGACTGTGATGTTAATGATTTAGCAACTACCTGAGAGCAGTTTGGATGCATATACATCCACAGTCAGGTGACACGATGCCTGTTAGAATGAACCATGATCTTAAACAAATATTTTCTATGTTTGCCTTTTTCAGAATTGGCAAAGACACTCTGACTGACATAATCAAACACTTTGATAAGAATGGGGCAAGACCACAGTTAAGGAAGAAGGGCTCACAGCCACGGCCAGCCACGTTCATCACAGACAGAGCTGTGGAATTTATAAAAATAACTGCCTAGAGGACAATGCAAGAGAAGCAAGCTTTCTGTGGCTGCCATAACATAGTTTAGCAAAATGCTAAAAACAGCAGCAACTGTTAAACAGTTTCAACAAACGCACACAAACACACATATGGCTCAATTCTGTTGTTAACCCAATTAATAACCATTAGGTAAACAAACAAACTGTCCCCTGGCAATAGTAGTCTCGTATGATGGTGAATGAAATTATGTGCATGATTATTTGCATTTTGAGCAGGACAGGGAGATATAATTTCAAGTGGTAACTCAAGACACATGTGACATGTCAATTCAAGTCAATTTTTATTTATAGAGCCCATTATCACAAAACATGGTTTGCAGCCTCCTTGAACTATATGCAACAGGCTTCCAGCTCTCACCGTGCAACTGCAGGAGAACGCCCCTAACCAATAGCTGCTCCCGTCTGCTATAACAGCTGCCTGTCTCTGCAGGTCATAATGAGCTAGAATGGGTGAGGTGATGAGGGCTTCTTTGAGTTGCTGGAATGCTTGTCGCTGTGGCTGATCCCATGTCCTGGAGGTTTCTCCCTTCAGCAGGTCATATGGGGCCTGCTGCTGTTGCCAAGTTCAGTATGTATTTACTCATGTAGTTGATCATGCCCAGTGCTCGTTTTAGCTTGGGAACGTTTGTGGGCTCCTGTAGCTTGCTAATAGCGTTCACCTTACCTGGGTCTGACTCCGCTGGCATCCACTATGTGTCCCGGAACCGCAGTCTAAATACACATTTCTCCTTGTTGAGTTTGAGATCAGCCTGTTTCATTCTCTCCAATGTGTGCTGCAGAGGGTGTCGTGTGCATTCACGTCCTTTCCATGCATGATGACATCCTCCATCCTCTAGTCCCTCCAGCAGTTCGTTCATGTTGCGCTAGAAAATCTCTGTGGCAATATTTATTCCATAAGGCAGGCACTTGAAATAAAAAAAAAGGATGTGATAAAGGTCGTCGGGAGGGTGCTGTCTTCATGTAATGGTATCTGCCAAAAGCCTGATGCTGCATCCAGAGATGTGAAGACTCTGGGCCCTGACAGCTTGGCCAATGTCTCCTCTGTCGTTGGCAGCTGGTATCTTTCTCTTTGATGTTCTCATTTAGCTTCTGTAGTCCTATGCAAATTCTCACAGTGTCTGTCAGCTTCATGACGGGCACCATGTGCGCGACCAGTCTGTGGGTCGCGTGACCTTCTCTATCATGCCTTACTCCTCCATTTGCTGCAGTTCCGCTTGGACTTTAGGCAGGAGTGGTAGTGAGACTCTTCTGGCTGTGTGTACAGCATATGGTACGGCTCCCTCTCTTAGACTGGATCTTGACTGGTTCTGTCTTAAGGGAGTCCCCTGGGGTCCTGCGGCTACACTAACCTGCTGTACTCTTTTAACCAGCCCTATCTCTGCTGCTGTCTCTCTTCCCAACAGATTGCTGACTGTGTGCCCTTCAGCTACATACTTGTTAAAAATGTGCTTCATCTGTTTGTGAAGCGTGCTAGCTGTGAACTGTTCCACAATATCGAGCATCCCTCCCAGGCTATCTAAAGGACTGTAACCAGTCAACCACTTTGGGCTTAGTGTTTTCAGGTTCATTACAGTAACATCACCTCCTGTATCAATCCCAAACCTGACTGGAGTGTGACCTACTTTTAGTTGTTCAGTCCAATGCTCAACTCTACCCTGGTTTACTTTGCTGACTGCACCCAAATAAAAGTTTTCTTCACTGTTGTTACTGTGTTCTCCTACTGACCCGAGAGACATTTTCACTCCCAGTGACCCCTCTTTCCAAATTTTCTGCACTCGGATCCTAATGCTAGGCATTTAGCAGGGACCACACCTGTGGCACCTGTAGTCCTCCCAGTGGGTTTTCACCCAGCTGTCATGTCTCTCATTACCCCACTGTCTCCCAGCTCTCTTTGAAGGTAGCCGATGTGTCACCTCCTACACCTGGAGTGCTGCTTGACTTATCTTCTATGCGACATCCTTAGCCTGTCTTACAATCTGCATCGCTGTTTCTAGCGTCAGGTTGGACATGAGCTGTAGTAGTCTAGAGAGCTCTTTGTTGCGGATGCGGACAACCAATCTGTCTCTTATGTGTTCACTTTCCTTTTTACCAAAGTCACAGTTCTCACTCAGTTCATAGAGAGCTCTGATAAATGACTCTGCCATGTCCCCTGACTTTTGCATTTGCTGATAAAAGCAGGCTCTCTCATGTATGGTGTTTTTCTCTGGAATGAAATATCTATAGAATTTAGCCAGCACTGTATCCCATATCATAGTCATTGTCATCCTCTTTCTCTTCGAAGATAAACAACTTGAGAATGTTCCGACTTCATAGCCCATGATGTAGAAGAGGGTGCTAACCTGTATATTGCCGCCATCGTTAGCCAACTTAACGTTGGGTGTCTCTCCCAAAACACTTCTGACAAAATGTCAAATAAAGTGCTGGCCAACACTGCCATTTATTAGCTCCACAACAACTTTACTGCGACATTGCAGCATGTGCTCAGACCCCCTGTGCTCTCAACCGAACTTGCTCATACACTTGCGTATAGTCACAACCTAACAGCTTAACCTAGCATTCTGATTGGTTACACAGTATGTCAGTCTATATCTGACTGATTAGAAAGTATGTCAGTCTACTTAAATTGTCCAATAACTTGACAGATGGCATCACACAATCCCTGCAGTGCATTTTCTGAATAAATGAATGCAAAAAAATGACCACAAAGACAAACAAAACTACAAAAAGATGCATAATGACAACATCAAGACTTTAAACAAGAGGAAATACCACCACACAGTCTGTATGACATGCCCCTATATAGAATAGCTGGTAAGACCTTTGTATAATTGTGCCTAGGAGCCCATTGTCTTATAATCCATCCTCGCTGTCAGTCAGTCATTTTCTGTAACCGCTTGTCCTCGTAAGGGTCGCGGGGGGGCTGGAGCCAATCCCAGCTGTCATCGGGCGGAAGGCAGGGTACACCCTGGATAGGTCGCCAGACCATCACAGGGCCGACACATATAGACACACATATAGACCATACACACCCACAGTCACCAATCAACCGGAGCTGCATGTCTTTGGACTGTGGGAGGAAGCCGGAGACCCCTGAGAGACCCCACACAGACACGGGGAGAACATGCAAACTCCGCACACAAGGGCCCACGCCCATGGACCGAACCCCGTTCCAATCGGGTTACGAACCAACCTCTTGCTGTGAGGCAACAGTGCTATACACGACGCCACCGTGCCGCCTCCTCGCTGTTAAGTACTCAATACGCTTAATTTGTTTGTACAATTATTTTATGGATGTTTTTCAGTCTGTTGGATAAGGCTCTGGAAACCACCTTATAGTTTATACAATCAATCATTTCATTATTTATTTGTCAAATGGAATTTTCCAAGGTGTAACTCCAGTGAAATGTGATCCCATCCGCTCCTGTTACTAATGCTCTGTAATTTAATTCTTTGTCTATGTTTCCGGATGGTTCTGGTAATCCACGGTTTCTGGTTGTGGAATGATTTAACTGTCCATACATCATGACCCAAACAAGACGCTATAACTGAGCCACCACCTCCACTCTGTAGATGCCACTGAACGATGTGCAGCAGGACTGGGACAGCACCTCAAAGTCCCACTGACACACTAGTCCTTATTCACCGTAAAGTTCACACCTGCCCAAGTTCTCTGCTCTGTCAGACAGCATATTGAAAAAGAGCCTAATGGCTTGGTCCAGCATTTGGCCAAGATTTCAGTGAATCAGTGGACAACACAGGTCACAATCCGACAGGATTGTTGGAAACTGATGCGACATGGAGGTTGTCCAATTTATTTCCCACACATGTACAATGGTTTGCAGGATGCTACTTTGGCTTGTTCCTATCAGGGGTGTGACTTCTAAACATTTAAACCTTAAGAAAATTACTAAATGTTAACATCATAATGTGCTGCTAAAAAGGAGAAAAGAGAACTGCATGTAGTATTTTTAGACCCGGCTAATGCATTTGGCTCAGTGCCACAAGCCTTATTTGAAGTGTTTTTGAGTATCTTAGAGTGCCGTGAATAGCTGTCAACTTAGTGAAAGCGTAGTTTTAGGACATTTGAATGTGTATAAGTCCTTCAGATTTCACAACAGGCTGACAGAGGCTAGACAAAGGTTATTATGGCAGCATTAACAATGGTGATGGAAGTAATTATCAGGGCTTCCAAGTGGGTTGTAGGTGGAGAGAGACAGCAGAATGGGATGTGTCTTCCACCAATAAGGTCTTACATGGATGACATGAAACTAGTAATTAGAACAGTGTCATGTACAAAGTCTATTAGAGAAGGTAAATAAGAACTTCAAGTGGGCCAGTATGAAGATCAAGCCAAGTAATTCTAGAAGTATTTCATTATGTAGTGGGAAATTAAGTGATAAGAAATTTATCATAGATGACGAGGAAATTCCAACAATTAGGGAAAAATCCGTGAAGTGCTTAAGTAGGTGATACAATTATCTGTCATGGAGAGAATGGACAGGTTGGTTAGCTCATATTAGGAAGTGGTTTAGCGCTCCTAGGTGTCTTATTAGTGTGGCATTGTATGGGAAATGGATACTGCAGCTGCCAGTACCTAGTTTAACAGAGGAGTTTAAGTGCACCAAGGTCAGGGCTGAGCTGTTGTTAGCAGGGAGTAAGAACGTGATAGTTTGGAGTGTGGTTCTAAATCCAACCAAGGGAAGAAAATGGAACCCAAGAATTGCAGTTCAGGAAGCAGAGGCTACACTTAGGCATGAAGAGATAGTAGGTAATGTTCAATTTGGCCGGGGAGGCTTGGGGCTTGGCCCAGGCAAACCGGTGTGGATAAAGCAGGTCCCAAAGACAGAAGACAGCTGGTAGTGGAACAGGTACGTAGGCAGGAGGAGATTGTAAGGATTCTAAGGCAGTGGCTCAGGCTAAGCAGGGACAGTGGTTGAATTGGAAAAGTGTGGAGAGGAGGAAACTAAGCTGGGGGGACCTGTGGAGTATGGAGGAAAGCCGCATTAGATAGGGGCTACAGGGACTACTAGGGACTACATACAATGTGTGCCGACCCCCCAGAACCTGAAGCTCTGGGTAAGTAGCAACCCATCATGCCCATTGTGTTCAGGTACTGTAACCTTAAGACATATGCTAGTTAAGGGCCAGCAGGGGGATCCACTGAATGGACAACTCCTTGAAATCAGGTGGAGAGATCCATCGATCAGTCTTTTCAGGAGAAAATCCAGGAAGTGGGAGGGTATTTAGGTGTGGGAGTGGCCTGTTTGAGTCTCTTTTTGTGAGATCATGCTGCCACCCATGTAAGTTTGTTTGTTGATTCTGCCAGTTCATCCCTATTTCCTTTAGCTTGAGCCTTGTATTTGAGTTGTAGTATAGTATATAGTATAGTGATAGCTAGCCTTGTATCAGTGATAGCCATGTGGTAGGTTAGCCTTGTACCTGCGATAGCCATGTGGTTGCTTAGCCTCGTAACTGTGATAGCCATGCGGTAGCTTAACCTTGTATCTGTGATTGTCATGTGGTAGCTTAGCCTTTTATCTGTGATAGCCATGTGGTAGCTTAGCCTTGTATCTGGTAGTATCGGCATTGTCACTACCTGGAGCTTGCACAAATGGAGCCTGGGTCTGTCAAAAGTTGCAATGCTGTTTAGGCTGTGATAAGCCATGTGGTAATTTAGGTAAGGTAATATAGCATGTAGCAGTTGTATCTGTGATACCATGTGGTAGTTTAGCCTTGTACCTGTGATAGCCATGTGATAGCTTAGCCTTGTACCTGTGATAGCCATGTGATAGCTTAGCCTTGTACCTGTGATAGCCATGTGATAGCTTAGCCTTGTACCTGTGATAGCCATGTGATACTACCTAGCCTCCAGGAGGTGTTGTGGGACTAACTAGGTGAAACACTTATGAAAGGAGGTTCCCACCTGATGACCCCAAAGACGTGTTAGTTATCACTGCTTACTGGCCTTTATATTTAAACCATAATAGCTGATTAGTTAGTGATCCTAGGTTCTTCATTGAGTGCTTATCCTTTTCTGGAGCACAACTTTCTTGTGTTGAGTTGAATGTGCACGTCTCTGCACAAGGCACACTGGGAAATAACGCTGTTGTTGAAGAAAAAAAAAACAACAAAGACAGAGGAACAAGAAGATGTACTCTTACCCGTAATTTCCACCAGGTCCTTGTGCGATCGGACTACGATCCATAACGGCAGACGGAGCAAATAGATTGCACTCTTGTACGTGGTATGTAACTCTGCTCTAAATGGTCCAATCTCCTCTAAACTTGACATGTTTGATAAAAGTCCTGCCCTTATAAAATCTGTATGACAATTTTAAGTGATAATCAGAGCCCCACCTACTGACAACAGGAAATGTCATGTTTTACACTTTCATGTTCTGCTCCTAGGAAGTTGAACTAATTGATCTCAAAATTGGGCAAAAAAAGGCCTCAGACATTGATAATGGTTTATTGTGAATATTGTGAATTTTTGTTGAAGGGTGTTCCCGTGGCGGCTTGGTGAATTTCGATGTTTCGAAGTGAAATGTGTAACTTGACACCAGATGGTCAGATCTTCACCAGATTTCACACATTTGATGGGAGTCTATGCCTGAAGACATCTACTGTACAATTTGGAATCATAGTCATAGTACTACCTATTATTAACATGAAGTTATTTTTTTTACACTTGGACTGTCTTCTCTTAGCAGGTTAACTTGATCAACATCTGATTCAACCAGAATAGTATCAAGACCTTGATGATATAAAGATATAAAGCTGTTGCCGTGGTGACGCATTGTTCACTATAAAAAAGGAAGCTGTATTTGACGGACAAGGGAAGCTTGAATTCTCACAAAACTTGACAAAACACATCAGAAGTGCTAAAATCTGATATCATGTGATTTTTTTTTTTTTTTTGTTTTGCTTTGGTGTGCCTACAGGGCTCTGTGGTGCCCCCTAGAACATTTCAACAAAGCGGCCTAGAGCTACAAAAGTTGGGAGACATTTGTTCAAATTTTCTGAGTACCATCTAAAGGGCTTGGATATCAAAGTTAATCAAAGTGTTTTTATTGATTTTCACATTCAGACATCAAACCTCCATTCAAACCAAGATAATAGGACTGAACTTATTCATCACAAGTGTAGAACTAAACTACAGACAAAACAGTGACAAGACAAATCATACTAATACTAGACATCAGACACACCCACCACCCATGATAATAAGAAGAAAATAGATGACAAAATAAATTAATTAATTAAAAAATGAATAAATAAAAAAAAAAAAAAAAAAAAAAAAGAGAGAGATGGGGAGGGGGGAAAGGGGGAAGGGGGTCAGAAGCTGCCAATTATGTTGGAGCAGCTGAAAGCTCCTGTTCAAAGTGAGAAATAAAAGGCTGCCAGACCTTAGAAAATCTCTTAGTGTTGCCCTGCAATGTAAATCTAAGGTGTTCTAATTTCAGGTGTGCCATCACCTCCTCCATCCATCGTTCGTGAGATGGCGGTGTTGCCTTTATCCAGTTAAATAAAATTAATCTCCTGGCCAACAACGAAGAAAATGCTATTGCTTTCCTTTGAGCAGTCGTTAGTTGTGCTTCCCCTGGTGCCACACCAAAGATGGCTGCCAGAGGGGTGGGCTCTATATTTCTGTTATAAACGGATGAGAAGGTTTTGAAAATTTTGGCCCAAAACTCTTTCAGCCTGTGACAAGACCAGAACATGTGACATATGTTGGCTGGCACCTGTTTACATCTAGGACAAGTCGGATCAGCCCCCTGATAAATTCTTGCTAGTTTGTCCCTTGAAAAATGAAGTCTGTGTAACACCTTAAATTGTATCAATCCGTGTCTAACACATACAGAGGAAGAGTGTATTAGTTCTACTGCCCATCTCCAGTCAACTTCCGATATGTCCAATTCTAACTCTTCCTCCCATTTCGTTTTTATGTAATCGAGGGGTGGGGAAGCCACATTCTGGATATTCACATAGATCCTGGAAATCATCCCTTTACAAGTCGGATTCATATCCAATAGTTCATCTATCCATCCGCTTTGCGGTAGCATAAGGGATGAAGAGAATGTTTTTTTCACAAATTCTCGAACCTGAAAATATCTGAGGTAGTTAGTCTTTGAGGGGATTCCATACTCTTTCTCCAGTTGAGCCGCAGACATGAATACCCCATCTTTAAAAAGGTTTTTGACACATTCCACCCCAGCTCTATACCATTCCCTAAATGCTGTTCCCCCAAGGGCCGGGGGAAACAAATGATTGCCATAGACAGGAGCAGAGAGGAGGGCATTTCTGTTTTTAAAATGTGTTCTGAACTGGACCCAAATTTTGATAGAGTCATGTACAACAGGGTTGTTTGTGTACAGGTGTTTGCTTAAGGGCAGAGAGGCGCAGACCAGGGAGCGTAAGAACACTGGGCTAGATGCATATCTTTCCATATGTACCCAAACTGGGGTTTCATCGTCATCTACCTGTGAGACCCAAAACAACAGCTTATGTATATTGGCAGCCCAATAATAGTGCATATAATTTGGTAGAGCCAGGCCTCCCTCTTCTCTCTGTCTCTCAAGGAACTCTCTTCTTATCCGGGGGACTGTTTTATTCCAGATAAAGGTGGATGTGCATTTATTTAATTCTTTAAAAAATGATTTAGGAATGAAAATTGGAATTGTCTGGAACAAATAGAGGAACCGTGGCATTACAGTCATTTTGACAGAATTAATCTTCCCTGCTAATGATAGGGGGAGAGATGACCACCTCTCCATATCTAATTTTGCCTTATCCAATGTTACTTTAAAGTTATGATTAAATAAGTCTTTGTATTTACTTGTTACATTGACACCTAAGTAAGTGAATTTATCTTTGTGCGTTGTGAAAGGAAAGGACTGAAATGACAGTCTCCTCGCCTGCTTATTAATTGGGAAAAGAACACTTTTCGTTAGATTAACTTTATAACCCGAGACCTTCCCAAAGTCTTCAATAATATTCAGAGCCACTGGGATGTTTGTGGCAGGGTTTGACAGGAAAAGAAGGAGGTCATCAGCGTATAGCGAGAGTTTATGGTTTTGCATCCCCCTGTGTATACCCCCAAGTCCAGCAGCATTCCTCAGCATTATTGCAAGGGGCTCAATTGCCATATCAAAGAGCAGAGGTGACAAGGGGCACCCCTGCCTTGTTCCCCGAAACAGAGGAAAAGGTTCAGATATTATATTGTTTGTTCTCACCATAGCCTGGGGATTTGCATATATTATTTCGATCCACGAACGAAATTTAGGACCGAATCCGAATTTCTCAAGAACTGTGAAGAGATAGAAATACTCTATTCTATCAAAAGCTTTGTGAGCATCTAGGGATATCACAATCTCTGGTTCAGTGTTATCTTCGGCAGTATACAACACGTTGAAAAGGCGACGGAGATTACTGGAGAGTTGCCTACCAGCAACAAACCCTGTCTGGTCAGGGTGTATTATCTTACTTATAACAGGCTCAATCCTAGCTGCCAATACTTTGGTCAATATCTTATAATCACAGCCAAGCAAACTCACTGGCCGATACGATTCACATTTAAGCGGATCCTTATTTTTCTTAAGGAGCACAGAGATCACAGCCTGTGACATAGTTTGAGGTAAAACTTTTTTATCAAGAACCTCCTCATATACTCTACCTAGTAGGGGTATCAGTTTGGATGCAAATTTTTGTAAAAGTCACTCGGGAACCCATCTGGGCCCGGTGCTTTACCCGTCTTCATATTCCGAATTGCATTCTCTATCTCACTTGCAGTCAGCGGTCCCTCTAATCTATCCCTCTCTGCCCTCTCTAGGAACGGCATTTCCAGATTTTCACAAAAGGTTTTCACCCGCTCCCTGTCATTTATTTCTGAGGTATATAAATCCTTATAAAAAGACTTAAATTGGTTGTTGACATCTTTCTGATCTATAATTTTATTTCCCAGATTGTCTTCTATCTCCACTATCATACCAGCCGCTTCTGACTGTTTTAGTTGGTGGCTCAGGAGCCTACCTGCACGCTCACCATGCTCATAGAGATCCTGTCTTGACCTAAGATATAGATCCGCCTCACGCTGATTCAATAAGATATCGTATTTGGTCTGGAGCAGGATCCGTTTTCTGTGTAGCTCCTCGGAGGGAGCTGTAGAATTTGCAATGTCAATTTCTTTTATTGCCTCTGTTAATTCTGTAATTCGTATCATCTTTCTTTTCCTTTGTCCTGCATTGTACGAAATTATTTGTCCCCGTATATAAGCTTTTAAGGATTCCCACAGAATGCCACTACTTATATCAGGGGTATCATTAAGCTCTAAGAAAAAGTCTATTTGCGAATTTATGAATTCCGTAAAATCATCATCTGCCAATAACCTGTTATTAAAGCGCCACATTCTCTGAGGTGACGTGTTCCCAGGGAAATTAAGTTTCAATATGACTGGGCTGTGATCAGATATTACTATGCCAGAGTATTCTATATGTGTTACTATAGATGTCAATTTATTATCTAATAAGAAGTAGTCAATTCTAGTATACGTCCGATGTGGTGGAGAGTAAAAGGAGTACTGCCTGGAGGTTGGGTTTATGAATCTCCATGGATCAAATAAACCATATACCTTGCAAAAAGAGTTAATGCATTGTGCTGATTTACTTAATACATTGGGTGTTGGGCTAGAGCGATCCAGAGCCGAATCTAGGACACATTGGATATCAAAGTTAGCAAAATCTTGAGTGTTTGTCACACCATGCAGCTATGACAAGGCGTCAAATATCTGTCACCATGCAACAAACTCTAAAGTACATGGTCAGTCTGTCCCAAATCTCACATGCTGAATGTGTCCAGGACTGAAGACATGTACATGTCAGTATTTAGTTATATCAGTGGACAAACTTGCAATACAAGTGTCCCAGTATCATATTAATAATGTCAGCCACACAAATCTGTTATATAATATAGTAGGAAGGAAAAGAAAACATTAACCTGCTCATTTGGAAGCTGCTGCTGTCCAATCCATCTCACAAGCAGCCCAACAAGTCACACAGGCTGGCTTTTCCCCTTTTTTAAAACCTCTCATTGATGCAGTTCTGCTCTGGCTGTCACACACACACACACACACCTACACACACACACACACACACACACACACACACACCTTAATATAAAGCAACTTGACACATCTCCAGCCCCAGCACTGCATGTAGGAAATACTATTTCACTGTTGCTTGCAGTGTTCCCCTTTCACAGAAAGACAAGGCTACAAGGCTCAGTCAGCATCCCGCCAGTCTCCTGCTGTGAAACAGTGAAGAACGTATAACACAACACAAGCTCAGAGCCGCTGCATCTACTGCACCTGTGCCCTTTGTGGTGTGATAACAGTTTTGAGGTTGTGTGCACCTGGAAAAAACTGTGCTATTTGAGTTTAGGTTTTGAGGATGCTCTCTATATAGAGAGCAGGTGTTTTGTGTTTTCTGAATGAACACAGCGCCATGAATGATTTTTTTGCCACTTTTGTTTAAGGTATTACAGAAAGAGTTTTAAACATGTGGAAACAGTTCAAAAGTTTCTATAGAGGATGTGTATGTGTGTATGTGTATAGAACATAAGTACATGACAGATACTTAAAGAATGACATGAGATAAGATGTCTGAAGGGCATGATATGCTTCTTTAAGATGAAGAGTTTTAATATTGTCCTTACTTGCAGAAGCTTCACTGCACCGCATGACAAAAGTTTTGAAAATGGGCAAAAAGGAACAGAAACCAACTGCTGACTAGAAGGTAGGAACTAAATTCAAAAACTTGCAGTACACTTTGAAAAGTGTTCAAAGGAGTAACATTTTTGTTCTTTTATCCGAAAATGTCCTCTAATCATTGGTGACATTTTATTCTTCACAGATCATTCCATGTTTAAAGAGCCACTGTGTTGGAAACTCACTGCAGAAGGTCCCAGCTGGAAGCCCTGGACAGTGATCCATACTGTGTCTCCCACCTTGGCCTTACTGGGGATCATGGACAATTTGGGGCCTCTGGGAGCAGCTGAAAGAATGGTGAAATGCCATGTTGGACAACACGTAACTTACTTGTTAGACAACACTCAACTTACATTTCTGAAAAACAGGAAACATGTGATATTATGCTTCCTAAATGTGGCTACCCACACTCCAAAGATGTACTCACCTGCTCAGAGAGTATGTCCACCTCCTTTCCGCATATATGTGGTATAGACTGCTGAAGTGAAGCATTACAAACTGTGCTGAAGGCTCTAAATGACCCACTTACTGCTCAGTGTTCTCAGTTCAGTTTGAATTAACAGACTTAGCAACTTGCCCCTGTTAATTTTTTGTAGCCCGCAATTTGTCCTACAAAAGTGTAACTGTGCTGAGTTTAAATCTCGCTGCAGCCCTCATTATACAGTGCATTAGCTCTTTTCAAACTGCACATTAAGTGTGTCAGGACTCCCCGGAGTCTTCAATATTTGATTTGCTGTTTGACCTCAGTATTTACAGTATATTCTGCATCTTCATTGTTACCCAGTGATCTTGCTGTGTTGAAAACAGGAAATGACTGACCTTAGATTTGCAAGAACTCAGACTACTTTGGACCACTTTCCTGGAGTAGTACATCCATTAATTATTGGCAGGAAGTTGAGTCAACCTGAAACACTTTTCAGGTTTTTGGCTATAAGCCATTATGTAGCATTTGGGCCACAAGAATGAAAAGTGTGTTAACAGGATCTTCAGGCTTATGTGTTTACAGTAATATAGAACTATTTCAGCTATCTCATATAAAATCTAACCTTATGAGCAGATGATCTGAGTAACTCGACTTAGAGAAATTTCTGTGTGCGTGTTAGCTCTGCTGGTGGGACTCATGACTCACCCAGTGTGACCTCGGCCTGCATGGGCATGGACAGAGCTGGGTGGTTGACCTCACAACTGAACAAAGCCTCGTTGTCCAGCTGTGGGTTGAGGCTCCAGGTCAGCATGGCTCTTACTTCCATGGTGCCATCACCTGCTGCCTGCTGTCGGTGCTGGAAGTAGTAGAGCGGATCACTGCTTTGGACCCAGCGAGGAAACTCCCGGCTCACCACTGTCTCGGGGATGACCTCAGTGGTTGGCTTGGTGTCCGACTCAGAGGCTTGCTCTTGGCTCTGTTCGGGGCCTTTGGGGCCATCTTGACCCAGCCGGGCTAGCTTTCCCTCTTGTTCTAACAGGGACATGGACCTCTGCAGTTTGGTGTCATCAAGGTCTTGACTGGTAAGAGCTCGGGAGCTCCAGAGTCCCGCCTGGCTCTTGCCCCAGCTCTTTTCTAGACCTGGACCCTTGCTTTGGTCTTCTACTGATGAGGAAAACTGGGAAGTTGGCACCACATCAATAAGCTCACCATCCCGCTTAAAGTACACCTGAAAGGCCGGGACAAATGCAGGTGAGCTCAACAGGAACACAGAACCTCCATTTGAAAGGGCAGTTTGCTGTGTGCTCTCAGTTTTATAAAGGGCAGGGCAAGAATTTACAGAGTCAAATGTCACAATTATGGTGAGCTGAAGGAGATGCCAAGAAATCTACAATGGTGTTCAACAGGAGTATGTAATAAACCACGTCCAATCCACAGTTTCCAGTGAGGCATAAACATTTACAATTAAACATGTATAAGTTTAAGTATGGGGTGGGGGGGTTGGTGGGTGTAGGATGGTGTGTGTGTGTGTGTGCGCGTGTATTTGCGTGTGTATGAGAGAGAAAGAGAGAAAGGGAGAGAGAAAGAGAGAGTACATTACATTTAAGACTACTTTCAATAAGACAACATTTCAAATTTAATTGTACCTAAAAAAAATAGTTGTGGGGTCCCTCATAACACTATCTAACACAAACAATTTTCTAAATATCACTTAGTCTCTTACAGTTATTAATTATGTATTATTAATTATTATTATGTATGTTAGCTATTAGTAATGTAACTACTATTGATCTAAACACAATTACCATAATAATGATTAATTGTTTATTACTTTTATCATTATTATTTGTTTATTATTATTTTAAAAATAATTAAAAAGCCAGGCTATGTTTTCAATCTGGCCACCTTTTCAACCAACAGCTGTTTCTCAGCTGATAGGCCCATTTCTACAATGCCCAATTGGTAGTTGGAATCTGTGCTGTCTGGGTGCCGTGTCTCAGCTGGAAAAGGACCATGTCTATAACAGGTAAATCTCAGCCAGATTTGGCAAAAGTAAACCAGCCAAAGCTTGCTCAAATTTGGCCAGACAGAGCCGAATCCCAGCTGAGCCAGCTGACACTCAGGCGCAACTGGGCCAAGCCTGATGTCTACCTGGGTATTTATGTGATTTTTCAGTTTCTTCTGGAGTACCTTAAAACCAAATATGCAATGTCACTTTAATATTTATATTTTTTAACACTTGATTGTATTGGAATAGCCTACAGGTTTAAATATTCCTCCTTAATCTGCATATTAACAAGAATATTTAGCTAAGAATGTAACTTCAGCAGCTAGTTTGTTTCAACAGAGATAATACAGCAGGCCTATATGCCTGTGAGCATGCATGTTAAAATGAATCATTTTGTATTGCAATTGTATTGCAATGCCAATTTTGCTTAGCGAATTTAAGGTTTCCAATCATTTGGAAATCATGGGTCCCATGAGTCCCACAAACTGACAACTGACTTTCACGTGGTAGTATGGAGTTCGCTTCCAGTGTGTATGTGCATTGTTTCACCTTTCTTTTTACACCTTGCCATGTGCCTCTTTTTCCTAAACCTAACCATCCCTTTCTTTGTTGCCTAATCTTAACCATTGTGACGGTCCACGTTGGTTGCATGTACAAACATAAGGACCATGCAGCATCATCCCACCATGCGCATTTGTTGACACCATGGTAATGGCAGCCCAAGAGTGTAAATTGCTGACAAAGAAGGTCACTAAAAGAGCGGCATCATGTGACAAGTTTGGATGAGAATGTGTTGGAGTATCGGGCTAAACCAATCAGAGGAAGAGAGTAGGCCTTTGCTATCCTGGAAAAAAAATTGGTAATTGGGAATCTCATTTGTTCTATACATAAGCAAAGGTGATGAGGCTTTGGCATTGACCTGGAATGTTTCGGGTCAGACCAGCCCATTGTTTGGGGGATAGGCCATGAACAGGTCTGGTTTCCAGTATGGATTGGGAAGTGACAGCCTGTTCTCATTCCACACTTGTCAAATAGCTCTGTTAGTACTTTTGGCAGAAGTGTGTGACTCATCTAATTTCTTTCATATAAACTGGTGTGTGGTGAGTGCTTGGGTCAGATACTCTGCAGATTATTTCACGTGTTTGAATGTGAAGTTTTTCTTCTACACCTTATAGTGTGCCTACTTGCCCCAGACCTAACCATCAATGCTGTTGCATGTGCTGTTGTTGCCTAAAAACAAAAATGTGCCAAGATATTAATGATAATGGGGGTGGGGACGTGGGTAAATGACAGCTATGTTACAGACTCCTCTGATTCAATGTTTTCCTTCAGCCGAAGTGGATTCTTACAAAAAATTATTTTTATAATAGTTACCTACTGAACCTTTCAATACATTGTGTTGATTCCACTGTTACAGTGTAGTACATGTGTCATGAACGGTCGCTGTTATAGGAAAGATGAGGACTACGTTGACTCACTTCGGCGTTTACCTGGCCATTTATTAGTGGGTAACAGCTGACGGTATACCTGCGTTATTCCTGTGTAAACACACTGATGACGTCAACGGCGCGACTACGGCAACCCGTTTGTTGCGTATCATCACATCTCCCCCTTAAAGTGGTTAACCCCACATACTTTAACCAAGATGCATATCTCACACATAAACATGAATATTGAGAACACAACAGCTTTAGCTCTAGGACGTCAGGGTAGACTACCCTCAGTCTGCAGCAACGTAGGGATTATTCTGCCCTCAACAGTTGCTGTTCCTATCAGAGTTTGCAGAACAGTCCAACAAGTCCTTAGATGGTTGCTGTATTACACCAACAGGGATGTGACCTTTAAAATTAAGATTTCACTTTCTTTTAACTAAAGAATAATCACATTGCCTCCAGAAATAACAACAAATAATATGTAATATGTAAACTCAAATTTGACCATATAATTCCTTTAGACTGTCAAATTAAACAAGAAATTATCCTGTACTCAAATTATCTCTCACACAACTGATGAACTGAACTTAGTGTGAAGTTGAGCAGGTCTGAGTCTTTTAAATGTCTCTATATCTGAGAGGAACTCTGACCTCACGACCTTTGGAAGTCACCTGCACGGTACTGCATGGAGGTGAGCTCTGTGGTGCACACGCTGCAGCTGAGTCTGACTGTCTCTGATCAGCAACCTGGTTTCTGAGGCCAGTACGGACCACAGGTATGGGGCTTTTGGGCTGCTGCACAGGAGATCCAGGTGGCAACGGCTACTGGTCTGGTGGGTCAGCAGACTGTGGAACAGCCTGCAGATGTCTCCGGTTGCAACGCAGTATGGCTCCATTGTCTGTCTCCACCATGTAAGATCGTGGCTCTCTGCACCTCCCGAGGACTCTAGCGGATGTCTTCCACCCCTTCTCTCCATCCAGTTTTACTTTGACGTCCTGCCCAGGGTTTAGAGCAGGGAGAGGCAGTGCAGAATGACGATGGTCATGGAAGAACTGGTAAGCAGACTTGGTCTGGAAGTCCTTCTGCTGGACTTGCTGTCGGTCCACAGGAGCAGATCGCAGCTTGTTCTCCAGCATAGGAAGTGTTATTCAGATTTCTCTCCCAGCCATGACCGAAGCTGGGCTCACCCCTGTCGCAGCACTAGGGGTTGCTCTGTAGCACATCAGAGCAAGATGTGGGTCAGGTTGCTTTAAGATGTGTTTTGCAGTCTGTACAGCACGCTCCACAGCGCTGTTAGCCTGAGGGTAATGGGGGCTAGATGTCGTGTGTACGAACCCATACTCCTGGCTGAAGTCTTGAAACTCTGCGGACGTAAACTGAGTGCCGTTATCGCTCACTAGTTCCAAGGGAATGCCCCACCTCACGAACATGCTCTTGAGCCGGTTAATGACTTGATGGCTCGATGTTGTAGACAGGTGAGCGATTTCAATGTCCCGAGAATAGTAGTCTGTCACGATGAGATAATCCTCCTTTCCCGATTCACACAAGTCAGCAGCAATACGCTGCCAGGGGCCCTCGGGCAGGGGTGTGGTCAGGAGGGGCTCATGTCTGTGAGCGGGTTTGTTTTCGATGCAGAATTCACACATGGATACTGTCTGTGTGATCTCAGCACCAATGTGTGTGCGACCACACAGACATCTTGGCACGTGCACGGCACTGTGTCAGTCCTTGGTGTCCCTCATGCAACAGTTTCAACACATTTGCTCTTAGTGCAGAAGGGATGGCCAGCCGGTTCTGGTATAGCACTAAGCCATCAGTCTCTGAGAGGTGTGCTCTTGCAGTGTAAAATCCATGCAGCGATAGTGACAGCATTGATTTTGGCGGCCACCCATACCTGATGAAGCGCACAATCCTCTGCAGGTCTGTGTCATGCTGTGTGGCTGTGCAAATTTCACAGAGTTTTTGTGATGAGACAGGTGCATTTGCTACGATGGACTCAACATATGCTTGCACCTCCTGATCTGTGCTCTGCTCTCATCTCTCACGTCAGCCAGCAGGCGCCGGGAGAGAGCATCGGCGACGACCAGCTGTTTCCCTGGAACGTGCTCAGCTACCACGTGAAACCTTAAGAGCCGCATCAGGAGTCTCTGGCACCTCGGAGGTGCTTTGTCTAAGTCATATGTGTTTATGAGCGGCACCAGTGGTTTGTGATCTGTTTGCAGGTGGAAGCCATCCATGCCGTGCACATAGCGTGCAAACCACTCGCATGCCCACACGCCTGCCAGACACTCTTTTTCAATTTGAGAATATCTCTTTGCGTCGGACAGCATGCAGGAGCAGAATGCCACTGGCTTTAAGCCGTCTCTGTGTTCTTGCAACAGCGCTGCTCCTAAGCCAAAGCTGCTTGCGTCGGCACTGATGACAGTCTTTCTGTTTGCGTCGTAATAAACAAGAGCTGGAGCTGACACCAGCATGGCTTTAAAAGCGGCAAATGCCTGTTCTTGCGCGTCACTCCATATCCACTCGCTGTCTCTCCTCAACAGGCAAGTGATGGGATGCAGTTTCGTGGAGAGATCGGGCAGGAACCTCCCGACGTAGTTGATGAGACCCAGGACCTGGCGAAGCTCCTCCAAGTTGGTCGGACTTGGCATGTCAGTGATAGCTTTCACTTTAGCAGGGTCTGGTTTCATGCCCTCAGCGCTGATGTGACCGAAGTACTTTATCTCTGACTTAGCAAAATAGCATTTTGCTTTATTCAGTTTCAAGCCACTGTCTTTCACGGTCCTCAGAACGGCGTTCAGACGCTTGTCGTGCTCCTCTTTATTTGCTCCAAACACGAGTATGTCATCCATCACCACAACAACTCCCTCATGACCCTTCAGCAGTGTTGACATTTGTCTTTGGAAGATTTCTGGAGCTGACGTAATTCCAAATGGCAGCCTTCGGAAGCAGAATCTGCCAATCTGGGTTATGAATGTTGTCAGCTTTTGGCTGGTTGCGTCCAGAGCGATTTGCCAAAATCCACAGGAAGCGTCCAAGGTGGAAAACACTTTTGCTCCGGCCAGTTTTGGGGCAATATCTTCCAAGAGTTGGCAGGATGTAACGCTCACGTTTCACGGCTTTGTTTAAGCGTTTGAGATCGACGCACACCCTCACTTTGTCTCGGTTCCTCTTTTCCACTGGAACCATCAGGGCACACCAATCGGTGGGCTCCATGACCTCCTCTATTATCCCCATGGCGAGCATGCGCTTCAGTTCTGTCTCCAGTTTTGACAGAAGAGGAAATGGGATGCGTCGTGGCGCTGTTAGAATGTAGGGCTCGGCACCTGCCTTCGGTTCAATTTTCACAGGGTTACACTTTAGCAGGCCGATGTCCCCAAACACATTGGCTAACATGTTTGTGTCGACGCCATTAATGCGCTTGACCAACCCCATCCTCTTGGCAACAGTCCCTCCCAATAGGTTGTGGGCATACGGGCCCTTTATGACAGTAACCCAGTAGCGGTAGTTCTGTCCTTTAAACTGAGTTTAGGACTTGTGACTAATGGTATTTTCTTTGCTGGGACCAATCTTGGGCTCTGGTGCAGTCTGTTAAATGCAGTCTGTGACATTACAGTGATGTCAGCTACTGTGTCGATTTTAAATTCGACTATGCTGTCATTTACAGGCAGCTCCACAAGCCACTCATCGTCAGTGTCTGGCTGCTCGATTACAGCTGGCTTAGTTTCAGTCACTGCGCCAAGGAAAAACATATCCCCGTCCCCCTCTGATGTGTTGTCAGAGACCACTGCAACTTCTTTCAGCATTTTTGTTTGACAGGCTGCTTCGAAATGTCCAATTTTTGTACACTTTCGGCACCTCTTATTCTTAGCTGGGCAGGGTTGTTCTTTCCCATGTGGTCTAGCACAGCGAGAGCATGCAACAGGGTTTCTTTGCTCACCTTGCTCCTGTTTCTGCAACTGTTGTCCATCATTGTCACTCTTTTTAGCGCGAAACTGCTGCTTTCTTTGTCTCACTGCATCCACTGCACAATCCGCACGCAGGCTCACGTTCTGCTGCTTAATTTGTTCACTCTGGCGTGCTATTTGGATAGCTCTTCCGAGCAAGAGGTCGGGCTCGAGCTGCAACTTTTGAGAGACCTCGTTGTCGGATATGCCAATAACAATCCTGTCTCTGATTTGTTCATCTTTTGTCCCTTTGAACTCACAATACTGTGCCAACTCATACAGTCCTCTGACAAAAGCCTCAACAGACTCACCGGGCTTCTGTACTCTCATGTGGAAGCACGCCCTGTCATGAATAACGTTCCGTTTGGGCACGAAGTGGTCGCTGAATTTCTCCATTACCGTTTCGTAGTCGAGCTCTGGAGGACACCCGCCGGCTCCCTCCTCTTCTTCGTCTGCTCGGTCGTACACCTAAGAGTCGTAAATGGGCTCTGCCTCCTTTCCCAAAGCGTAGAGAAGCGTGTTCACCTGCACTTCACTGCTGTCTTTATTCAGCTTTGACACCACTCGGAAGCGGTCGAATCTCTGGCACCACATCGGCCATTCAGCCGGGCGGATGAAGTCAAAAGGCTCTGGCAGTCCGAACTTTGCCATTATTCACACTGTGCAGGCGTCCTGTCGGCCACTTCTGACACCATGTCATGAACGGTCGCTGTTATAGGAAAGATGAGGACTACGTTGACTCACTTTGGCGTTTATCTGGCCATTTATTAGCGGGTAACAGCTAACGGTACACCTGCGTTATTCCTGTGTAAACACACTGATGACGTCAACGGCGCGACTACGGCAACCCGTTTGTCGCGTATCATCACAACATGTAACCCTTTTTACCACCCGCTCTTGTATTAAGAAACCCACCTTATGCTTTAACATGAAATCTTCTTAACCCTTATGCAATATTTTGTGGTAAAAGAGACATCTCACATAGTAAACAACTGTCTAGGGTAATATATGATTCTTACTCACTGTACAATGTTAATTTAGAGGCTGGTGGGAATACGCTGACCTGTAACTTATATTTACCCAGCAGTTTGAATGAAAACACCACTCAATGACACAAGATATCAGGTTGTGAAAATGTATTGCACCTGAAAAAACATTCAGACCTTTGGTTTTGAAAAAGAGAAAAACTAAGAAAAATAACGGACCCGTGTAAACATGTTTTGTTTAGTCCTAATTGTTCAACCTGAGTGCACTCTTAATTTGCTGCGTTGGCACGCTTAGTTGGAGCTCATGATGGTTCTGTAATGTCTGTGGGTACCTCTGTGTGTCTGTGAAGCTAGCGGGGCCAAGCTGCAGTTGCCGATCCACTCCCCCGTTGCAGCAGCTCCCCCCGTCGGCAACATTCATCCACGACGACCAGGCAATCCTTGTCCGTGACGACCCAGCGACGCTCATCCACGACAACCCGACAATCCTCATCCGTGACAACTCCGCGATGATCCACCACGACGACCGTGCCGTTAGCTTTTCACAAGCTCCCACTGGCTAACTCTGCTGAACTTACTTCGTTTCCAATAAAACAACAAAAACACTCAACTGCGCCGGAGAAGCCGACTCGCACACTCAAGGCACAGATATAGCACAGTCCCAGAGTCTCTGCTCTACGCCATAAGCACATTTTGCCTTCCTCTCTCTCTCTCGGGTCTGCCCGGAAGTGTAAACACTCAAAGGTCATGAACTCACACACGTAATATAACGTAATAAGAATTACTTTTTTAAAGGCATTCACACCCCATGAAATTGTGTTTTTAAAACCATTCATTTAAAACATACATTTTAACATCTTAGTTTGATCAAATAGTTAGTTATGCAAATTTTAACTTCACCATGAACTGGCTTTTTCCTTTAACTCATCCCCATAAAAAAACACATAAATATGACTGATACTTATCAGAGTATTACATACAGTATTAAAATCAAAAGTAGTCTTTAGAAAGCAGACAACACAGCTGTACTTTTGCTCTACTTTAGATATGTATGTGTGTGCCTGTGACCACCAAGAATGTTGTCTGCCATCATCATAATATACCACTGTTACAATAGCCCAGTGCTGGGCAGTGTGGCCATGTTTAAATAAAGGATTTGTTGAACATGCAGTTCAGTTCAGTAGATAAAAACACAAAATGGAAAATAGAAAATGAATTAACATGGTGTTCTGTCATGTGGCAGTGCTCCTCTTCATCTCGCTGATGCATTTGTCTCATTCAGGACATGTGAAACCACTCTTTTATAGACATTAATTTTATCCCATATGCAGCTGTTTTATAATCCCTTGATAAAAATCCTTAATACATTTTCCAAAGAGTCCACAGAGGGGACAGGCTAAAGCTTCAACTGTGGCTTGATGGATGGAGGGATGGAGGGATGGATGGATGGATGGATGGAGCTTTCCTTCCAAGGAAACAAAGCTGACGCAAATTTGATTATGGAGTCATTCAAGTTGATAAAGTGAAAAGAGGCTCCATCTCACCATGGGAGCTGGCTTTGCGCCTGTAACAATGCAAACCAGAGTGAAGTTCTGGGCCTCGTAGCGGCTGAAAGGAGCAGGGCTGTCAGCTGCCACCACAGAAATAGACTTGGGAGGTACTGTAGAGAAAAATAAAAAGAAGACACGTGAGCATGGAAGTACTATTAAGAAACTGAAGAAAAATAAAGACACATTGTATGAGTTACTTATCTAATAATAAAGGTATTTATCTAGTACTAAAAAAAATCATGGTTAAATGGTGAATCAGTATGTGGGTCATGATTCAGAGCTGAGGCTGCTGTTGGAACATGTTCAGGTGGGAACATTTCAGTCAATTCAACAATACTTTCAACAGAGGTATACAATAATATGGAAAATATCCTAATTTGTTCTCTTTATTCAAGTGAGATGTTCAGATTGACCTTAGTCCTATGTCTTGGTGCAGTGCCAAACTTAGGTCGTGGTTAACCTATCTTAGCAAACAGATTGGAAGCAAGGAAACAGTTAGTCTGGTGCTGTCCAAAGACAAAGGAAATTTTCCACAGATCGTGTCACTGTGAGCATGTGAGCATTGCATGGTGGTATGTCTGTGTCATTCTGGAATTACAAAAGTAAAGTATTAAGTACATAAGTGGAAAATTCAACTATATTATAGCTGACAAGGTTCACAGACAAAACACCTGTTATATAAAGAGATGTGTAATTATATTTGTACGGTGTGTATGTCAGGCTACAGTGTCTTTGCAAAGTCTACGCCTTAGGTACGGCGTTGATTCAACACAAAAGTATAATAAACCATGCTTCAATGTGATAAGAAGACTTTAGGAAGTCTTCAAAATAGCATTTCCACATTTCTGTTTGTGTATAGGTTTAACTATCAAGACTAAGAGGAAGCTACAAAAACTGCAGACTCAGCACTGAAGAAAACACAAAGAAGAAACACAAACTGGAAAATGCAGAGTTTTTCACAGTTTTGCTGATGATACTGTTTACAAACATTAGCTGAAAATCCTTGCAAAGTATAAACTGAGTTGGTTGGGTGTCTGTTAAGGAATAAATCAGTCCAAACACTTTCTGGGTTGTCCTCATAACTTTTAGTAACTCCAATACATGTACAGTCAGCTTAGGCCACCCTTCATTTTCCCGTCCTTTTTGCTTGCTCGCCCTCACCCCTCACGCTCTCCCCTTTTCTCCTACCTCAACCTGACCAACTTACAGCTGCATGAACAGCACCAACTAGCTGTTTAAACCTGTGCTCACACCAAACTATAAATATATACCATCAAAACATATCCTACTTTCACTCTTACAGGTGAATCTTTATTGTCATGGATGCTCTGTGGATGGCAATGTAAATAGATCAAGTCCACCACATTGGTTCATACAGGAATGTTTCAACAACTATTGAATCGACTGATATCAAATTTGATGTGGTTGGTATGGGGACTTCCCTCTTCCTCTTAAAGGGGCAGGGAAAAATCATGACAAAAAGAGACATTATACATCTATCTTTTATAACCATCAAGAGGACATGCATTACACCAGCACCCTCCTTTGGGCCTTGCAGTGGGTCAAAACTCAAAGGGTTAATTGACTGATTGATAGATTGATTGATTTAAAAAAAAGAAAAAATTAAAGGGAGGGATGCTGACTCATCCCATCTGTCTCCTGCTAGGGCCTCTGGTTGTGCTGCGTTTGGAGGGGGGCCCTCTTGCTCATCCCTCTGATGTCTCTCTGAGGCCCTTTTTTTCTTTTATAAATTGTAGTCATTTTTATAGTACACGACACCACCAAAAGACAACAAAAAACAACAAAAAAAGAACAAAAACATAATGACAAAACAACACCAAGATCAAGACTCACAGCCATAGAGCAAAGATTTCACAACATAGGTTGTAAAACTAGTGTGACACACATAAAAAGAGCAGCAGCAGTCTAGTATTTATTCCATTAGTTTTCATTTTTTAAAAAAGTGAGGAAAGGTTGAATAATAGTTATTAAAAATAATAATTTAATTTTTTTTTAGATGGAATTCACACTAAATGTTAATCCACCCCTCTGAACTAAGACAGGTTGCCGATTTTTTAAGAAATATGTTTTGTTCCTCTTTAATGTAGCAGAGAGGCTTTCCACTGGTAAGACCTTGTATAGTTCTCTGTACCGCTGTTACCATTGGGGGTTTGTCTTTAATCCATTGAAATAAAATAAAATAATAATGTAGCTAGCAACAACAATTTTATTAGAACAATGTATTGTGAGAGGATAAGATCAAAACCTACTGGTGGGATTCCCAACAGAAACAATGCAGGATCCAGTTTAATTTTGATGTGTAAGATTGTACAGAGCTCTTTTTTTTAAAAACATTTTTCCAAAAACGTGTCATCATAGGGCTTTGCCATATGAAGTGAAAGTAAGTTCCCACCTCCTTCTGACATTTTTTAAACAGAGGCGATATGTTAGAGCTACATTTACAGAGAAACTGAAGGTGTATGTTGTGTCCTGTCCAGCTTTCAGATGGCTTTTTTATGGCTTGTCTGAGCTGTATTAAGATTAAAAGGGAGACATGCATTTAGGAATGACTCACAAAACTTGTTAAAGGTTCTAACAGGTAGTTAATCAATTGCTTGAAGAACTCTAAGCTAAACCCATTGGGGTGATTTTCCCCTTTGTAGGTCCCCAAAAGCCTCACATACTTTCCGTTCAGTGATTGGAGAACATAAAGTAGCTGTTGCGTCATCAGACAGAGTGGGTAGTACTATTTTGTCAACAAACCTGTTCCTAAGGGTAGAATTATATTTACACTCAAATGTCTAAAGATTCTCAGAAAAATCCTATCAGAATGTAAACAATATCTTTAGTTTCAGTGTGAGTTCAAGTGTTATACACCATCCATAAGTGAAGGTATTGTATTGGTTGCCTTTTGACTTTTATTTAAATGTGGTAGTAGTCTCCCCAGTATGTTGCCATGCTCAAAAAAAATGTGTTTTGCATAAAAAAATAGCCTTTTCTGCTCTTTGAGTGAGGAGCTGGTCAAGGGTGGAGCGAGCAGCTGAAAACACAGGTTTCTTGTGTTTTCTTAGTAGGTGAAGATTTGAATTCCATTTCTAAGTTATTTATTATATCCTCTGGGTCTAACTGTGCCTTTGAGGGTTTTTTTTCCTATTGGCGGACGTACATGAATTAGTTGCCCCCCTCATATAAGCTTTGGCTGTTTCCCATAAAATTGACATAGTAAACAAGAGTTACTAAACAAAAGAGGATTTAGGCCGCAATGTCTAAGCACAGGGTCATAAAATGGAGGGTCTAATTCTAGGATAACTGAAGAGTGATCAGAGAGGACACATGAGCTAATCCTGCCTAGCTGGGTACAATCTAAAATAGCTCTTGATACAAAACAAGTAATCAGTTATTGAAAAACTATTTTGTGGATGAGAAAATAATTTATAATCCCTTTCTTTGTGGTTTATTATCCTCCATTCAGCAATCCTAGTTCAGTAAATAAGCCCTTTGTTGCTTTTGACATTTTCAGTAGTGCCCTTAGTTTTGAGGAATTGTAGTCCATTACCATGTCTAGGCCACAGTTGAAATCAGCCCCCATGATTGTATGATTAGTGGATGAAATACCTCACAGAAGTATAGAGTAAAATGCCCTGTCAAATGCATTTGGGGCAAAGATAGATCCTATTAAGACATAGTCCCCAAAAAGGAGACCTGCTATTAGGATATATCTTCCATTTTTATCTGAAATATATTTATCAATGCTGAAGTTACTCTTTTAATGAATCGATATTGCTACTTCCCTACTCCTAGAGTTATGTGATGATTAAAAGACCTATCCAACCCATTCCCTCTTATGTTTTAAATGTACGGTATCAGTGAGAAGCTATTCCAGTGTTATCTGTCTTTAATTCTGATAGAATATTTTGCCCTTTAACTGCGCTGTTGATGCCCTTAATATTAAATGCAACAAATTTGACTCTTGGTTTAACACTTACTTTATCCAATTGTCAGTACATTTAGCTTTGCTTTGTGAGCTTGCAGTAAGAATATGTGCAAAACTGTAGATGAAAGAGGTTCTGTCTGAAGAAAAAAATGAAATGAATACCTCTATGCATAAATCAAGACACTTATCTAAAACTAAACTTCCAACCAGTGAGATGTAGTATGTGCTGTTTGTAATACAAAACCAGTGCACTTTTGATAAACACTCTGTTTACCATTGGATTACACTGTGGAAGCATGTGCTGGCTTTGTCTCGAAGTTTTCCCGCTATCAAAAATTACCCCCTACACAGCTCATCCTGTCACTGAAGATATAAACAGAAAAAAATAACCTCATATTAGTACAAGGCAGTTGTAATATGCAATATGAAATAATTAACTATACTACTTAAACTATGTTTACACGAGGCAACTGACCAGCATAAGGAATATCAGTTATTTATATAACCATTACTGGTAAACTTAACCCACTTCTAAACAGATATATATATATATATATATATGTGTGTGTGTGTGTGTGTGTGTGTGCCATATAGTTCACATCTTTTTTAGCCTTTCCAAAAATAGCCTTATTAACAGTCTGGCAAACCCCGGAACATGAATAAATGGTAAATGGACAGTACTTGTATGGCACTTTTCTAGTCTTATTAACCACTCAAAGCGCTTTCACACTACATTGTCCCATTTACCCATTCACACACACATTGATTACAGGGTGCCACCTGCTAATCAACAATCATTCACAAGTACTAACACTCCGATGACGAAGCATTGAGAGCAATTTGGGGTTCATTATCTCGCCCAAGGATACTGCGACATGTTGCCCGGATCAAACAGCTGACCTTCCAATTAGATGACGACCTGCTCTAGCTCTGAGCAACAGCTGCCCCAATAAGGTACTGGCAGTCAGTTCGCCAAGTAACATGCATAATTAATAACCAAAACACAGAATACATGGCTACATCATTAAATGCCAGTATGCATTATGTTATACTGACAGCAAGGGCTGTTAAGGTAGAAGGTAGAGTTAAGATAGACTTGAAATTAGTCCCTAAATTCTGCTACATCTTTTTGGCATTGAAGTGGGAATAGAGAAGTCTCACAGCCTGGGGAAAGAAGCTGAACCGTAGTCTGGTGGTTAAGCAGCAGATACTTCTGTATGTTTTACCAGATGGCAGCAGGGCTTGCAGGCTGTGGCTAGGGTGGCTGCTGTCTTTCAGTATCTTTTGGGCTCTGTGCAGACACCTCACTTCACCAAGGTCACTGATGCTCTGTAGATGGGAATCAGTGATGTTCTGAGCAGTTTTAATCACCCACTGTAGTGCATTCCTGACCTGGGCCGTGCATGAACCGTGTCAGTTTGTGATGTTTCCAGTCAGTACGCTTCCTATTGCTCCTGTGAAGAAGTTAACCAGGATCTTGCTCCAGAATTTAGCCTTCTTAAGTTTCCATAGGAAGTAGAGCATTTTCTGTGCTTTTTAACCTGGGTGGAGATGTGTGATGACCAAGATAGGTTCTAAGTGATAATAATTCCTAAGAACCTATAGCTGTTCACCTGCTCCACCTTAACTCCACTGATGTAGACAAGGGTTTGTGTCTTTGCCTCCTTCTTTCTAAAATCAACAATCAGCTCATTGGTTTTACTGATGTTGTTCTCTGTGCACCACTCTCCAAGGCTGTTGATTTCCCCCTGGTATGAACTCTCATCGTTGTTTATAATACATCTGCATACTTCACAATAGAGTTCTCCTGATGTCTGGGAGTTCAGTCATGGGTGTACAGTGTGAACAGGAGGGGGCTGAGGGGCTCCAGTGTTGAGCACGGATGTACTGCCAATCCTAACTCTCTGGGGTCTTCATGTGAGGAAGTCCAGTATCCAGTTTCAGAGTGTTGTACTGAAGTCCAGGTTAAGTTTTCCGATCAGCTTCATGGGAGATATTGTGTTGAATGCTGAGCTGAAGTCAACAAACAGCATCCTGATATAGCTGTTCTTATTCTCCAGGTGAGTGGAGACTGAATGAAGAGCAGTGGATATGGTGTCCTCTGTGGACCTGTTAGTTCTGAAAGCATACTGGTGAAGGGGCAGGGATGTTCTCTTTGATGTGCTGGAGAACCAGTTTCTCAAAGCACTTCAACACACATGAGGCGTTACATTGTAGTGTTTTACTTTATAAAGCCCGTATTTATTCGGGGACTGCAGAAATGTCTGCTTTTTCTGCTGTGGGGAACCTGTGCTCCACTCTGCTCCGATCCGATTTGGTAACTCATCTGGAATCAGATGTTCTTAGTGATGAGCTGTTTGCACATTTAAGGTGTTTTTTCCTGAAAGCTGCAGAGAGATCTTGTTGGATGAAAACAAACTGTCCCTCAAATTTTGCAGGATTGGCCATATTTTTCATTGATGTTGACATTGTATGTGTGTGTATGTATGTGAATGTGTGTATGTGTGGGTGTTCCCCTCTCACCCTATCCATTTTGGGCAGATTCCCCTTCAAGCCTGGTTCCTGTACCAGAGACCTGGAGCTTGAGGGTCCTGCACAGTATCTTACCTGTTCCTAGGACTGCACTGCTCTGACCTGAGATCTCAGATGTTGGGTCTAGACTCTGCTGGAGCCACTGTCCCAATTTGGGGGTTATCTGAGTGATCACCACTGGTACCATTGCTGCCTGCATCGACCATACCTTCTCTAATTCCTATTTCAGCCCTTGGTATTTCTCCAGCTTCTTATGTTCCTTCTACCTGATGATCGCTCGGGATTGCTTTATCTATCACTTTTGCCTTCTACTGCTGTTCATGGACCACTACAATGTCTGGTTGGCTAGTCATAACCAGTTTGGAATCCTTGGAAAAGCACAGCAAAGATTGAACTGGAACCCCCAGCAACCCAAAGAACTCTTGGCAAGTAACATCCAGGCATAGCATTAGGACATAATTACAGACTAAACAAGACTGTTTACTTTTTCTTTGTCTTGTGTTTATCGTATATTGACTTAATGCTATTGAATGAGTTTTGTTGTAATCTGTTTGTAATTAGGTTATCGGATAGTTTGGGGATTTAGTTACCATGGCACTTTCTATACACATTAGATCACATACATGCACTCAGAAATTCGCTCTCAGCAGAAGTGTAACAGGGTTATTGTGTATTATTGAAGTTCGTCAAAATTCATATTTATGTTCATTCAGGGTTCCTTTAATTCTCTGTAAAGTTGTCTTGCTGTTTTATTTCTTTGAAAATACATTATAGCAGAAAGATATCTCTCACATCTCTGTCTATGCAAAGCTCCTTTTGTTTTCAGACAACAGGGCCCTCCGGTGGCAGAGGTGGTAATATTAGAGATCTGAGACAATAGAGACATTCTCCACTAAGGTATGTTCTGAAAACAGCTCTGTGATTTCTTTTAAATATTAAGCTATGAAAGTTATTGACCCAGATCAAAATGCATAGAAAGGGACATAAGTAGTCTTATTACATTTTGTCACTGGTTTAGGGTCGTTAGTTTGTGTTTATATTGTTTTACAGAGTGTAGGTTGTATGCTAAGCGTGAAGTTGGGCAGCAGCTAGCTCCTCTGCCTTGTGCACTTGGTTTACAGATAAACCGTGCTGCAAGCTTAAACATGGTGTCTGTTTCACCATGTTAACTGTATTTTATTTTGATGTATTGGGGCTGGAGCTGTGTTATCAAAACACCACTGCCAACAACTATTTTTCTGTGTTTTCCTGACAGGTATGTTTGTATTTTTTGTACAGAGAAATGTTGTGTTTTCTTTTCTAAAACATGTGTTAAGCCTTTACATACAAGTGTTATATGTTTTTCCATGTAAAAAATATTAAAACAGGTTTATGGCAATTTATGAGATAAAAAGACGTTGCATATGCAGAGTAAGCATTTGTATAATTTTATTTGTTATACAAATGTATTTTATTTTCTCTACAAAACTATACGATCACCTTGTGAAGACGCTTGCTGACATTCTCCACCACGGGGCTGGAGCTGTGTTGTCATATCACTAGCGCCAGCAACTATTTTTTTGTATTTGCCTTACAGCTGCATACCACAAAATAAATGCTGTGAACCTGATAGAAGTTGTAGCGTAGTATCTTCAGTCTGTTGGAATAGGAACCAGAAGAGAGGCTTACAGAAGCACACAGAGAAGAAACTTAAAGTTGCCACCTTTTTCTTTTGTGGCCACTTGCGCCTTGGCTGGAGAGTGTCATGGTTCCTGCATCTCCTCCCCCTCACTGCTAGTAAAATTCCACTCACCTTCCTCTGACCTGCTCTACCTGCAAGCCCCGCCCACTGCTGCAGCCTGCTCTCCCCACAGCTGCAGCTCATCAGCAATCAACCCGGTATTTAAGACACTCCAGCCCACACACACATTGTCAGATCGTCCTCTGCAGCATGCATGTCTTTCCAGCACTCTCCAAACAGATCACCCGTTGCCGACTCTGCCTGTCCCCGACCTGCTCTCCTCGCCTGACTCCTCGTGAACCTACCTGCCTTCTGTCCCTGACCACGTGCTTAGTTTCGGCATTCCAGAAATCTGACGGATTCCCTGGTAAAGACCTCTCTGCTCTGTTTCGACGATTCTCCTGCCTGATCCCTGCTGGTACTGTTGTTTCCGTGGACGGACATCCCGGTAACCGAACCCCTGCCTGCCCTCGACCACCTCTCCGCTCGATCCCCGACAACGCTCACACACGTGTTGTCGGCTCACGGAGCTACGGGGTTTCCTCGTCACCAGCCACGTTGGGTACAAGCTTCGTGTCTTCGCTTCGTGGGATTCCCAGAGACATTGCTAGGGCTCACAGCTCGAAGAACGAACTCTCAGTCTGTATCCTGTTTTCCATTCGTGTTGGTTATAATAAAAGTTATTACCAACCGCCAGTGAAGTGTACTGTACTGCATCTGGGTCCTCCATACACCCGTTACAGAGAGTGTGGAGGTACTTGTTTCTTCATCAGGACCAGAACTCATTCGCAAGTGCCTGTACTTGTTTCCACTGACAATTGAAAAGATCATTTTTGTTGAAGCTGCCAGCTGGAGCAGTTACTCATAGTTTCTGGGTTAAAAGTATAACAGGCACCAGCAGCATTGTTGAAGAGGGATCAGAAGAGACTGGGACTAATGGTCTCGCATAAATGATGGCAGACACCTCTGAAATCAGAATACAAAGCACTTCGTGGGTCAGGTGGGTACATCTGGTTTGTAGCAACATGGAATAAAGACAGCATATGGATGTGTTGTAAAATGGTTAAAATGATGAATTATGATTAAAAAATATCCATACTACGGCCGGCATGAAGCCTGTGCTGTGTCAGGGACTCCGAGAGGTACATGCGCATTCAACGGTAGTGTCCCACAGATACCATGTGCACTCATGAATACTCTGGGTTTCGCCAATCATGTCCTCCCAGACTCCCCCCATGTGAATTCCCATGTACAGTGTGAAGGAACTTTAGAATGTTGGTTTGGTTCAGGTCATCTTGTCCCATGCCCAGTTCAGAACTGGCTCCAACAAAGTTCATACCTCTGTCTGATCTGAGCTGCTTAGCCTCTCAATGCAAAAAATCTGTGCAGGGCGTTGATGCAACTGGAAGTGTCCATGGACTCTTTAACTTCCACGTGTACAGCTCTGGTACTCATCCATGTAAAAAGTATAGCCCATCACCCATTCTGAGCCGTTCCACCTCTTGTGCGTCTGGTGACAACATTCCAGGGACCAAAAACATCCAAGCCCATGTACGTGAATGGTGGGGATGAGCTCAGACGTTCCGGAGGGAGGTCGGCCATTTTTTGGGTCTCAAGTTTTCCCCTCAGCTTTCAGTATGTGACACAGTGACCAGACCTATCAGTCTCTTGCCAGCAACAATCCACAGGCCAGCAGCCCTGACTGCTCCCTCTGTGAATTGCCGATCTTGATGTTTCACCTTTGTGTGGTAATGATTCACAAGTAATCTTGTGACATGACTTTGATTTGGGAGAATGACTGCATTTTTTTACCTCAGGATTGCATGTCTCAGATGTCCTCCAGTCCATATGAGACCACCGCACATGAAAGGATCAAGATCCGGGATCACACTCGTTCTTGGGACAGCTCTGCTCTCTTGCAGCGCAGCATACTCAACTGGATAGACATCCCTTTGGACAGACTTGAGTATGACCAGCTTTGCCTCTTCCAACTCTTCTGGAGTGCGAGGTTTGTTGCACTGATGTCAGCCTTTGCATGTTACCAAGGAGTCTGACCTTTCGGAACAAACCTGGTGGATCAAGATAGAAACTGCTCTAAGCAGAAATTCCCAGGTGGAGAAGCGCTTGAACCATTCTTAGGTAAGGTTACCCCCACTTATGCAAGTAGCAAGGGTAGTCAGCTGTGGTCTCACATCCACGTCTGTGTCAGGATCCCCTAAATCAAAGGACACATTAAATTCAGGCTGAAGTAGTTTGTGAATGAACTCTGGTAAACCACATGGTGTCAGTGAGTTGTGATGCAGTTACGGACCTGATGGCCAGGTCAGCTGGATTATGGTCTGTAGGCACGTAATGCCACTGATGTGGAGACATTTTCCAGCATATACAGTGGACACGATTGTGCAAGTATACAAAGAATCGCTTGGCGTTGTTTTGGATATATCCAGGGACAACTTCGCTGTCACAATAAAACTTGGAAGCATTCGGTTTATGGTCAAGCTCTTCGAGGATCAGTTCAGTCAATTCAATAGCCATCACAGCTCTGCATAGTTTGAGGCGTGGGATAATGGGTTCTGGTTGAGGAGCTAGCTTTGCCTTACTAAAGAACAAAGCCAATTGTACACTGTCCATCTGTGGTGCTGACCCTCAGGTAAGCTACCGCTCCTATGGCCCAATTCAGAGCATCAAAACAGACACAGCTCAGTGTATGTGGCGTTGGAGAGGGGCTGCTATATGTATGAGTAAGAAAGATGGAGGCTGCTCAAATCCTGTAATGATTTTCTCCATGTTTCCCATTTGATAAACTCAGTGCCCCAATCATGTATGTGATTCAGGTTATATATATTTTTATCCAACATCACTACATGACCATGACCATCATCACTACAATTTGATTGTTATTATTGCTGCAATTATGTTATTATCATTACTACTTTTGTCGTTGCTAATATATTCCTGTGATTAAAAATTATGTCAACACCATGTCTCGTTTGTTTTCTTTTTTCCTGTTAGTTTGATATTGTACTCCTTACTTCACAATGTGATACATGTCACTGCCTCGCATTCAATTTACACATACCCTGCATAATTGTAATAACATCTTGTGCTGGGCTCCATATACTATGTCTTATTTTATTATATTGTCTATATTTGTGTTCTCATGTGTTCTTATGTTTTGTTTTTCATGTTGTATCGGAGCCGATATTCCCTTTGCTGCACACAATTCATAATGTCATTATCTCCATAAACAGATACTGTATCTGCATATGAATGCAGATATATAAATAAAGCAAGCTAACTCAGTGTCAGAGGAAGTTAATGAGTTAAAAGATCGCATTTCAGCCAGTGCATTCCACATCTCTGCGCAGACTGTTTACCTGCAATTAAAAAACAGATTCTGCAAAGCATAGCATGGCTGATATTTGTTTGTAGGGATTATCCACAGGATTCACCGAAAGAGTTTTGTTAACCCTAGATGTTTCCTCTAAATATGTGGTCTCAGAAATAAATCCATACCTATGACAGTGAGGGCGATGCTTCCAGAGGCTAGAATCACTTTATCTGTGGAGCTCCTGTCATAAATCCCCACATGGCACTCATACAGGCCATCATCCTCCATCTGGACCTCAGGAAGCCTGTTGGTATACACATTTAAAAAGATTACAGAGTGTGTATTTTAATTATAATTTTTATTTAACATGTCAGGTACTTGAGATAGACATAGTGGAAAATTTTCACTAGGGTTAATCTAATCATACTGTACCACCCCCTACCATCACTCCCCCACTGACAGAAGGAAGCATGCTACTGGTGAGAATTTTTCCAAAAACTCCTCTGTCTTTCAAATGATATGGATTATTTGGACTTAATGCAACTTGTACAGTAGTGTCTCACCGCACAGTTGACTGGTAGACCAGGTCCTCTCGTCTGTTATTGTCCTCCATATGGGAGTAGCTGGTGTTGTACATGGCATCATAGGTGAAAATCTTCTGCTTGGCACTGCCTCCTTCCATCACCTGAGTGGTAAAATTGTATCACTATCACAGAGTTTGAATAGGTTACAGTAAAATGTGATCATGTAGACATAAATGTAAATATTCTGTGCACATAGCGAAGTAGAGCAATGATTTACCTCTCTCTCACAGGAATAAGGTGACTTACAGATTTTTGTCTTGATTTATTAAAAATAATTTATGTCAGAAATGGGCAAAAAGTCAGTGTAGACCAAGTAGATGCTTATTGGACTAACTCTATATTTAGTATACTGTCACAGAATAAGAGGGTGTGGTACTGCTTCAGATAAAAGAGATAATGTGAAAAAGCCAACGGTAATAATTTACACACTCATTTTCGGAAATGCAAATCAAAACAAATTCAGAATTCCAGGCCCTGTATTGGGGTAAAAATTACTTAATCATGCAAACAAATGATTAGAGAGCAGAATTAATTAAACTGTGTGCATAAATTGTTTTTTTTTTTTTTCATGACACCTCCTGAGTTCTGTGAAATGTTTGCCAGGAGTAGGTGAACATGCTAAACATTGCTTTGTTAGTATTGTAACTGTGAGCATTTTAGTATACTTAAATCAAAGGGTAACTTCTGTGTTTTCCAACCTGGACCCAGTTTTTAAAGTGATTAATGACAAAAACAAGTTTTGAAATTGGGCGAGTATTGAGCAAGCAGCAGAGAAACCCACATTGATTCCCTGCACGCAATTGAACATCGTCAGTTTACATCCATTAAAAGCATCTATTTTTGCTACATACAGGCTCAGTGTGGTGATCTGTGTTTTATGTGGTGTGCTTGGGACTGGTCTGACTGCTTGCCTGCGGTGTGTCTCTTCCTGGACTGCTGTGTTGCAGGGGCTGGACATGGCTTTCTGGTGCTGGAGCTCACGGCACACATCCTCACCTGTTCCTCATCTGCAGTCATCCCTCTGCTGCATGAAAACAGCTTTACTTCTCTTCGGCGCCAAATTGTTTTCCGCCTCACACGTGGTAGATCGGCCGTCTCCTCTGAGATTTCTCTTGTGTGCATTTCTTGCTATTTCTGAACGTAACTTTTGTACTTACTAGTGTTTTCGTGTTTTTTCCAGTGCCTCCCTCCGTTGAGCTCCAGTCCCACACTGCCCAGCCTCTCGCCTCATTGCTCAGTCACTCGCCTCCTCCACCACACCTGACCACACCTCCTCTACCCTCTGCCTCACCAGCCTCACCAACTGCCAGCCTTACCGGTCTCTCCCGCCTCCCCAACACCTGGAACCCCACTTCCCTCCATTCCTCTCCTATCCCCTGGCATTCATTAAACCTCTCCTTTTGTATACCTTTAACCATGGCCGGCTCTACCCAATTTGGTGCCCTAGGCACCCTAACCCTAACCTGCACCTCCGCACCCAATAATGACACATCACGTGCTCACACATAATTTAGGAACATGTCACTGTTTATTTATTTGTAATGTTAATATATATATATATTTTTTCTAGACAGAAAACACTGCGTGAGGGCACCGGTGGGCATAGAAAATTATTATTTTATTATTATTTTCCCTCGAGGCCAAGGGGGACTGGCGGCGTGGCGGCACCCCTCCAGCAGATGGCGCCCTAGACGACCGCCTATATCGCCTATGCCAAGAGCCGACCCTGCCTTTAACTGTCCGTGTAGTCGCTCTTGGGTCCTCCCACTTACACGGTTCAAAACCGTAACATTCAGATTGTTATTCTCAGTGTGTGATACTGTTGTGGAAATGATCCCCACAGAGACAGACTTTTTTTGTTAAATACAATCCTTTTTGTTTTACCAGAAACAGAGCTGAAATTGCCAGCGACTAATACACCAGACACTATAAAAAGAATAATTTTAGCGTACATAGGGCCAGCATACTTTCACATCTAATTGGGAGAATAAAGACTTTAGTTCTACAAAATCAGAGGTAGTGATTCTTGGAACAGTTGAAAGATGAACCAAGATGGTTTCAGTGACTTTTATTTGTGTTTTAAAGTGATAAAATTGTTGTTCAGAGTTTGTTTAAAAATTGCCATTTTGGGTCTGTTTCTTGTCAACAAAATGATCGCACTCTTCAACAAAAAGGTCTGTCTCTTTAGGATTCTTTTCCATAATTATGTCAGACCCATAGAATAACATTGTGAGCCTGTCAGTGGCAAAAACAAGTAATTTAAGTGGACAAAAATTGACAGTTCTCATTTGCCCAGACAGATAACATTGCAGCCTGTGTCATTGTGGTTGGCTGTAGCAGTCTCTCTAAATACTGCACCAGTTTAAAAAACTTGCTGTTCAAATTAGTCACTTAGAAACAAAAACAAGAGTAAATAGGGTCCATGTTGAAAAATGCCAAAGCTACCCTTTAGGTCTTATTTGTACCAACAAAAACCAAATAAGGCACCATTAAGAAGAACACATACAGTACATCTACATTTTAACCAAATCTAACACAAGACCGCAGTTCCTGGCAAAATAGTGCGAAGACAAAACCCACTGAATTGTATGTATTTCCCTCCACTCAGCATACATATTTTCAAAGAGATATTTTGAGGGCAAAAGAAGGAGGGAGTTACATTGACTATAGAGAGAAATTGGTAAGCAGTTGTTATTGGATGAAGTTCACCTGTGTGCTCACCCGAAACCACACAATCTCTCGAAGGTTGCCATCTGTTCGGAAGTTGCATTTGAGCGTGACCGTGTCTCCAATGACAACGGGAGGCAGAGGCTCAATGGAAACAGTTAAATAACCTACCAAAGAGAGAAAGATAGGAGATATTTGGAAATGTCATTACACTCCCCAAGTTTAGCTATGTACTGACATGTTCCTATGGATTTATAAAGCAAACCACAGCCAAAGTGTGACTGGACTTGAGGTATTTTTAGGCTGGTACCAATTTATGATTGTGATAGGTCGAGCAGATGTGTTGTGACATTACAACAGGACTACAACATACACAACAACAGTAACCTCCACTTTACTGCTTGAGCAAGTCAACCAATCCTTTAGAACAGACGGACAGCGGAGAGCACCTGTTGGACAACCTAAAAAAACATGTTCTAACCCAAGCCGTCACATGTTGCTGCTTTGCACCGTACTTTCATGTCAACATATTTCATTGTACGTATCCTTCTGTGTTTGCCCTTTCCATCTTGGGATGGAGCTATCATAATGTCAACAAATGTGTAAGCGTGCAGACTTGGGTTTGGTACATTATTGCATTTATTTACACCATCTTATTTACATGTACTTATTATTCACAGTGATGTTTTGGTATTCTGCATTTGTATAGCATTTTTCTATACAAAGTGCAAACAAATCAAAGCGTTTTCACACTACACATTAACCCATTTACACGCTGGTGGCAAAGGCTACCTTACATGGTGCCACCTGCCTCATACGCATTCACAGTCTGATGGCGCAGCATATGGAGCAATTTGGGGCTCAGTATCTTGCACAAGGATATTTCAACATGTTGACTGGAGGAGTTGGGGATCAAACTGACCCTCCACCTACCTGCCCTGCACTGTTCAGGAAAGCTGCTAGTTCTTTTGGTTGAAAAGGCAGAGAGGAGAAGAAGAGGGAGAGATTGCGGAGGTTCGAGCAGGTTGTGTTAAATTGACTGAGTTGTAATGTTATTTGGACATAAATAAAGATATGGGTGGGGGGTGGGGGGGGGGCTAAGGAAAGGGAAAGAGAGGGGAAAGGAGAGGAGGAGGAAGGAAAGGAAAGGAGGGAATGGGAAAAAGAAGGAAAGAAAAAAAAACTGAGTTTTTATAATCAGAGTCAAGGATCATGGGGACCAAAGGAAACCAAGGGACGATTGTGGACTTAAAGGGAGGCACAGTCCTTGATATTGACTTTTATTTTCTTGTACATTATATTAATACATTTTGTGCAGCCTATAGTGACTCTGTTTGTTGTTCGTTGTTTTGTCTTTTATGTTTGTAACAAAAAGCAAAAAAGTTTTTTAAAAAAAAAAAAGTTATGAGGACAACCCAAAACATGTTATTCCGTCCTTCTCACACAACCACGTCACTTACAAATGCACACAGTGGGATGTTTTGACAACATGAGCACATGTGAAGCAATGCCAAAACGTCAACAAATGCTATGGTGCAGATAGTTAGGATAAGGGGAAGGATAGATGTATTAATAAAAACATCACATTCGGATGAGAAGCAAACACTGACCACTGCATTAAATTTGGGGTTTGTTGGATCCATCCACCACTACCCTCGTCAGCCCTATAGGCACCCTTGCACTCCTTATTTTATGTTGTTACTGGCAGCATTTCAACCTGACGCCATTCTGTGGTGCATCATGCGCTCGTGACAGGTTCTGTACAGCCACATTTTCAAGAGATGCCGGCCATATGCATATCAGGCTGATGTAGCAGGTGCCATTCAGCCATTTAGCAGGGTATAATAATAACAACTCAACTGGTTTCTGAGTGAGAGTGAGGAAGGTCAGAAATAAAGACAAATAAGGAAAGTTCCAAACTGAGATAGGAAAAAGAATTGAAAAAGAGAGCTGTAGCATAAAACTCTACAGGAACAGGTGACACTGTGAGATGTTTTTTTAAATAAGTGTTCACCATTGAGGTCTTTGTTTTGTCTCATGACACATATTGTATTGGATATTTGTGTCATGTTATTGTTGGATCACACAACCTGTCAGGTGGCCTGTTCATGCTATTTATGGGGTGTGTCTCTGCCCTCTGTCATGTCTGAAGAAGGTCTATGGCCCGAAACATCACACGTGTAATTTATTAAATGCTCATGAGAGCATTATCTAGTGAACAGACTTTATTTAATTTTTGCTAACTGTGTGACAGACCTATATCCCTTACTGAATCAAAACATATTTACTGTAACTTTTTAAACCCCAGTGATACATTAAGTCAGCCAGTAATACAGTGAACCAAAGTCTTGTTTTCCAGCCACAAAAAAAAAAAAAAAAGATCACAAATCTGTCAAGCTGAATTCGAGGATATGTGTATAAAAACAATAAAACGTATATTCAAGACATTTAGGATATGTCCATTTGATGGAATGGTGCAGTGTCTTGAATTTTATGCAGTGTAAACAGCTGCAAAGCAGAAAAAGGTCAAAATATCAAAAGGCTCAATAAATTTAGTGCTAGGATGTTGACAGAGTATCAAGATGAACTGGCAAAGAAGGAAGGGAGAACAGAGACGAAAGGGATAGGGAAGACAGTTAGACACATGTGCAACACATCAGGGCTTGGCAGGTGTCAAAATAAAGCAGGAAGTACAAGACAAAGAAACACAAGGGGAACAAAAAAGGCAACTAAACTGACAGAATGAGACATGACACTGCATGGCAGAGCTGCAACAAAATGATACATCCATCCTTCCATTTGCTTCCGCTTATCTGGGTCTGGCTTGCGAGGGCAACAGGCGGATCAGAACATTCCAGAAGTCTCTCTCCCCAGCAACACTTTCCAGCTCGTCTTGGAGGACCCCAAGGCCTTCCCAGGCTCAGACAAGATATGTAATCCCTCCAACGTGTTCTGGGTCTGCCCTGTGGCCTCCTACCAGTAGGTCGTGCCTGAAGGTTATCAGATGCCTGAACCACCTCAACTGACCCCTTTCGACGTGAAGGAGCAGCAGCTCTTCCCCGAGCTCCTCCCCCTATCTCTGAGGCTGAGCCCAGCCACCCTGCAGAGGAAGCTCATTTTGGCTGCTTGTATCCGCAATCCCATTCTTTCTACCCAGACCTCATGACCATAGGTGAGGGATGGAACATAGATGGACTTGTAAATCGAGAGCTTCGCCTTCTGGCTCAACTCCTTCTTCACCACAATGCATCCAACCCACACGCATACTGCAGATGCTACACCAAACCACCTGTCCATCTCACGTAGTCCACCGTTTTCCAGCAGAGAACAAAGGCCTCAGATTTGGAGGTGCTGACTTTCATTCCGACGGCTTCACACTCAACCACAAACCGCCCAACTCCATGCTGAAGGTCATGGTGTGATGAAGCCAACGGAACCACATCATCTGCAAAAAGCAGAGATGCAATTCTGACGTCCCCAAACTGGACCCCTTCCTCCCCCGAGCTGCACCTTGAGATCCTGTCTATGAAAATCACGAACAGAATCAGAGACAAGGGACAACCTGGTGGAGGCCAACACCCACTGGGAACATGTTTAACTTCATGCCAAGTATGCAGACAATCTGCATTGTTCCGAGGTTTGACGATCGGTGGGAGCCTCCTTTCCAGCACCCTGGAGTAAACTTTCCTGGGAAGGCTGAGCAGTGGAGGACACTCTTCTGTCCCTTTTTTAAAAATTGGCACCACCATCCCGGTCTTCCACTCCACAAGCACTGTACCCAACCTTCACATGACATTGAAAAGGCATGTCAGCCAAGACAGCCCAACAATGTCCAGAGCCTTCAGCATCTCAGGGCGAATCTCATCCACACCTGACACCTTGTCACAAAGAAGCTTTGTCACTACCTCAGCGACCTCTGCCAGAGCTATGGATGAAGAATCTCCCCGAGTCTTCAGACTGTGCCACAAAGTGTTCCCTCCACCACTCAACAATATCTTCAGTCCAGGTTAGCAGTTCTCCTCCCCTGCTGAGCAAAGCTTGAGACAATCCCTGCTTTCCCTTCTGGAGACATCTCATGGTTGAGTCAGAACTTCCTTGAGGCGGACCAAAAGTCCTTCTCTATGGCCTCCCCAAACTCCTCCCACACCTGAGTTTTAGCTTTTGTGACCACCTCTCTTCACCCAAGTGTCCAAGACATATGGCCGCAGATCAGATGATATGACCACAACGTTGATCATTGTTCTTTGGCTGAGGGAGCTCTGGTACCAAGTACACTTATGAACATCCCTATGCTCAAACAATGTGTTCGTTTGGACAGAAGTAGCACAGAAGTCCAATAACAAAATACCTATCGGGTTCAGATCGGGCATGCCGTTACTCCAAATCACACCCCTGTTGAAGTCCCCCAGGAGAATAATGGAGTCCCAAGTTAGCACACTTTCCAGGATACCGCCCAGAGACTCCAAGAAAGCTAGGTACTCTGAACCGTTGGTGCATAAGCACAAACAACGGGCAGAGATCTCCTCTTACCGACTTGCAGCCCCATTGAGGCAACCCTATCGTTCCCAAGGAGAACTTCAACATAGCGGCAAGCAGCCGGGGACTTGTAAGTATCCCCACACCCGCCCTGGGCAACTCCGGAAAAGGAGAAAGTCCAGCCCCTCTCCACAGGTACAGTTCCAGTGCTAGAGCTGTAAGTGGAGGCGTGCTGAATTTCATCTAGCTCAGGCATGTCAAACTGGTCCACAGGGGGGGCCGGTGTGGCTGCAGGTTTTGTTTCCAACCAAGTAGCAGCACACCAGACTTGACTCATTTAATCAACTGATCTCCGTCTTCAGACAGTTGATTGGTCAAACTGTGTGCTCTTGGTTGGTTGGCACAAAAACCTGCAGCCACACCGGCCCCCCTGTGGACCAGTTTGACAAGCCTGTTCTAGCTGGTACCGCTCCACCTCCCACACAAGCTCCGGCTTGTTCCCCGCCAGAGAGGTGATGTTCCATGTCCCCAAAGCTGGCCTACAAAGCCAGGGTTCAGCATGCCCTGGGCCCCGCCCCTGTCTGCTGCCCAGCACACAATGCACCCGGCCCTGATTTCCAGTCCTGCAGGTGGTGTGCCCACGGGGTGGTGGCAGCATGTCAATCCTTCGGGCTGAGTCCGACTGGGTCACATGGCCAAAGGCCTGGCCATCAGACGCTCGCCTTCAAGCTCCCCCCTGGGTCTGGCTCCTGGGGGAAGGGGTTGCAATGGTTGCATCAGGGTCTTGGTGAATTGCTCTTAGGGTGGCCACTCCCCTGGGACCTCTTTACCTTGGGTGACCATACCAGGAGCTAGCACTCCTGACAACACAGCTCCCAAGATCACAACAGCTCCCAGGATTACAGAATTATACAGAATATTCAATATATGAGTCTTTCAGACTGTGTTGAATGAAGTGGCTCAAAGAGAAAACTGCATTTAAAAAGTTAACCTTCAGATTGATAATTATTCCATGTTATCTTTATCTTTGTAGTTACTATGATGAAATGAACCAAACTTTCAACAACAAAAAAAATATCCTTAGCTGTGTTCATAGCGGTAGTATTTGGTAGAGGCTTTCCATTGAAGTGCCCCACATTTTTTGCCAGACACTTGAATATTTGGACTCTATCCCTTGGAAAGGATGGGATTAAATTTAGCAGGAATGTACATCTGTTGCTGCTGTTGCATTTCTTTGTGACACTCTGACTCTTGTGTGTTAGATTAACAGTCACTTGTCGGTGCTGTTAAAGTTGCAAAGCGCATAAATCATTGCATCCATCAAGGCCAGCTGTCCACAAGTGTTGTCACCAGTGAATGGAAAGCTAACCCTGACCTCTGCCTGTCTAATAAACACACCAACAGCTCACACAGTTCACGGCTTATATACAATAATCCCCAGGAGAAGCAGTATTTACACCAGCCGCTACATTTACATGTTGCTGTGCTTTAAGCAGTGCGTGTAAATAGGTTAATGCAAATTGCAAGTCTACAACATGAATGTGTAACATTATGATAATGTATGTATTAATCACTTGAAGAACATAATTTCACACATGAAAATATACAATATGTCTTGCAGGATACAGTATGCCATATTAAATCAAAATTTTACCTTTAGATTTAATATTTAATATTTTAATTTAACATATAACATTTACATTTAAGATTTAGATTTAACATATAACATTTAGAGATAGCATAACATTTAACATTTAGGTTTTTATTTTAAACCTTTTTTTATTTTACACCAACATATATTGAACATATTTTTTCATGAAAGAATAAATCTGACAATGTTCAGAAATATTGCTCTAAATGTGATTCACACCTCTTTTTAATCATGTTTTAGAGCTAACTGTGAAGAAATGTTGCTGTTTCACAAGTTCACAATTTTGCAGTCAGTGTCCCATAGTCATCTGCAATCTTCACAAAAAGAGTTCTTTCCATGTCTGAAATTGCAGGTGTGGGTGAACAGCTGGTGCAAACATTCTCTTGAGACAGTGATATGTTAAAATGTCAATGATAACATCAGCTGACTAGTTTGCACGCCCTCAGTACACGGTTGTAATCAGGCCCAACAGTGTTACTCGAATTCACTCTTCAAGGTTTTTCTTCCATCTGCTGTGATACTGACAGTGGCTGGTCCTGTGCAGGCAGGGCACATTTGACAGCTCTTAACTGAAGTGTTCAAAGCAAACATATCTGGTGATGTGGCCCATGAGGGTATGGATCACCTTCCATATAACTTTATGTTGTGGGTGTTGAGGTCTCTCTGTAGGCTTTCCTGATGTCTCCTCTTGATGCTAGTTTCATAAATTATCATTTAATTTATGAATTATCATTTATGAAATTATTATTAATTATGATTAATTATCATTTATGAAACAACACTCCACACATGTTTAATTCACATATGGTTTTAGGTAGCTTTTGGGAATATTTATATGAGGGAAAATTCACATGCCAGGCATTTTTTTTTTACATGTGAAATCCAAGCTGTCAATCATCAGTTACATAGATATAATTAATCACGATATAACCATGTTTTTTTGGTTGTTGCACATGTGTATAGAAGAATTTGTGGGCAGGCTGATGTCATGCAATACAGGCCAGTGCTTCGGATGTGAGGCTGATCACAAAGGGCATCAGAGCGCCTCCAGCACCACCAGGTTGCTGTGCTGCAAGGTGTATTTGGTTTTGGTCCCAGTCCATGTGTCAGGGGGCAGCTCACACACTCATGCATGCACGTGCGCGCATGCACGCACGCACGCACGCACGCATGCACACATATGAAAAGATGTTTTTCACACGTGCTCTCATTTGTGCATGACTGAGACAAAGCCCTGCCCAGATGTATTCTTTACAGTGTGTGTGTGTGTGAGTGTGAGCTGCCCCCTGACACATGGACTGGGACCAAAACCAAGGGCACCTTGCAGAACAGCAGTAGTGCTGGAGGCGCTCTGATGCCCTCTGCCATCAGCCTCACCTCCACAGCACTGGTCTGTACTGCATGACGTCAGCTTGCCCCCAGATTATTTTCCCCATGTTTTTCCTTTTAATCCTTCCTCCAGCTTTCATCCAAACAGCCAGGCACACACAAACAATGTGGCAGAGAGATTAACGCATATCAGAATAACACTGAAATGACACACAAAAAAAGCACTCCGACATGGTAACTGATTCATAATGTCCTCTGTAAACAACAAAAAGCAATCATTTAACTGAGGGAAACCATATTTTGGAATGAGATTAAGGTTAGAGAAATGAGATATACAGGACTGATACCACTGTTCCGCACCCCACTATGGCTGCTTTTGCCCTACTTTAATGTGACAAAAACAGAGAGAACAATTCAAAAATCTAGCCTTTATGGAGGGCTGTGAACTCACAAGTGTTTGGTATTCCATGTCTTGTGTTGTCTTTGCAGGAGGAGATAAAGCTGTCTCATGCAGCCAAGTGGCTTTCCTCTTTGTACATTTCTCTCGTTATAGAAGGCAGAGTCTCCCCTGCTGTCAGATAAAAAACTCAAACACATCACCAGCAAGTTGAAAGAATACAAAAACTGTTCAGTTGGCGCTGTTACAGTGTGCATTTGGAATGGTGGATATCTGGCAATGGAAAAGCTGCTTTGAGTGGGAAATATAGAGCTCAGTTCCATACACAGGGCAAAATCTTTTCTCCTCTCAACATCAGGGATTTTTTTTTCAGATAAAAAGAGAAAGAATACAGGAAATCCCGTGATCCACCCTGACCAGACAAAACAGGGCAATTGACATACGATAAGTTCAGAGCTTGTATCAGGACACGGTTAGCCTAGCTTGGCACAAAGACTGAGAGAAGGAGGAAACAGCTAGCATGGCTCTGTACAAAAGTTACATAAAACATACACTTACCAACACCTTGAGCACATGAATCTGTTTAATACTGGCACAGACAGAAACATAATAAAACTCAGAGTCCACAGCCATGCTAGTTGGCTCCGTGAGGCTGTTATTTGAAGCAAAGCAGTGCCTTAAGGAAACAGGCCACCAAGGCTGCCTAAACAACAAGTTCCAATTTTGACCTGATGATGGTGCAAGATGAATAGTGTTGGGATTTACAGGGCTGCACAGATGATTTGTTAATTTGTGCAACTTCAACTGGACATGTGAAGGCATTTCCTGTAAGTCCAATTCCACTGGAAAATGGTGGCTGAGACTGCATGTCCTCTGTTCTCTTAAGCAAAGGGACAGCCATATATCTCAACCCCCAGGGTATTGCATCTTTCACACTTCATCTCCAGGCATGGTTGGTTCACCACGGTGACCCCCCAGGATGTCACCAAGCCAAGAAGAGAAGCATCTGCTATTCTTCTGGCTCTCACTCCCAAACCTCCTCCGAGGAAGGTTGCAGGTCTGGAGGACCAATGCTACCCTTCCTTCCTTCCACACCTAAGCTCACAGCAGGAGCTGCAGCCTTGTCTTAGCTCTGCTTTTTGAGTCTCAAGAGACTTTACAGAAGTTAAATAGCCACAGCTAACCTCTCAAGCCAAAAGGTGAACAGAACCGACATAGCACTGAACTGCTGTCTCTGTAAGGACACCAGGACCGGCCAGTCTCCCCCTGGATCCTTGAACTGCACAGCAAGGACTGAACCGGAACCCTCTTTTCTTTAGCCAGCAACCCAAAGAACTCTTCTCCCACTCCTGGATTGGCAAGGAACATCTGGGCATAGCATTAGCACATAAGTACGGGCTGGGCAAGACTTTTTACTTCTTTTGTCATATCATGTGTAACATGTATTGATGTTAATGCTATTGAATGAGTCATTGTTGTGATCTCTTTGTTATTGGGTTATTGGTTAGTTTGGAATTTAGTTTGTTAATGCCTCACACAGACAGGGTCTTGCTTGCAACTAAACATCCTTTTTACTAACCAAAGCACCTTATACACATATTAGATCACATACATGCACTCAGAAACTGGCTCTAAACGGAAGCACACAGAGGGGGAACTTAAAGTTCCCACCTTCTCTTCGTTCCTTTGTCTGACCGACGACATGGTCAGCTAAGGCCTTCCTTCTCTTGCTCTGCAGCAATCTTTAATATGGCATCTCGTTGGAGGCTCTGTTGTTAGTCAATCCTCCTCTGCCTCTTGGTGTGCTCATGCTCACACCAACAGGCACTTTCTCTTTGTCTCTTTCTCTCTCTCTCTCGCTCTCTCTCTCTCAGACACACACACACACACACACACACATATTTACACATCCATACCTGTTTATATTAATAGTTGGGACACATTGTGTGTTTGTTTTGTTTTTCCTTTCTTTTTGGAATGTTTTTGTAATCATACTTTCTATCTGCTAAGTGTTGTACAAAGGTATGTAAATCGCCAACTACTATGCCAAGAGAAATCATCCACCCTTTATTATTAATGTGGTAGTTTTGGTTTTAATAATTACTTCAATTATATATCAGATTTCCACATTGATAGTTTTATGAGACTGATTTTATTGATTGGCTATCATTTTCCTTCTCCGGGAGTGGTACCCCATGAGGTGGTTTTATGTTAATCAAGCCACATTATTTAACATAATTAATAATTATTTTTAATTGTGCACTGACAGACTGATGTGAGTTATCCTACTTTTTTGTTAATTTAATAGGCTACCTCACAGTGCCGAACTGTTTAAGTGATAACTGAATCACCGTAAAGGAAAGTAAAATATAGCACGTTATATTCCAGTCCCCTTCTGTTTGTTTATGTGGCCTAAATTAAGCGGTCTGATTTTGTTTTAATAATATTCTAGTGCTAGGCTCATTAAAACGAGTTGAACTGTTAGTGCCACTAACTAGGTGGACCGTGGGAGAAATAGTACTAGGTAATCTATATTTAAGAATTTAATGAGCCACCTTTTCCTATAAAGGTCCAGTCTGGTCAGTCTTGAGAAGAGCTAGATGAGGTGGCTCAGGCATCTAATTAGGATGCCTCCCGGACGCCTCCCTGGTGAGGTGTTCAGGGCACGTCCCACTGGTAGGAGGCTGGAGAGACGATGTCTCTCAGCTGGCCTGGGAACACCTCGGGATCCCCCAGAAAGAGCTGGACGAAGTGGCCGTGGAGAGGGAAGTCTGGGCTTTCTTGCTTAGGATGCTGCCCCATGACCCCTCTCCGGATAAGCGGAAGAAAATGGATGGATAGATGGAAGGATTATTTGGCATATAATGTAAGATTCCAACTGTCTTGGGCATATAATGAAAAAAATCTACATGTAACAGGTAGCTGTGAATGGCTAGAAAAAAGACCATATTACAATAAAACAAATCAATTTCACTAATGTTGTTATGGTATCATCCTAAATATGATGTTAAAGTCAATAAACCATCCAATCCAATTGAATTTTCATGTGAAATTGCAAAGGCAGTACACAAATGATTAGCAGTTAATGGTGTGTCCCTACCTAATTGTCCTATATGGAATAATACACTGTTAACTGCAGGAGGTATAACATTAGCAGAGAGTAAAAACAAAATATCACTTGGTCAGATTGTAAGGGATGGAGATATTATACAATTTCATGAGCTGAAAATCCAGTTTGGTTTAAATGATTCTACATTTCTTCAGTATTTACAGCTGAGATCTGTTTTTTTTTTTTAAAAAAAAGTCATATCTCAAGGAATCATACCTGGATCTAAAATTGTCCTTGATACTGTTTCTTCAATATATAACAATAATATAATAATAATAATAATAATAATAATAATAATGATAATTTATTATATGTTGCTAATTTTGGCCCTCCCTGACAGCACTACCTCTACCAAATTATAATGGGAGCAAGACATTTGCTCATCTCTCACGGCAGTGCAGTGGAATGCCAACTGAAGCATCCAATATCAGTTTCTGATTGTGTCAGCTATAAAATTATTCAAATGAAGATTATCCACAGGGCATATATGACGCCATACAAATTAAATACAACTGACCCAAATTCTTCAAAACAGTGCTGGCATGGCTTTGGTGGGACAGATATAAATAAATTTTCATATAACTAAATGCACTGTTGTATGTATACTTGGAAATATGATGAACATTTCACATTCAAAAACTACACAATGCATTGTTGCTTTAGCTTTTTTGTCTGTAAAGAGGACAATACTCATGAATTGGAAAACTCACAAACCAGACTGCTATAACATACATAGTAACTGGCTCATGGACTTTTTAGACTTACTATCGATAGAGAGTACAGCCTCGACTCTTAGTGACTATAGTAAATTAGCTGCTTCATGGACTATCATAAGACGAAAGTTGAATAATAAAAATAACAATCTGTGTAGTGGACTGCCTTGGCGTGGTCATTACATTTTTCCTCTGAGGAACTCCAGAGCTCAGCGTCCCCTGGGCAAGTGGGGGACACGTCAAGAGACACTGTTTTACAACCCAAAACATCCAACAGAGGGTTGTTAATTAACTTAAGTGATACTCCATGTAGGCATCTGCAAACACATTCTGCTTTTAAGCCATAGAAAGTGTCAGTACTTGTATAAGTACTTGGCCCTTTCCATCACAAGATGCGTGGGAGATAGGCATTCTTGAGGCCACATCCAGCATACCACAGGATGTAAGACATCTGAATGACCTCCTGGTCATTCAGATGTCTTACATGATTGTTGCTAGATGATTGTTGCTTCATGTGCCTGAGTGGTCACTCAGGCACATGAAGCAACAATCATTCATTGCCCCCCTGCTGAGATGACAAAAGGCAGAACATGTTGTAAAGTCATTATAAATCCTTGTGTTGAGACTAACATCTGATAGAATCGCTTGGACCTAGGTTGTGAGTTAAAGTTTAACTTAATTCTCTAATCCTTCTCTTTGTAGGTAAGAGTTTGTACTTTGATGAAGAAGTAGGACCAACTCCCATTCTTTTATCATTTAATTTGAATGATTTAGGTAAAAGCATGTTTTATTCACTTTTTGTGATGGAGCCCTATTGCCATCTAAGTGACCTTGATTATCATTAATCTCATAACCAACTTTATAGTTACATCTTATTTTGCATTCATTGTATAATGTTTAAAAGTAATCCTATATCTAAGTAATCACCAAGTTTGTTAGGATCCATGGTACAATGTTACGTTATGTGTGGTCATTTAACAGAATTGAGCAAAGGATCTTCAGAATCATGTGTTACGTTATAAATTACTTTTAGGTCTCCTAACATGTATTTGAAGTTACTGTGATGAGACTATAGTGGTGATAAGATACGTGAATTTATACACCACGGGTTAGATCGCGTAATTCGTCATAAAGTACAGACACATAAATGTCTCCTAAATTACATTAGGTCTTTTTGAAACTAATTCCAGATGTGCTGAAGTTTTTCTTTGCTCCTTTTTACCGCGGCGCGTCTCGTGTATCCACGCTCGCAACTTTTTCTTTTCTTCAATTTTATAAGCGGAGCCGCAACAGCTCATCAGAGCTTTGCAGAACTTTACTTTTGAAGCCATTTTCTTTTTAAATCTCTTTGACGCTTTTCTTTATACCAGTTTTTGGTCAGTAAAGACACTTTTGTAATTCGTTTTAAGTAAACTCAAATTAATAATTTAAAGTGACTCCCTCAGACCAATGGGACTACTTTTGATTATTTCTGCGAGTTTTAACTGCGAAGGACACTCCGCGATTCGCTATCAACTCAGCCACGGATCTAGAAGCAACACCTGCTGCACAAATGATCAGCATCCGTTGCCTGCCCTTAAGGACTTTGTTTAAAGACTTTTACCGGTTTGCTGAGGCGAACACCGAGGCCAGTTAAAGACCGCCGTACACCAACTCCACGTGCCCGGCCGCCGCCGCTTTTCAACGGGTCACCTAGTCTGGAAGACGCGCCGCAGCTCTCCCCTGGAGTGACGCGAGGACCTGGACCTCCCCGGAGAAGTCTAATCAAGTCGGCAAAAGTAGGTAGAATAACATCTTCTAGTGATCAGAGTTGATGTCGTATAGCGAAGCTTTAATGCCAAATTTCTAAATTCTACGTCACCGTTCAGTGCGCATCCACGCTTTAGACGGTCACGTATTTCCCCCACTATCATCCATAATTAATCATTTACATCACCTGAACATACATCATTTAGGTTCCCTTTCATGTGTTCACTGCCCTTTTATATGTCATACTATTTCATCTATTTACTCATCATTTTATTAGTCTAAATAAAATATTCTCATTTATCGCCAAGTCGTTGTCTGTGGATATTATTTCATGAGAGAAAGAAGATCAATGTATACAGGATAAACGGTACAGATTATGAGATTGATTAAAGTAAGGACATGTCTTAACACTGTCACAATTTAAGATTTAATTTTCTCCTGAATGGAGAATGGTGCCCCTTTTACTTTAATGAGTGCAAAATCCAAATTCTAACGTAGTTATTAATAACCGCTACATCTGATTGATCCCATATTATGCAAGTATGCTTGTGCATGTACGATAATAAAAATAATAGTCTGTACCAATGCTGTGTCCCCTCCCCACAGGGAGAAAGGGACCTTCCTTGTCTTTTCTGGACATTTTGTGTATTATTGTTTTTGTTGTTTCTGTATGTCATGTGGATTTTTGCTCTCATTGTCTTCCTTGTTATGTGGAAAATTAAAAAATGTAATGGGAAAAAAAATATTATTATTTTTAATAATCTTAATAAATTCATTATTTCTGACAGCCATACTTTAACAGTTTTTGACCCTTGCATGAGGCCTAATCACAAAATGGGTGGCCTGTGTTAAGGCCTAATCCCCACAATAGTCAGGTGATTAAGAAATTACAATTCATCCTAACAGGAGAGATGAATGTCTGCACCAAATTTTATCACATTTCATCCAATAGCTGTTGAGATGTTTCACTTAAAACAAAATTAGGTCTCCCCAGTCTTTTCCTTTCCTAATGCTTTGAATAAAGCATTTTTTATTGCAGTAGTAAAAGGCAGGACTGGCTGCACCTGGAGGACATCCACCTGCTTACTGGCATTGTTGACTGTGTCAGTGCTGCATGTACCATCAGTGGAAGGGCTCCAGCTCTGTGCTTTATTGTAGGAGGGAAAAAAGCTTAGTTTGTATTTAAAAATCTAGAGAAAAGCTCCCAAGATCACAGACAGAAATCAGTGAATTCTGCTCTGGGATTAAAATCCATGCACCATGTGGTTTAACAGCCACAAGCCTTTAATCATTTTAAAGTACAGCTTACCTTAAGCAATATGGGTCACAGTTAGACAATGGGCTTTCTATCCCTGAAGGGAAAAATCTCCACACAGCATTAGGTTATGGAGATGACATCCCTCCTACTCTGAAGCCACATCACTAGGCTGCAGAAACATCTGAATGCCCTTGATACAAACTTTCCTTGCTTTTGCTTTTGATTTGCAATCTACTGGTATCTGGATCTATAGTAACACAGCAATATTATTGTATTTTCACATATATTTTAAATTACTGCATATTTTCTAAAGCAGATGAAATGCTTTCTGACGTTTTCTTCAAAGAGGTTCAAAAGAGGAGAATTAATCATTTCAAATGATGTAACACTATTTAGGTACAGCACATGCACAGTACAATCAGGATCACTTTCACCCTCAAAATGGTATGCACTGTTTTGTTACGTTTCCCTGAATGACATGTTTTGTCAAAATGGTGTGAAATTGTGTGCAGTGTCCTTTGAAGTATGTTTTCCTTTTTTTGGTGGGTGTGTCGGAGGTGTGTCAGAGGTGTATCCAATCAGCAATTGCTGTACATAGATTTTTTTGTTGCATAATTTAAAGGTAGAGCACTTGCATAACATAACAGGCTGCTCAACACACCTCTGTTTCTGTTTAAATAAATGTTTTGCTACATTTTGTCGGGGCTGAGCGCAGCGCTGGTCTGCATTTGCCCATGGGCTCAATAACTGGCATACTCTCATAGAACAAAAAAGTCAGAACTAAAAGACAATAAACAAATAGTTAATGCAAATGCTCTATCTTATATCAGCCACCATCAATGTGAGTGCACCTAAAAGATTTGTCAGACCAAGCGCACCTTAGGAGGCTGAAAATAGTGCTCCCAGAAAGCACCTGAGCGGACACTGTCACTTTATTTTTTAGCACCATTGCTGTCAGCCTCCAACATCACAGCTCCAGTTATACTCCACATATGTCATACCTCAAACTCCCATGGGATCAAAGAACGTGATTCAGCCTTTATTGAACAGTGTTGATTTTCTTACCTCCCAAGCAGCAACTGATTTTCATGTATGTCATCATGGTCAACTTAAACTGACAGAGGGCCCTGAGTGCAACCCTAAAGCCAGAACAATGATAAGTCTAAAAACCCTGGATTGCATTCAAATGTCATTTTTTAAAAATCATTTGTCATTTATATTTAAATTATTTCTTTAGTCATGTATGTAAATTCAGTTCATACGAAGCCAGAACCTCACTACTACACTACGTCATTAGGTGGCTCATTGAGCTTGGGTGTTAAAGAATAATGCTTATGGCAACAGAGGAAGAATAAATCCTCCTGCTGTGAAGTGAATGCAAGCTTAACATGTGTATCTCTTTTGTTCTATATCACAGGTGTGTAAGTATGCCTTAACTTAAGTGTAATATCAGATTTTATGAGTTGAACATAAAGCTCTGTAGATTGCTTGCATGTGTTGATTAGAGAAGCAATTTGCTTTCTTTTGTGTGTCTCTTCTGTTCTATATCACAAGTGGGTAAATATCATAGCCTGTATATGAAGATGAACAACACGCCTCCACTACCCCCACTATGCTAAAGTGAGGTTAAAATCTCTGGGATATGGGCGTTGTCATCTTGCGAGGTCATTGTCATTGAAAGCCTGCATCTGCGCAGTAGCGATATGTGGGGTGGGGAGTTCCCAGCAAAACACCACTCCGACCAGTCATGAGCAGCCCAATTGAATGCAAGCGCATGGGTGGCTGTCACGGCTGTCAATCACTGTGGGAAAGCACCCTTTTGTATAATTTAATAACTCATTAAAACCAAACTCATCATAAAAACAAACGAACAAACATCAGAGTGATGAGAACTACCTTGAGTGACAGAAACCGTTTTTGGAAAAAAGTTATATTTGGCGTGTGCTTTGAGTTTTAAGTTTGGCCTATGGATATCCTCATTTTGAGGGAACTGGTATGACATCCATCTTTAAATACATTCAATGGAAAATATGCCTTAACTTCAGTGTTATGTGAATTTTAAGAGTTGAACACAAAGCTCAGTATATTGCTTGCATGTGTTGGTCAGAGAAGCAGTGTGTGATTTTTTTTCTTTTGTGATTGGGGATCGAGGGGTGTAAGCTAACTTGCTAATGCCAGTGGACTTGTGTAATGTGTAGTACTTTGCTGTTTTGAATTAGCTAGTCTGTTTCCCACAGAGACACTTGTGAAGTCACTGTGAAAAACGTAATATATTGTGCATTTAATATATAACCCAGTGTTCATGAGAGGAGTTATTTCCAGATGATTTTCGGTAACTAGGGACATAAGTGTTGTTTGTGGCCTAAAGGGAAAAATGTGTTTGTTTCAGGGCAACTATGTGGTTGCTATGGAAGTGGATTAGAGCCAGGCAGGAGAAACATAATATATAACAAGGTTATATATAACACATTATATATAACACACAGTAGCTAATCATTACTTAATAAGGTACTAATGAGGAACGAATGAGGAACTAACAATAAGGTACACGAAAAATTAATAGTTACTGAGGAACTAATGGGGAACGAATGAGGAACTAATCATTAGTTAAAGGTCAGTTCTTGAGTAACTCCCAGGCAAACATCGTACAGTAACTAATCATTAGTTAATTCATTAATTGATAATGACTAAGGGTACTGATGAGGAACAAATGAGGAACTAACTGTTCCTGTATGTATTTCAACTTAAAACATTTGCTATGGAAATAATAACTGATTATTATTAGGTTTAGCTGTGACTTAAGGTGTCTATGATTTCAACGTGATTGTGATATTCATAATGTAACAGATAAATGTGTAACATATATAAGATGTGCAAAGAGATTCATTTTAAATTTTTATTTTGAAAGGGTCTGGTTAGATAACTTCCTTTATAAAGCAAGGGTAGCCATTTGTTTCGTTGCTGAGGGCAGATGAGGTTTGCAAACCTCAGTCATCCTTTCCGCTGCTTGCTTTTTGTGGTATTGCCAGTAAGTATGTTTTATTTAAGAAACTAACATACATTTACTTATGTATAGTTATATTTGTCATTTTGTGCTTGTATTTGTTAAATCTATATTTATATAGATAATTTACAGGTAAATTATACTTACCTGTGTTAGTATTTGTGTTTATTTCAGTTTTACCTTCTCTTCAATAAATCGTGCCATGTACAACAGACAGGCAGGTCATTGGTTAAGATCTTGGGGAAGTTAGTTCACCTTGCTGTTTCAGATAAGATCAGTACGATATTTTTATTTGAGAATGTTGCACAGCAGAACTAAAATGTAAATTAATAAATTCCTCTCAACCTGTTCATATGTAAGGGTGTTTTTAATGAAGAGTCCCCTCCTTCCATAGTGTGTAGTAGAATGAACTGAGTTTTGGATAGACTGAATAACCAGGACTTTGAAGGAACTAAACTTTAAGAGAGGTGAAGTCATTGAACTCTGGACACACATTGAACTGAAAGGCCTATATTTTTGTTTTGTTTTTTTTTTTTAATTTTTGAATGACTGGGCTCTGAATCTGAACAGAATCTACTGTCTTACTGTATGTGCCTCTCTAGTCCATAACCTTATTTATTTATATTTATTTATTAAAATATTTTAGAATTAAGTAATGATTCAGTACTCATTAACTACTCGGTATGATGCGACACTTTGCGACGTGCTGACGTACAGCGGGTAAGCGTGTTACATCACTTCCGGTGCATCTTGTCTGTGCCTCTGGTAGCATCTCTGAGCTGCTCCTACGAGCGATTCCCAGCTAATCTTCTAACTTGTTCTTTACTTCGACTGCTTTTATCTGTCTGTGACTGAAAACTCAAATAAGTTCTACTTAATCACTCACTGCTGTCTCCGCCTTTCAGCGGTTTTCCCTGTGTATTCACAGCCGCTCTCTCACTGTTAGCCGGTTAGCTTCGTTAGCATTAGTTCTGGTTAGCGATGGCTTCTCCCTGCTCCTCTCCCTCTGCTGCTCTCTCGTACTCAGTGTGTCAGATGTTTAGTTACTCCTCTGCCTCCTTCAGTGATAGTGGTACCTGTAACAAGTGTAGTTTGTTAGCGATCTGGAAGTGCGGCTCCGCACCGTGACAAATCCCTCTTAGCTGCGATAGTTAGCAAGCCCCCTGTAGCCGGTGCGGACCGACATAGCATAGCCTCTGCTAGCCGTCCCCCGGGAACCCCCGTGCAGCCGGGACACTGGGTGACTGTCCGAACGAAGCATAGTAAGCTGAAGCCCACGGTACACCACCCACCCCCCCTTCACGTTTCAAATAAGTACTCCCCACTCAACCACACACTGACCGAGGACACAACCCTGGTCATTGGTGGCTCTATTTTGCGAAACGTGAAGTTAGTGACACCAGCGGCCATAGTCAAATGTATCCCTGGGGCCAGAGCGGGCGACGTCGAGTCAAATTTGAAGCTGCTGGCTAAGGCTAAACGTAAATACAATAAGATTGTTATTCACATTGGTGTCCAGCAAATGATGTGGGCTTCGTTAATAATTGGCACTCCTTTTGGGGGAAACCTGGTCTTATCCGGAGGGACGGCATCCATCCCACTTTGGATGGAGCCGCTCTACTCTCTAAGAATCTGGTCCGATTTTATTAGAGGCCCAAAGCCATGACAAACCAGAGTTGGGACCAGGTTTCAGAGTTGCAGTCTCACACGCTTCTCTGAGCTTCCTCTAGCACAGTCGCAAACCCATAATCTAAATGTTATAAAAACGGTGTCTGTCCCCCAACCACTTCATTTGTTTAAAGCTAAAATAAACAAAAGGGGAGTTGTACAAGAAAATCTCATAAAAATTAACTCATCTCCTGTCAAACAGCATCATAACAGGAGAATTAAATGCAGACTCTTGAACGTTAGATCCTTATCAACCAAGGCTCATTTAGTCACTAATCATATTGATTTATTATGCCTCACTGAGACCTGGCTTTATCCTGAAGAGTACGTTAGCCTGAATGAATCCACTCCTCCTGGTCATATAAATAGTCACGTTTCACGGGACACTGGCCGAGGAGGGGGAGTCGCTGTTATTTTTGATTCAAGCTTAGCAATTCACACTAAGGCTAACTAAACTATAATTCATTTGAAAGCCTTTTTCTTAGTCTTTCTCACACATCCTGGAAACTCTAGAGCCAATTCTATTTGTCATAGTGTACCGTGCCCCCGGCCCATAATCTGAATTCTCTGAGCTTATATCAAGTTTAGTGCTCAAATCAGACAAAATTATTATCGTAGGGGATTTTAACATTCACATGGATGTTAATAGTGATAGCCTTAGTTCTGCTTTCTCCAAGCTTTTGGATTCAATAGTGTGTACATAAACCCACCCACCGCTACAATCACACCCTCGATCTAGTCCTTGCATACGGCATCAATATTGAAGATTTATCAGTCTTCCTGAGATTCCTGCTTTGTCAGACCATTATTTAATAACTTTAAATTTTTTATTACTCGACTACAAGCCTCTCAGTAAGAGCTACTATTCTAGATGTCTATCTGATTCAGCAGTGGCTAAATTTAAGAAACTAATTCCTTCTGCTTTGACATCATTACCATGTCTTACAGCGACTGAGAACACTACTACTAACATAAGTCATTCTCAAATTGACTGTCTCATCGATAATGCTACTGGCTCACTGCGATCAGCTCTCGACACTGTTGCACCCTTCAAGAAGAAAATAATGAAACAAAGAAAATTAGCTCCGTGGTTTAACCTCCAGATTCGCAAATTGAAACAAACATCGCGAAAATTTGAAAGACATTGGCATTCTACCAAACTGGAAGAGTCTCGTTTAGTCTGGCTGGACAGTCTTAAAGTGTATAAGAAGGCCCTCTGCCATGCCAGAGCAAACTATTATTCATCATTAATTGAGGAAAATAAAAACAATCCTAGGTTTCTTTTCAACACTGTAGCCAGGCTGACTCAGAGTCACAGCTCCATAGAGCTTTGTATTCCTTCGGCCCTAAGCAGTGACGACTTTATGAATTTCTTTAATAATAAAATTATAACTATTCGAGATAAAATCCATCACCTCTTGCCCTAAACTGACCTGACCCCGGACTCAGATAGCCTGGATATGGCAGCAAGGCCTGAAATTTATTTGGACTATTTCTCCCCCATTGACCTTCATCAACTCCTTATTAGACAACTTTTTATTAGACATAATCAATGTGTCTTTATTAACAGGCCATATACCCCAGTCTTTTAAACTAGCTGTCATTAAACCTCTTCTAAAGAAGCCCACTCTCGATCCTGAGATTTTAGCTAACTTTAGACCGATAGAACAGTTTATTTGAGGACTTTCAGTCAAGCTTCAGAGTTCATCATAGTACAGAGATGGCACTAGTAAAAATTAATAACGACTTATTTATCGCTTCTGACACCGGTCTGGTCTCTGTTTTAATCCTATTAGATCTCAGTGCCACATTTGACACCATTGACCATCAAATCTTACTGCACAGACTTGAAAACAACTTGACTGGCCTTAAAGGAACGTCACTAGCCTGGTTTAAGTCATACTTATCAGATCGTTCCCAATTTGTTCACATCAATGATCAACCCTCCACACATACAAAGGTCTGCTTTGGAGTGCCAAGGTTTGGTGCTTGGACCAATCCTTTTCACTTTATATATGCTTCCTCTTGGCAACATAATTAGAAAACACTCTATAAATTTCCATTGTTATGCTGATGATACGCAATCATATCTATCTATGTAACCAGATGAAACTGATCAGCTATCTAGACTTCAAACATGTCTTAAGGATGTAAAAGCCTGGATGAGCCGTAATTTCCTGATGTTGAATTCAGACCAAAGTTTACAAAAGTAGGATAGGAACCAGAGCCTTCAGCTACAATGCTCCTCTCCTATGGAACCATCTTCCAGTTTCGGTCAGGGAGGCAGACACCGTTTCACCTTTAAGGGTCGACTTAAAGACTTTCCTCTTTGATAAAGCTTATGATTAGGGCTGGCTCAGGCTGCCTGGACCAGCCCATAGTTAGGCTGACATAGGTTTAACCTGCCGGGGGACTTCCGCTGATACGTTGAGCTCCTTTTCCTTCTCTCAATGCCGCTATCGGAAAATCCTGCATGTCTGTCAACTGCATTGCCATTTGCAAGCTTAGCTTAGCCTCAGTAGTTTAGCTTAGTCTAACATCTGTGATAGCCATGTGGTACTCTCACTACCTGGGGCTCGCGATCACAGAGCCTGGGTCTGTTGAATTGTACTACGCTAATCCTGTTGCCTCTCGGGAGCATTCCTGCTCAGTTGTTTCCTAGTTTTCCTGGATCCTGGCCTGGTAATCGTGGTGATAGCTGTGCTGATGCTGCAACCCTACCTTTGGTTGTGCTCGTGCTGTGGCTGTACTGATACTGTGCCCCCCGCTCGCCCTGATTGTGGTCTGGTCCTGGTTGCGCTGATGTTGTGATCTCGCCTTTGGACACCTCCCTATCAGCATATGCATGAGACTGTTATCATCTCCCTCAACATCATCATAAAGTGCAGTTAATAATTTCACACCTACCATTATTGTAATATGACATGCATCTGTTTCTATTATTGCCGTGCCTCTCTCCCCCTCTCTCACCCTCTCTCTTTCTCTTTCCTTTTTTGCCATGATTGTATTTCATTTGTTATTTACGACATCTATTGCTTGTCTGTCCGTCCTGGAAGAGGGATCCCTCATCATCCTCTACCGCTCTTCCTGAGGTTTCTTCCTTTTTTTTCCCCCCGTTACAGGGGTTCTTTTTTGGGAGTTTTTCCTTGGGTGATGTGAGGGTCTAAGGGCAGAGGGATGTCGTACACTGCCCTCTGAGGCAAACCATGTTTTGTGATAATGGGCTATATAAATAAAACTGACTTGACTTGACTAGAGAAACCCACAGACTCAATAAAGAAAAAAAGATCAAGGCAACATGGACAAGGAATTGTCAAGTTTTCATAAAACTTTATGGAGCGTCACCAGAGGAAGTAAAGGTGTCATAAAAGAGATCAAGGAATTGGAGCAGTATGAGGAAAAATGAAGGACTGCCTGTCAGTCACTGCAGTAGACCTACTGCCATGAACATCAAAAGGATCCATTACATTTCATTTTGATATGGACTGTGACTTCGCCAGTAACTGGTCGAAATGGATCATTATCACTAAGGTGATTTGCTCTACAGGTAAGGAACTTTGTTTTCTCTATGTCCTCCACTGACTTAATCCCCTTAGTGGAAACTGCTGCCACAGACTAACACGTTAGCATTCAGTCCCTTTGAGCTCAGTACTGACAACGATGAAATTGACTGACTTTCTTTAATCCTGATATGAATTATATTCACTCAAACTCTGCAAAACTGTCGCGTAAATATTTCACTGAAAGCCAGTTGCACCTTTGTGATTTGGACGACTGAGTGTCTGTCTGAATAAACCAAAAATCAAGTGATTTTTTTAATAGGTTGAAATATTGTAATAAAGGTAATGAAGTAATGTCAGGGTGTGTAATTTACTTCCTAAATAGTCATTGATCAACATAAGGTCAACATCAACAATATTAAACAAAGAATGAAGTGTTTCACCTCCAAACAAAAACTGCTTAAAATAGTGTGCTAAAGCTTTCTACAGCCTTTACAACACTCCAGAGTTCTCTCCCACCCTACTCTGCCCTTATGCAAGCAGTGCAAGAGTCTTCAGGAGAAGCTGCTTATTACAGTTCAAGTCCACTTACCACCTGTTAGAGTGTGCACAGAAAGGAGAAGGCAGCAAAACACGAGTGGACCAGTCATCCTACTGGGTGCTGCTACTCATGACCAGGGATGCTCCATCTGTCATCACAGCACATTGCAACACTTGATCTCCCATCCTTCACACTGAGGCTGCCTCACTGCCACTCTGCTTTATATTCAGAGGATTACAGCAATGCTCTCTCTCTCTCTCTCTCTCTCTCTCTCTCTCTCTTTCTCACTCTCTCTCTAGTACTTTTATCTCCCTCTGTCTCTGTGTGTGTGTGTGTATGTGTATGTGTGTGTGTGCTAGCCTTACATATCTCATCATCTTGCTGTACGCTGTTCATTAGAGTCCAATATATAAATATTAGTTGAAACAAACAACATACTGCTGATGTGTCAAGTCAAGTCAAGTCAATTTTATTTATAGAGCCCATTATCACAAAACATGGTTTGCCTCAGAGGGCTTTACAGTGTACGACATCCCTCCCTCTGCCCTTAGACCCTCACATCACCCAAGGAAAAACTCCCGAAAAAGAACCCCTGTAACAGGGGGAAAAAAGGAAGAAACCTCAGGAAGAGTGGTAGAAGATGATGAAGGATCCCTCTTCCTCCTCTCCACACTCTCTGAGCTCGGCATCTCAGGTTCTGTCCTATGGTGGTTCAAGTCCTACCTCACAGGCAGATCCTTCAGAGTGTCATGGCAAGGAGAGGTGTCTAGGTCACATGGCCTATCGACAGGGGTTCATCAGGGGTCGGTGCTTGGTCCCCTACTCTTCTCTCTGTACACCACCTCACTCGGTGCAGTGATCCGCTCCCATGGTTTCTCCTACCACTGCTATGCTGATGACACTCAGCTCTTCCTCTCCTTTCCACCTGATGACAGAACGGTCTCAGCTCGGATATCAGCGTGTCTGGCTGATATCTCCACTTGGATGAAGGAACGCCACCTTCAGCTAAATCTGTATAACACCGAACTCATGGTCTTTCCAGCTTGGCCATCTGTTCAGCCTTGGATCAGTGTCCAACTTGACTCAAGCCTACTTGTGCCCACAAACTCAGCCAGAAACTGGGTGTCATGATTGATGACCAGCTGACCTTTAAGGTTCATGTGGCCTCAGTTTATCGGTCTTGTCGTTATGCCCTCTACAACATCAGGAAGATCAGACCCTTCCTGACCCAACAGGCCACACAGCTTCTGGTTCAGGCTCTTGTGATCTCACGCATTGACTACTGCAACTCTCTTCTGGCAGGCCTCCCTGCATGCTCATTCAAACCTCTTCAGATGATCCAGAATGCAGCAGCACGTCTGGTCTTCAACCAGCCCAAAAGAGCACGTCACCCCGCTGCTAATTTCTCTTCACTGGCTTCCAGTGGCAGCCAGAATCAAATTCAAAGCACTTCTCTTGGCTTACAAAACAATCACAAGAACTGCTCCAGCCTACCTGGTATTCCTGATCCAGGTCTACTCTCCTTCTCGCCCACTACGCTCTGCATGCGAAAGACGCCTGGTGCTTCCAGCCCAGCATGGCTCTAAATCTCTAGCTAGACTCTTCTCTTCTGTTGTTCCCAAATGGTGGAACAAACTTCCAAACTCTGTGCGTTCTGCTGAGTCCCTTTCTACTTTTAAGAGACAATTGAAAACTCAATTGTTCCGAGAACACCTAGGCACTTAACTGAACTCTTCTCCTCTTTGCCCTTTGTCAGTGCTAGATAATCATTAGGTGCTGGGTTTTGGACCATCTGACTTAATCTACCCCAAAGTTGTGCGATGTTGTATGTTGACTGTCATCGTAAGTAATGATACTGAGATTGCTGAATCTCAGATGCTGAGATCGCTACTGGTTATTACTTTGGTTTAAAAAAAAAACAAAAAAAAAAGTGGGGGGTGGGGGTGGGGGGGCTGTGTGGCACTTCTTCTGCCACTAGACGGCAATACCTGTGACCAATCACACCTGAAGCACTTTTTGCACTTACTAAGGGTTTTTTTCCTTAAGTCTAAATTCTACCTTGTGTACATCACTTTGGATAAAAGCGTCTGCTAAATTAAATTGTAGAATTGTAGAATTGTAGATGGGAAATAGATGTCGTAAATAACAAATGAAATACAATTATAGCAAAAAGGAAAGAGAAAGAGAGAGGGGAGGGGGAGAGAGGGGGAGAGAAGCACAGCAATAGTGGAAACAGACGCATGTCATAAAACAACGATAGGTGTGACATTATCAAATGCACTCTATGATGATATTATGGGTGTTGATATGAGTCTCATGCATATATTGATAGGAAGGTGTCCAAAGGCATGATCACAGCATCGGCGCAACCAAGACCACGATCAGGGCGAGCGGGGGGTATCAGTATCAGTGCAGCCACAGCATGTGCACAACCAAAGGCAGGGTCACAGCACCAGCCCAGATATCACAACAATCAGGCACAGCCAGGGTTGTGGCCAGGTTCCAGGAAAGCTAGGAAACAAGATAGCAGTAATGGTCCGGAGAGGCAACGGGATTAGCATAGTGCAGTTCAACAGACCCAAGGTGGTGAGCAGTAAAAAGGATAAGCACTCAATGAGGATTATAGAGTCACTGATCAACAATTATGACTTAAATATGAATGTCAGAGAGCAGTAATAGAAAAGAAAGAAAGAGAGAGGAAGCAGAGCCAGAGTGGCAGGTCTGAACAGACTCAAAACCACCTCTGCCCAATCGGGCCGAAAGCTCTGCCACCTCCCCCTCCTCCCCGTCACACGGACAGGGATTTTAAGTGAGCACAAGAAACTTATGTTCCAGGAATATACACACTAACGAAACTAGGGTCACTAATCAGCTACTATGGCTTAAATATAAAGGTCAGAGAGCAGTGTTTGTCCCCGCTGCTCTCTAACCCCTATAGAAAGTCCCCCGGCAGGTTAAACCTGTGTCAGGCCATGATACGTATACATCTCCACAGACCAATAAAAACCAGTCTTCGAAGAGCACCAGACCAACAAGCTCTACACAAAGGAAACCTGAAGACAGCTGCAGAACAATTTGTTTTGCACAGAGACAACCCAGTGTTTTAGAAAGCAAACTGGGAGGATCCAACCGGGCCAACAGGAGGAAATCACAACAATAAACAGCACGCTGATCAGAGGAGCCTGATGGAAAGATGTTGGTGGTAAGCCTTTATTAGTAATCTCAGGAAATTACCACATTTTACAGCAATTTAAAAAGTAAAATACCAACAGTGACGAGTTGTACGAGTAGAATAACTTGGGAATTACTTGGTAATTACACAGTAAAATTATAGCCAAATAAAAAAGTTGCATAGCTAATTATATGGGAATTAACTGATCTTTCAGTAGAAATACTGTGAATGACTGTAAAATATTGGGTAATTACTCAGTAAAATTATACCAGAGTTAAAATGTTGGTTTGGTAATTATATGAGAATTAATTTATTATTGTTACAGTCTTACCTTTCATAAGCCACAGAGGGTCACAGCAGCTGCAATAGTTGTTTCCCAAAGATGAATTGTAAATAGAAGGTAGAAGAAGGTAGATTCATAAGTTATTTTTTAAACAAAGTTTAAAAAACAAAATTGCACTTTTCCTTGATCCTGCTACATCTTTGGGGTTAAAAGATGAGCTGATTAAAATCAGCAGCTACTATGGAGATTCCATCTGGTTCTTTGGGCATGTTACTTTTAAATTCCATTGTTCAATTCCTGCAGTGCATTTTTTTTTAATTTGCATTGGAGTCTTGAGTCCTTATGGCTCCCAACAAGGTCCTCTCATCCAGTGCAACAGCTTGCTCTGGGATGTTAAAGGTTAAGCATGTCTCTGTGAAGATTTGCGGAGAGCCCGTTTCCCGTTGCTGAGTGAGCCTCAATCACCTCTCATCCATTTTATTCTCCTGCAACTGAACATTAGCCAGAAGAAGTCTTGGTAGAGGAACAGCTCTAAATTAGTCCAAATTAGGTCAGCCTCTCCCTGATACCAGCTCTCCTCCCTCTTTTCGAACAGTGCTTTCGGTTTAGTTTCTCCCTTCTGGTCTAACTGGTGGGTTGGTGAATGCCATTGGTGGAGGTCCTCTCGTGGTCTGCTGCATTCAGTCCGAACCCCACAAAACTTTTCCTGATGTTGATAAGTGCCTCTCTATTGTAGAAAAGTCATGCTTCAGCAGAAGGGGCCATGGAGTCGAAAAAATAGAAAGATATAGCAAAAAAAGTAGCAAGGATTTGAGGTCATAGCAGCAAAGATGTGCCAACCACTGGAAATGTCACTGTAGTTAACCTATAGTTACCATTCCGCTGCTTGGAAAATGTACTGTACATTGTGTCTTTAAAACATGATGGTAGTTTCAGCAGAGATAAGGGCATACTGAACAAAATATGGTAATTACAATGAAATGTCACTGTTGTATATGTACAGGAAACTGTTTCATGGCATGAAAGCCATCTGTACATTGAAAAACAAACAAATGATAGGATCATACCATGGCATTGACACTTTAGCACACAGCCTTAGGTACTTTAAATCTTGTGAGCACAAAGTAAGGATGTGAGTCTTTAAAAGAACACTATGCATTTATTTTACTGCACTTAATTCAATTTCCCCCATGTAAAGTATTTAAGTTAATGAAAATGATTTCTGTTATGTTGAGTTTATGTGGACAAATTAAATAGAATAGATTAAATAGATGCAATTTTTCATGTAATATTATATATATATATATATATATATATATATATATACATATGTAAGATCTAATGATAATGTAATATATTTCTGTTATGTTTAATACTTTAAAAATGTCATTAATTAAGCAAACTAAGTTGATTAATTTGTTCCCATAAACTAGCTTGTTATATGATATGAAACACAACACAAAAACAGAGGAGCTGACATTTTTATGGTGTTGTCATGATACTCAAATTTCTAATTTCAATACAAAACCTTGAAAAATGCTGATGTTTAATACTACAGGGATATTACACAGATTTTAATTCTACTAAGAACAGCAGCATCTAATTTAATTTTCCTCTAGATCATCTTGCTGTCGGAGATGAGCATGAAAGAAACTCTGCTAGTATTGAAGCATAAATACTGTGACATTGAGTACTGAAAAAAATTCAGCTTGTCAGTGTATATGTTTTGATATTTCAGTAATTTCAATAAAGTTATTTTGATGCTGCGACAAGAAATTAAGCCACCAGGATGCTCACCTAAAGCCCCACTGTTCTAATACCCAATTTGTTCACTTTTTTTTTGTTCACAAGTTTTTTCTGAGTTGTGCAGATCCTGGAGAGAATCATCTGTGTAGTGTTCCTGGCAGAATTATGATCTCATCTTACTGATGGTTCAAAAAAACTCTATTCACAACACTGTAGCTCTAAAATATACTGCTAACACACCATAATAGCTAGGAAACAAAACAAAACATCACAGTACTGGACTCATTATAAAACATATACATTTTGGGGAAAATCACATATGAAAAGCAGCTTTACTCCTTTCTCCACATTTTATATATTGTGGATAGTGCAAAAAAAACCCAACAATCATTACTTCTTAAAAGCAAACTTAATTTAGCCATGGAATGTTAACTGTTTTTAAGAATGAATTGGTTTATTGGGCTAATGTTAACATAGCATTAGACTAGCTTACACATGCTCACTTTAATTCAGAAAACCCACCCAAAAGGCAAAATAACACTGTATGACATGAAACACTGATAAACCTTGTGCCCTTATTAGCCTAGTGTTTAACAAACTTTGTTCTTTGATCTGAAGAGGCACTTGTGCTTTATATGACATCCTTACCATCACTCTCCTGCCACCAGTAGTAAAAACCCTTTCAAAGTAAAGGCGCCTGCCTATAATTTACTGGCATAACCATTTTAAAATTAGCCTTAATTTTGAAATGGTCATGCCAGTAAATGTATATAATAATAAAAATAGAGGTGGCATGTGATCAGTGCCCCCTTAAAGCCCTATATAAATCTGAGGGCACATGTTCAGGGTTAGGGGCCGGCGTTGGGCAGATTTTCACAGTAGCACCTGAAAGCATCCTAACTGCCTTTAGGGGTGAAGTTGACCATGATAACTGACACAATAAAGGCCCAGTTTTTGTCTCAGGAGAGCACACTCCTGGACAAAAAGACACTACTACTACTACTCAACATACTTCGTAATACCAAAGAAAAGCAATTATTTCAGGAATATACCAGACCTAAGGAGATTAAATTTGCATCTAAAAGTCTTCCCATTTTGGATGCTTAACACAGCGATGTCCTTCAGAGTGTCACTCCAGGAGAGTGGTTTACCTCAACAGACTTAAAAGACGCTTGCTTTTACATTCCTATTCACCCAGGACACAAAAAGTATCTTTGCTTTGCCTTTCAGGGGCAGGCATATCAGTTTGTTGTTCACCCATTCAGCCTATCACTGGCTCCTTGCATTTTTACAGATACATAAGGGCCGCCTTAACCTCCTTGTGTTTGAAGGGAGTTAGAATTCTCCCTTAGCTTGACAACTGACTTATTTGCATCCCATTGTTTGTTTGTTGAGTTTGCCAATCAACCAATCTCCAATTTACCATTTCTCCAAAATACTTGAAAGAGCAGTTGGAGAACAGGTACTAACCTCTCTGACCGTAATCTGTTTGAAGAACACTTCACTGGTTTCTGTGCCTTTCAAAGCACCGAAACAGCCTTGGTTAAAATCATTCATTATTTATAACACATTATCACAGATTACCATCTATTGGTTTGACTGGCATCAGCTTCTCCTGGTTAAGTCATATTTCTCCAGCTGCACATTTTTTGTGCAGTTAAAAAGTTTCAGATAACATCACTCCCTGGTAACAACTGATGTTCCTCAAGGCTCTGTTTGGGTCCTCTCCTCTTTATCATTTACATCCTATAAGTCAGTCATATTATCACAAAATGTGGTAATCCCTTTCATTGCTATGCTGACTACACCGATCTCCATCTGTCCCCTAAGCCTATCTTCCCCCTCCGACTGTCTTCTGGAAATTAAAACCTGGTTTTCTTGTAATTTACTCAAAGTCAATAGAAATAAAACTGAAGTTCTCCTTGTTTGTTAAAAAAAACACCCTGACCACCTTCCACCAACGCAACATTAACCATCTTCGCATGTCCCATAACTGCATATTGTTTTACTTAGGTCCTGATATTTTACTGTTTGATTATTGTTGTTTCTGTAAGGTAACCTTGAGTGTCCTGAAAGGTGCCCATAAATAAAATGTATTATTATTAATTTGCTAGACAGTTTGTACTTAAAAGGAAGCAAAAAACTCTCTCTATTTAGTAAGAACATGGTGCAGCTCATATTTGCTGTTGTGAACATAGTTTGGCATTTAGACAGAAAGCAGGAGAAAACAGCTAGCCTGGCTGAAGTGAAAAACCACATCCACTGATACTGTCAGTACCCGATCCGTTCTGCCTGCCTGATCCCCACATGCGCAAGCACTCCACCATCTTGGACAGCTACCTACTACCAGATCCGATTTACACATGTGTGGTCAAACAAGCTACTTCTGCAGAGACAGAGGAAGAACTATGGACGTCAGACCCCTGGCTTGTTCAAATGTTGTACTACCCTTTTGTATATTTTGCATGAATAATTATTGTTAGGCCTCTTTGGTATAAATAAAGTTTTGAAAAAAAACAACACAGCACAAGTTTCTTGTGCTCAGTTGAAATCCCCATCCATGTGACGGGGAGGAGGGAGAGGTGGCAGAGCTTTCGGCCCAATCCGGCAGTGGTGGTTTTGAGTCCATTCAGACCTGCCACTCTGGCTCTGCTTCCTCTCTCTTTCTTTCTTTTCTATTCCTGCTCTCTCATATTTAAGTCGTAATTACTGATCAATGACTCTAGGATCCTCATTAAGTGCTTATCCTTTTTACTGTTCACCACCTTGGTTCTGTTGAACTGCACTACGCTAATCCCGTTGCCTCTCTGGAGCATTCCTGCTCCCTTTTGTCCTAGCTTTCCTGGCCGCAACCCTGGCTGTGCCTGATTGTTGTGATATCTGTGCTGGTGCTGTGACCATGCCTTTGGTTGTGCTCGTGCTGTGGCTGCACTGATACTGTACCCCTCGTGCTCTTGGTCCTGGTTGCGCCGATGCTGTGATCATGCCTTTGGACATCTCCGTATCAATATATGCATGAGACTCTTATCAATATCATCATAGACCCACAATGACCCACAATATCATTATAGAGTGCATTTGATAATTTTGCACCTATCGTTATTGTATTATGACATGTATCTGTTTACATTATTGCTATGCCTCTCTCCCCCTCTCTCCCCCTCCCCCCTCTCTGTTTCTCTTTCCTTTTTGCCACAATTGCATTTCATTTGTTATTTACGACATCTATTGCACGTCTGTCCGGCCCGGAAGTCACGTCTGGAAGAGGGATCCCTCATCATCCTGTGCCACTCTTCCTGAGGTTTCTTCCTTTTTTTTCCCCGTTACAGGGGCTCTTTTTCGGGAGTTTTCCTTGGGTAATGTGAGGGTCTAAGGGCAGAGGGATGCCATACACTGTAAAGCCCTCTGAGGCAAACCATGTTTTGTGATAATGGGCTCTACAAATAAAATTGACTTGAGTTGACTTGTGTGTGAGTGTGGGCGTGGTCTTTCCCTGCAGGCTGGGCCAGGTGCAGGCAATCTCTTAATGAGCTGGTGGAGTACTTCAGCTGCTGTCTCAGACCTATCCGTGGCCAAAGTAATACTCCTACTATGTGGTAGATGTTCCTCACAGCCTCAGAGGTTGCCTCTACTCCATGCTTTGTGCTCCAGCCACTTGTGTGTCTGCCTGCCTGTATTCCTGCCTGCCTGCCCGCTTGCTTGCCTGCCTGCCTGCTTGCTTCACTGCCTAGCCTCCATACGCTCACCTGAGCACCCAAAGCCTCACAGAGAAATCACCTCACCCTGGTATGAACTGGTAAGATAGTTATTATTAAATAATTGTTGTAAAACTCCTCACTTGCAAACATCTTTTTAATCACAAGTTGTTTTTATCTATAAGTAATCAGTTATATGCTATGCGCATTTTGCTTTTCATACTCTTCTCTTTTATTTATTTTTTTTCCTGAGACAAGCTCCCTCAGCATGGACACTAGTTTTCAAGCTTAATTTCTCTCCACATTAGCGCTTAGGAGGCACGTACCTGTCCAAGATGGTGTACTGCTTGCGCATGCAGGGAACGGATCGGGCAGGTGGAACGGATCGGATACTGACAGATACCTTTATAGTTCATAAATAACCATGATGTTTCTCACTTATGTAATCCATATAAAACAGAAATGTAACACTTTGTGGTTTTCTGAGAAGCTGCATGCTGAAACTATTTCGTGACAAATGGCAGTTTATTCATCCACCCAGCACTTCTGTGCAGTGTCTTTGGTTTAGCAGAGATTTGGACTATGTACACGATGATATTGGAAACCTCATTACAAACGTCACTGTGAGGACAAGACTTATGGAAGCTGCACATGACTGACTTCAGGTTTATACTTAACTCTTAATGATATAAAAATAAGAATGACCTTCTGTTCTCAATCTCAAAATAAAATCATATTTCCCACAATATTGCAGTATTCCTTCAAAGGGATAGCTCACCCAAAAATGAAAATTCAGTCATCTTTTCACACCCATGCTGATGGAAAGTCGGGTTAAAACAGTTCGGGTTAAAACAGTTAAAGCAAATGGTAACCAGGATAAAAAAAATAAGTTAGATGCTCAGTCTGCTTGAGACATTTAGCTATGTAAGCTGTAACACTTCAGTGACTGAGCAAGCAGACTGTTTGGCCAGTAAGGTAAGTTAGGTGACATGCTCATCTGTCATTGGCTGAGAGTTAGAGGGAGCTGCCACACCAGCAGTGTGTTTTCAGTTGATCCTGAGCAGCTGCCTATCCTGCGGTATCCTCTGCCACCAGAGAAGATGGCTGTGGAGGTGACTTTGTTGTGCCTGGCCTCTCCCTCACTCCCCAACTCCACAGGCCCCCCCCTAACCCACACATCAGGGTCCTCGCTTACGTCATAGATGGAGCCATCCTCTAGGCCGTGCTCCAAGGAGTCTGCAGCGGACCCGTGGCTCCCCTGATCAGACTGGGTTGTCAGCAGCCTCCCTGGCAGCTGACAGGTGGTGTGAAGGCGATATTGCAGCAGAAGATGCTTGGGCCTCTCCTCCCAAGCTGGAGGGCCCTGTGAATCCTGGGGGTATTTGTTCTGTTCCAACCTCTGCTCGCCTTCATCTTCTCTCCCATCACCTTCACCTCCCCCTCCTTCTCTGTTGGCACTCTCCTCGCTGCTGTTGAGGATGGAGTCCCATCTGAGCAAATTGGATGCCAGGGTGCTGGAGGTCGACACCAAAAAGTCCACTGGACCACAGTGAGCATTGAGAGATGTCATCCCCTTACCTGAGAGGTAAGACAGTTCTAAGTGAATCTAAATGGCAATACATTTTGATGGGCTTATGAATATATATAGAATATAAATATTAGGACTGTCAAAAGATTATCATTTTTTAATTGCAATTAATCAATGAAGTTCAATAATTAATTACAAATAATTGCATTTTAAATCAGGATTAAGGATATTTTGACATCGGCCAATTCAACATGCTAAATCGGTGGGGAAAAAAAACAGTGAGGGTCCACAAGGGCTACAGATGCCGGCTGTCAGCCCAACGTGGCTGGAAAGCGGTATATGTAAAAGTGGAGCAACCATCGTTGAACAGATGAGGTGGCCTACGCACCACTTGCAGTTCTGAGCTCCCTTCCCAGACAGTGAAAGTCCCATTCACACCTGACCCATCTAACACTGACAACCCACATGATGGACTCTGAAAGTCAGAGCTTAAATGTGAACTTAACGACTCTGTAGGAGTTCACACTCACACAGAGTTTTAAGTCTGTGATTCCCGACCAGTTTGTTTGAAGACACATACCACACCCAAGCTGACTCTCTCTTTCTATCTTCCTTTATTTCTCTTCCTTTCTTTCTTTTCTAGCTCTGTCCTCTTGTTTTGTGCCTTTGCCCACGTGTTCTGTCCCCCATCCTCTCAAGTCCTTCCACCAGCCATGGACAGAAAAGGCCAGAATCCCTGAACTATACAACCAAGCTCATGATCTTCTGATCCTCTGTGTCTACGTCTAGTCTGGTAAAACTGCAGAAGCCTCTTGGATAAGAGGTGTAATGTTTGAAGAAACTCAAACCAGTCCTGTCGCAAGCACTTAGGCCCATTTCACACAGAGCGTGTCACCAATGCATGACTTCAGCCTCACCGAACTGCAGCATGTTTCATGCTTGTGGCGTTCACACATGCAGCGTAGTTGCAACATTGCTGCTGCATCACTGTCTGCAGATATTGGTACTGTATTTCCATATTTATGAGCACAAATTCCACTCATTAATGAAGTCGTGCATGCTCCTGCATTGCCGACAATACCGCCCTGTTTGTGTGTTTCAAATGTTTCTAAATAAAATGCCTTGTAGCAGCAACTGATGGGATTCTTTCCATTGAGACACTGTCAGAGGGATTTTGTTTTGAAAGGAAAGGAAAGAAAGGAAATTGGAGTAAAACAGACATCTTTGTATATACTTAAAGTCAATATAATCATCAAAACACCATTTTTTGGGTGTGGCTATGGCACAGAGCTAGACGCTTCTGGCGAATCTTGGTTAAATGCATGTAAATTATCCTTTAACTTCAGGGGTAGTAAATCCAAACATTTGTGACAGCCTCACAGCGCACCACAGTGACAATATGCCACCGAGAAAAGTAAAGAACAAGCTAATAACCAACTCTTCACCGGCCAAGGAGGACGAAGATATTGATGCTAACAGCCTAGCTAGCTTAGCAAGTAATGCTAGCCCCACACCTCAGTCTGATGACTTGGATGCTGAATCGGCTCACAACATGAATGTTACACAGAAACTCGACGTGATCAGAAATTTCTTTGCAACTAAGATCGATTGGGTCCTGAAGGCAATTCAAGATGTTAAGAGAGATGTACATGACTTTTCGGGTTGCATGGATGAGGCTGATGAATGCATTAGCAACATCAAGGACTGATGAACTGGATGAACTGATGACTGATGAACTTGACAACCGCTCTCGATCCAACCTGCGGCTGGTTAACATGTTAGAGACAATAGAAAAGAATGATGCAGTCGCTTTCCTTGAGAAGTGGCTGCCTGAAGTACTGGGTCCTGCAACATTCCCGGCACTGCCCATCATCGAGAGAGCGCACAGGCTGCCCGGTCAGACCCAGCCCAACCAGCCCCTGATACTGAGAGCGCTTATCGTGAAGTTTTTAAACTTCCAAGATAAAGTCAGAGTGATGCATGCAACCACGGCTAAAGGAAAAGGTACGTGTGGCCGGCCAGAGGTCATGTTCTTCCCGGACATATTGACGGAGCTTCACCAGTGGAGAAGGTATTTTGATGGTGTAAAACAAAGCCTGAGATCACTGAATATTTCCTACGGATTGAACTACCCAGCCAAGCTCTATGTGATGGTCGATGGACAAACACGTGAGACGTTGGCGGATGCTGAAAAGTTTGTCTAGGGCATTCAGTGCACTGAGGACACACTAAACAACTAAATGTGAACATCTCAAACTCAATTCTTGATTATCCTCAATTACGGTGTAAGTTTTGATATTTCTCAAACACACATGGCAAAATATGTTATGCTTTCATCTCTTTGAGGACATTGTTTTCCGATTCTTTTCTATTTAACTTTTTTTTTATTTTTCATTGTCTCAGGATTGCTGATATTTTAATTTAGTTTTTTAAAAGAGGTAACTGTTTTGCCCCCTGAAAGGCCTACTTTTGTTTTTTGAGAAGTGGACATTCACTATATTGTCAGAGATGGACCCTGCAAAAGAGACTGTTTTGATCACTGATAATGCTTGCTCGTGTAGATTATATACATTCACCAGGGGTCACAAAATCTTCTTGGCTCTTTTTCTCACAGTAGATAGTGTTACATAGATTACCTGTGTGGCTCAGCTGCTCCCTTGTTCACATTGGATCACTGTGTGCATTTAAATTCACCCCGCAGTCAGGGGGGGCTGTGAGGAGACTGCTGATGTCACTATGACTGCAATTCTCACGAGACACTGCGAGAACCAAGATAGCGGCCCTCTGCTGCTAGACTAACAAAAGCAAACTTTTATTCGGATACAAAACTTTTCTATTCTATATCTCTCTATCCCACATCTACTTCTTACCATTCATACGCATGCACACTCTGATGACGCGGCATCGGGAGCAAATCGGGTTTCAGTATCTTGACCAAGGATACTTCAAACTGAGGACATGAGGAGCCAGAGATCAAACCACTGACCTTCCAATCAGAGGACAACCACTCTACCTATGAGCCACAGCCGCCCCACATTGACAAGTGTTTCCACAGACAATGAACAGGAACAATGCACCACCATCTGGCAGATCCACATCCACTCCAAACCAAGAAAAAGAGATTTTAACATTCACATGGATATTAATAATGATTTCTTCAAGCTTTTGGATTCAATTGGCTTCAGTCCAAACCAACCCACTGCTACAACCACACCCTAGATCTTGTCCTTGCATACGGCATCAATTTTAAAGATTTATTAGTCTTTCCTGAGATTCCTGCTCTGTCAGACCATTATTTAATAACTTTCATTTTTTAATTACTTAATTACAAGCCTCTCAGCAAGAGTTACTATACTATATGTCTGTCTGATGATGCAGTAGCTAAAGTTATGAAATTGATTCCTTCTGCATTGACCTCATTACCTTGTATCACAGTAACTGAGAATGCTCTTACTAATTTAAAGAATTCCCAAATTGATACAACTCATTTACAGTGCTACTGATGACTTTATGAATTTCGTTAATGATAAAATTATCACTATTTGAGATAATATCCATCACTTCTTGCCCTTAACTGACCTGACCTCGGACAAAGGTAGCTTAGATAAGGCAACATGACCTGGAATTTATTTTGACCGTTTTTCCCATATTCATCGTCACCAGTTCTCTAATTTGATTTCTGCATCTAAGCCATCAACATGTCAGTTATACCCCATCCCAACTACACTACTTAAGGAAGTCTTACCCTTAACAGACAATTCTTGATTATATATTCAATGTGTCTTTATTAACAAGCCATGTACCACAGGCCTTTAAAGTAGCTGTCATTAAACCACATCTAAAAAAGCCCACTCTTGATCCAGAGGTTTTAGCTAACTACAGACTGATATTTAATCTCCCTTTTATTTCTAAAATCCTTTAGAAAGTGGTTGCTCATCAACTTTGTGACTTTCTCTAAGATAATAGTTTATTCAGGACTTTCAGTTAGGTTTCAGAGTTCATCATAATACAAAGACAGCATTAGTAAAAATTAATAACAACTTATTGATTGCTTCTGATAAAGGTCTGATCTCTGTCTTAATCCTATTAGATCTCAGTGCCGTATTTGACACCACTGACCATCAAATCTTACTGCATAGACACTTTATTGGCCTTAAGGAACGGGACTAAGCTGGTTTAAATCTTACTTATCAGATCGTTCCCTGTTTGTTCACATCAATGATCAATCCTCTGTGCATTCTAAGGTCTGCTTTGGAGTGCCACAAGGTTCTGTTCTTGGACCAATCCTTTTTACTTTATATATGCTTCCCCTAGGCAACATAATTAGAAAACACTCTGTAAATTTCCATTGTTATGCTGTCAATACGCATCTATATTTATCTATGAAATCAGATGAAACTGATCAGTTATCTAGACTTCAAACATGTCTTAAGAACATAAAAGTGTGGATGACCCGTAATTTCTTGATGTTTCTTGATGCTGTAAGGAACCGCAGAGTTTTATTTGATCAATTTATCTTTTGCCATGCATATGTCACTCCTAGGCTGGATTACTGTTACTCCCTATTATTCAGTTGCCTCAACAAATCTCTTAGGTCTCTCCTACTGGTACAGAACACTGCTGTGTGTGTTAAGTTAAGTTAAGTTAAGTTTATTTTATTTGATATGGACATCACAAGTACATTGAGACTGTCCCAGTGGACAGACCAGATGTCAATGCTTAGGTGTGTATAGCACACATGCTAATTTTCAACACCAGTCCATAGGCGGCTTTTCTAAAAACACAGAGCATATGATTAAGAATATGGGGTAAAACAAACAGATGTTATGATCGCAGCAGTAATATTCAAAGATCACAGAGCATATGACCAGCAATAGGAGATAAGACAAACAAAATACATGATCACAACCGTGATATTGGTAACAATATTAAACTAAGTCCATATTTATACATGTGAACATTGTTGGTTTGCTTTTAACCATGCTTTTAGTCCTCTGTTAAAAGCATTTGTATCAGTCTCCAGTTTCAGGTGAGTGGGTAGAGTGTTCCATAGGTTAACACCTTTTACTGAGAAGGCAGATTGTCCAAATGATGTTGTACACCTGGGAACTATGCAGTCACCATTGTAGGAGGCTCGTGTGTTCATTTGGCTTGAGCTCAAACGTCTTTTTATCAGTGCAGAAAACAGAGGTGATACAAAGTTATGAAGACATTTAAAAACCAGTCTGATATTAATGTAAATTATGAAGTTTTCAAATGCAAGAAGGTTGTATTTTCTCAGGATGCCACAGTGGTGCCATCTCATGGGTCTTTGGTCCATAATTTTTATTGCTTGCTTATATATTGCTACTACGGGTTTCAGAGTGACTTTAGAAGCTTGTGACCATGACGTGATACAGTATGACAAATGGGAGAAAATCATAGCGTGCATGTAGAGTTGTGCAGCTTTGCATGACAAGTCTCTACGGATAAAACGAAAACAATTAAGGTTTGGTTTTACCTTCTTGCAGATGTACTGTACTTGTTTATCAAATTTTAAGTTCTTATCTAATATAATCCCCAAGTATTTGACCTCATTCACCTCATTAATTATTTGATTTTTAATCTTCACCTCAAACAAGTCGTACACAGGCTTATTGCGGATAGAAAAGCACATAGAAACAGTTTTCTTAACGTTAAGGGTTAAATGAGACAACTCAAGCCAATGAGTGACTTTCTCAAGTGCTTGTGTCAGGTGGTCAGCTGCTTTGCTAGCTGTTTTAGCAAATACATAGATGACAGTATCATCAGCGTACATTTGGCAGCTGACACCTGGACAACTTAGTGGCAGGTCATTAATGTACATAGTGAACAACAGTGGTCCAAGTATGGACCCCTGTGGTACTCCCATGTTGTTGGTGAGAAGTTGGGATTTCTCCCCATTTACCTTAACACATTGTTGTCTTTCCTCCAGATATGACTTAAACCACTGAATGGCATCTGCAGACATTTTAAAACATTTTAGCTTGGCCAGGAGGACACTGTGGTCGACAGTGTCAAAAGCCTTTTTGAGGTCCAAGAACACTGTCCCCACGACATGTCCCCTGACCAACAGACCCTTGACCCTCTCAATAAGATAGCAATTGGCTGTTTCTGTGGAATATTTAGACCTAAATCCAAATTGCTGTGTATGGAGCAGTTGGCTGGTCTCCAAATGTTCTATCAGTTGTGTAGCAACAATCTTCTCCAGGACTTTTGAGACTATAGGGAGAATGGCAATAGGCCTATAGTTACTCGCCATGTCCTTGTCTCCCGACTTATAGATCGGGGTAATTATTGCTGTTTTCCAGCTTTCTGGGAATGTATTTGTTCTTATTGAGATGTTCACTAAGTAAGTGATAGGCAGCAACAGATATTTCTGGTATTTCATTATTAAACCAGCGTTTAAATTATCAATATCCTTCGATGTTGAGTTGTTCATGTTTGCAATAATCTTTTTAACTGTATCACTGGATACTTCTTCTATGTGAAAACCATCTAAGGAAGCATTATCACAGTCTTCAGGGGATATCTTGGGGTCAGTTGATTTAAAATGACTTGCCAATTCGTGGACAGATTCAATAAAAAAGTGGTTAAAAATATTTGCAACTGACTCATTACTGTAAATTATGTTATTGTCTACTTTAAGACTGGTTATTTTAGGGTGTTTTTGTTTACTTGTGTCTGTTAGTCTATGGATCTGCTGCCACAGTTTAGAGCTGCTGCCATTAGCCTCTTCAATTAGTTTGTGGAAGTAGTTACTCTTGGCTTTCCGTAGCTCAGACACCACTTTGTTCCTCAGACTGGTGAAGGTAAGGTGGTCAGTATTGTTTTTCGTCACTAAAGACCTTTTAAGGGCAAGATCGCTCTTTTTGATAAGTTGGTGGATATCATTATTAAACCATGGGAGGGAGGATTTCTTTGGTCTGCTTTTCCATGTTTTTGTATGTTTACTTATCAAGTTACCTAAAGTTGAAGTGAAATTATTTACACTGTGATTCAGGGTTGACTCCTTAGTTATGGTTTCCCAGTTTACTTGTAATAAATCATATTCAAAATCTGCCATTTTTGACTTAGGAATTCCTGTTGTCTTTTGATTTTCAATTTTGCTATGGTGAACTAAACGTTTTTTTGTTAGCTTTCTTACTATTAGTACCATATTATGATCTGAGAGACCAGTGATTAGATTGTATGTTTTTACTGCTCTCTCTGGCCTGTTTGTGAAAATCAGATCAATGAGTGTTTCACTCTTTCTTGTAATGCGCATAGGTTTATCAATCAACTGTTTGTATTTAAATTTCTCCATGAATGGTTTCAATTTAGATTTTTCGCTTTTAACCATCCAGTTAATATTAAAATCACCAAGTAAAATACATTCATTACATTTGTCACAAACAAAAAGAAGACTATTTAGTTCATTGTAAAAATCTGCACCATGAGAAGGAGGGTTATACAGAACAACAATATTAAAATTCATATTTGTTGAGAGAATCATATTAAGTCCCAAACACTCTAAGTTAATGCTCAAATCAAGGTTAGAACATCTGAAATGCTCCTTTATATAGATTACAACACCCCCTCCCTTGCTTGAGGTTCTATCTTTCCCATAGCATGAGTATCCTAATACACTGATTTGATCACTAGAGATATTACAATTCAACCAGCTCTCTGATATACATAAAAAATCCAAGTTAGATTCCATAAGCAGTTTCCTAATCTGGTCTATTTTTGGTAATAAGCTTCTGATATTTATATGACCACCCAGCAGGCCTTTGGGTTTTGATTCAGGGTTCCAAATAACTTGTGCATGGTTTACAGTTTGAAAAAGTTTGAGTTCTCTTTGTTTTGAATTTGCACAACGACGTGAGGCTATTTTGTCCCTCATTTGTTTCCGTGTTTGTTTACACTTGCCTACTGTCCCACGTTTGTCCTCGTGATTGCTGTCTGTGGTTATCGGCTTGTGTGGATAACTGTGAGCATCAGGACTCACCCCAGTGTCAGCGGCAAAGTCTTTGGAGCGCTCAGGTTGCGCTGGATGGCAGAGCGCTGAGTCCACCGCGGATCCTCCGGGATACAGCGCTGGCTGCCGCGTTAGCCCAGCAGCTTCCATGGCACATGTAGATCCCCGGCCGTCAGGTGAATCAACTCCAGCGACGGCGGCCGAGTGGATCTGCCCGCCCGTCTGTGCCTCTTCCAAACCATCCTGCCGATGGAACGTCCCCTCCACCGCCCGACCCCCAGAAGCAGCGCCCGTGCCGACCCCGTCAACATAGACGCCTCCCGGTGGCACCGGAGCCCGAGGAGTGAGTTGCAGGATTGTTAAAGATGCCAATGCAGGTTGGAGGGAGTCAATCACTGGCGATACGATCTGCGTCGGAGTGATGTCTTTCGCTGTTGCTTGTTCCACTTGTTGGAAAATAGGTCCAGGGTTTAGGTAAACATCCCCTGATAGAAGAAGCAGTAACAGTAGCATTTTGGCTGTGTGGCGTTTATGCCAGCTGTCGTTCATTCTTCTCAGTGTGGTTTTGCATGGTGGCTTGAGGATCCGAGCTTGGCCGTCCCTAAAGACTTGTGCAAAGATTGCAACTGAGCCATATCCTAGGAAGTTCAGTTGTATTTTCCCAGATAAAATGCCAAGTGGATCGTTTGCAGTGTTATCCACACAGTGTTGTGCTTTGTCGGCTGCGGTCCCAGGTGTGTTGCAGGTGGACAAAGCAGGCACCAGTAATAGGACGCCACACACGAGAAAGTACAGGCCAGCGTTGTGATGATCGGGTTTTCCCCTATTTTTACCACACTGATTCAGGGCACCGTGTGATAGTTTGCTTAGAATCCAGAGAAAAATCTTAGGTATTAAATAGGTGGGGTTAAGGATGGTGCAGTTAATAGATTTTTGCATGTGAGTGGAGCCAGCCAAACCACTCACTGCCTCCGCCGCCATCTTCCTGCAAATCAGGCTTTGTTCTCCTTTTTTTTTTACCTTTTTTAACTCCAATGTTCTAATGGGAACCAAGAAAAGGGACCATATTTCTCCTGTTTTAGCTTCTTTGCACTGGCTTCATGTAAAATCCAGGATTGAATTAAAAATCCTCCTCCTTACATACAAAGCTCTAAATGATCAGGCTCCATCCTATATGTCGCAGCTCATAGTTCTTTACCAACCCTCAAGATCACTGCACTCTGAAAATGCAGGGTTACTTGTGGTTCCCAAAGTCTCTAAAAATAGGATGGGTGCCAGAGCCTTCAGCTACCATGCTCCTCTTTTATGGAACCATCTTACAGTTTCGATCAGGGAGGTAGACACCATTTCCACTTTTAAGGGTAGACTTAAGACCTTCCTCTTTGATAAAGCTTATAATTAGGGTTGGCTCAAGTTGCCTACACCAGTCCCTAGTCCCTAGTAAATGCATGTCTGTTTACTGCATTACGCTTACTGCAATACTGCCTCTCTCTAATTGCCTCTCCAGAGCATTCCTACTCCCTTTTTGCACTTGATCGTGGTGATAGCTGGTGCTGTGACCCTGCCTTTAGTTGTGCTCGTGCTATGGCTGCACTGATACTTTACTCATTGGCTCGCCCTGATTGTGGTCTTGGTTTTGCCACTAACCACATAATCGTGCTTGACGCAACCCTCTACTGCCTCCACGATATGCATGGAACTCTTGTCAGCACCCACAATATTATCATAGAGTGCATTTAGTAATTTTACATCTATCGTTATTATAATATGACGTGTGAGAGGGATGTCATATGCTGTAAAAGCCCTTTGAGGCAAACCAGGTTTTGTGATAATGGGCTTTATAAATAAAACTGACTTGACTTGACTTGACAATCTCGTCTTCCAGAAAACCCACAGATGACCCAGAAAAATCAGTAAAAGACTTTATAATCAGCTCAGCCCCACCAACACCGTTAAAATCATCACATTTCACCGTGTGGGGTGAAATGGGTCAGAAAAACCCCACCAACGACTGCCCCGTCCAAATTTGAACATGTCAAACAAAAGCAACAGGTTCAGCGTCAGGGCAGGCAGCTCAAAGGAATGGACTATGGACTCAGCCATGCACGCACAAACACACACACACACACACACACACACACACACACACACACACACACACACACACACACACCACCCTCTACCCTTCTCCACCCTCTATCTCTGCATCTCCTCCCCCCTTTACATCTATTGTATTTCACAATAACCATTAGACATATTATGGACTATCATTTACTATTGCATTCATGTCTCACACTTAGCAATGTGTGCTGTGATCAATTTTGGTCTCCTATTAGCACCTGTCTTTTATGTATTTTCAGGCAATATTTTTGCCTTTCTGTTTGTTTTTATTATTTGTGTTTATGTTTAATGCTCGCAGGTTCTACCCCATTTTACACCCACACACTCACATGCTTGCCCATACACATACACACACGCATACACACACACACACACACACACACACACACACGCACACACACATTCACACACACATTCATATCACCATTAATAATCAGACACATATCATGCACTCTAAAATGTCATTAATGCCAATAAAGTTTGTATCATGGAACATCCGTGAATTCTTCTCAGGCAAGTCAAGTCAATTTTAACTATAGAGCCCATCATCACAAAACATGGTTTGCCTCAGAGGACGGACAGGCATGCAATTGATGTCGTTAAGAACAACTGAATTACAATTATGACAAAAAGAAAAGAGAAAGAGAGAGGGGAAGAGAGGGGGAGAGAGGGGAGAGAGGGAGAGAGATGCACAGTAAAAATGGAAACAAACGCATGTCATATTACAATAATGATAGGTGTAAAATTGCTAAATGCACTCCATGATAATTACTAAATGCACTCAATGATAATATTGTGAGTGTTGATAAAAGTCCCTTGCATAGTCCCTTGATAGTTGAGGCTTGGATCATAATAATGGCAGTAGAAGGTTGCATCAAGCACGATCACAACATCGGCACAACCAGGACCCACAACACAGGCGTAACTTCAGGCAGGGCCACAGCAATGGCAAAACCAAGACCACGATCAGGGAAGCTGAGGGTACGGTATCAGTGCAGCCACAGCACAAGCACGACCAAAGGGTCACAGCGACAGCACAGCTATCCCTCTTCCAGGACGGACAGACGTGCAATAGATATCGTAAATAACAAATGAAATACAATCATGGCAAAAAAAAATACAAATACTCAGTTACCTATTAAAATTATAAGCTGACATTTTTTACTGCACACACATCTTTCTGAACCAGTCAATAACAAATTAAAATCATCACAATTTAATCAAGTATTCTTATCCTGTTATATTACAAAACAAGGAGGAGTCACTATTTTTAGAGTCTCAAAAATCCCATTTAGTCCACACTCCACCATCAAAGACCTGGAAGGACATTTTATCATTATTAACATCAGTCACAATTGGTAATGTTTGCCGACCAAATACAGACGACCCTTCTTTCTTTCAAAACTTTTTTCCTCCATCTCCATCAATTCAAACTGCCCAAGTATAATTGGAGGTGACTGTAATACAGTCATCAACCCATCAATAGACAGAAGTAAAACCTCAAACAAACACACCTGACAATAATCAGAAATAATAAAACAGTTCATGACTGATTTTGGTTTTGGCGATTGTTGACGTCTGCAACACCCCTATTTGTATTCATTCTTCTCAAAAGTATCACGCTTTTTTTTTTCTAAAGAGCAATTCAATTATTTCAAACATTTCAGATTCAAAGATCCACATCCACATCATCACTGATAATCATCAGTGACCTTTCCTCATAACATTCACATGGAATAGGATCAGTTCACACCAGATGGCGCTTTAATACATCCCTTCTCCAAGAACCAGAATTTGACAGTCTTATTAAAAGAGAGTGGGCATTCCTCCTAGAAATAAATGACTCCCCAAAGTCATCTCCGTCTATTCTTTGGGAAAAAGGGAAAGCTGTATTAAGAGGTATTAAGATTTTATTTTCCACCTACAAAAAAAAGTAAGAACAACAAGAAACCAAACTGGAACAAAAAATCATCAGCATCTCGAGGACATCAATGCAAGCAACTCATCAGAAAAATCACAGAATGAGTTAAGAAAGTACACATTTCAGTTAAACAAAATCATAAATAAGAAAACTCAATTCATGATACACAAACTCCGGCAAGAACAATACCACCACAATAATAAATCTGGAAAATACTTAGCGAATCAAATAAAACAAAACACTGAAAAAACAAAAATGCCTGGACTCAGCAGCGAAGCCAACACAATCACCAGAAGAAATAAACAACATCTTCAAAGATTTTTATACCAAGCTATACTCATCTGAAAAAGACCCAGATAAACAAGAGATTAACTCATTTCTTAACAGCATTAACTTACTGAAACTCACCCGAGATCAGATGACTACACTGGAATCACAAATAACAGACAAGGAACTTTCTACTGCCCTCAGCCTCATGCAAAACAATAAATCCCCAGGACCTGATGGCTTCCCTGCTGAGTTCTATAAGCATTTCTGGTTCGTTAGCCCCACTCTACCAAAAAGTAGTAAATGAAATAAAACAAAATTCAAAATTACTAGCAAACATGAACATTCTGAAACCAAACAAGGATCCATCATTACCTTCCAGCTATCGTCCCATATTTCTTGTCAGTGTAGATTTTAAAATTATCACAAAAGCACTCGCTCACAGAACTGAAAAAATCATGTCATCAATCATTCATCCCAACCAGACTGGCTTTATCAAAGGTAGACATTTGTCCAACAATACATTGCAGACTTTTCAGTATAATGGACCATTCATCAACTGGTAATTTCTCAGGTCAAACAATGCAAAAATTTGGCTTTGGGGAGTCATTTATTAATTGGGTTAAAATTCTATAAACAGAACCGTTGGCCACAGTCATCACCAATGGACTAACCATACAACCTTTCACACTCCACAGGGGGACTAGGCAAGGATGTCCACTCTCTCCCTCTCTTTTCACCATATTCATTGAACCACTAGCAACAGCAATACGCCAAAACACCGACATCCCAGGATTCAAAACACAAAATGAACGTCTTAAAATAAGTCTTTGTGCCGATGAAACAAAGCTTTTTTTTTTCTTTTTTTTTTACAAAATCCTCATTCATCATTACGGGAAATAATTGCACTCATAGAATCATTCTCCAACATCTCCAACTACATAAATTGGCACAAGTCCTCAATCCTACCAGTAAACAATAACAGCTAGGATATGGCGGCCCAAACTCCACCCATTCCTTTATGTACAAATCACATTACATATTTAGGTATTACTATCTCCCCCAGGCTGTCAGAGTTGTTCAATCTCAACTACAGCCAACAACTCAAAACAATAAATGATAACCTCCTCTGTTGGATGAATTTTAAGGCATCAGGACCTGATGGGCTACCAACAGACATCTCTAAATTATTTACATAAAAGTTAATAGCCACTCTGTTAGATGTATATGTGGAATCCTATGAAACAGGTTGCCTTCCCACTTCATTACGGAATGCCTTGATCACTCTTATTCTGAAGCCAAGTAAACTGCCAACTGATCGTGGTTCCTACAGACCTATATAACTTTTGAACTCTGATACAAAGATTATAGCTAAAGCTCTAGCCATGAGACTTGAGAGGGCCCTACCTGCCATTATATATGTGGACGAGAATGGTTCTGTCCAAAATTGCCAGGGGTTCCACAATGTGAGAAGAGTTGTTAAAATAATCTATGCATGTGGAGGGACTCCTGACAAGACCATCTTGTCTCTGGATGCAGAGAAGGCATTTGACAGGGTCGAATGGCCATATCTCCTCGAGGTGCTCAAGCGTTTTGGATTTGGCAACTATTTTTGTAGATGGATTGAAATTATGTTTGTTAATTCTTCTCCAATGGAATCTAGTAAATTTCTAGTCAAGTCAAGTCAATCTTATTTATAAAGCCCATTTTCACAAAACACGATTTGCCTCAGAGGGCTTTACAGTATACGACATCCCTCTGCCCTTAGACCCTCACATCACCCAAGGAAAAACTCCCAAAAAAGAACCCCTGTAACGGGGGTGGAAAAAGGAAGAAACCTCAGGAAGAGCGGCAGAGGATGATGAGGGATCCCCCTTCCAGGACGGACAGGCACGCAATTGATGTCGTTAAGAACAATTTAATTAAAATTATGACAAAAAGAAAAGAGAAAGAGAGAGGGGAAGAGAGGGGAAGAGAGGGGAGAGAGGGAGAGAGATGCACAGTAAAAATGGAAACAAACGCATGTCATATTACAATAATGATAGGTGTAAAATTGCTAAATGCACTCCATGATAATTACTAAATGCACTCAATGATAATATTGTGAGTGTTGATAAAAGTCCCTTGCATAGTCCCTTGATAGTTGAGGCTTGGATCATAATAATGGCAGTAGAAGGTTGCATCAAGCACGATCACAACATCGGCACAACCAGGACCCACAACACAGGCGTAACTTCAGGCAGGGCCACAGCAATGGCAAAACCAAGACCACGATCAGGGCAAGCTGAGGGTACGGTATCAGTGCAGCCACAGCACAAGCACGACCAAAGGCAGGGTCACAGCGACAGCACAGCTATCACCATGATCAGGCGCAGCCAAGACTGCCACCAGGATCCAGGAAAATTAGGAAACAAGGGAGAAGGAATGCTCCAGAGAGGAGTCTGTTTACTGCATGACACTAACAGAGTTAGTGTCATGCAGTAAACAGACATGAGCGCTTTCAGATGGAGGAAGCAAGAGTAGGAAGAAGGAGCTCAGTGTATCATAGAAAGTCCCCCGGCAGATTTAACCTATGTCAGCCTAACTAGGGACTGGTCCAGGCAACCTGAGCCAGCCCTAATTATAGCTTTATCAAAGAGGAAGGTCTTAAGTCTACCCTTAAACGTGGAAATGGTGTCTGCCTCCCTGACTGAAACTGGAAACCATAAAAGAGTAGCATGGTAGCTGAAGGCTCTGGCACCCATCCTACTTTTAGAGACTTTGGGAACCACAAGTAACTCTGTATTTTCAGAGCGCAGTGATCTTGAGGGTCGACAAGGAACTATGAGCTGCAACAGATAGGATGCAGCCTGACCATTCAGAGCTTTGTATGTAAGGAGGAGGATTTTAAATTCAACCCTGGATTTTACTGGGAGCCAGTGCAAAGAAGCTAAAACATGAGAAATACGGTCCCTTTTCTCAGTTCCCATTAGAACACATGCAGCAGCACTCTGCACCAGTTGGAGAGACCTAAGAGATTTGTTGGGACAACTGAATAATAGGGAGTTACAGTAATCCAGCATAGAAGTGACAAATGCACGACTAATTTTTCAGCATCTGTTTGGGACAGGATATGTTGTTGTTACGCAAGTGAAAGAAAGCAGTCCTAGAAGTTTGTTTTAAATGGGAGGCAAAAGATAAATCTTGATCAAATAAAACTCTGAGGTTCCTTACCATTGTGCTAGAGGCCAAGGTAATGCCATCTTAGAGAAATTACATGCTTAGAAAAGGAGTTTCTGAGGTGTTTGGGGCCAAGGACAGTAAATTCAGTTTTGTCCGAATTCAACATCAAGAAATTATGGTTCATCCAGGCTTGTATGTCCTTAAGACATGTTTAGGTAACTGATAAGTTTCAACTGGTTTCATAGATAGATATAGTTGCATATTGAGCATTTTCTAATTATGTTGCCTAGGGGAAGCATATATAAAGTAAAAAGGACTGGTCCAAGCATAGAGCCTTATGGCATTCCGAAGCAGACCTTGGTATGCATGGAGGATTGATCACTGATGTGAACAAACTGGGAACAATCTGACATGTAAGATTAAAACCAGCTTAGTGCCATCCCTTTGAGGCCAATTAAGTGTTACTCCGCACTCTGAAGCACACCTTAGTATACACGGAGGATTGATCCAGTCTGTGCAATAAGATTTGATGGTCAACTGTGTCAAAATCAACCAATAACCTTATCTTGCAACCTTTCAAGCAGGGTTCACCAGTTTCACCTTTGCTGTTTGTGTTAGCCATGGAACCATTAGCAATAGCTATTAGATCACACCTTTCAATTTATGGTATTAGATCAAGAGACCTGAATACTACACGGCAATGTTACCATTATGTTTTTATCACATCTTGCTTGCAATTCCCTCCATTTTAGAGCTGATTAATGATTTTGGTGGCTTCTCTGGTTTTAGAGTAAACAAAGGTAAATCTTCCTTTATGTTCCTAAAGAAAAATGAAAGAAGGAAACCAAAAATATTCCACCCATTCATGAACACTACGGAAGGATTTCAGTACTTGGGTATCAAGATAACCCCAACTATGAGCCCATGTTAGTTGCAAGTGTCGGAGGATGTCGCAAGATGGACAACGTTGACTTTATCTACTGTGGGAAGAATAAATATTGTAAAGATGACAATATTACCTATTTATTTATGTTTTCCAATCAATTCCATTACCTCCCCAGCCTTCATTTTTTTCCAAGGCTAGAAAGCTTCTTTCAGATTTTATTTGGAATGACAGGAGGCCAAGACTCAAAATCTCTCTTTTGTATTTGCCCTATGATAGAGGAGGGTTACAACTGCCAGATTTGCAGTGGTATTACTGGGCAGCTCAGTTAACAATGTTTTGGGTTTCTAAGGATTCTTTTGCCCTGGGTAGAATGTGAAAAGTTGTCCTCAAATGATTTGACAGAGTAGCTTTATATATTCTGCACTTTTTAAGAAATTAAGACTCAAGGGAACCCTCATCCATACCCCTGTCGCTGGACATTGTTGGGCTGTCAGAGCATTGCTGGGGAGAGGGATATCTGGAGTGCTCTGCGTAGCCTGTTGCCCCTGCAACCCGGCCTCAGATAAGCAGACAACAATGGATGGATGGATGGATAATTCTGAATGATTGGAAGGCTACCGGCACTTCTGGTTTCTATAGATGGCTAAGGGAATTAGTCTTGGGCATACACATATAGAGAATTTGTCTGCAGGACAAATTTGCGAGCACCTGGGGCCCAATAAATAGACATATCTTTTCCCATCAGTTAACTGATGTCCATGTTGCATCAAAGTTCTGTTACTCTTTCCCATTTCTTTTCCTTTTTCTTATTGTAATAGGCTAACATGGCTGTATCAATATCCAATCTGGCTTTTTTTTTTTGTTTATATATATATATATATATATATATATATATATATGTATGTATATATATATACACATGATGTCATGTCCAGGAAATTATGTTGATTTTTTTTTCTCGTGTCTATGTTCTCTCATGTCTTCCTGTTTTATTTTGAAATTCTAACTCTCCTGTTTCAGGTGAATTGTTTCCTCCCTTTGTGTGTTTTCCTGCCAGTGTGATTGTTTGATACTTTTTTCTTGTGAGTCACGCATTTGGGTTCTACCCCTAATTCGGTCTTGTCAGTACGAATTGGCCAGCATGAACCCAGCCAACTGGGACAGCGCTCTGAGGAGGGCATTTGATCCATTCTCCTCAGACCGAGAAAAGGCACGGAAGCTGAGCAACATCAAGCAAGGTATGGATTAGTGTTAGTGATTAAGCTATCCGTTTTTGCACCCTAGCTACGGATAGCGGGTGGAATGCTACAGCTCTATATTGATATCAGATCAAGAGTGGGGCCCATGTTGCCATATCCACAGGTTGATGCAGCCATGGCTAACCAGCCTAACTGTAGCTAACACTGGCTAACAAAACACAACAAGCGACAAACTTAACTTCTGACACCAAATGTAACGTCCCGGCTGGGACGGTGGTGAAAAACAGGAGAAGAGTTGACTTGCAATCTGTGCATTTATTAACAGACCTGAAAAGCAGGGACACTGGCCATCACCACCCGATACAACAACACAAGAACACATCTCCAAGCTTAAACTCTGGCAATACTACAGACCACAGCAAAACACATCAACAGTCAACAGACAACAGTCTCCTAGCAACACTGCCAATGGAAATCTCAGAACTAATGCATTACCATTACTTGAACAGCATAACACTGAACACACTCTTCAACAAATCTACTATAGGGTCGTTACAATATATAGTGTGCATACAGTATATCAGCACTGTTTAATTGATTTGGGATTTGAGTTCACTTTCATCGTTTGCAAATAAAAGATGCCTTTGGAAAATTTTGGCTCACAAGCACAAGTACAAATAACACCGCTGGTCTTAATGTTAATGATAAAGTGGATCTAAATAACATGAAATGAGGAGAAACTAAATATGTGAGAGAGTGCAGAACCCTACCTTCAATTTAGTACTGATATGAAAATTAAGTTTAAAAAAAGTCCTAATTGAGAGTACTAGGACACTGAGTATTTAGAAAAAAAAGTGAATTTATCTCAGTTCAAATACATAGGAAAGAGTCAAAGTGTTGCCCTTTTTTAAAAAAAAATCAAATAAACGTATTCAGTGTCAACACACTAATGAATTTCCTATAAATTTATAATTGGCTGATTGAGGGTCAATGTTTTTAGTTGTTATTCAAGGACAAATGTCAATTTCTGATCTTTTCAAGATGGAACCCAAGTACTGTCACAGGCTACGTCTCAAGTCTCATTAATGTTTCCTTCAGCTGTTTTCTTTTTTCCTTGCGTCTTAGTGTGTCCCCCCAGTGATACATGGAGAGATGCAAGGAAACCACAAGAGGAGGGAGGAAACAACAAAATATGTTTTAACAGACAGACAATGTTTCCTCAAAAGTATCATGTGAAGTGACGCCTATTTCTGATGACAGCAGTAGCTGATCAGGGCTGCTAGTGCTTGTTTGAGTGACCTATGCACATTTGCTTTGTTGTGATGCTCACACTTAACAAACGGAAGGTCACAAAACTTCACAAATTCTGCACTGTATGTTCAACTACAGAAGAACTATGGAACAGGCATTTTTCACCAACTGCTCTACAGAGGAACATGCATGCATTACCTACTGCCATGTAATTAATGAGGACATTATATGATTATATGACAGCTTCTGATAGAGTTCTATATTGATGATAGTAAGACCACTTTTGTTTCTTTCCCATGGATGAACACAGGTGTGTTTTATTGTGCTGAGGTTTCAAAAAAAAACTTCACTCAGCAGTGGCAACAGACTGCATTACTAACTGTTAGAAACCTAAAATCGAGCGTTTGCTGGAGCTGCTGTATTTACCGAACTGGCACTGTTCTGAGAGGGCCTTCATGGAGAGTAACACTTATGATTATGGCTGATGATAATCAGATTGAGCTGTTTTGGTGCACTCTCTGGTACTGGTGCCATATGCATAGTGCGTAACGCATGCACCCGTAGCGCCGACGCTGCAGCTGATCACAGCTGGATCAGCTGTCAGTCAGCTAGAAAGACTTTTGATGTAATTTATGTCACATGTACACAGTGCAGGTAGCTTAAGAATACAGATAAAGTTCAGTGGCGGAGCGGCAGAGTTTGCTCTGTTTAAAAAACATCCGCACATGAACAACAACCTGCGCTCTGTATTTATACAGGACTGTGTCTGATTTTTAGATGGTGGATCAGGAGACAAATTAAATGTAAAACGAAACGAAATGAAAAAAGAAGTGATACACTTTAGTTTAATCTTTAATCTGTCTTCACTGTGGTTTAAAACTCTCCAATCAATAAGTGACAGGCATGACGGCTGATAAAAGACTACCTAGAAGGCTGTTCTCGTCTGTCCTCATCATCGCTCCTCAGAAATCCCCTATCTTCGGTCCTTGAGCGAAAAATGAGAGCTCTGAGATGTCCTTCAAGATGGCACCAGTCCAAGCAAGGATCGAGGAGCAAGGAAATAACAATTACGAGAACTGAGATGCACCTTTTCTCCTGAGCCTTTGCTTCAGCTTTCAGCAATTTGTCAACTCGACCTCAGACTCTACCTGGCCATTACTAATATTTGTTAATAAATGACCCCTATGCTCACACAAGACAAGCCCTTTAAAAATACATTTAGAAAATATTTCATTTTTAAAATCTTTCTTCAGTTCCCTGGTAGGTGGTGTCTTAGTGACTTAGTCAGCAGCTTAGGGCCTGAGTCAGCACAAGCATATCATATCATGTGTTTCTTGCTGCAGACATGTTATATAAAGTATTGAGCACATGCTGTGTGTATGTGTTTCCATGCTGCACTGAGGAGTCCAGTAGTAGAGCTGCTGTGCTCCGCACTGACCTGTAATCTTGGGGATGCCCTCCAGAGTGGGCACAGGGAAACTGAGGATGATGCCTTGGTTGGTCCCTACCCACAGAAGGCCCTGGCAGATCAGCAAGCTGGAGACACAAACATGACCTGCAAACAGACATTCAACTATTACCAGGACTGCTGCAACACCAGTGATACAGTCCATGTCAAAAGCATCTGACGTAATGCGGGTAAGCATGGTGACTCACTTCGTGCATCTTTGTCTGTGCCTCTGGTAGCGTCTCTGTGCTGCTCTTACGAGTGATTCCCAGCTAATCTTCTAACTTGCTCCTTACTTCGACTGCTTTTTATTTGTCTGTGACTGAAAACTCACAGAAGTTTTACTTAATCACACAGCTGTCTTCTCCTTTCAGCAGTTTTTCCTGTTTAATCACACAGCCGCTCACTCACTGTTAGCCCGTTAGCTACTTTAGCATTAGCTCTGATTAGCGATGGCTTCTCCCTGCCCTTTTCCCTCTTCTGCTGCTCTCTCCTGCTCAGTGTGTCAGATGTTTAGTTACTCCTGTGCCTGCTTTAGTGATAGTGGTACCTGTAACAAGTGTAGTATTTGCTGAGCTGGAGGTGAGGCTTAGAGATCTGGAAGCACGGCTCTGTACCATGGAAAATGTCTCTTTAGCTGCGATAGTTAGCAAGCCCCCTGAAGCCTGTGTGGACCGACATAGCATAGCCTCTGTTGGCTGTCTCCCGGGAACCCCCGTGCAGCTGGGAGGCTAGGTGACTGTCCGAGCGAAGTATAGTAAGCCGAGGCCCACGGTACACCTCCCACCTCCCGCTCAGCGACACACCGGCTGAGGACACAACCCTGGTCATTGGTAGCTCTATTTTGCGAAACGTGAAGTTAGTGACACCGGCGGCCATCGTCAAATGTATCCCTGGGGCCAGAGCGGGCGACGTCGAGTCAAATTTGAAGCTGGCTAAGGCTAAACGTAAATACAGTAAGATTGTTATTCTCGGCGGCGGCAATGACACCCGGTTACGGCAATCGGAGGTCACTAAAATTAACATAGTGTCGGTGTGTGAATATGCAAAGATGATGTCGGACACCGTAATACCGTAATCTTCTCTTGACCCCTCCCAATGTGACCAGTGATGACATGTTTAGCTGCATGTCATCACTCAACCGCTGGTTGTTGTGGTGGTGTCCAGCAAATGATGTGGGCTTCGTTAATAATTGGCACTGCTTTTGGGGGAAACCTGGTCTTATCCAGAGGGACAGCATCCATCCCACTTTGGATGGAGCCGCTCTCCTCTCTAGGAATCTGGTCGAGTTTATTAGAGGCCCAAAGCCATGACATCCCAGAGTTGGGAGCAGGTTTCAGAGTCGCAGTCTTACACGCTTCTCTGAGCTTCCTCTAGCACAGTCACACACCCATAATGTAAATGTTATAAAAACGGTGTCTGTCCCCCGACCACATCATTTGTTTAAAACTAAAATAAACAAAAGGGGAGTTGTACAAGAAAATCTCATAAAAATTAACTCATCTCCTGTCAAACAGCATCATAACAGAAGAATCACATGTGGACTCTTGAGCATTAGATCCCTATCAACCAAGGCTCATTTAGTCACTGATTTAATGTTGGATAACCAGATTGATTTATTATGCCTCAATGAGACCTGGCTTTGTCCTGATGAGTATATTAGCCTGAATGAATCCACTCCTCCAGGTCATATAAATAGTCACGTTGCGTGGGACACTGGCCGAGGAGGGGGAGTCGCTGCTATTTTTGATTCAAGCTTAGCAATTCACACTAACGCTAAGCTAAACTATAGTTCATTTGAAAGCCTTTTTCTTAGTCTTTCTCACCCATCTTGGAAAACACTTCAGCCAATTCTATTTGTTATAGTGTACCGCGCCCCCGGCCCATAATCTGAATTCTCTGAGCTTATATCAAGTTTAGTGCTTAAATCAGACAAAATTATTATCGTAGGGGATTTTAACATTCACATGGATATTAATAGTGATAGCCTTAGTTCTGCTTTCTCCACGATTCAGTTGGCTTCAGTCAGTGTGTACATAAACCCACCCACAACTACAATCACACCCTCAATCAAGTCCTTGCATACGGCATCGATATTAAAGATTAATTAGTCTTTCCCTGAGATTCCTGCTCTGTCAGACCATTATTTCATAGCTTTCAATTTTTTATTACTCGACTACAAGCCTCTCAGCAAGAGTTACTATTCTAGATGCCCTATGCAGTGACAACTTTATGACTTTCTTTAATGATAAAATTATAACTATTTAAGATTAAATCCATCACCTCTTGCCCTTACCTGACCTGACCCCGGATGCAGGTAACCTGGATATGGCAGCAAGGCCTGAAATTTATTCGGACCATTTCTCCCACATTGACCTTCATCAACTCTACACTTTGATTTCTGCATCTAAGTCATCAACATGCCTGCAAGACCCCATCTCAACTAAGCTACTTAGGAAAGTTTTGCCCTTATGAGACAACTCTTTATTAGATATAATCAATGCATCTTTATTAACAGGCTATGTACCACAGTCCTTTAAAGTAGCTGTCATTAAACCTCTGCGAAAGAAGCACACTCTCGATCCTAAAATTTTAGCTAATTATAGACCGAGATCTAATCTCCCCTGTATTTCTAAAATTCTTGAGAGAGTGGTTGCTCATCAACTCTGTGATTTTCTCCAAAATAATAGTTTATTCGAAGACTTTCAGTCAGGCTTCAGAGTTCATCATAGTACGGAGACGGCAAAAATTAATAACGACTTATTTATCGCTTCTGACACACGTCTGGTCTCTGTTTTAATCCTATTAGATCTCAGTGCCGCATTTGACACCACTGACCATCAAATCTTACTGCACAGACTGGAAAACTTAATTGGCTTTAAAGGAATGGCACTAGCCTGTTTTAAGTCAGATCGTTCCCAATTTGTTCACATCAATGATCAACCCTCCACACATACTAAGGTCTGCTTCGCAGTGCCACAAGGTTCTGTGTCATTTCTACTTTATATATGCTTCCTCTAGGCAACATAATTAGAAAACACTATAAATTTCCATTGTTATGCTGACGATACGCAATTATATCTATCTATGAAACCAGATGAAACTGATCAGCTATCTCGACTTCAAACATGTCTTAAGGATGTAAAAGCCTGGATGAGCCGTAATTTCCTGATGTTGAATTCAGACAAAACTGAAGTTATTGTTCTTGGCCCCAAACACCTCAGAAGCTCCTTTTCCAAAAATGTAATTTCTCTAGATGGCATTATCTTGGCCTCTAGCACAGCTGTAAGGAACCTCTGAGTTTTAGTTGATCAAGATTTATCTTTTGCCTCCCATATAAAACAAACTTCAAGGATGGCTTTCTTTCACTTGCGTAACATTGCAAAAATTAGACATATCCTGTCCCAAACAGATGCTAAAAAATTAGTGCATGCATTTGTCACCTCTAGGCTGGATTACTGTTACTCCTTATTATTTGGTTGACCCAACAAATCTCTTAGGTCTCTCCAACTGGTGCAGAACGGCGCTGCTCGTGTTCTAACGGGAAGCAAGAAAATTGATCATATTTCTCCTGTTTTAGCTTCTTTGCACTGGCTCCCTGTGGAATCCAGGACTGAATTTAAAATCCTCCTCCTTACTTACAAAGCTCTAAATGGTCAGGCTCCATACCATCTGCTGCAGCTCATAGTTCCTTACCAACCCTCAAGATCACTGCGCTCTGAAAATGCAGGGTTACTTGTGGTTCCCAAAGTTTCCAAAAGTAGGATAGGAACCAGAGCCTTCAGCTACCACGCTCCTCTCCAATGGAACCATCTTCCAGTTTCGGTCAGGGAGGCAGACACTGTCTCAACTTTTAAGGGTAGACTTAAGACCTTCCTCTTTGATGAAGCTTATAATTAGGGCTGGCTCAGGTTGCCTGGACCAGCCCATAGTTAGGCTGACATAGGTTTAACCTTTTCCTCAATGCCGCCACCGGAAAATCATGCATGTCTGTTTACTGCATTGCCATTTGCAAGCTTAGCTTAGCCTCAGTAGTTTAGCTTAGTCTTATGTCTGTGATAGCCATGTGGTACTGGCTGGTTTGGCTGTACTGATACTGTACCCCCCGCTCGCCCTGATCGTGGTCTGGTCCTGGTTGCGCTGATGCTGTGATCTGGCCTTTGGACACCTCCCTATCAATATACGCATGAGACTCTTATCATCACCCTCAACATCATCGTGGAGTGTAATTAATAATTTCACATCTATCGTTATTGTAATATGACATGCATCTGTTTCTATTATTGCTGTGCCTCTCTCCCCCCCTCTCTCCCCCTCTCCTCTCCTCTCTCTTTCTCTTTCCTTTTTTCCTTGATTGTATTTCATTTATTTATGACATCTATTGCATGTCTGTCTGTCCTAGAAGAGGGATCCCTCATCATCCTCTACCACTCTTCCTGAGGTTTCTTCCTTTTTTTTTTACCATTACAGGGGTTCTTTTTCTGGACTTTTTCCTTGGGTGATGTGAGGGTCTAAGGGCAGAGGGATGTCATACACTGTAAAGCCCTCTGAGGCAAACCATGTTTTGTGATAATGGGCTCTATAAATAAAATTGACTTAACTTGACTTGACTTGACTTGACATGTTTCACAGTGGTTCAGATCAGATTCAGTGGTGGATCCTCCTATACCTGTCTTGGATTGCCATCTCCCTGGACCCAGACATTTCAGTCACGGAGCAGCTCAGGAGATGGTTTGCAAGTCTTAGTTATTTATATCGCGTAGAGAATGACATTTGGTGGGTGCAAATTTAACTTATTTACATTGACTAGAACAGCTCCCCTCAACTGAAGTAATTACAAACCATGTAATATCAAGGATTCCTCCTCTTTTACCAACAGAATAAAAACTTCTGGCTACAGTTAACAGCACTAAGTGCTCTGCTACATAGTTGCACTGTAGTCAGCAAACCAACTTAACTATCCCTATTAACTTGAGATATCACATAGTGTTTATAACTCAAGGCCAAGCTTGGCACTTTACATTAAATGACAATGACTATTCCAGGAATACTTTAATGAAGCATTCAAATCAGCACTACACACACTCCATGTTCATTTGATTCTGGCTGTTGATATCTTGTCTGGCCTTGCCTGGTGTCAGATGGGTGGTGCGGGTGAAGATGTTGACTTCCTGTAGTGGTTCCAGTGTCTCTGTGTGAAACAGGTGAATGGAGGAGGCCTGGGTGAAGGCCATCCAAACCCCCCCGCCTGAACGAACCATGTGGCTAACACTGCAGCCTGGATCAGAGTGGGCTTTAAAACTCTACAGAGAGAGATAGAGAGATGGTCAGTGTATAGGTCACATGTCGGCAGTAACTCAAGATCAAATATGACAAGGTTCTATGCAATTTTTGTGCCATATGCATTAGGGACATTATTCAAAATTACTGTATACATGTACTTTTCACAAACACGTATTGCAGGAGCCAGGTATAGCCTCTGTTAGGCTTTGTGTGCCATGGTAGTCAGAAATTCTGTCTAAATATTCTTAATACCGTCTGTCATGTCTTTGGGCCAAAGACCTTAATAATTCATATGTTTCATAAGTTAGTTAAAAAAGTAATAAATTATTTCATTTTCCGTAAATAAATAGCTAAAAGTTCTAATAAATATTGTTAAAAAATCGAAGGTTAAAAAGTCTACAGAGTGAGACATCTTCTCTAGAAAGTATCGTTTCTGGGCCACTGAGTGAGTGCTCTCGTGTATAGACAATCTTTGTTGTTTTCTCTCGGAAAAAGCAGGCTGGCCTCACGGCAGAGACGGAACAGGAAAAACCTCATAAACACGCTAAAAGTTGCTCTTAACGCTTGTTTCTTGGGAAATTATTGTCTTTGTAAGTATATATGTGTACAAAGCACCTACATAGACGCATTTTCTATTTCAAAAGTTGTACTTGTTTGTCAAGTTACTAACGTCATGCTGCCGCTATTTTGCGTTTGCATTTGGTGTAAGTGTGTTAGCTAACTGTTAGCTGATGTGTGTTTAGCCTGCGATATGAGCAGTATTGAAAGTTTATTTTATTTTTTCTGTATGTTTCAGTTACCACTTATTTTTGCAAGAAAGCTTCATAAAGCAAGAAAAGCAAGCCTTGTCTGCGGAGTTTTCTTCATTGGTTCGCTGGCTGTCTAGCAGCATACAGACACATATTGTGAGGACAGCACAGTAAAAAGACAAGTAAAGACGTCCAAAGTAAGAAGACGTCTTCTCAGCGGATTCAAGCAACACAGACCAGCATTTAGCAGACATGAGTACTCGCTCAGGGAAAAGGTATTTGAAAGATTATGAGCTGCATAATGAAGCAGACCCACTGCAACAACCAGACGTTGACACAGAGCATCCGGATGATGCACGCCAACCGTCGGCCATGCTACAGCCACCACCACCATCATCTGACACCAGGTCCAAGACCACCAGGACATCCCGCACATCGTCTTCGGTGTCTACAGCCACAAAAGCCTATGCCAAGGCGCAAGCGGCCAAAGCTCAACTAGCCTTTGCTGAAAAAGAGGCTAGCATGATGAAACAAAAAGCTGACTTAGATGCGAGCCTTCATGTTTTAAAATGTCAAAAAGAAATAGCAGCAGCTGAAGCAGAAGCTGCAGCCTATAAAGAGTTACAGAGTCAAAGCGGGGAGGGAAGCGTTAAGCCCCTTTCTGAAGTTGATTCTCATGTGAAAGTACAGCGCACAAGTGAATATGTTGCTCAACAACGTAAGTTAGTCCTTTCACAAGCCTCAAACAGGTCACATCCGCTCTCTGCGACAAGAGGGAATGCTGCAGTAGTACAAGACACCAATCAATCATTTGATCAGCTAACAAGTGATACACAGTATGCACCTCCTCCAATGGTTGCAGACATAAAGGAAGAGCGAAAGGTAACCGAGGGTCCTGCAAATACTCAAATGTTAAATCCTCTAGCTCACACCTTTCAGCCTCCAAAGAGCAACTCAGCTGAGTTTAAAGGAGCACAAGATTTTGCTAAATATCTCATTCGCAAAGAACTAGTCAGTGCTGGTTTGCTGCATTTTGATGACAAGCCCGAAAACTATTGGGCATGGAAAGCCTCATTCGTTAGTGCAACTAAAGATTTGGATTTGTCAGCTAGAGAGGAAGTAGACCTGCTCACAAAGTGATTAGGGCCAAAATCCTCTGAACAGGCCAAAAGGATTCGTGCAGTGCACACGGTCAATCCATCTGCAGGTGTGAAAATGGTCTGGCAACGCCTTGAGGAGTGTTACGGATCCTCAGAGGCCATTGAAGACGCACTCCTGAAAAAGATAGAGGACTTTCCAAAACTAACAAACAAAGACAATGCTAGGCTTAGAGAACTTGGCGATCTCCTTTTGGAGTTACAGTGTGCTAAAGCAGATGGTGCACTGCCAGGACTTGCATACCTAGACACAGCTCGAGGGGTGAGACAAGTAGTTGAAAGACTTCCCTTCAGCCTACAGCAAAGGTGGACAACTGTGGGAACAAAATACAAAGAGACTCCTCCACTCCTCCATAGTAAGACCTCCTCAGAGGTTTCTGTTTGTTAGCTTCCGAATGTTGTTAGCTATCTGTTAGCTTGCCAGCTTGTCATGCTAATGTTTTTCCCTCGGTCGCGGAGTGACATGGATCTGAGCAAAGGAAACAACATCATAGCTGTAGTATATGTCCATTTTACCATGACTATGAACCAATTAGGTTGCTTTGTAATAGTCTTTGTACCATATACCACAGTGAAACATCCAGCGGTTATTAAGTTATGAAAGAATAGATGCCACCCAAGCCCTATCAGTGTTATTGTTTAACACCCTATTGAGTCACTCACAGTGATTGGGTCATGTGGTGTTAGAGGTAGTAACTAAAGGCACTACACCTGCACACCAGTTACATTTATGTTTTATTGCAACATAAACAGATAAACAGAGAAAACTGATGCTGATTAGACTTGACTATTTGACTCTCCTTGCAAATGTATATACTGGTGATCTGAGTTTCTTGAGGTGACATTGTTCTAAATTGCATCCAACCTTAAGTCTTGTCCCAATTCAGATATATCCCTATCTCGGACTTTTATTCCTGATGTAGGCACATGTTTTTGGGAAATTAATTTATCATAGATACATAAAATTATCCTTTCTGGGGAGTTCTCTATCCAACTTCAAATAGAATGGACTTTTAAATCTGACCCCCTAGGCCCCTGGAAGCTTTACAGGCTGAAAATTAGGGATACTGTTTGCCCCATTAATGTCTTAATGAGCTAGAAAACTATTTTCCTTCACATACAGATGATGGGGGTGGTATTTTCCCACACTGAAAATGATTTTCACCAAATGTTTTTGCTGCTGCTCTAAACACTTGTGCTATATGAATAAAAGTTGAACCATAATATAATCTAAATTTTTTGGTAAACATACCTGTAAGGAAAGAGTCCTTTAATCCTATTGGCATTATTAATTCTCGTTGAGGATCTTTTTCCACACTTTCCAACACTAAAGATTTCAGAGCTTTTTTTGCCTCCTTTGCTGAGTTAAAAGATTTATGTCCTTGTAATGAGGAAGAATAAGGAACAAGTTGATCCCCCTATGTCGGAGCTCAGCATGGAACTACTTTAATCCCTGCACCCTGCATTGTCCCGGGCTGTAGTCAGCAAAGAATTACAGTCGGGTGCCACCAGGAAGAGTAGGTTTAGTTTTGCTTGTGCCCTCAAGAATAGCCTGTCTGTTGGTATGGCGTAAGAGCCTAAGGGTCATAGTCTATGGTCTGGAAGTGTTGGAAAAGATCCATTGTGCGCTATTGTTTTCTAATGGAGTGAATCAGGAGTTCTCTAGCGATTGGATCCAGTCAGGAAACATCTTTTGAAGGTAACCTCTCAGATCATTATGTGCCAAAATAACAACTTTGAGAACTTTCGGTCTGGTTTTAGAGCTTTACATTGTACATTGTAGTAAAACTGCCCTCTTCAAGGTGACAAAAGATCAACTTTTCTATGATAGAGTGGCACTTGTCAGCAAGTTAGCGGAGAAGTTATTTGGTGCTTGGACTGAGTGCAGCCGACTGCGAGAGGATCTCAACAGGTGGCCTGTGCCAAACTGCAAGTCAGATCAGAGGGGAGAAACAAAACCGAAAGCACCAGGCAAAGATAGGGAGGAGAACTGCTGTTGTTGCAAGACTAATCCGAACTGGACCGAGAGCTGTTCCTCTACCAAGCCTTCTTCTAATGTCCACTGGCAGGAGAGAAAAGTGGATGAGATGCGACTAAGGATCATTCAGCAATGGTTTTTCAACACCATGGCCCCTTCTGCTGAATCACGACTTTTCTGTGATTTATCAGCATTGGGAAAAGCTGTGTGGGGCTTAGACTGAATGCAGTAGACCACGAGAGTGTCCCCACTAATGGCATATGCCAAAAAGCCGGTCAGAACAGCTTTTTAACAGAGGCTTCTAAATTAACTTTTTTGAGACTCCCTGCAGACATTTGCAAACAGGTTCTGCTTTTAAGCCACAAAAAGTGTCACTTCACACTTTCCAGCTTAAAGTGCCATGAGAGATAGGTGTTTTTGGAGGTCTGATCTAGTTCACAACAGGATTCACAACAGGATGTTAAGACATCCAAATGACCTCCTGGGGTCACTCAGACATGCAAGAACAAGTGTTCATCACTTTTCTTTGACACGAGGACTGAAGTTTAGTGTAGAGGACTGGAGACACATTTCATTTCTACAAAGAATTAGGGAAAGGACAATACATTTAATAATGATCATCATTCTGAAACTTAATCCTCTGTCTACCTGTCCCTCTCTCTCTATATATCTCTCTCCCACTCTGTCTTTCTTTCTCTCTGTCTGTCTCTTTGTCTCTCTCCCATGCTGTCCCAATCCACCCACCCACACACACACACACACACACTGAAAGACAAACAGATCTCTTTCACGCTTATGCCCTTTTATGTGAATTAAGGTAAACCTAATTCCCTAATCTTTCTCCTAGTAGATAAAAGTTTGTCTCTGTGTTTTGATGAGAAAGTAGAACCAACTCCCATTTCTTTATCATTTAACTTGAGTGAGTTAGTTTTATTCCCTTTCTGTGATGGTGACATACTGCCATCCAGTGGCCTTGTTACCAGTAATTTCGTAACCAACTTTATAGTTATATCTTGTGTTGTATTCATTTTATAATGTTAAACGGTAATCCTATATCAAAGTAATTAACAAGTTCTTTCTAATCCATTGGATAACTTTATATTACGTGTGATCACTTAGCAAGATTGAACCAAGGATCTTCAGAGTTATGTGTTACATTATTAATTGCCTTTGGGCCTCGTGGCATGTGTTTAAAATTACTGTAAGGGGACTATAGTGGTGATGAGATATATGAATTTATACGTAACAGGTCAAATGGAGTAATTCATCATAAAGTACGAGAAATAAATGTCTCCTAAATAAATAAATTTAGGCCCCCTAAAACTAAATGCCAGATGTGCGGTTGCTCGGCACAAAGGTTCACTACCCCACCTCCCATTTGTACCCCAAAATTCATAGATTAAGTTAGTGAGCCCTCAGCTTTGGACTTCTTTCTACTTTCCCTTTCACTGTGGCACTTTTCGTGTATCCTCGCTCACACCCTTTTCATTTTCTTCAATTTTGCAAGAGGAGCCGCAACTACTCAGCAGAGCTGTGCTTAACATTAACTTTTTCGGAGCCTTTTCTTTTTAAATCTCTTTGATGCTTTTTTAATGTCAGTTTGGTCAGTCAGACATTCTTGTATTTTAATTTGTTCAACTTCACTTATATGCCATATTCCTTCCTCTATTTGCTCCCCATTTCCTTAAATAAAAAGATTTCATTTATCACCAAATTATTGTGTGTGGATATTATTTCGTGAGAGACACAAGATCCATGTCTACAGGATAAATGGTAAAGATTGTGAGATTGATTAAAGTGATAATATGTTTTGAAATGGTTATAACTTATATTTATTCTTCTCCTAAATAGAAAATGGTGCCCCTTTTAATTTAACAAGCGCAAAATCCGAATTCTAACTTAGTTAATTAATTACTGCTACAAGGAAGAGGGAGAGCGAGAAGGAGGGAGAGGGAGAGAGAGAACCAGAAAATGCATTTCCCGCTGAAAATGCATGTGGACGCTAACAGCTGAAACCAATTTGAGAGCATGTTTGAAAATGCATAAATTTACTGCTAAAAATGCAGAGATGTATTACAAATTGACGGACATATCTGAAAAATTGGCAGAAATGAAAGCTGAACTCTGAAAAGTGAAGAATTTAGAAGTTGATGTCAACTGAAAAGATTAAAATAATCAATGTTTAATATTTTAGGCATAAAATGTAGAAAATAAAATGAGAGGCATAAATGTCCTTGAAGAGCACAATATTTTGACAATAAAATGGTTTCTGTAGCTTAAAGTATGCAGAGGTAGCAGCTAACCAGAAAGTACAGGAGAAATAGTACTAGTAGTATTAGTAGCATGAGTGTTAGCCGTAGAAGTAGTAGTCATAGTATTACTAGCATTATTGTTAGCCATAGAAGTAGTAGTTTTAGTTTGGGAAGTAGAGGAGGTAGCAGTACTTCTATCACTGCTACAAGGAGCAGTATTAGAGGCAGACAGAGAAATAGACAAAGACAAAGACAAAGACACTTAAGAGGCCACAAGGGCCAATTAAGGGCCCTGTCCACCTGAGGGGCCACAAAGGCCAATCAATGGCTTACTTGTGGTCCCTCCTTTCGGAGGTCCCCCAAGTGGAAACATTAATTACTAACTAACAACTTTAATTGGCCACAAAGGCCAAATAAGAGCCCACTCCACCTGAGGGACCACAAGGGCCAATGCTGGTAATATAAAGGGTCAGTTAACCATAAATTACTATTGGACAAGTAGACCAGGCATCACTAACTGGTATCTTTGTATTGGAAAAGTCACGCACACACCAGGATGGCACTCTGTGTGTGTGTGTAAGTGCCTGTTGCTATGGTAATTAATGGCCCACGTGCACCCCTCTTCTCCCCTGTCTCATCTCAGGTCAGCTCAAAGGAGGCAGTTGAATTTGATGGAAATGTCCCTATCAAACTCCTCCATTTTACAGCCATACCTTTCACCAAATAGTCAAAATATTGCAACGGGAAGACAGACAGAGAGACACAGAAAGACAGACACGGAGATGAAGAGAGGGAGAAAGGGAGAAAGACAGATGGATAGAAAGACAGACAGAAAGAGAGACAGATACAGTGAGTAAGAGAGACAGAGAGACACAGAAAGACAGACAAAGAGATGAAGAAAGAGAAAGGTAGAAAGACACAAATAAATTGACAGAGAGAGAGACAGACACAGAAAGTAAGAAACACAGGGAGACACAGAAAGAAAGACAAAGAGATGAAGATAGAGAGAGGTAGAAAGACAGACAGATAGAAAGACAGAGACAGACAAAAAGACAGAGAGAGAGAGAGTAAGAAAGACAGAGAGAGACAGAAAGACAGACAAAGTGATGAAGAGAAAGAGAAAGATAGAAAGACAGACATATAGAAAGACAGAGACAGAGAGTGAAAGAAACAGACAGAGAAAGACAGAAACAGGCAGAAAGACTGAGACAGAGAGAGAGACAGATACAGAGAGTAAGAAAGACAGAGAGACAGAAAGACAGACATAGAGATGAGGAGAGAGAGAAAGGGCCAATTAAGGGCCTCCTCCACCTGAGGGGCCACATGATGGCAATATAAAGGGTCAGTTAACCATTAATGACATCACAAAAAGGCATCTTTGTATTGGAAGAGTCACGCACATACCAGGATGGCACTCTGTGTGTGTATAAGTGCCCGTTGCCATGGTAGTTAATGGCCCAGGTGCACCCCTCCTCAGTTGAATTTGATGGAAACAACCCTGTCAAACTCCTCCATTTTACAGCCATACCTTTCACCAAATTGTCAAAATATTACAATGTGAAAAGAGGTCGTAATGAACCCAGAAATACCAAATTTGCCTGAAAAAATATCTGCTACATATCCCAAATCCTTGTGTAAGAATAAGCTTGTGGCAGCAAATTTCCAGAAATTTCTCATCTCAGATTGTATTGGAGTAAATGGGGAATTTTTTGGGTCAGCTTTCAAACCTACTTTTCTCCGACTGGCACAAGTTTTCCTCCGTTGTGATGTACAGATTGTGTATGAAGACCTTATACTGTGGGCAGCATTTGTGAAAGAGCAGAGACAGAGATATCTAGAGTGCGGAAGCTTGTTCGTGATGTCAAATGCTCTGACCTCCAACATTCACGCCTTGTATTCCCTCGGCCCTATGCAGTGACAACTTTATGACTTTCTTTAATGATAATATTATAACTAATCAAGATTAAATCCATCACCTCTTGCCCTTACCTGACCTGACCCCGGACACAGATTGCCTGGATATGGCAAAGCCTGAAATTTATTTGGACCGTTTCTCCCCCATTAACTTTCATCGACTCTACACTTTGATTTCTGTATCTAAGTCATCAACATGCCTGCTAGACCCCATCCCAACTAAGCAACTTAAGAAAGTTTTGCCCTTATTAGACAACTCGTTATTAGATATAATCAATGCGTCTTTATTAACAGGCGATGTACCACAGTCCTTTAAAGTAGCTGTCATTAAACCTCTTCTAAAGAAGCCCACTCTCGATCCTGAGATTTTAGCTAACTATAGACCGATATCTAATCTCCCCTGTATTTTTAAAATCCTTGAGAGAGTGGTTGCTCATCAACTCTGTGATTTTCTCCAAGATAATAGTTTATTCAAAAACTTTCAGTCAGGCTTCAGAGTTCATCATAGTACAGAGAACCGGCACTTGCAAAAATTAATAGCGACTTATTTATCGCTTCTGACAAAGGTCTGGTCTCTGTTTTAATCCTATTAGATCTCAGTGCTGCATTTAACACCATTGACCATCAAATCTTACTGCACAGACTGGATAACTTAATTGGCCTTAAAGGAATGGCACTAGCCTGGTTTAAGTCATACTTATCAGATTGTTCCCAATTTGTTCACATCAACGATCAACCCTCCACACATACTAAGGTCTGCTTCGGAGTACCACAGGGTTCTGAGCTTGGACCAATCCTTTTTACTTTATATGCTTCCTCTAGGCAACATAATTAGAAAACACTCTATAAATTTCCATTGTTATGGTGAAAATACGCAAATATATCTATATATGAAACCAGATGAAACTGATCAACTATCTAGACTTCAAACATGTCTTAAGGATGTAAAAGCCTGGATGAGCCGTAATTTCTTGATGTTGAATTCAGACAAAACTGAAGTTATTGTTCTTGGCCCCAAACATCTCAGAAGCTCATTTTCCAACAATGTAATTTCTCTAGATGACATTACATTGGCCTCTAGCACAACTGTACAGAACCTCAGAGTTTTATTTGATCAAGATTTATCTTTTGCCTCCCATATAAAACAAACTTAAAGGACGGCTTTCTTTCACTTGCGTAACAAAGCAAAAATGAAAACTTAGTACATGCATTTGTCACCTCTAGGCTGGATTACTGTAACTCCCTATTATTTGGTTGCCCCAACAAATCTTAGGTCTCTCCACCTGGTGCAGAACGCCGCTGCTCGTGTTCTGATGGGGAGCAAGAAAATTGATCATATTTCTCCTGTTTCAGCTTCTTTGCACTGGCTCCCTGTGAAATCCAGGACTGAATTTAAAATCCTCCTTCTTACATACAAAGCTCTAAATGGTCTTGCTCCATCCTATCTGTCGCAGCTCATAGCTCCTTACCAACCCTCAAGATCACTGCGCTCTGAAAATGCAGGGTTACTTGTGGTTCCCAAAGTTTCCAAAAGTAAGATAGGAACCAGAGCCTTCAGCTACCACGCTCCTCTCCTACGGAACCATCTTCCAATTTCAGTCAGGGAGGCAGACACAGTTTCAACTTTTAAGGGTAGACTTAAGGCCTTCCTCTTTGATAAAGCTTATAATTAGGACTGGCTCAGGTTGCCTGGACCAGCCCATAGTTAGGCTGACATAGGTTTAACCTGCCGGGGAACTTCCTATGATAAGCTGAGCTCCTTTTCCTTCTCTCAACGCCGCCATCGGAAAATCATGCATGTCTGTTAACTGCATTGCCGTTTGCAAGCTTAGCTTAGCCTCAGTAGTTTAGCTTAGCCTTACATCTGTGATAGCCATGTGGTACTGTCACTACCTGGGGCTCGCGATTACGGAGCCTGGGTCTGTTGAACTGCACTACGCTATTCCCGCTGCCTATCGGGAGCATTCCTGCTCCCTTGTTTCCTAGTTTTCCCAGATCCTGTCTGTAACCATGACTGTATCTGACCGTGGTGATAGCCGTGCTGATGCTGAGACCCTGCCTTTGGTTGCGCTCGTGCTGTGGCTGTACTGATACTGTACCCCCCGCTCGCCCTGATCGTGCTCTGGTCCTGGTTGCGCTGATGCTGTGATCTTGCCTTTGGACACCTCCCTATCAATATACGCATGAGACTCTTATCATCACCCTCAACATCATTATAGAGTGTAATTAATAATTTCACATCTATCGTTATTGTAATATGACATGCATCTGTTTATGTTATTGCTGTACCTCTCTCCCCCTCTCTCTTTCTCTTTCCTTTTTGCCATTATTGTATTTCATTATCTATTGCACGTCTGTCCATCCTGGAAGAGGGATCCCTCATCATCCTCTACCTCTCTTCCTGAGGTTTCTTCCTTTTTTTTTTCCCCGTTACAGGGGTTCTTTTTCTGGAGTTTTTCCTTGGGTGATGTGAGGGTCTAAGGGCAGAGGGATGTCGTACACTGTAAAGCCCTCTGAGGCAAACCATGTTTTGTGATAATGGGCTCTATAAATAAAATTGACTTGACTTGACTTGACTAAAAAAGAGCATAAAACTTAAATTGCCAAAACTCAAAAATTGTAAAAGATACAAAAGAGCTGAATCATACCACAAGAGTTGAAGACCTTGTGACCCGTTAAACAGTTAAATGGAGTCTCGAGCTGAAAGTATGTGGAAGCAGTAGAATTTGAAAGTGGAGTGGGTTGAAGAGAATTTGCAAAATTTTCCCATTCATTAAATGGTAAAAAAGGTTTTAAAAAGCTTAATATTTTATAAAGTTGAAAGAGTAGAAATTAGAAAAGTCATAGCAATAATGTCCTGAACGAGCTGAACGTTCTGATAGTTGAATGGTTTAAATAACACAAAGTATGCAGAACAAGTTAGCCAGCGAAAAACTTACGGAAGGTGAAATAAGAGTAAAGATTTGGATAACAATAGTGTGGATGCTTGTGCATCCATACTAGTGAGGAAGCGTGAGAGGGAGAGAGAGATTCTGACATTCTGAGAGAGAAAGCTGCTATCTTCATGAGTTCCTGAAGATATGTACTCTTTTCAGTCTTAAAATGAGATAAACTTCAAGTTTCCTGACAAAATTAAAAGAGGAAAGAAGAGGAAATAATTATTGAAAAAACTGCCTTTCCTGGAAGCAAGAACACCCCTCTACTGAGAGGCTCAACAGAAATGCTAACCAATGGCCAACTGACAGCTAACTCCACTGTCCAGCTGGTGAACTAAAATCAAGCTGAGAAGAGGACAGCAGTTAAAGACTCAAGTGAGTGAGAGCATCTGAGAGACAATACATCCTAAAAAAGGATTTATACATTCTCCAACAATAACTGCTAAATATTAAGCATAATCAAGCTAGGTAGTGATGAAACTGCAAGCTCGCTAAAAACAAACCTGGCCCCAGCAACAATTGCTAAGGAGTTACAAGAATAGCAGCACTAGAGCTGCAGAGCCCCAGGGCTTAAGCTGTCATGAATGGGACTGTCATGGTGCAAGGGAACCTCATACAATTTGAGCGTGACTTTCTAAGGGACAGCACCCCCACTCCCAGCTGTCCCACTGCTGGGAATTGGCCCATCAGCACAGAACTGGACCAGGACCTCCAGCTGTACCTCACCATCAAAGAAATTAAGGTGAAATTTACAGAATTGGAGAGAGAACTTGTACAATTGAGATAGCTGGTCAGCCAACAAACAAACCTGGATATCACAGTGCAGCAAGACACCTCTATCATCAGCTCTGAGCTGACCAAGCTGAAGCAGGGCAGAACCAGCTACAGGAGAGAGCTGACCAACCTGAGGACTGAGATAAGAGAGCTGCAACAGGACAGGGAGAACAACGCTGCAAAGGTGACAGTTTTAACAGAGGAGGAGAGAGGGAGCTACAGGAGAGAACTCACAAACCTGTCAGAAAAGCCTCATGTGAGAGACAGAGCTCTGCAGGCCGTGAAAGAGCAGTAGGACTCAAATCCAGTCCACAAACAAAATCCTGAAGGACCCACTGAGAGCAACCAAGATTCCCCAACTCATCAGCATCCCTCCACCCCCAGCCCCACCTCTGGGTCAAAAACCAACACTCCATCCAGCTTCCCACCCATTCCACAGATCAACACCACCCCTCATCTCCCCAGACCAGCACAGGAGAGGGAGAAGCTGGACATCGTCATCCTCATAACTCCAACTGCAATCTGGGAACAAGGGGTGTGCCAATACATCGATTCTTAGACACAATGCATTGCGACTCATGACGATCAATAAGGCTTACCAAATGTTCAAAAATCAACTATTTTACATGATAGCGAAATCATAGAAACACAACCGCAGCACCCGGAAGTTGGCTTGAACAGAAAAAGACGCCCCCACACAGTTTTAAGGACAGACTCATAACAGACTATTAGCCAACATGGCAGCAGCTAACTCGCTGGCTACTGTCATTGAGCGTGAGGTTCACTCTTCAGGGTTGAGCTGCCCATTGAATACTTTGTTTAGAAGTATTTATTATAACTGAATGAAGTATCCTTTATACTAGATCAGATTGAATAAGCTGAACAAGCTAATAGTTCTTTTTGTATTAAACCTACAGAACTCAGCAAACAGCTGAGGATTTTAATTAAAATAAGTTATTTGTAAAGGATTTTGTTTGGAAGTCTTTATTTATTATTTCTGAATAAGCAGAATAAGCTATTTGTTTTATATTGAACTTGCTAGTACCAAAATCTGTGAAATCAGCAGAGAATTTTGGGGCACTTTAAAGGCACTTTATGTATTACACTTTATGTAATAAGAGCAGCTTTTTGTTGTGGGAAATGTGTTGGATCGTTTGGTCCGATATAAATAAAAGATAACAGAGGTAACCCCCCATGCACACACACACAACGAATTGAGAGACATCCAGCAGATCCTCAGCCTGCTCTGCTCTCATCTGATGGGGTCAGGTATCACAACAGAAAACTCTCAGGAACTCATTGTTTGTTTTTCTTTTGTACAGTTAAAAAAAAAGAAAGAAAACATACACAAAACACAAAAGCGTTAAAACTATTTCATATTAGTGGATTGCAAACCTCATATGATCAATATGGTCATATGCCTGGAGGTAGAGACATCATCATGTGTGCAGCATATATCCCCCCGTGAGAATCCCCTTATTATAATGAAAATTCTTTCTCCATTCTTGAAGACGAAATTAGTCACTACCAGGCCCAAGGAAATGCACTGATCTGTGGGGACCTTAATGCCAGGACTGCTATAGAAACAGATTCTATTAACCCACAGGGAGACAAACAAAACTGACCAGATCAGCATCCCCCTGGATCCACAGGAACAAGTTTTGACAAAACTGTCAACAAAAGTGGACACCAACTATTGCAGCTATGTAGAGCACTGGGTCTGAAAAGTGGTTTGACACAGACTGCAGACATCTGAGCAAAACACAGACAACCGGACAATCCTGAGCTCCACCTCCAATATTGGGAAACACTAACACCAAAATTATACAGAAGAACACTCAGAATTAAAAGGGAGCAGCATGAGCAACATCAGCTTGCTACAACTGAAGAGTCATCAGCTTGCCACAAATGAAGAGTCTGTTATATATAAGTTATTCTGCAGCATCCTCAACAGCCGATTGCAAGACTTCCTCAGAGAACATAATGTCCTGAACAAGAGTCAGATTGGATTTACACCACAACATAGAACTATATCTAACCATATCTATACTCTCCACACCCTTGTTAATAAACATTTCCACCAAAACAAGAAGATGTTTTGTCGATTTCAATAAAGCATTTGACTCAATTTGGCAAAGAAAATCTCAATAATCTATGATATAAAATTGCAATGATATGTAATATTATCAGAGGGAAAAAAGTGGCTTGTTACGTGGATGGCAAAGTACCATTTGTCACTGACATAACTAAACATGGCATCTTATAGGATAGGAATGAATGTAGTAATATCCTGCATGTACATGAATTTAGGTACCTTTTATGAATTTGAAAATATATGATTACTGTCTACAGAGGTTCCCCAGAATTCCATGTTATGCTGCCAACTTGGATGCTTTGGCACTCAGAGCAGATAATTATGATGATAGTGGGCGGGCAGGTGTCAGATCTATGCACTGGAGTAAAAACACCGACACATCACAGACAGTGTGATAAGAACATCCAAAACACAAATTTCACTCTCAGTGGTTTTGTAACATGAGAAATGCTTTTTAAAATCAATAAGTAAGTAGTAATAAGTAACTATGTGACAACTGCAGCGCATGTAGATGCAGCAGCCTGTAGCTCCTCAAATTCTTACCTCTTTTTTGCTATATTTTTCTTTTTCTTTCAACACCATGACTCCTTCTGCTGAAGCATAATTTTTCTATGATATCAACATCGCTAGTTGTGTGGGTCTTGGACTAAACGCAGTAGATCGCAAGAGGATCCCACTGGTTTGAGTTTGAGTTTGAGTTTATATATTCATGCTCAAAGTTAAAAACTGAATAAAAGCAGAACTAACAAAGCACATTATACAAGACCAATTCTCAAAAAGTTGGGTGTAAAATGTAAATTAAAAAGGATGTAATGATTTGCAAATCTCATAAACCCATATTTTATTAAAAATAGAACAAAGAAAACATCTCAAATGTTTAAACTAAGAAAATGCACCATTTAGCAAAACAAAAAGAAATGTAATTTAGAATTTCATGGCGCAACACCCCTCAAAAAAGTTGGAACAGGGCCATGTTTACCATTGTTTAAACAACAGTCTGTAAATATATGAAAAGTGAAGATTATTTGCTGGAGTATGGAGAGGAATGCTGTCCCATTCTTGTCTGATGTAGGATTTTATCTGCTCAATCTCCTGGGCCTTCTTTGCCGAATTTCTCGTTTTAAAATGTGCCAAATGAGTTCCATTATGGAAATGTCTGGACTGCAGACAGGCCAGTTCAGCACCCGGACTATTCTACTGCGAAGCCTTGTTGCTGTTGTGATGGATGCAGTATGTGGGTTTTCAAAAAAGAATTTCAGCTCATCTGACCACAGAACAGTTTTCCATTTTGCCTCAGCTCCTTCTTTGCATGATACAGCTTTAACTTGTATTTGTGGATTGCATGGCGAACTGTGTTAACAGACAATGATTTCAGAGGTGTTCCTGAGCCCATGCAGTTATTTCCAGTACAGAATCATGCCGATTTTTAATGCAGGCCCGAAGATCACAGGCATCCAATATTGACCTTCCTTGTCCCTTGTGCACAGAGATTTCTCCAGATTCTCTGAATCCATTGATGATATTATGGAATGTAGATAGTGTGATATTCAAAGTCTTTGCAATTTTACGTTGAGGAGCAGCAGTCAGTCAGTCATTTTCTGTAACTGCTTGTCCTCGTCAGGGTTGTTGGTGGGGGGGGCTGGAGCCAGTCCCAACTGTCATCGGGTGGAAGGCGGGGTACACCCTGGACAGGTCGCCAGACTATCGCAGGGCCGACACATAGAGACGGACAACCATACACGCTCACAGTCACACCTAAGGGCAATTCAGAGTCACCAATCAACCTGAGCTGCATGTCTTGGACTGTGGGAGGAAGCCGGAGACCCCGGAGAGAACCCACGCAGACACAGGTAGAACATGCAAACTCCGCACAGAAGGGCCCCCGCCCATGGACCGAACCCCGGTCCAACCGGGTTTCGAACCAGGGACCCTCTTGCTGTGAGGCAACAGTGCTAACCAGAACCACGTGCTGCCCACGTTGAGGAGTATTTTTCTGAAATTGTTCCCACAATTTTTAGATGCAGTTTTTTGCAGATTGGTGAACCTCTGCCAATCTATGCTTCTGAGAGACTCTGCGACTCTAAAATGCTCTTTTTATACCCAGTCATGTTACTGACCTATTGCCAATTAACCTAATAAGTTGCAAAATGCTCCTCCATCTGTTTTTTGACCACAGCTGTGGTCATAGTCCATGTGGAGACCCAGATATTTGGTAGTGGTGACAACGGAGACTTCCTGTCCTTCCAGAGGAGAGGAAGAGGAAGAGGAGCTCTCTGAACTATATGCTGTTCGTCAGCAAAAACTAGAAGGGAACCCAAATTATGCAGCAACACACCACAAAAGGCTGCGTATTGGGCCACCCTCAGACAAACCGGCACCAATTGCATACAACCCCAAAGCAGCAAAGATAGCCTACATTTCAAGCATCTCATGTAATAAGAACAACTCTGCTGTGTTGCTTTTTGTTCTTTTGGGGGTTTTTTTTAAATAAAGCTTTACTATTTTCAATATGTTCCTGGCAAATGCGTCTTTTTCTCAAATGATACCGTGACAGGTATCTTCAGTAATAGAATAGAATAGAATAGAATAGAATAGAATAGAATAGAATAGAATAAGTCTGTGGTTTCATTCAATGGTTGTCTGTGGGAGACCAGCCAGGCCAGATGCGATTGTCAATCAAATGCTAATGAGAGCCATTCACACCTCCGCTATGGCTTTGTGGGGGTTAGCATATTGCTTTTTGCATTCAGAGATTACTATCAGGATGAGTTTGTTCATGATGAACTTTTCCTGTATTTCCGTATTTCCTGAGAGTGATGGGGAGAGGGTGGTGGAGCTTGTCCATGCTTCAGCAAAGTTTTCACCCCTCCCAAGCCTTTGTTTATGAAGTCCCACCATTGCTTGTGGTTTTTCTTTTTTAGGTCCTGAATTTTGTTTCTGTATTATTTTTCCTATGCAGTTTTTATAAGCCTTTCACTTTGTTTCTCATGCTACTTCATTTCTCTGTCTTTGCCCGCCTATAAAATAGTTTTTGCCTTATTTTGATGGCGACTTTTATTTGGTCAGTCATCTATGGCTTGTCAAGTGTGGTTGTTTTCTTCCTCTTTAAAGGCATGCAGACATCAAGGGCAATCTGTATTGCAGAGTTAAAAATCTCAACCTTGAAGATGTTTTCTGCCTCATATTCAGTCAGTGCTGGACATGCACCACTCCAAGGCTTCCTTTCGATAATGCCCCTTCAGCCTCCCTGTTTTCCACTACATCTCTGTTCTTTTCCCTGGTTGGTTATAGGAAGATAACAGTAGAGTGTTGTGGTCATTGCAACCAAGTGGGGCCACAACAGTGGGGGTTTTGTGGTAGTCAGTGAGATGGTTATGATCAGATCCAGAATGGACCCCCCTCTGTTTTTTTCTTTGACCACCTTGTTGGAGTATGTAAGTACATGATTCAGTGTTCATGTTCACCCCTTAAAGAAAGATGAAACATAATGTTCAAATATGATATAAGAGAGAAGATATATTTCTGCATGATCAGTGTCCTGGATGATAATCTAACCTTGAGGGTCAGTTGTGAGAGTGGGAGCATGACGTGAAGAGAACTTGATATGTGGAGATAAGAGGAGGAGATGTGCGGAATGGATGTGGGTCAAAGGGCGTGGATGTGTGGTATCTATGATTTTGTTCAACAGGACACCCAGAAGAGAAAAACAATTCCTGATAAGGGATTGCCCTTGAAGTTGACCAATCCAAAGACGATGCCATGCTGAAAGGGGAGCCAGATAATGAGGGGAACCAACCAGAAGATGATACTACCTTCATTCACATTTCCTCATTGTAAATAGTATAAAAGACTGGATCAGGGAAAGACAGGTTGTCAGAATGCAGGCTGACTAGCTGATGTTATTGGCTAGGGAGAGGTATTTCTGATCCAGAGCTCTGTAACTGCTCATTGCTTGAAAAGATTCACTAAAGGTTTGGATTCAAAATTCTAAATTCTGTGTGGACATTCAGTTATTTACTGTTTATTGAGTTGCTTTTAAGAATTCTGAACATAGCACTCACCCTGGGAGGGTGAGAGTTTTTTCTACTTGCAGCAACCAAGAGAAAAACTCCTTCAACCTGCTTCATGTGAGTTTGTCAGCATGTTAGTTGGCAGGTGATTGAAATCTCCAAAGAGTATGAGCCCCATTTGGCATATGCCGAGTGACAATTCAAACCAGAGGGGAAAAAGAAAATCGAAAGTGGCGGACAAAGAGGAGGAGGAGAGCCGGCATCAGGGTGAGGCTGACCTGACTTTGACCGAGAGCTTCTCCTCTACCAAGTCTGATTGGATGGAATTTTCATAGTAGCTACTGATTTTAATCAACTCATCCTTCAACTCCAAAGATGTAGCAGGATGAAGGACAAAAGTAATTTCGTTTTTTTAAACTTGGTTTAAAAAATGACCAATAAATCTACCTCCTGCCTTCTAAAGTCATGCAACATCAATTATTTCAACATGGTTTCACTAATCACAATGTAGCCTTTGGGGACAATAATGAAGGGTTCCATTTCTCACATTTATTACAGCGGTACCAGTCAACGTACTGGGAATAAAATGGTGTACCTGTGTGTGAAGGCTGGATCCTTGAATGACAGTGACTTGGTTGGCACAGCTGGCCCATACAGTGTCTTCAAGTGTTAGCAGACTGCAGACCGGCTCAGAGCCCAGATGCACGAGCCTACACGAGTCCACATCCCACAGTTTCTCTGAGAGGAACAACAGCCTAGGATTAAGCACCTAATCAGAACTCCTTGGTCAAGCAATTATCACTGCAGTGTATTATTGTGAATGTGGACCTTTATTTTTTAAGTGAAGCTATATCGCAGAGTTTCAGGAGCAGGACCACACCTCTACCGCACCTCAACTGCGCCTCTTCCGGCTTAAATATCCTCCTAACCCGATCTCCCCCTTTCGTTCTCGTTATTCTGCACCCCTCCCCCCCTCCCTCGATCTCTTTCCTTTTCCTCCTTCTGTCCGTAGGGTCCTAAGGGATCTGTCATGCCCGGCAGCCACGGCGGATTCCCACTGAAGCTTCCCCACACCGCACTCAACCATCCATTCCAATAATTCAACATCAAAGTTTATACCAAATCTACATTCACGTCAATAAATTGTTAAAATTAATTCCGATTGAGGTGTGGTCCTTGCTAGTGAAAAACAGCATCAGGTCAGTGTGGTGGGTGTTCTTTAGTGAGCACTCACCATCAGTCTTTCTGTGGTACACAGCTACTTTGCCATTGGCTAGTCCAGCAAAGAGGAAAGACAGCGAGTGTTTGAGGCCAAGGACTGGACAGCTGTCAGGGTTCATCAAGGTCAACAGACACTCAGCAGCTGTGTCCACACTGCTATACACATAGATGCTGAGAGGACAAAGGAACACACTATACTGTAAAGTCAAATAAAATGAAAGACAAGCTTAAACACGTTGGGAAATTTGTTCTGAGAGTGAGAGGGTCCTATGGATATTAATCACATGTGTATTAGGTACAGAGCTGGAATAAGTATATGGTTTAGCGTAGCTTAGCATAAAGACTTGAATGCAAGCCTAGCTGCCCCAAATTCAAAACTACACTAACCAAAACACTAAATAACATGTTGTATTTGGTTTGTTTCATCTGTAAACAGCTAACCGAAAGTGTTGAAGGTGAAAATAAGTCTGCCCTGCATTAGTTTGTAAGCACAGACTCATTGAGCTGGTTGAAATGACTGACCTGCCATCCTGCAGGCCAGCACAGATGATGTTTCCTATCTTGGCTGCAGTCTGGGCCTTCTCAGTCTCCTTCCCTTCTGTGCTGAGACACGGCTCGCTCACATAGTCCAGACAGAGGACTGGAGCTCTCAGTGAGACAGTCTTTACCAGGCAAGGAATGGCTCTGTTCAGGGAGAAAATCTCCACTTGCCCATGGTTGAAATTGCCTTCTCCACCAGCAACCTGACCTCAATTGTAATTAAAAGCTTATGTCAGTAAATAAATGACAATAAAACATACATCCTTAAGAAGTGATCAAACGATGATTGATTTAGTGTGATGACAAGTTAAAGAAAGAAATCTGGCCAATGTTTTTGAATATGAGAGTTAAGTTTGAATTAGTTGCTAAAAAATGAGAAAAAAAGATAAGAAAAGAAGAAGAGCCAGACAAACTGTCACCCTGCTTCTCAGTTGGTGGCAATCTGGAGGTTCTGTGACACCTCTTTGGTGTAGATGGTTGCAGTACTGTAACAAATTGTACTCACCCAGAGGTATCCCTGTGGTAATGATGTACTGGCAGTGCAGAAACCAAGCAGGCTGGACTGAGACGGACTGTGAAGAGCTGCCTGCAGCTGCACAAGCACAGAGACATGCTTTATTTACTGTCGGTCTCCTCGCATCCCAAAAAGTTGACTTTCACACATGTGCAGTCATAAAGTCAATAAATAGGCTTTATATATATATATATATATATATATATATATATATATATATATATATATATACATTAATAAAGAATAAAACTATTACAAATATAGAAACTGAAATAAGTATTAAGATCAATCAATATTTAGACAGAGTTGTACAAATACTAGTACAAATATAAGTAACAGCTGAAAAGAACACACGCATAAGCAGTGAAAACATTATGAAAATAAACATCTTAATGTTAGTAACTCATTGGGAAATAAAAATTTAAAAAATTTTATTTTTAAATGTCTGAGTCTGTTACCAACATGGATTTAGGTATTCATTCTGTTATGCCAGGGGTTCAACTCAATATTTGGAACATATGCATTTGTCCATCAGAATAAAAACATGAAAGTAGCAGAGGACTTTTGTTTTGAAGAACCATGAGAATTCAGGGCCCAAATTAAAATTCAAAATATAAATATAGAATAGAATAGAATACAGTCAGTTCCTAATCTTAAAATTAAAACCTTCACTCTTGGTAAACTATAAACCCAACTGTATCATTCTCAATACCAGCAGCAGCTTTCACCTTCAGTGTGTTTGTTTTGAAGACAGGCAGTTTGCAGGTCAACAGTGGACACCCAAATGGAGCTTTTGTCTTCCCATGTTCTTCAGCATATTCCCAACCTAGAGTGTTTTCCTGTCCTGAGCAGACAAGCACACACACACACACACACACACACACACACACACACACACACACACACAGTGTGAAGTTTGTATGTTTTCAGAAACATATTATAGTGTACTGTTAGGCTGTAAAATGAAAAAATTGCTCAGACCGTTGGGCAGTACCGGGTCACAAACTTTTTTCATTTTACAGCTGAACCGTACACTGAATTATGTTTCTGAAAACATTTAAGGCGAAAACAGACAAACAGTAGCAGGATGGTTATTCATATTTGATATGCACTGCCTAATTTGACAGTTTGACTGCAGTTCATGGGCAGTGACTGACAGCTATAGAGACTGGTGACAGTTTCAGAAGACAAAAGACAAAAAGTAACAGAATTCCTGCTCCCATTGCTTTTTTTAAATGATTCTGTGTGATTTTAGATGTATTGTTTTATTGTATGTATTGTATGCACAAATGCACCTTTGCTGGTTGCACAAGAATTTGCCCCTTGAACTTGAATTTGAGAGCAGCTTGCAGCACTGGCCATGACCTCCTTACTAAATCAGCCTTTTCACACTATGTTACTGGCAGTATTAAATTAGAAAACATGGACCAGATAAATTTACTCATCAGAACATGGCATAAAGAAGCCATGACACTGGTTAAACACCTTGCTGATTCTTTCTGAGTTGTGTGTGCATCCTTGAGTCCCTCCTGAGTTCGTTTTTTTAGGGTACATCGTATGTACCATAGATATATTATAGGGAAGTCTGGATCATAGGCATAATTTATGGGGGGGATGGGTGGGTTGCAACCCACCCAATAATTTAAACCAGCCACCACACCCCCCCCAATATCATATCATAATTATTTAAAATGAATATTAGGTATGATAAACACAACAATGTGGTAGATTTTCTCAATGGCAGTAAAAAAAAAAAAAGAAAAAAAAAAGTGACTGGTCAACATTTGACTTGTGGTCAAATGTTGAATGAATGAAAGTCAGTCCTCCTCTCTGCTGTGCTGTGTCTCTGAGCTGTTATTTAACACAGCCTGCTGCTGCTGCGGGGCAGATGCTGCTTGGACCGGGCGGTGTTTACGGCGGCTCGCTCAACTTCATCGGTCGCTTTGACAAGAAAGTTTAAATAAAAAAGTCTCCAGAGAGTTTGGACAGTCGTCTGATTTTACCAGAAAGTTGGCAACACTCATATAGCGGTCTGGAAATCTCACGATCTAGTGTGTTTGAGGTGAGCCGACGGCGGCCTGTTCTTCATAATTCAGCCGGGTTTGGAGTGCGGGGTGCGGACCCAATTGGATGTTACACCTTCATAACGCGCCTGGGTGTGTGTGTACGTGTGTGTGTGAGTGTAGCCTATACTACATGCTGAAAAGAGGGTCACAGGAAGAAAGATCAGAGTCCAAAGTGGCCGTGTTTCTGCTAAAAAGCCGCCGGACCGAACTGAAACCAGCCCAGTGTTTCTCCGCACACAAACACACACAGTGATCCACACGTTATAGCCTAAACACACATGTACACACACACACACACTTGCACACACACACACACACACACACACAGGCACGCACACAATAAAAAAAATGTAAACAAAAAAGACAAAACAATGCCTGTGTCACTCAACCTCCCCAATGTTCAACTCAAAGTTACGCCCTTGGTCTGGATACAGCCATGGGTGTGGGGCCTCGTCCATTTCTATGAGAGCTGCTCATTAGCGCATAAAGCAGAAAAAGCTCTTTCTACGGGTGCAGAATTGTGTAAAATGCCTGGATCGACTGGCCCATAGAGCATGTGTTAGATAAATGGCAGCCAGGCGCAGGCGAGTATGCCTGTGTGGGTAACTTCAGCCAGCAGAGCGACCAACTTTCGGACTAGCACCTCATTAATAAATTGTTTGAATGGCAGTCTAAAAAATGTAATCTTGCAGCTCTTTTTAAATGTTATCAAACCAAATGGTTTACATCTAGATAGAAGTAGGAGTTGTTTCACGGGGGTTTTGAGACTCACAAAAAATTATTTACTGATTTACAAAAGACTTTTCTCCATTGACATATATTGATATGTCAATGGATGGTATAATTACACTTTTGGCCACTATGTAAAATTTGCATCAATTCATGGTGCAATTCCTGGGGGCTTGGTATGTACACTTTGCTGTGTATTGTGGGTATTTCATAGTGCACTATATAGTGGATGAAATTAACAGCTGAGAATTTGAACACTACCACAAAATGGTAAACTCACTACATTGCTGGGAAGATGGCTGCCTGATGAAGATGGCTGCCACCAATCTCCCTGCAGTAGTCTCCTTGTAAATCTGTTTAAAATCACCAAAATACTGGTGCCATCCATGTGCTATGAAAGCACTGTTGGTGGTAAAGTGTTTTTTTGGTTCATTTCCTGAGGATATTTGTTTAGTTTGGTGTTTTTGACCGTGGATTTTGAAAGGGGCCTGAGAACATATGGTGACCAGCAACAGAGCTTCAAGCTTCCTGGAGCATATCTTTTTGTAAAAAAAAAAGGTTGAAAACATGGCGACAACAACTAAAAAGTTGGCAGAAGAGCTGGAAGAGATTAAAAAAACACTTCATTTCATGTCTGAGGAGATCAGCAAAGTGGTTAAGCAGCAAGCCAGTTTGATGGGCCTAGTGGAAGAAGTCCGTGAGCTGAAGGCCGCAATCAAACTTAAAGACCAGAAGATCCATCTGCTTGAAGAAAGGATTGATGACTTGGAGCAGTACTCCAGGGGAAATGATCTGATCATCACTGGGCTGGATACCAGACATCGTAGCTATGCCAGGGCTGCAGCCAGCGACCAGCAAGGTGAGGATGCACCACCTGAAGAACTGCTCACACTAGAGACACAAGTTGTTAAATTTTTGAGCAGTAAGAACATTGATCTGGATAGTGAGAACATCTCAGCCTGCCACAGCCTTCCACGTAAGGATAAAAATGCCAAACCAACCATTGTTGTTCAGCTTACTAACAGAAAGTATAAGATTAATTTACTACGACAGGCAAAAAAACTAAAGGGCACAGGGGTGTACATAAATGAACATCTGACGAAGAAGAATGCTGAAATAGCTAGACATAGCCGCATACTTAGAAAACAAAATAAAATTCATTCAACATGGACAAGGAATGGGAAAACATTTATCAAGTTAAATGGACCACCAGAGCAGGCAAAGGTGATTGCAGTGAGGAATCTGGGAGACTTGGAACAATACAAGTGACAATGGATGCAGCTTTGTTAGCAAATGGCACACTTAATGAGGATTGGAAAATGTTTGTTTGTTTATTGGAATAAAGAAGCAAGATAAAGAATTAATGCCAAGTTTGAAGTATGAAATTGGAATTTGTTGCTTTCACTTTGAGTTATATTCGGTGCTCTATGATAGTACGAGAATATAAGTATATTGTACAATCTTGTGACTTCTGTTTTGCTGATTTGTTGATTTTTACTTTTTTAGTTAAGATATGACAGATAAAAACATATCTTTTCCTTTAGAACAGGAGTATGAGGATTACTATGAGAATGAAAACTATTTAGCTGAGCCTTGTTTCAATAGAATATATGAAGAGTCACACTTAAGTTTTTTAAAGTCAGCTGAACATAAATCATTTAGTTTTGAGAATGACATTGATCCAGATGCAAATTTTTATAAAGATTGGAACTCTAGGTCCAAATATTACACGGAAAATCAGTTTAATGAACTCAGTCTGAATGGATTTTCAATTATACACTTTAATAGTCGAAGCCTCTATGCAAATTTTGATCAAATCAAAGAAATTGTGCAATCATCAAAACATAGTTTTCAAGTCATTGCTATCAGTGAAACCTGGCTGACAAATGAAAAGGGCTCCAATTTTATATTAGAGGGATACAATCATTTTAGTGTAAACCGTAAGAATAAAAGGGGTGGTGGAGTGGCTTTCTTTGTACAGAAAGATTTGCAATGTAGAGTGGTTGACAGTACAGTTGTGGATGATATCATGGAGAGTCTGACGATTGAAATACACTCCACAAATCTGAAAAGTATTATTGTGAGTTGTATATATAGGACACCTGGCTCTTGCATTGATTCTTTTGTTAATTTCATGGTTGACATTTTAGGTAAGGTATGTGATAAGAAACAAGTTTTTGTTTGTGGTGATTTCAATATTGATTTAATGAAATGGAATGAACATAAAATGACAACAGAATTTTGTAACACAATGTTCAGTCTAGGTGTCTGGCCCCTGATTGACAACCCGAGTCGAATAACCAAAGACAGTGAAACACTAATAGACAATATTTTTACGAATACTCGTCACCAAGTAACAAGTGGTTTGCTCATAAGTGATGTAAGTGATCACCTTCCTGTTTTTGTAGTTGTGCATAATTTAATTGCAAAATGTTCGGTTGATAAGAATAAACGTCCCTACAAATTAAGGAGATTGACAACATTAGAAAGAATTGAAGCCTTAAAGATAGATCTTAGAAATTGTAACTGGGACGAGGTTTATGTTGATGATCCAGATCTAGCATATGAAGCATTTTTATTTGCATTTTTAAAATTATATAATAAGCATTGTCCTATAAAAATGTGTAGGGTGAAAGATCAATATGAAGGTAAACCCTGGATTACAAAAGGTCTGCAAAAGGCATGTAATAAGAAAAACCAACTGTACAAAAAGTTTTTACAGCTGAGAACTAGTGATAGTGAGGAAAAATACAAGCGCTATAAGAACAAACTAACTACTATTATGAGGACTCAAAAAAAGGAATACTATAGTAAATTGTTGGAGGACAGTAAAAATAACATACAAAAAACTTGGAAGGTGATCAATTATATTACACAGAATAAAAGTAATAATTCAGAACTCCCAGATTTCTTTATAAATAAAGTTAATAATAAAGTGCATGATTTAAGAAGTATTGTTGACGAGTTCAATGACTATTTTGTAGATGTTGGGGCTTCTTTGGCAAAACAGATTACTGTACCTGATGACAACAAATATATGTTTAATAATTTGATTAATACTAATGCTAGTTCTATGTTTTTAAGTGGGGTACATGAAACTGATATTATTGAAATTGTAAGAAAATTTAAAAATAAGAGATCACTTGACATACATTCCATTGATACTGTAATTATTAAAGATGTTATTGATTATATTGTCAGACCCTTGACCTATGTTTGTAATCTGTCTTTCCAAAAAGGAATTTTTCCTAACGACATGAAGTTGGCAAAGGTGATCCCAATTTATAAAAATGGAGATAAACACTATATGGAAAATTACAGACCAATATCACTTTTGCCACAATTTTCTAAAATTATAGAGAAATTGTTTGTGAAACAATTAAATTTGTTCATTCATAAAAATAAATTATTAAGTGAAAATCAATATGGATTCAGAGAGAGCAGAACTACTGCCTTTGCAGTAATGCAAATGGTAGAAGAAATAGCAAATGCAAATGAAAATGGTGAGTGTTCTATTGGTCTGTATATTGATCTGCAGAAGGCGTTTGACACCATAGATCACGGACAGTTATTGAAGAAGCTAGAGATGTATGGAATACGAGGGGTTGTTCATTCTTGGCTGGAAAGCTATTTAGGCAATAGACACCAGTGTGTACAAATTAATGATACTATGTCAGCACTGAGAAAGATTACATGTGGTGTACCACAAGGATCAGTGATTGGTCCAATACTGTTCATTCTTTATATCAATGACATCTGCAATGTAACCGATTTTTTTAGATATGTAATATTTGCAGATGATACCAATCTGTTTTGTTCGGGTAAGAATTTAAAGGAACTTTTGTGTTGTGTAGAAATGGAGCTGGAAAATCTCAAGACTTGGTTTGATGTCAACAAATTATCCTTAAATATTAAGAAAACAAAATTTATGGTATTTGGGAATCCAAATGAAAGTGACTGTAATGTTAAATTAAAAATCTGTAATATTGACATTGAAAGAGTCTCTGAGACTAAATTCCTTGGGGTTGTCATTGATCAAAAGCTAACATGGAAACAACACATTGAGTATATTAAAGGGAAAATCTCAAAATCACTTGCAATCCTATATAAATCCAGAAATGTGCTGAATTCCAAGGCTTTGCATTTGATCTATTACTCATTGATTGTTCCCTATATGTCTTACTGTGTGGAATTGTGGGGATCCACCTTTAAAACCACCATAAATTCAATTGTAAAATTGCAAAAACGAGCTATACGTATCATCAATAATGCTAACTATTATGCACACACAGAAATACTTTTTCTAAATTCTCATGTTATGAAATTTAATGATCTGTTTTATTATAAAATAATGCAAATTATGTTCAGAGCAAAATCAAAAATGCTCCCTGACTCAATACAGAGGTTCTTTTCAATTCAGGACAGTCCTTATAATCTTAGAGGTGTTTACAAGTTCACTGTACAAAAAGCTAAAAAAGGTATGAAAAGAAGATGTGTCTCCATTATAGGCGTTAAATTCTGGAATGATGCCGACATAAATTTAAAAACATGTCATTCTTTTTTGGTTTTTAAGAAAATGCTTTGTAAAGCTATTTTTGAAGCTTATAAGTGTGATTAATTATCTGTTGTTGTGTCTTCTTTGTTTTTCTGGAGGTTGGTGGACCAAAAAGTTGATAATATAGGATAGGCTTTAATAAGCAGTCTGCTTCTGCCTATGCCTTTTCAGTCAATATTCAACACATGATTCTTGAGTTAATGATTTTGTGATTTTGTGTGAAATGTCAATACTGTGTACAATATTTGGTGTTGTCATGACTGAATAAAAACTAAACTAAAACTAGTGCACTATAGTGCACTATCTCCATGATCTGTTTCGAACATACAGTAGCTTATGTATTCAACTGACTGAAGAGAAAAAACAGAGGCAATGGACGGGAGCAGACGGAACACGTAAAATACAAACAAACAAACAATATTTTTATATCCTTTATTTAACCAAGTAAAAAAACTCATTGAGATTTAAAATCTCTTTTCCAAGAGTGACCTGGCCAAGAGTGCAGCTTAAAACTTATCAACATCCGGAGAAGTTGTATGGGGTTTGGACTGAATGCTGCAGACCGCGAGAGGATCTTGCCTGTGTCGAGTGGCGAGTCAGACCAGGGGGGAGGAACAAAACTGAAGGCACCAGAAGAAGAGAGGGGAGGAAAGCCAGTATCAGGGTGAGGCTGACCCAATTTGGGCCGAGATCTGTTCCTCTTCCAAGCCTTCTTGGTGGATGAGATGTGTCTAAGGCTCATTCAGCAATGGTTTTACAACATCATGGCCCCTTCTGCTGAAGCACGACTTTTCTACAGTAGAGTGTTACTTATCAGCATCAGGAAAAGTTGTATGGGGCTTGAACTAAATGCAGCAGACCATGAAAGGGTCCCCACCGATAGCATACAGCAACAATCCAGTTGGACCGGAGGGGAGAAACAAAACTGAAAGTGTTGGACGAAAAGAGGGAAGAGAGTCGGTATCATGGTGAGGTTGGCCTGACTCGAAGCGGGAGCTGTTCCTCTACCAAGCCTTCCTCTGTCTAGTGTCTGATCCCAGGAGAGTTAGAGATTTTGCACTGGATTGGCAGACCTGGTTGGGAGCCAGAAGGACTTGAGACCCTGATGCAAGTTAAAAAAATGCACTGCAGGAATTGAACGATGCCATCAGCTGCAACATCACCTTGCAACGGGATGGAATCGGGATGGATGAAAGTTGCGCAATGGAGTTACAGCAGGAAGACCATTTGTGAAGGGCTTTAACAGGGTAAGACGTCTAAAGAATCATTTTTTATATTATCAGCATATCTTTGCTAAATTACCATGTGCATTAGAGCATGATATTGGATTATCTGCCACTAAATTAGTAGATTTATGAAGCAATAACAGACATGCTAACGGAGTAAGCTAACATTAGTACACTGTACTGTATATACTGAACACATTTCATTAGCTGCTAACAGCCTGTTAATTTAAAATGTCCTGCTCTTAAGTAGTTTCATCTACGATTTGGGAGTTCTAGGGGAGAAAAGGCTTGTGTGATTTATTTTACAGCTCAGTGTGAGTTACATGTCAGCTTTGTTAAAGATAACATGGTGCTGGATAGCAGAGTGCTATTTTGTGATATATTAGTATTGATATGGATTAAGAGTACATATTTGAGACTAATAAATAATGTAAAAACACTACTGTAAACAGAAATGTAACTTAAGGGTGAGTTTTTTTAGCTTTGTGATTCTGTTGACTCCATTTGTCTTTATTATGTTTCAGCTCAGCCGATTTTCCATTGATGGCAAAGGGAGGGAAGCTGAAAGACCTGAATGAGATCACAGGGTAAGACATTTAGAAAAGCCTAATCTAACCCTGGCTGTTAACATTAATCTTCAAATATAAGCACATTTTACTTTAAAAAACAATATAATAATGAAACTACATACGATGCGCTTTGTGTATATTATAAATCAATGCGGTTATTGACTGCTATTTAGCGAAAATCTGAGTTTTATCTCTCCATAGAATGTATTCAAATGGCCCACCAGACACTTCCGGGAACTATTCGAAGCTTCGAGCATTTTGAACTTCTGTTGTCAGTACTCTGTTTATTCTAGTGCACTACTTTTAATCAACTCAACCTCCAACATCAAAGATGTAGCAGGATCAAGGATAATTGTATTTTTGTTTTTTAAACTTTGTTTAAGAAATGACCACTAAATCTACCTTCTACCTTCTATATCTATTTATAATGATTACCATGGCAGTAACTTCGACTTATCACCTACAAAATCGGCTCAGTCTGCCCTATATAACACAAGGTAAATCTGCCTATATGCTATAAATAAGGTCAAGGACATGCCCCACAAAGCAGTCACAAAAAGGGGAAAAGAAATATGCCAGATTGTTTATCGGTAATTGATATATATAAAAAAACAACAACAAAAACAAAAAAAAAACAAATGTCAAACACAAGGTTCAACATGAATGTGCTTTCAAAATCATTCTGAATTGTGTAGAAATGGATCAGCCTTAGTATTCATCTAGTTGCCACAAAATCTGAAGTATAACATATATGACATACAGAATGGTGTTTTAGTGTCTCCTTAAATGCTGTGTCAGTGGCTTTTCAATGTGCTAACAATAAAAGACAGAAAAATCAACAACGGTTTAGCAAGTCTGTAGAAAATAAATGATCAAGTGGATTTATCATCTATTCCTGTCTTAAACTGTGTGAACTCCAGTTACACACCACATAGTGTTGGAGGTTATCTAAACACAATGAAAAGAATGTTCCACTTAATCATATTCTGTGAGTACTCTGTCTGAACTATGTCTGTGTTTATTACACACAAAATATACACAAATGCAGGACAAAAAAGGTGCTATCTGCAAAAAAAACAAGCACCCAAACCGAATTAAAAAAAACAGAGCAGAACTTACTCTGAGCTATCTTGGCAAAGTGAAGCCTGTTCACCCAGGAGACCTTACTGAGAGGGCTGGGGGTGTTGAAGACCACACTGATGCTCACTGGACGCCCAGACCTAGGATCAAAAAGTATAGTTGACATGAAACCACATGCACATTCAAAAAGACTTTGCAATCCAAGGTTACACAGCTAACCAGCTGAGTCTCAATAAAGTGAGTCTGTCCCACAAGACCCCCCTTGACACTCACTTGTCAGGTTTGCCTGGTACAGACAGACGCAGGCGACACTTGTTAGCATTCTGGATCTCCTCTTCCTTCAGACGGATGAGCCTTTGCAGAGCCAGGCACCAGTCATGAGACACCGTGGTGTTCAAATTCTGATACAGTGTCACAAGAACAATACAATGTCTTTCCATTCATCTTATGAGAAATACAGCTTGGTCTTATTTTTGGTGGCTTGGGCCTTTTTGCCTGTCTGTTACATATACAGTAATCATGAGTGGAATAATTCAATTTCAATTTTATTTAAAAAGCCCATTATCACACATCACAATTTCCCTGAGAAGGCTTTACAACATAGGACATCCCTCTGTCCTTAGACCCTCACATCAACTAAGGAAAAACGTCAGAAAACATCAGAAAGAGCAACTGAGGAGGGATCCCTCCTCCATGTAGATGTCAAAAATAACAAATAGATTACAAAACAATATATAGGAAAGAGAAAGAGGGAGGAGGAGAGGGAGAGAGGGGGAGAGATGCCCAACAACAATAATGGCAACCATGATATAACATATAACAATTGTAATAGACATAAAAATGATAAATGTAATTTATGATAACATGTAATACTACATGCAAACATTGCAGTTTATGTACATAGCAATAACAGTCATATGTGTATAAAATAGTAGAGGCATGACTAATAATAATGGTAGTAGACGTTGGCGTCAAGTAGGATCACGGCATTAGTGCAACCAAAACCCACAGCACAGCCATGACCACAATCCAAGTTGAGCCACAGGTAGGAACACAGCATCAGTACAACCAGGATCCAGGTGCAGCCAAAGGTCAAAGAGACTACATCCTTAGTAAAAGAGTTTCTGAGGTGTTTAGGGCCAAGTACAATAACTTCATTTATGTCTGACTTTTAAAATCAGGAAATTGCAGCTTATTCGGGGTCATATGTCCTTAAGACACGCTTGTATCATTTGCTTAACAATAGAAATTAATGTAGTGATCTCTAATAATGTTGCAGAGGGAAAGCATGCATAAGCTGAAAAGGACTGGTCAAAGCACAGAACCGATTGATCTGATCAGTACGATTTAAACAAGCTTAATGCCATTCCTTTCAGGCCAATTAAGTGTTCCAGTCTGTGCAGTAAGATTTGATGGTCTATTGTGTCAAATGCAGCACTTAGATCTAATAAAATTAGAATAGAGACCAGTCCTTCCTCAGAGGCAATCAGTAAGACATTAGTAATTTTCACTAGTGACATCTCTGTACTATGATGCCCTCTAAATGCTGACTGAAAATCCTCAAATAAATTATTATCATGGCGAAATCCACAGAGCTGATTAGTGACTGATTTCTCAAGGATTTTAGAAATAAAGGGGAGATTTAATATTGGTCTGTAGTCAAAAACGTCTGGATCAAGAGTGAGCTTTTTTAGAAGAGGTTTAATGACAGCTACTTCAACCCTCTGAGCGCCTGGACTTTTTGTGTAATAATGCACTTAAAACCTCAGTCCCTCAATGCACAATGAAGTTATGTTCATCTTTTTTTCTTTTTTCAGGACAACCTGGGCTATCAGAATATTTAGGCTGCAGTAATGTCACTTGAATGAACAAATAGTTATGAGACCATAAAGACAAAAGAAAAAACAAGACGGAAATTGAATTGTACAGATCTTTAGTGATAAATCTCCCAAAAGTATTATGCAGAAGGTTTTTTTGTGTTGGGAATCATAAAGTGAAAAAATAAACATTAAAACTATTATAGTTCAAAAAATGGACACACTATTCTAAAAAAAGTCCCATCATTTTTTGTTTTGCAGCTGTTTGTGTATCCCATTATCTGTGCCATTCTGCAAACCAGCTCCTCTCTGTGATTCTGCAGAGGGCCACATCACAGTCCTGACACTTCAGAGAGGGGCCTGATTTTCCTGCCTGCTCTGCCTGCAGTGAACACAGAGTTTACATCCATATAATATCCATTCATATGAGGCCCTGCTGCTTGTTACACTGTCTCCTGATTTACCCTTATCTCATTATTTTTATTATAATTATTACTATTATTATTATTATAGGGGCTACTAGTATTTATTCTAATGCGGGAGGCGCTGCTAATAACACAGAGCGATATTTACAGCAGGATTAGACCAATCACAGTGCAGTTTGCTTCAGATGACATGTGGTAATGTAAGCGGAAACAAGTCGGACGATCTTTGGATTGGACGGCAAGACCAAAACAAACCTCTGACCTCTCCAAAGGAACTATGGGAAACCAATATGGTGTTTAGCATTGATGCTAATGTACTTTTATGACCAAAATATAGATAAAATATGGACGGAAGACACTCAATATTGGATCTGTTATCATGGATTTATTGAACAACGTCCGTAAAAACACCTGATTTCCACTGAATAGAGAGGCTTCTAAAAGACTTATTGTCATGTCAAGGAAATTATGTTAAGTTGTCTTGTGTCTATGTTGTCTTGTGATTTCCTGTTTTATTTTGAAATCCCAACTCTCCTCTCGTTTCAGGTCACCTTATTTCCTCCCTTTGTGTGTTTTCCCGCCATTGTGATTGTCGGCCCCGCCCTGATTGTCTCCACCTGTTTCCCCTTGTTGTTGCTCAAGTCTTTGTATTGTTCAGGTTTGAAACCTATTTTTATTTGATACTTTGTTGGACTCAAGTTTTCCTGCTACCTCGTTTGAGTGAGTTTTTGTTGATACTTGGTTTCCCTATCAGAGAGAATTTTTGTTGTTACTTTTCCTCTTAGGAGTGATTTTGAGTTTTGTTTCTGTTTTTTGTAAAAGACTTTATTGCTGCCTTTTATAATTAAGTGTTTTTGACTTTTGATATCTAGTGTCGTGCATTTGGGTTCATTCCAGTTCAGTTTTGTCACCTATGATGCATTGGAGACATCCCTGTGTCTATCACCACTGAAAGAATGAAGAAGTCGCAGAGTTAGACACTTTACATAAAGTGGAACACATTTTCATCACTGCCGACTACGCTGGGCTCAGAGGGTTAAAGGACTGTGGTACATAGCCTGTTTATATAGATACAATGATTAAATCCAATAAAGAATTGTCAGCTAAAGGTAAGACTTCCGAAAGAAGCTTAGTCTGGATGGGGTCTAACAGGCAAGTTGATGGATTGGATGAGTTTTTTTTTCTCTAATAGTAATAATTTTATCATTAAAGAAACTCATAAAGTTGTTAGGCTAAAAGAATACAAAGTATAGAGCTGTGACTGTATATAAAATTGACTTGACTTGACACAATCAGTGATGAATAATAGTTTGCTCAGGCATGGCGGAGGGTCTTCCTATATGTTTTAAGACTTTTCTGCCAAACAAAGTGACATCACTATGAAGAAATTTGAGAGGTCAAGAAACACCAGAAGTCAGATGATCAGATAGGTTGGAAACAAGCATTGCTGCAATTGTCTGCTGAAATGATAATAATAATAATAATAATAATAATAATAATAATAATAATAATAATAATAATAATACAATTTAATTTACTTCTCACACTGTATTTATGTAGTGCTTTTCTGGTTTTAGGAAATACACAGGCACCATTCAGCCATTCGCACACATCCTGATACCATACAAAGTTCATTATCTTGTAAAAGGAGACTTCAACAGGGGCCAAAGATTGAACTGCTGACCTTCTGATTGGTAAACAATCCACCTGGAGCCAGGGCTCCAGAATTTTTAATGTATTGTTCTAACTAAATTAGAGCAATACATTAAAAATTAATAGAAAATCAATTTGGTGAGTTTCAAAGGGTTCTTAACAGTAATCATTAAGTTTTTGTCAACAATTTGATAAGCAACAGTGAAATATAGTCTTGTTGCTTAATTTCAGTTCAAATCCTGGGGGCTGCACCACAAAGCCCGTTCAACAGAGTCAGACTCTCTTTGAGCTGCTCAACTTACCCTGCAGCCTCACTCAGAGATAACAGCTAATACCAAGCCAGTTATCACTTGTCTCTGTCAGGGTCTCTGCTTCAGGCTCTGAGTACGTTCTATCACGTGCTGCCTATTTCCGCCTTTGAAGAATATTAAAAGAGTATTACAGTAAAAAAATTAAAATTATTCAAACCAAAATTATTGCACTGTTTGAATGTATTTACCATTAGACTAATCTATCAGCTGTAATAAATCAGCAGCGCAACACTGACTTCAGCAAATCAAAACCAAACATATAAACATAATCCACACTGATAATGTCGTTGATCTGAAAGAATTATACTGCATTTCACATCCGCTTATCAGGAGTCAGGTCACAGGGGCAGCAGCCTAAGAAGGGAAGCCCAGACTTCTCTCTCCCCGGCCACTACGTCCAACTTTTCCCAGGGGATCCAGAGGCGTTCCGAGGCCAGCTGAGACACATAGTCTCTCCAGCGTGTCCTGGGTCTTCCACGGGGCCTCCCACCGGTGGGATGTGCCCTAAACACCTCACCAGGGAGGCATCCAGGAGGCATCCTAATTAGATGCCCAAGTCACCTCATCTGGCTCTTCTCAACACCGAGGAGCAGCGGCTTTACTCCAAGCTCCTCCCGGATGACCGAGCTTCTCATCCTATCTCTAAGGGAGAGCCCAGCCACCCTACAAAGGAAGCTCATTACGGCCGCTTGTACCCGCGATCTTGCTCTTTCAGTTACTACCCAAAGCTCGTGACTATAGGTGAGGGTAGGAACAAAGATCGACCGGTAAATTGAGAGCTTTGCCTTTCGGCTCAGCTCCCTCTTCACCAGGACAGATCAGTGCAGAGTCCGCATTACTTCAGATGCTGCACCGATCCGCCTGTTTATCTCCCACTCCATCCTTCCCTCACTCATGAACAAGACCCTGAGGTACTTAAATTCCTCCACTTGGGGCAGGATCTCAGGAATCTGGAGAGGGCACTCCACACTTTTCCGGCTGAGAACCATGGCCTCGGATTGGGAGGTGCTGATTCTTATCCCGGCCGCTTCACACTCTTCACGCTGCGAACCGATCCAGTGAGAGCTAAAGGTCACGGTCTGATGGAAGCCAACAGGACCACATCATCTGCAAAAAGCAGGGGCCCAATCCTGAGGTCACCAAAGCAGACCCCCTCAACACCCTGGCTGCGCCTAAAAATTCTGTCCATAAAAGTTATGAACAGAATCGGTGACAAAGGGCAGCCCTGGCGGAGTCCAACTCTCACCGGAAACGAGTCCGACTTACTGCCGGCAATGCGGACCAAGCTCTGGCACCGGTCGTACAGGGAACGGACGGCCTGTATCAGGGGGTTCGATACCCCATATTCCCGGAGAAACCCCCACAGGACTCCCCGGGGGACACGGTTGAATGCCTTCTCCAAGTCCACAAAGCACATGGTTGGGGCAAACTCCCATGCACCATCAAGGATCCTGTCAAATGTCCAGCGCTGGTCCACAGTTCCACGACCAAGATGAAAACTGCATGCTCCTCCTGGATCCGAGGTTCGACTGTCCGTCGGACCATCCTCTCCAGTATCCCTGAATAGACCTTAAATATCATGATTATTAAAAAATATGCTGTAATGTTAATGTTAATAACTACCTGAGATTTTATAGAAGCTTCTTGTAGATTTACTGTGGACAAGAACACTACAGACATATTCAGCAGTTCATTGAGAGTAACTGTGTAATAACAACAAAAGAAAGATTTTTCTTCATCACTGATAAACAGTAAGTCCCCATGTAAAATGTATTTTTTAAATAATGATGGGAAGCAAAAAGTAAGAGCTACTGTAACTGCGCGACTTTGTTTGGTGGCATTTTTTTTTAACATTACAGCTCAACTATTTATACCTTTTCCCTCAGCATATTGACATTAGATATTGAGTGATGCTACTCAAAGAAGCTGTGAAAGATGTTTTTTTAAGCTGATTTCAAGGTGAAACTCAGAACGGAACGGTGGAAGAAGTATCAATAATACATGTCATTTGATAAGCTCTGAGTATAGAAAAAGGCAGTAGCTGCTAGGCTAATTTATGCACCATAAAAATGCTACAAAGAGACAAGCTCAGGAAGAGGGAATTGGAAAAAGATTTCAGAGAGAAGGCCTAGCTGGCTAAGATCAACTACAAGAACAAGGTGAAGCAGAAATGTAGGGGAGGGGTTCGCTCCAGTTTGCCTATGAGGTAGAATGCAGGGTAAAGGATCCAAGTCTCACTTTTAGACACTGTCAACAAAAACCTGGGGCCCTATTTAGATGAGCTATAGTGCATGGTCGCAAATGCGCAAATGCGTTTTGTGACGTGCCAAATTCCATTTTGCTAGTTAAACGGGTGATTATCTGGGTTCCAGGTGCAGTGCATGGTGCAGAGGGGTTGTGTCTGGATTTTGTATTAGTCATGGGTGTGTTTGGGGCAAAACATGAATTAACCAATCTGTGCGTCAGCTCCCATTCCCTTAAATGTCAGGTGCGCCAGGAATTGGCAGATTGCGATCTAAATGATAGTTTTTGCGAATAACAGATGTGAGAGGTGTTCTGCTGAGGAAACCGATCTGCTTGTGCGGTAGATGAAGCACACCAGCAGATATCCACAAAAAGCAGCAGAGGTAAAGCAGGCATGAGACAACATGGCGGTGCAGGTTCCATCATTTTTTGGAACCTCCAGACAACGCAGAAAGTGTACAGTGATGTGAGGAGGAGGGGTAAACAAAGCTTGGCACTCAGCGTAAAATTCAAACAGAAACGGGAAGAGCTGATCTCTCAGTGAGCATGCTGCTGCTGGCATATTTGGGTTAACTGGCATCGGCACACACAGTTCAGCCTCATGTCTTCCTGCGGCCTGTAATGTGCCCTCATTTATGTCCAAGAGACATCCATGAAGTATATCAATGTTGTGCAACATACACCATGCCACAAAGAATACTCCTACTGCTTCTACCACTACTTTGAGGGCTGTATTGTGATGTTCCACCTGACTTATCCAAACATCTAAACCACATGCAGGTGCATCTTGCAAGCTGAGTAATCAGCCCTTTAAATAGCAGGAAACAGACTGCGCCTTTGACTTCAGACCAGCTTTTATTTGGTTAATGGTGCATTTGCTTTCTGGTGCCTCAATAGCTATAGCAATCTGCCAACAGTGTGCCTGATCACACCTCACTTTCACACCGACTCACCTAGGGGCGCACAGATGGGCGCAGGGAAGGATGTGGGCACTGGGTGTGAAAATGACAACTGTGCTGGTCTGACACATTGTTGAGATTCATGAGCTGTATGAACACCACTAGAGCCTCCTGTTAATATGTGACTGACTGAAGCTACTAGATAGAGTACAGCAGAAGACATTGTTATCTTACTAGCTTACTGACAAGTAATGTGGCTGAAAATTAGAGAAAATTAAGGCAACGATTTGATTTGTACCTGGTGGCAATTGGCACTGATGAAAGGCATTGCCCCTGAAGTAAAGGAGGAAAACTAACAAACAGTGATGGACAAGGAAAAGCATGTAGTTGATGTGCATCCTCCCAGAATGAATCAAAGACAAAGGACTGGATAATGACACTAAAAGTGTATGACATTCATCATATAATGAAACTAGATACTGGAGCACAAGCAAATGTGATATCATAGGCTTACGGATCAGTAAATCATGCCCAGACCTAAACTGAATGAAACAAAAAAGTAAGAGGATAATCTGGAGCAAAAATACAGTATGCACTTTAATTCATAGTGTTGCCAAAAGATTTTCAAGCTGTACTAGGTTTGTCTGCCTGTGAGAGACTGAATCTAATTTGAAGAGTGTATGTGGTTGAAAGTGAAGGAGATTATACAGATTATAATGAACTCATAAGAGAGTACAACGACCTGTTTCAGGGTCTTTGATGTGTATGCCACCAATGATTCATCCCTGCCGAAAAGTGCTGCTTGCTCTTCAGAAGCCACTGAAAGCTGAGTTGGACAAGATGAAAAGCTTAAAAGTGATTAAAAGGATTGATGAGCCAACAGAGTGGGTCACCTCCCTTGTCACTGTTGAAAACAGAGTGGGAAGCCCAGAGATGGCATGGATCCACATGATCTAAACAGAGCACTAAAGAGGGAACACTTTAAACTACCTAAAAAAGAAGAGATAATGTCACAGTTTGCAAAGCACGGTATTTCAGCAAGCTAGATGCATCATCAGGGTTCTGGCAACTAAACCTGGATGACACAAGCTCCAAAATGTGCACATTCAACAGCCCATTTGGCATGTAAGTGTATCATTCTTGTGATTTTTTGTCTTAATTGCCTGAGAATTCTAGGCCAAATTCAAGTTATGGCCAAAAAATGTTTTGTGAGGTCATAGTGACCTTGATCTTTGACCAACAAATTCCAGTCAGTTTTATTTTCAATCAAAGTAGACACAGAATGAGCAACAGAGTGAGATTGGAGTGCCAGCCAGCTGGTTGGACACTCCAGTAAATAGTCAACACCAGGATGTTTTGCCAGCCTGCAAACACTCACACTAGAGAAGCATCAGCTGTTGGTGTGAGTTGTGGCCTGTAATTCGGCAGTAAATCCACAGCCATGTGTGTCTGACTGTGGATGATCGAGCTGTAATCTGTATCTGTGATTGATGCAGTGGAGGCTGCTAGCATTTAGCTTTGTTTGTTTGCCACGCCAGCTGGCCGTCCTCCCTTCACATCTGTTCCATGCACAACATTTGACAGGCTGTTAGTAGGCTCTGCTGTATATAAACAGTCTGAACTTTTCTCTGACAGATACAAGTATAATATTAATGAGTTTAATCCTCCAGATAACATGTTGCAGATTCAGAAAGAATTCAGGCAAGACTTAAGTTTTTTTCCTACTTCTTCAGATTAAGTCAGAGTTTACAGTTAACCTGGCTACAAATTCCACTTGTCTCAAATTAGTTATTTGTGGTGTCAAAATGTGAGACAATTAATATAGAGATTTTGAGCTTATCAAATGATGATAAATGAGTGGTGCCTGTAAATCATCCTTTAAACCTGTGGAAAAACTCTGCTGGAGAAATACAAGTTTCTGAGTGAGTAGAAATTATTTGTAGTAAAAAAAAACAACAATGATTAAATTACATTTTTATATAACCTGTCACCTTGATTATAATTTCTGGGACCTGTATTAGCCTGACAGGATAATTTTAAATAGAAAAAAAAAACACCTTGACTAAAATGTCATGCATTTTCTTTGACTAAAACTAAACTGAAACTATGAACAATAAAAATGACTAAAATGTGACTAAAACTAATAAGCATTTTCATCTCAAGACTAAGACTAAATTTAAAATAGCTGCCAAAATTAATACTTTTCAAACCAGCTTTGATGGCATAATTTCAAAATGTTTATTAACCAGCAAGCAAGCAACTAAAAGTCGCCCTCTAATAAAAGATGTGTATTAGCATCACTGTGCAATCTGATTGTAGTGTTTGTTACATTTATCTGCTGAGGAAGGAAAGCTTTGTGCTTAAATATCAGTTGACACATAAGCAGGACCACAGACCGTATATGACGATAGACAACATGACAGCGCCGTGTAGCTTTTAAATCTTGATCAACCCCTGGTGTCTAACTGCAGTATAGGTCCTAAGGCCCACCCCTCCATGGTAGTGAATGGGGCATAGGCCAACCTAAAAACTCAAAGTACACACCAAATAAGTTTTTCCCAAAGACAATTTCTGTCACTGTAGGTAGTTCTAATCACCCTGATGTTCAATTTTTATACGTTTGGTTTTAGTAAGTTTTATACAAAATATGTAAAAGGGGGCTTTCCCACCATGAATGACAGCTGTGACAGCCAATCCATACGCTTGCATTCAATGGTGCTGCTAACGATTGGTTGGGCGGGTTTTTTGGTGGGAACTTCCCCACCGCAGATATCAGTGGCTCTCAATGACATGACCCTCGCAAGATGGCAACACCCATATCCTGGATATTTTTACCTCACTTCAGCATAGCGAATGGATGTATTATAGGGATGTCTGGATACAGCCATTTGGGTGGGACCTCATTCATTCCTATGAGAGCTGGTCATTGGCGCATGAAACAGAATAAGCTCTTTTTACAGGCTTAGACTTGTGTAAAATAGAGACAAAAATTGTCCTTTACATATATATTCACTTTAATCACTTTATATAAACTTTTGAGTTAGCTCATATAAACTTTTGTAAGAATCAGCCTGATTCTGACTTTTACTTTTATTTCTAACTGATGACTGTAGGTTGCAGTTGTATGGACAAAGTAGCAGACCGACTGAAACAATGTTGACCAGTTTACCTTATTGTAACCACTCGGCATTACTGTTATGAGATTAGGCAAAAGTAATAGTTTGGAAACTTTGCTATCCTTATATGAGGACATTACACTTTTTTTACTTGTCTATCACTGCACTATCAAATAGTGTCATTGCTGCAGTTAGTTAATCATAAAATTCTTGCTACATGTGTGAATTAGGAACAACTTCTACCCCATGAGAACGACCATGGCTTGCAGAGCTGGAAGACTGCTTTATCAAGCACTGGACCGAGTATTAGTTTAAACAAGGACATCACTCACTATACACAACAGTGGCTGACGTCTTTGACCACCATCATGACACATTTTATCTATATTGTGATAATATATTGCACATCAAATGATGTTAAAACTGCTCAGCTTTGTAAATCCAAAACCCCTGTATTGTACATATCTCAGTGTTTCCCATTATTAACCAAGACTATAGTGGGCCGCCATAGTCTATTTTGTCCCACCATAGTCTCAATGGAGCAGGACTGTTAATTGGGAGTGGTATTAAAATGTATACATTATTGGATTATTTATAGCGCAGTAGAAGCAGAGAGGACCAGCAGAACGTCAGGCGCAATAACAGTGAAACTAAACCGTTTGTTCTGCTGGGTCTAAAACTCTTTTTCCCTTAAGAAAAAATCTGCAAATATCTTCTCTCATTCATCAATCTGATCAGCTGTATCTGTATCTGTATCTGTATCTGTATCAAGAGATCAATTATCCACCTCATGGAGGTGTCTGGTGGCTCAGTGGATAGAGCAGGCACCCCATGTATAAAAGGCAATGTCCTTGCCACAACAGCTGTGGTTCAACCCTGGCTCACGGCCCTTTGCTGCATGTTGTCCCCTCTCTCTCCCCCTTTTACAATGTCACTCTGTCCTATCCAAAAAAAGGCCCAAAAAATAATCTTAAAAAAATATCCACCCCATGAGTGACATTCAGCTGTGAAGGAGATAAGAAGAACTTTGCCTACTGTACTGCATTCACGGACACACAAGAAACATCTGATATTGCTGTACCTTCACACCAAACACGAAACACACCAAACACGAAAAAATAAAAGCATTGCGAGTGGGCTGAATGAGTTTCTGTGTCTGGTATGATGACGTCTAACATTCACAATAAACACTGTCAGCAACTTGTTAGCAACTGCCTTTTTAAGATGCATAAAATCTTAAAACTTAAAAAAAAAGGAACTTTAGGGCTCATTACTTTACCACTTAATAGCTCTGTTCACTTGTTTCCAAACTTTCCTTCAGGTTCTTACTTGCTCTGTCACTGTACAGTCATGATGCTGACTGAAGCTCTGTGAGCAGTAATGTCGGGAGAATCTCAACTGACAGACTATTGCAACACAGCCTCATGCAAAATCCTGCAAAAATTTCATCTTGCGCAAACACACAAAATACTCATTTTTGTGTCCATTGCGTCGTGTCCTTCGCGTCCATCACGCCTATCACGCCACTCGGCTTGAATTTGCGTCTGTCCGCGTCTTTGCATTGACTTTAAATGTAAACACGCAATGCATTGCTCACACCACATACGGTGCGAACGCACATGGATAGAGTGAGACCATAGAATGGGAATCACAGCATCTGTGGAAAATATTGTACATGCTATATTATTTTTTAGAGTATTTTTCTCGATATATGTTTTTTTTATTATTTATGTTGTCAACTACTGCTGTATTTACCCTTCATTTGATATGGACCAACAACATTTGTGTTTATCTCATGTATCCTTGTAATAAATGGCAAAGCATGAAAGGCTTTTTGTGTTGACAATAACTGAAATGAAAGATTCCAACCTGTTGGAAAGACAAAGGAATCTCACTTGTAACATTGAGAATGGTTGAAATACTGCCCCCTATTCAGTTAGACTGGTTGCTGGTTATTAAACAACAAAACAACATTTAAAGTGTGAAATACTGTCCCCCATTCGGTAGGACTGGGTGGTTGGAAATTATAAATAGCTTCAAACAGGAGACGCAGAGGGATAACGAAAACGTCATAAGAAGACTGTGGATGACAAAGCAGCACCATATGACAAGTTGTAATGAGACTTGTTGGTTAGTCCCACATAATATGACATCAGTCGTTGTATGCTGATTGAAATAGATGCCTTCTATGTAAAGTTAACTGAGAACATTAAGCACTGTTACCTGGTAGGTTTCATGCAGTGTGCCCACCAGCAATGAGACCTCCTTCACCACAGCCAGGTCATGCTGCAGCTCCTCCAACTCTTGGTACAGTCTGGGAGCACCCAGAAATACTTTATCTGAAACAAAGGGAGTCGCAGTCAGCTTCAATATCATCCATACACCTTTATTTACTACGATATTAGCGATCATGTGTCAAAAAAATCTAATCTGATTTAATCTATTCAGAGATGGGATTGAACAGCATGGAACCCGCGGTAGCTGGGGAGAGCAAGAGTGAAACACTTTTACAAAGCTTGCGACAAATTTAAATTTTGGAAAACATTCATTCATTGTCCGTAACCACTTGTCCTTGCAAGGGTCGCTGGGGGGCTGGAGCCAATCCCAGCTGTCATCGAGCGGGTACACCCTGGATAGGTCGCCAGATTATCGAAGGGCTGACACATATAGACAGACAACCTTACACGCTTACAGTCACACCTAAGGGCAATTTAGAGTCACCAATCAACCTGACCTGCATGTCTTGAATGTGGAAGGAAGCCAGAGGCCCCTAAGAGAACCCATGCAATCACAGGCAGAACATGCAAACTCCGCACAGAAGGGCCCCCGCCCACAGACCAAACCCTATTCTAACCCGGGATCGAACCAGGGAACCACTTGCTGTGAGGCAACAGTGCTAACCACGACACCACCGCCCATTTTGGAAAACATTTTTACTTTTTATAAAATAAAATTACATAAGCAAAAAACTTTTACCAAGGACAAAACAAATTTACATTTTTGAAAATTGAAAAATTTACGAGATGTGAGACAAAATTTGAAACAAAAGTGTGAAATACTTAAACAAAACTGGAGACAAATTTACAAGTGGCAGAAAACTTTTACCAAGGAAAAAACAAATTTACAAAGGACAGAATTTAAGTGGAAAGGGAATGTACCAAATGATGGAAGTGACCCAGAATGGTTGAGTGAGCGGTCGTTTAGTTAGTTGCAGCGGAGTTTATGGTGAATGAATGATGTTTTGTCCATTGTGTGGAACCATGTAAACCAGGAAACACAGTTTTGCATTTTGTATGGACGGTCTCTGGAAGTTTTGAATGACACAAACAAGACAGAGGAAACTAATAAAATATTTAAATAAGGGCCAACAGGTGTTAACAATTAATGTGGCATGGCCACTGAAAAATGCCAACAAAGCAGGAAATACACATTTTTAATGTTTCACCGCACTATCTCATTCATGTGACAGTGTCTGTTGAAACATTATGACAGGAACCAATTGCTGGGCATCATGTTTTGGTCTCAACAACAATACATAAACATACCAGCTGATATGTTGGAGCTGTGGAGTCTAGCTGTGATGCCAGTGTCCCTGTTCTGCACACCGTCCTGTCCCACCTCCACCACCTGTGTCTGCAGCAGGGGGACACACCACTTCAGTGAGTACTTTGGACCAACAGGAACCAGGTTGCTGATGTCAGGGGGACCCCTGGTGGACAAATATATTTTCGGTATTCAGTACATGGCAGTTACACTGTGGAGGAGTACTATGTCTAAATCCAGCTGTCTAATTGGTCTGAAACACAAACACACACTAACTACCACTACCCATGACATCCCCTGAGTTTAGTGTAGCAGCCCAACAGAGTTGAAATCTGGTTGAGAACAAATTTACTGCACCAAGAGGGTTTTGGTAAAGAAACAGGAACGTGATTGGGCCCCACTCTGCCCCTATTGGATCAGGATCAAAGAGTGACAGGTAGAGAGAGAGGGGCTGCAAGGCAACTTGTGTGTGTTGTCCTCCATCTCCCTTGCAGCAGGAGAGATGTGCAAAACATGGATCGCCATGCACACTAGATGCAACAAGGGGGCAAAGCCCGCTCTGACACCTCTTAAATTATTGAAGTGCTGGTTATTGTGTTGTTTGTATATGTTTTGCATAGCTTCCAGTATATATGGGTATTTTAATTATTGTTATCTGTTTTAACTGTTGGTACTGTAAGCTGCTACAACACCAGAATTTCTCCATGGTTTATCTGGATTTTTGCCCTTTTCATGCATAATTCTGCAGACCTTTGAAATAAGTGGTGGGAGGAAACATGTCAGACCTTGTCAAAGCTTGTAATAAATGTTTTAATATTGAAAAAATATAATATACAACATTTCTGTAACATTAGAAATTCAGGTTTTTAATTAAGCTCAGGCCCAAAACTGCGTCCGTGGGATGGGCTCAGGTCAGGCTTGGACAGAAACTGTGCGGGTTTATTTAGGGCCTGGCCTGATTTTTTGGGCCCAATCAGTTCTCTAACACAGGGCTGGAGTTTAACTATCAGGAATCCAACACCAGAAGCATGTGGGATATATATATATATATATATATATGTGTGTGTGTGTGTGTGTGTGTGTGTGTGTGTGTGTGTATTTTTGATTTGACAATAAATAACCTTGATTTTTGAACAAGCAAACCAACTACATCATAAACAGGAGAGATTCTGGAGCTAAAACAGCAGCTTCAGGGGTTTGGAGGCACTTACTTCAGGATATTATTGACACAGATCAAAGCGTTGTTGAGAAGGAAGACCTTTCGCTGCTTTGACTTGAGAACTTGACCTTTATCACCATAAACAATTTCAGTCAGCAGTTCACAGTGAATCAGCTGCCTCTGTTCGGAGTTCAGCAGCTGGAAGCAAAAAGCAGGTAATTGATTAAAACAGAACCTTTCCTATACTCTCACTCACATATAGAAATTAGTAAATTAGCTCTACAGCCTGCAGGAATTAAAACTAGCAGGAATTTGCTAAATGGTAGTGTTGTTACAACAAAACTACAGTTCATACTTCATGAACTACAAACTGACAAAATGACAAGATAACATAAAGACAAAGGCTAGCTCACAAATGTAATTGCCTGTGTTTTGACTGGTTTGGATGTCAGAAGCTTTAAAGGGAATTGTTTCCATGGCTTTTGGTCCCCCACAGAGTATAAATGGGCCCTGATACACTAAGCCATCAGTGTTGGGCCTTCTCACAATGTCTGTGACTCATGGTTTAGAGGTGTGTCCATCACTGTTGATACTAGCCATCCATCATGTAAAGGCTACACAATAAGAGAAACAGAAGTGAGGAAAGCAAACAAACTACTAAAGGCAAGATGATGTGAAATAACAAACGTGTACTATGTATGTTTAGTTTAAAGTTTATAATGTCAAAGACCAATTTTCTGTCCTGTTCTCAAACCATAGCAAAATTAAGCCCTCTCTATGTCGCATGGAGGTCAGGTACTGTGCATGTGGAGTGGCAGACCGGGGTGGTGGTTCCCTTTTTCAAAAAAGGGAACTGGAGGGTGTGCTCCAATTATCGGGTATCACACAACTCAGCCTACTCAAGGGTGCTGGAAAGGAGGCTCTGACAGTTTGTCGAAGCTCAGATTCAGGAGGAACATTACAGATTCCGTCCTGGTCCAAAACAGTGGATTAGCTCTTTACCCTTGCAAGGCTGCTGGAGGGGGCGTGGGAGTTTGCTCATCCGGTCTACATGTCTTATGACTACATTCTTGGGGAGTCCTGTGGGGGGTACTATGGGAATACAGGGTGCCAGAGTTGCTTCTGCCAGCCATCTGGTCCTTGTATAACCAAAGTGAGAGCTGTGTCTGCATACTCGGCGTAAAGTCAAACATGTTCCCAGATGTTGTTGGCAGGGTTGTCCCTCGTCTCTGATCCTGTTTGGGATATTCACGGACAGTATCTCGAGGCACATCTGGCGGGAGGAAGGAGTCCGATTTAGGGACCTCAGAATTATATCTCTGCTTTTTGCAGATGATGTGCTTCTGTTGGCTTTATCACACAGTGACCTCCAGCATGCACTGGAACTGTGAAGCAGTCAGGATGAGAGTCAGCACCTCCAAATCTGAGGCCATTGGTTCTCTGCCATAAAACGGTGGATTGTCCCCTCTGAACATTGGCTCAACTTGCCCCAGGCCTTTCAGCTCAAATTACCCCATCCCAGCCACTTTAAAGAATTTGTGTCATGAAGCAGTTTAGAGGTGGCATCATGCAACAGTATAGTCTCATAGTGTAACTTACTGAAATACTGTTGTTATTCATAAAATGAATATATAAGTATCCACTGTTTTCTCCCTTTTATTACCCTGTAGTTACCCTGTATTTACAGAGTACTTACAGGGGTGCAGTCTGGATTATGTAGTATCAACTGTCCCCCCTTCTTAACCTATTGTTGCTCATTACTTACCCTGTAACTATATAGTATTTACCCTGTACATAGACAGCACTTACAGGGGTGTGGGCTGCATTATGGAGTATCAACTGTCCCCGCTTCCTTACTCTGTAGTTTTACAATATTTACCCACTACTTCCACATTTTCACAGGGGCACACGCTGGATAGAGTATCCACAGTTTTCTTTTCTTTCCCTGTACCTACATAGTACTTACATGGGTGCGGGCTGGATTATGGAGTGTCCACTGTATCCCTTCTTACCCTACACAGTATCTACTTTGTACTTACAAAAGACTTATCCTGAGGAGTATTCTTGAATCTCAAGAATCTTGGTGTGTTGTGTAACTGGCCTAGGGGTCATCAGAGTACTTAAAAATATTAGGACAAGTTTCTAGATTTGTAGAAGGGGGTTGAAAGAGAGTGACAGTCACAATAAGCAACTGGAGTCACAGGGTGCTTTTCACTTTAAAGTATATTAGAATGCAGGCACAAAACAAAAATCAAAGGGCCCCTCTTTAACCAAGAAAATAAACAAAAACATAGATGTTCTCTCTCAAACCAGTATTCTGCTATCAATAAAGCGATGGATACCCTATTAAAGGTGGATGTGAGTACTGTTATGGTTTGGGGGTTTCTGTTTTACTGTGGACTTTGATTTCGGGTTTCCTAATTTTCCCTGTCTCTCTGTGTGTCTCTGTGTCTTTTTTAAGGACCTAGGATCTAACTTTATTTTTCTTAGTTTTTTCCTTTTTTTCCTTCTTGTCCCAAGCTCCAACACATTCAAGGAGGTTTCCTACATCAATTAAATCATTGGGAGGATAATCTTTGACAGTTTTGCATCTGGATTATCTACTTTCTCTTCAGAAGAAACTAACATGTATTGACAGAGAGCCATGGCAAGGGGTGACTCCGACCAGCGGGAGCTGCAGTATGAACAGACCCTGTGTAACAAGAATCTGTTAAATCCTGTAAAATCAACAACAGGCACATCATGTCAGACCTGTTGGAAATATCTACAGGAAATCACTGTGCTACAGCCACACTTTAAGCAGGAAGAGGACCTCATGAGACACTCCCAATAACATCCAATGGTAAGATAGCTAGGTACAACAAATACTTTAAACCTGGATGACACAGTGTCTTTCCCGAAACTTGCTAGAATGGGAACCGAACAGACTGATATCACTGCTGCCTGACATACACTGCTCCACCTGCCTTCCCTGTGGATTTTCCTTCATCACCACCCCAACCTTCAACCTCAGCCCTGGACCTCATTATCACCCCAACCCTTGCCTCAGACCCCATCACGACCCCCACCCCAGCCCTGGATCCCCCACCTGTATCCTCACTCTCCTCTGATTCCTTGACATCCCTTCCCTCCCCTGTCTCACCTCTCAGGTTCAAAAGCCAGATGGAGGACTTGGTTAAATCTGGGTTTAAAATGATCTCACGCGCTCCCACTATGGCCAGATCTCAGGCACTACCATCACCCATACAACACCCACAAACACCCATTCAGTTTACCAGCCCCTAAAAGCCCCCCCAGGTACCCTGCCCCTCCCTCCTCAACCCCCCTGCAGAAGGCCACCTAGGCCTGTACCTAGACTACTGGCTTCTAAGGCCTTAAGCAGCACAAGGTCATCTGATATCACTGTGTGCAGCCACTAGGACACCCTGGGCCTCTGCTGTTCCAGAACTGTTCCTCATTATCTGTCATTTAGCAATCTGAGGCCCAGGGAGAGAATAAACACCCTGAGTACAATTGCTCCAGTCTCAAGGGCAAAGAATAGATAAGAAGGTGACAGTAAGATCCTTTAATCCTAAACATCTGATTCAAATTCCCTGTCAGCAGAGTATCTCAGGCCCTGCTCCAACAAACTTGAAACTAGCTGTACTTAACATCAGATCCTTGGGAAATAAATCACTTGTAATCAGTGATTTTCTAACCTCTTATATGCTTGATTTTATGTTTTTAACTGAGATTTAGTTGGACCACAGAAATGGAAATGCTGCTCTCATTGAATCCACCCTAACAAATTTTAGATTTGAGTTTGAAGCACGACAGAACAAAAAAAGGTGGTAGTGTCTGTGCCCTTTTCTGGGACAGATTTCTTTGTAGGAAGCTTGCATTTGGTGAGTTTTTATCTTTTGAATATATGTCATTTAAAATTAATGTGAAATTCTCTTCATGTATCTTAATACAGTTATTTACAGGCCACCACCAAAATACTCTCAGAATTTTCAGTGTAGTCATCACAGGTGATTTTAATATACACGTGGATAATGTCTGTGAGAGAAATGCCACACAACTTTCTGCAATACTTGAATCATTTGATCTTTGTCAGCATGTTACAGAGCCGAGCCACAATAGAGGACACACTAGTGAGGTCATCACTAAAGGTGTTAATATTTTAAATGTCACTGTGCTGGATATTGCGCTGTCAGACCATTTCTGTGTAATTTTTGATCTTTCAATAACTCCTAAAACTGTCCACGGATCAACAAATGTTGCAAAAAGATACTTCAGTTAGAATACCACAACACTTTTCATGGAAACCATCCAATTTGAAACTGACACAATTTCAAACCATGTTGATGATCTCTTGAACTCCTGCACTTCTGAAATTGCAAATGTAATTGACGCCATTGCTCCCGTTAAGGTGAAATTAATAAGTAAAAAGTAAAAGGCGCCATGGAATGGTCCATGAAAGGGAGTGCCAGAAAGCAGAACAAAAATGGCGTAAGTCAGAGCTTCACGTTCATTTTGAAATCTATAAAGAAAACATACACACTTATAATTTGACCTTGAGAAGTGCAAGGCAGTCATATTTTTCTAAAATCATCAACAGAAACAGTAACAGTTAACATGTGTTATTTGCTACAGAGTTAATGGACAGATTAACTAACCATCCTGTTCCAGAATCTCCAGAACTAGTTTCCATGTGTGCAGACATTTTTAATAGCAAGGTTTGCATCCATCCTGTCCGCCTTTCAGTTTCCCCTTCTTGAATTATGAACACAGTTTATGGATGTAATGGATGTATACACCATTGCAGGCAGGGCTACATTTATTATATTAAGATGCTTAGTGGTGCATGAAGCCCATAAAGTTTGACTTCCGTGTGTCCAATCACCCAGATCTCCTGCTCTGCTTCCACATTGCAGACGCACTGGAGACTTCTCCCAACCAAGTATCTAACTTTTGCTGTAGCGTATTTCATTATGCAGCTCCTTCTGAATGTTACTGATCAAACAGATCAAATTCTGATAGTGAAATTAGTCATTTCAAGGGGGTTGAGGTACTCACCAGAAGTTATAATATATATGGCTTGCTACTGCCTTCTTTGCCGCTTTGCTATTTCCTTTCATGCAAAGGGAGAATGTACATGCTAAAAGGCCGTTAGCTGTAGTCTTTGTGGTCTATTCAAGTGCAACTTTTTGGCTGAGACACAGGCACATGAGGTAACGTAAAGTCAGACTCCATTGCCACTACTTCTTTGTTGTAGGTTTATTGTGTCTAGATATAATGAATATCAGCCAGATCAATATGAAATATAATTTTGATATAAGCTGATGTTTGAGTATTGTGGTAACCTTCTCTCATCTATCCTGTAGATGACCAAATTTAATAGACTGTAATTGTCATTACATTTACTGGACAGTTTCATGCTTTCCTGATGATGCAACCTTTTACTTTGGGGACATTCCAGGTACTTTCTAACACCAAGATGACGATATGGTGAACAGTACAGAGAATAGTGGTCTTACATTTTAAGTATTATAGTACTATTATAATCTCATTTCATAAAATATTAGCCAATATTTTTCATGAATAGCTCATGTTAGCCAATAGTTATTAGTGCGTTATAATGCATCATCTGTCACCTTGTTGAAGTTGCGGTCCCCCATACTGTGTGCTAACTGCTGGATCTCAGCCTCCTGATCAGCTAGATGCTTCTGCTCTTTGAGTTTCTCCGCCAGAGTCTCAAGCTCAGTGAGAGCCAGCTGCAGGGGCAGCCGGTCAGCGTGGACTTTTGGAGTGTTCTTCAACATGTCCTGATACAATACAGAAACAACAAAAACAGCCGCAATATGGCGTGTTACCTCAGCTGAGGTGATGAACATGACAATACACAGAAGATGCAACCATGCAACAGAAAAGAAAGCAAACATTCCACTTGGCCGCACAGGTGATTGTCAGTAAGCACTCTGTGTCAACACAATTTCATTTTATGTTATGGAAACATTGGTGTTTTCCAACCTGTATCTTGTTTGTTGTTTTTGTATCCAAGTTACTAACTAAACCAAAAAATTTTGGAACTGGTCCAGTGAGAGAGACCTCTGCAGCCACAGCAGCAAAAAAGGCTGCAATGTATTCCATAGGGGCAATTGAGCACCATCTGTTTTTGCCACTGATAGATCATTACTACAAATGTCCAAAAAAATTATGGAAAGGAACCATAAGTAAAACATTTTTCCTCACCATTTTTTTGGTTTGATTGTTATTGTGAACAAGTCTAGCTCAGGAAGAAGTGACATTATACATATATATATATGTAGCAGCATAGAGGTGTTTATCTGCTGTCATTTGGCGCTGCTGGTAATGAGCGCAGCTGGTGGCCGTGATGAGGTGGGCTGGTATAAAAGCGGCACTCCTCCCACCAGTTCTTCCTTTTGCGCCTCTCTCTGTCATCACTGGCGCGTCACTTCCGTGCCGGAGGTCACTCGGCCGACAGGTATGGCTGCACGCTGCTTCATCTCGCAGGTTGTTTGTGTCTGTTTGTGTGCTTATGGCATTAGTGTTGTGTTGTAGGGCGATTGCCTGTGCGCTGCTCCGTGCCCCGTGTAGGTGCTGCTGCATTTGTTGGCCGTGGTACGTGTCCTCTCTCTCTCTGCGGTATGGTTGATGCTACTAAATTGGCTAATGCTAGTGTGGTCACAGGTAAATGCTGGTCGCTGCCCGGAGTCCTCTCTCTCCCTCCCTCCTCTCGTGTGTGTCTGTGTGTGTGCCGGCTGTGACCAAAAAGGTATGTGTGTCTCGTAGCGCGCACCGCATCATGTTCAGTCATTTAGCCATGCTAATAGTATTTTTCTTGGCTAGGTGTTAATGTAACCAGCTGATCGGGGCCGCTGCTGTTTTTTTTGTTTTGTTTTGTTTTCTTTGTCTCCGCTGCTGCTCGTCTCCACCGCCTCTGCTTGGCCCTGCTGCTGCTTGGCTTCCACTGCACGGCGTAAAGGCTTAATTGCTTGTTCAAACGTCCTGTGTGTGACGGCTGCTTGGCCGCACGCCACGGGCGTATTATGTTTTAATTTCTTATTATTTGTCATTACTACATATCTAACAAAATATACATGAATAATACAAAGTTTTGAGAAAAATGTTATATCATAATCGGGGGGGGGGGGTTGAACAGATAAGAAGTAATGTACAACCCGTTCGCACTTTAAAGGTTGAAGCAGACTGCTGCATGTTCATACTAGTATGATTTTCAAGCAACTACTAGGAAAAAAAACGACTTACTTTTGCCTTTTCTGCTGAACACAGTTATATTTCAACAAATCAAATCTGTTATATGATATTTTTCCAATTCCATTTTAAATTTTACTTGTACCTACCCTATTAAATTAAGTCCCACATAATCCTATTAAAAAAGTTGCTGTGACAACGGCAGTGCATGTAGATGTAACAGTCTATAGCTCCTCAAATCCTTGCTATGTCTTTTAACTATTTTTTGCTACATCTTTCTATTTTTTCGACTTCATAGCCTCTTCTTATGAAGCACAATTTTTGTACGATAGAGAAGCACTTAGCAACATTGGGAAAAGTTATATGGGGTTTGGACTGAATGCAGCAGACCGCAAGTGGATCCCCACAAAAGGCATGCGCAGAGGGGGGAACAAAACCAAAAAATGCTGAACGAAGAGAAGGAGGAGAGCCAGCATCAGGGCAATGCTGACCTGACTTGGACCAAGAGCTGTTCCTCTACCAAGCCTTCTTCTGGCTAATGTCCAGTCACAGGAGAAAAAAGTGGATGAGATGCTCACTCAGCAACGGGAAATCAGAGACTACTCTGCGCACATCCCAAATCAAGCTATTGCACTTTAATGGGGGCCATAAGGACACAAGAATCTGATGCAAATTCAAAAAATGCACTGCAGGAATTGAATGATGCCACCAGCAGCAACATGCCCAAGCAACCACATGGAATCTCCAGAGTAGCTGCTGCTTTTAATCAACTTGTCCTTCAACTCCAAAGATGTAGCAGGATCAAGGACAAATGTAATTTTGTGTTTTAAACCTTCTAAGTTTCAATGAAAATTAAATCAGATCCTACATTTGTAAATATGTTAAACTCACCGTAACAAATTTAAGTGGACTCAACTTTTGTAATTAAGTAACAATAACAACATAATTACATTTAATAGGCTCTGCAAAATTGTTTTCTTGCTAACTGACAGCATTTTAATAAGGTGGAAATTCTTTCCATGATTTCATAACGTTCACCCAACAAATTATTTCTTTTGAGTGCACGTTGGAGTCTCCACATCCAGGGGTGTGTGGACTCATGCACTCCGTTTGTGGGCCCTGGCTATCCTCTTTCCTTCAGCCTGCCCTTTCTGACCTAGGCTATGCTCTGCTCCTCTGCCAGAGCACCATAGTGAGAGTGGGATGTTGGCGGGGTTGGCGCCCACGGCCTTCTGTCAGCTTTCCTCTCGTGTCCACACAACCCTAAAAGCTGTGGACTTTTGTCTGTATTTTCAGGGATTTCGTAGCACAGCCTGGTGTTACCAAAAGTTTTTCAGAGATCATGGCTGCATATTTAGCTTTTTTTTGACAATGTGAATAGGTCAGCAAGATTTAAGATCGACATTTCTCTTTACACAAGACTTGGTTACACACACACTAACAAACAGACAAGATCAGCAAAAGTTAAAGAAAAAACATTGGATTTCTCTGTAGGGATCCTTTCCATAATGTTGTCAAACACTTAAAATAACAATTTGATCCTCTCAGTGGCAAAAAACAAGCACTTTTAGTGGACTTAATCTGACAGTGCACAATTGCCTTTAGAGATCACATTGCAGCCTGTTTTGCAGCTGCAACCTCTCACAACACTGGACCATTTTCAAAAATTGCTGTTCTAATCAGTCACCTAGACACAAAACATGGGAAAATGGGCCCAGATTAAAAAAATATTTTTGTCCTGTTGATGTTTGGCTGGTTTAATTAAGGACCTACATGATGTGGAAATACAGTAATTACAAGGGGTTAAGTTGTGGATATATGTCATTTTTACAGTGAAGAATGGTTACATTTCAAACTGATCCTAATGGTCAATATTACAGGTAGGTTATCAAAAACCACTGTTTCACATGCTATTTATTAGGATGACCATTAAACTTCACATAAAAAACAGCGAGGGACATGCTAATATGTGATTTGTGTCAGTCACTCACCTGCAACAGCAGAATGAACTGTGGAAAGCGTTGGATAGGCTTGACCATCAGGCCGTACAGAGTGATCCTGTCTGGACTGGACGCCTGCTTCTTCTAAGAGATGTATTGATATAAAATTTTCATCATCATGATTATCATGACCAAAATTATCACAATAATCGATATTATCACAATATTGTAGAAATGTGTTGGAAAATGATTGCAAAGTACTGATACACACACTGAAATCATTTCACCCAGTCTTGTATTAAACACAAACATAATAAACAGCATGCTGCTGCACTTTGTGTAAACATAAAAATAATAAGTTATGTAAAAAACAACAACATGAAACAAAATGAACAACTTTGGTACTATGTGGCCATAAGAAGAAGGGGCTGCATGTTCAACTTTGCTGTGTCTGTAGGAGACTGTTGTTGCTAACTTTGGTTGACTATTTACAGTCTGACAGTGTCCGAAATTAACTTTCTGACTCACTGACCAATTTGGCTAGTAGAAAAAAAAATCTACCTTCCAAGCATATTTTTTACCAGCCAAAATAATAAATCCCCTTTTGTGTTTCACCTATACATTTGTTTCAGTACATTTAATTGAGAAAGTAATTTATGTTACTGTAACTAAGAGAAAAGGCTAGAGTAAAATCTGAAGTAAATGTATTAAATATACTGAAAAAACTAATTACCACAGCCTCAAATGTAAATGAGTTCCCACTGGTGAGCTGTGATGCAATGTGTCAGGACTTTTATTGTGAAAGGTAAGAACAGAAGAAGTGGAGCTATTGCACAGTTGCTGTCAGTGTGAGTGGCGAAGTTTGCCTTGCTGGTTAGAGCTACGGGGCCTCCCTCTGAATGTCTTATAATCTGTAATAATGAAATCATTATGCACACAGCATTAGCTACTAGGAGATTGGCAGCTGGTGATAGTCAAGCTGATGTCTCGTCTGGTAAACAGTGCCACATAACTAGTAGCTCTAGAGACGGTCAAGTTTTCATCGCATTTCACAGGTGTGTGAGTGTGACAGAGACAGCACAGGAGCAGAGAGCAGCAGAGCAGTGTGCCCCTAAATGACACCAAAACACAGAAGAGACTCTCAGCAACAGAAAATAGTAATACATTACTATTTTGGCACAAACATCATCCGCAAGTGTGTCGGGTAAATTATTTACTCGCATTTGGGGTTTGGTGTTGGGTGTTAATTTTGGACCCTGGACAGTATTTACCATGATTTCGAAGCATGGTAATCATACACGGTTATCGTGATAATTAAAATTTGAATGATAGTACTATCTGTCGTGGAATTTTACCATGATTGTCATGGTAACCGTTACAACCGTTATATACATACATATATATATAATATAAAATCAGGCCATTTCTAAGTTACAAGGATATTTTTACTGTTTTACTTGAATTTTCATTTAGTTAAATTCAGCTATTTATTATTTTGCTTTCTTTTTTAAATGCATTTAAATATTTTTAGATAATGTATTGTTGTTTTTTTTTATTTTATTTTATTTATTTAGAATTTTGTGTATGAAAGGTGCTATACAAATACAGTGTATTATGGTATTATAGCTATTCAGGTTGGTTTAGCATCTGAATAAGTTGCATTAAGAAAAAAGTCACAGCTTTCCTGATCGTTTTATTAGATCTGCTCTGTTGTAAAGTGTCCGACTGTCTGTGTCTTTGGAAGGTTTAGACATGAGTTATAGAGCCTCTCTACATCTATGCAGTGATCGATATACAAATGCTATTTTTAACAGCAAATGAGAGAGCGAGAAAGCTGAGGAAATTATATAAACTTCATGAAGTAGTTACATTGATTTTATTCGTTTATTTGTGTCACACAGGTAGTTCCTATTTTGTGTCTACTCTGTATATTGTACCCTCAAGCACTTTTTGCTGTTTTTGCCTTAATAGTTGATATTATGTAACACTCAGTAATCAGAAAAAAAGAGACACTGAGCACAAAGTCCCATTCTGCAAAAGGCAATGCTACCTTGTTTTAAATTTATTAAGCTCAGTGTTTGTTTTCTTGTTAGACTGGTGTGTTGGTCAAAATAAAAGCATTGGGATGTGTTTCAGTGTTAAATAGCCATCTAGTGCAGACAGTGATTTAACAGTCAGCAACTCAAAAGAGCTGAATTATGGTGTGAATGGTTAAAAAAACAAAACAAACAAACAAAAAACAGCACCTTAAGAAAGTCCAGGAAAGCAGGTTTAGACATGCAGGCCTTCTTGATCAGGGCCATGGCGTTGGTGAAGTTATTGATGTAGTCACTGTACACGTTCAGCACCATGGACTTTGAAAACTGTGAATGAAAGAGTGTGACATTAGTGGTCACAACAAATGTTCTGCCTCTGCAGAAACTCACTGCCTAATGTCTTTTTTTCTCTGATGGTGCAGCCATAAAACACCTGAAGACTTGGGTTTGAATAGTACACTCAGTGTTAACATAATCAAAAAGCTGACAATGAATAGCCAGAGTGACAGAGTGGAACCCACAGAAAAAGAATGAATAAGAAAGGACTTTGAACTGTTTGCCATGGTCATTAGACTGGAACCAAAAAAATGGTAACTGTTGTTAGTTGTTATGAGGACTGCCTGTGTCATTGGGGCCTTAGAATGTGTCACATTCACTAGCTTAAGAACTATATTTTGGCCTGTTCCTACACCTATTTAAACCTTATTAAACAGAAAAATACAACTGTACGCCAAATAGTTTTTCTCTCCTTCACCGAACTGAGACCAATATTAGTTAAATTGTCTTGTTAACTCAATGTAAAGCACATTTCACACTTCAGAACCCTCAATTCAGTTAGATGTAAAACTACATTGTTTGGAGGCATTGTTTGGAGGCAGCAGAGGATACAAAAACCAGAGAAATACAGTAATATTTTCAAAGCAACAGATAGCCTATTTAAAAACGTAATGTTATCTCTCCACTGGTTTGGTTGTGACTGCAAAACTTGACATTAGTGAGTTTGATTATACAGAGTTTTAAATGGAAGTTTGTTTGCTACAATGGTTGCAATTGTAATGGTACACAAAAATTGATAAAAATGGTTGCTGCTGATGTCTGTTCCACTCTAATTCTATTTTTCATGGTGGAACAATAAAAGTGCTTTAACACTGCATAAAAGTGTTAGACATGCAACCGCACATTCACACACTGGTCGCCAAGCTGCCGTACAGGGTGCCATCTGCTACTCAGTAACCATTCATACACATTCACATTCCATGCAGCATCAGTTCAGTTCAGTATCTTGCCCAAGGATACTTCCACATGTTGACTAGAGGGGCCGGGAATCCAACCAATTTTCATTAGAGGACAACCCGCACTGCCTCTGAGCCACAGCCGCCAAGTACAACAGTAAAACAAAGGCTTTTTGACTTATCACATAAATACTGTAATTTACTATCTGCTGTACTTTTGATTCAAAGTCATATGTTTACCCTGAAAGGAGTGCATTTAGTTAGCTCCAGAGAGATGCTCTTTGTCAGGCAGAGGTCACTTCATGGCCTGACAAACTGAGTAAGTTTACAATCATGTCTGTGAAAACATAGATGACTTAGTAGAGGTTTGTGACAAATTTGAGGGAACTCGACCAAGGTCTTCTTCCGATATTATGTTTGGGAGGTCACAGTGACCTTGACCTTTGACCTTCAACCACCAAATTCTGATCAATTCATTGTTGGCTCGAAGTGAACGTGCCAAGTTTGAAAAAAAAATCCCTCATTCCCTCAAGGTTTTTTCAGAGATATTGGTGTTCACAAGAATGAGACACATGTAAGGTAACAGTGATCTTTGACCTTTGACCACCTAACTCTTCATCTTCATTAGTTCATTGTGTCCAGGTGGACATTTGTGCTAAATTTGAAAAAAAATCCCAAAGTGTTATCAAGATACCCCGTTCATAAGAATGGGATTTACAGATAGATAGGCGACAGACAGATAATCACAAAAACATAATGTCTACGGTGCTGGCTATTGCTGGCACAGAGGCATAAAAACTTAACTTGCATGGCAAGTGCATTAGCAGTGTTGAAAAAAATGTAGGAAGAAAAAACCTGTTTTGAATTTTGTATTTATTGATTATTATATAATTATATATTATTCTTCTTATATGTTGGGGGATAACTTACACATCCATATACACATATAACGAGTTACATACTGCACTCTGTGTGAACCGAAAGGCTGAGCCAAACAACTCATGACATGGTTAGACAAAGTATGTCAAAACCATTTCATATAAACAACGTGTTCTGTTTTGGTGATAGGAGCACAGCGATACAATGTGGCAGTGTTCCTGTTAGATTCTAAGAAAGCAGTCCAGCGGGTACGCTTAATATAGTAAGATCACTGTTGTTCTGTGTGGTTAGGAGGGGCTAGCCAGTGAGAGAGACTGAAAGTTTGACACACCTCTGTTAAGCTATAGATGATGTGAGATGTATGAGAGGATTTGGATTTTTTATGCAGTCGCTGTAGATGACTTCATCACTCGTGCACACCTTTTGTGTAATTAATGAGTAATTAATGCACATTAAAATTGTAATTTCTGCCTCTGTATGATTTCTAAACAACTACAGAAATGTTGGCACCCAACATGGAGCAGAGTAGGGCTGAATGGTAAATAGTAACTGGACTGTACTTGTATAACGCTTTTCTAGTCTTATTGACTACTCAGAGTGCTTTCACACTACATTGTCACATTCACACACTGGCGGACGAAGCTACTGTACAAGGTGCCACTTGCTATTCAGTAATCATTCACACAATGACGTGGCAGCAGGTGCAATTCGGGGCTCAGTATCTTGCCCAAGGATACTTCCAAATGTTGCCCAGAGGAGCTAGGAATCGAACCGCTGATCTTCCAATTAGATGACCTGCTCTACCTGTGAGCAACAGACCCTCCAAGACTTTAACTCAGCAGGCACAGCTCTGGTTGAGCAGGCAGCGGCACTCTCTAGACAAAAGAATGGCGACCCAGACAAGGTAAAAGCTTTTAACATCTACAAATATGCATAAAGATTTTGTCTGGGTGGAGGGCTGTTCTGCTCATACCTAGGCTGGTAAGAGCGAACAAATTTGGCTCACTTAAAGGGCTATTTATGCCCTGGTAGGATGGGCTGGTGCGCAAAGTGATGGGCATGCTGTGTGTTATTGTATTATTTGTCCTACATGCTAATGGGATGTATACACGTTACATTAATATGTGCATGTGTATATGTAAATTGCATGAAAGAGAATAAATCACTGTGTGAGAACACCCCTGTATGATGAAGGGATATATATACATGTACATCAGTATGTGCATGTATGTATTTATGGTGCATGTTTAGGAGAACAGCCTAAAGTGCAATAAACAATAGTTCTGGGGGTTATTGTTCCTGCATGAAAGCCAGATGTACACACGTGTACAGTAAGGTTTGAATGTGAGTGTTTGTCACAAAACACACTCACATTAATAATTGGGCTGGGTGTCAGTGTTATGAGTAAAGAGATGAGTAAAGCTCAGAGTAAAGTGGGATCTGATGGGGACACTTGTCCTAACGTCCTTCTACCAATTGTAAAATATAGAATTGCAAAGGGTGAAAGATCTAAGGGTCAATCTGATAACCTGGTGGAAATGGGCTTCCCAGTGAATTGAAGCCTTAGTCAAAATTTAGCTGGACCAGCTTAAGACATATTTGGAGGCCTGGAGAAGGAGCAACTATGTCCGGAAAACAGTGAAAGATGAATAAGTTGTGTAAAGCAGACCAGAATGCACACAGTGCTTGTTTGTGTTTGGAGGAAAAGGGTATAAGATAAATTAAAGACAGATATGAGAAATGAGAACAAACTAATGAACAGAAGTAATGTGTAAGAGCAAACTAACACATCGTATCTTTCTTTGACTGAGGCACACAAGTCACAAGACCCATACTGGCTGGACCCTGATCTGGACTTTGCTCCTCATCCTCCATGTGTTCCAGCTTATGCCAAACGCAGTGAAGGCCACAGACCCGGTTGCTGTGGCCACCTTATGTTAACTTGCTGACGCTATGAGAAAACACTTTTCATGTTATCTGAGAATTGGGCTTAATGCAGTAACATTCTCAAAAATGTGTAGTTGGTGGTGGGTGTAGACATTTTTCTTACATGTCTCTTAACTTTTTGGTGGGAGAGGGTGCAGGAAAAGTTGGCTTTAGGTGGATGAAATGTTTTGAACCATCAAAATTTGCTTTCATCCAGATGTGCTCACTAATAAAACTGGCTACTGTTAGATGAATTTACACAAAGTCAGTGTGATCTCAGGGTAATGTATTATTGAAGGTGCATGTCCACAGAGGGATATGAATTCAGTGAATCTAAATTATCTAATAAGGGAAATTAAGGGAAAGCAGCGAGTCTTTACCCATATAGTTTATGCAGAGCAGTAGAGGAATCATGACAGAAGCTTCCCAGCAAGGAGAGAAAGGAAAAAGAGAGAGCTTTAGCAACATTAGTTGAATAATGACTCTAGATACAATTCAAACCTTGTATACAAAATACATAATAATCTATGTATTAGTTGTTTGTAGTTTATCAGAATACCTAGACCATACCGAGACCATATGTCAAGGTTGGATCACTGGAGTCCATCCAAACACATTTAACCAAGGCAGTGCCAACTAAACACACAATTTAACCCCACAAAGCCGACTCTCCAAGCGGCCTGAGCTTAAAAATGTCCCTACCCATAATATATGTTTATGTACCCATAAAGGCACATAACACATTATCATTTATTTTCCACAGAGACAAAGCAGAGGAAAAAAGAAGGGAAAAGGAGGAGATCCTGCAGTCGGCGATTTCACAATCGCCCCCTCCCCTCACTCCTTACACTCAGCTCACTTAACTCTCTCGTTGCCATCTATTTCACTAGAACACACCCCTGATCACTTGCACAGCACACTAACACAATTGACATAACCATAACTAACTAACTATAAATGTGGGTTTTAGTACAGCATTTGAGTAAAGGTACATATACATTCCTGCTCTGGTTAGCAGGGACACACAGTAACTGAAAGTGCAGTCATCAGGATCCATGCACCAAATACAGCGGCATCTCTTAGGCCCTAGAACTATATAATTATTAGTGCTGGGCCGTTAACGGCGTTAACGTACTGCGTTAACGCGGGATTCTTATCGCGCGATAAACTATTCACTAAGTTGGGTCTATACAGTGAGCAAGGCACCAATTTCACTTTGTTGTTTAAGCGTGGATGTATACCTGGTCGAATTACGCGGAGGGGGCGTGAACAAGGTGGAAGCTGGTCTGCCTGAGTGACTGGTGGAAAAAGGAGAAGCAGAGACTGGAGTGATTGGCTCAAGCCGTGTCACAAAGCTACTGACTGTTAATGGTCTTCTTCATGACCTCTAATGTAGGCCCACAGTTCAATTAGGGTCATGTTATCAGAGGCTGCACCCTCTGCTGTTCATTCCAGTTAGCAGGAAAAAGCTTTTTCCACATGGAGACAGAACCTGTGTTCCTAAATGTCTGTGTTTAACAAAATAAAAAAAAGTTAAACACCAAAGTAAATCTTATGGAACATTATTTTTCTTTACCAAATATTATAGTAGAACAGCTTTCTCAAGCAATTTGTGATGCATTTTCATCATTTAGATAGATAGATATTATTTTGAATGTCTTTGGCAAAATTGAAATCTATAATTTTAATCTAGATTAATCTAGATTAACTACAGGATTGCAGTGAGATTAATCTAGATTAAAAAAATTAATCTATGCCCAGCACTAATAATTATGTTTATACACACTCTAAGACATTTCTAAATTTGGTTAGATGATGATATTTGTGCATTCAGGAAACTCATTTTTCCTTGTTTCATGTGTTGTGTTTCTTTTATTGGGGTACTCTAGACCCATAATTCTCTCACACCCAGGAGAGAAAAGGGAAAAAGAAAAGGAAACATTGGTGAATCCAAAAAACCAATGGTACAAACAAGACAAGGGTAAACTCTGGATACAAGCAAAAATAAAACAAAATTTGCTTGTATATCTTTTCTTGCATGAGGACCTCTGTCTCGTTAATTATAAGGGAAAAGGATTAAGGTGATTTTTCGGTAGTGAGCTAACATTACATCCTAAAGTAAATGATCATGAATGACAAAATTTTAGTAACTACACTGCTGGTATATCTACATTTGCAGTGTGCATTCATTCTACATTTCACACTCATTCCTGTGCATGAAAGGTGTCTTGTCTTCCCAATATCAGTTGAATGTTGAGTTAAATAAATAACACATACATACATACGTAACCATAGGCCAATCTGCAATCTGATAGAAAGGCTGTGTTCACAGCATGTTTTTATGTCTGTCTCAGAAAGAGTCATATTGAGCTCCGTGTCCACACATGTCGATGATAAAGCCTGCTGGAGGGCAGTGGAAGGATTGGGGGAAGCATGGGTCCACATTCAGATGCAGTCCAACAGATTGGGATCCCATAACGCTGCGCAGCTAAAGGGCTGATGTAAGCATGAGTTCATTTCTGTCATAAATAGGATGAACACCATGGTCCAAGAAATGGTGGTCGGTGATTATCCGAAGTGTCGTCTGAATTACTGTTAAATTATGTGGTGCCCCTGGTGGCCCATCCAAAGTCTGATTGTTGTTCATGCTTGTAGTAGAAGTATCATATGCGAAACACTAAAGGTATTTAACCTTTTATGTGATGCTGCAAGAGGGAGCCACTTTTCTTGGGGATGACTCTCCTGCATCAACCAACCAATATGTACTGGCGCTGACTAACCACGTGCGTCGTTGATTTAGCAAGTGTGTTTTGAATATCACTGTGTACAAAAATTCCAGTACTGGTGTGTGCTCACTTCCCAAAAAACATCAGCTTGAAAGATTTTGCCACTGGGCTTTAATAAATTGTTTGCTACTAAAACAGGCCTGAGAGACAAGTACATTAGCACTGTTAACATTTGGCAAAATAATGGTCACAATGCTACTTTAAGTGAATTGCAATGGGTTCAGCAATAAGTGACCTTTTTTAGGACATGTGATCACAGCAGAGGATACCTCCCTCTCTCCCCAATATATAGCTACCCATAAAACTATTCCAAAACTCTTTTCTAAGAAACTGCATAGGAGTTCCCAAGGTATGACATCATACTGTAGACCATAGGTTTTAAATGGGGAAAAAGAGGTATTTTTTCTGTGATCAGTGGTTGAAATCTCTGTGCATCTGAGTGACCTGAACTGACTAAATTGACAGTGCCTCAACTGACATAAAGGCTCTCTACAGACTGCTAACCCTAACTTTACGCTTTCCTGTTTCCTGCTCTTTATAGACAGCTAAAACTGACTTGCTTGCAAGCCTGTTGACTCAGAGGACAGTGAAATGTCTGTTTTCCCGGTCACTTCTTCTTACACAGGATTCGGTTCTCTGGTCAAAATCTGAGGCAACAGGGGTGATATCTGGACATGGTATATTTTAAGTTTTTTTCTGAGGGTTTTTAGTCTTTAGTCTAACTGTAATGAGTTAAAACAGGTTGTAATGGGTTGAAGCACTCCTACTGATATTTCCTATCTTGGGATTAGTGTTGACACTGGTGGATTTTAATAGCTAGTGTGTCCAGCCAAGGATAAAAATGAGTAATTATGCCACCAGATGTTTAAATTATCCATTTTCAGCAAAAGAATTCTCCATTTCTCAGACTGCTACTTTGCTGCTGACTTTCCATGTCGTGATGCCCTGAAGTTTTAGGAAAAAAGATTATGGTTTGAATTAAAAGGAAAACATTTTTACAGAAAGGGTATTCAAACAGAATGAGCCAGTTACAATTATTTCCAATTATGTATATGTTGTTTTTATCTTTCCTGGCAAAAAATAAAGAAAGGGATGGTAGCTTCTCTTGAAACCGACTGTTGGCCGATATTATCTGCTAATTTAAATTAGCAGATAATATCGGCCAATATCGATCACAGGCCCCTAAAACGAATCAAGTCAAAATCATATCGTGGTAGACTTTGTAATATCGGCCAAAATTGTATCGCTGCAATGTAGTGATATTATATCATATCATGAGGGGACCGGGATTTACACCCCTAGGTTAAACGTTATTACTAGGAACTAATCTGTGGGTTTTCCCACAGGTGACAGCAGGTTTACTTACATCTGTCTTATGGGGTGTTTTTTTTTTACAAACAATATATGAGCTGTATAACAACATGGGATTAAGAATGAAACCTTCACCTCAACATGAAACCTTAACCTCAGTACATGTGACCTCTGTTCCTGGTAATGGTTTTAGAGAAAAATGCTGGGTCACGGGGGTTGAAAAGTGCATAAACGGTTCCAAAGAATTATTTAATGAGTAATTGACTGAAGTAATTTATGGTGGTAATTGTGGTAATATTATTTTAACTAGTTACTTTTAGTTGAGACCATGTAGTTCCCAAGTTATCATTAAGGTTTTTAGAATAGAATAGAATAGAATAGAATAGAAAATCTTTATTGTCATTATACAAGTTCAATGAAATTTAAAGAGCTGCTCCTGAGGTGCACCAGCAATATACACTATAAGACATTCAAGACATAGATATATTATAAGGCTTTTTACAACCCTATGAAATCACTATAAAACACAATTTAAAAACAATTGCCATAGCAGAGTGGTAGTTGGGTATTGCACAGAGTGAGGTAGATTTTATATACATAGAAGTGACACAGTGCAGGTTGCATTTACAGTTTCAGTGCAGGTTTAAGTTGAGTATGGTGACAGCTTTGTAAAAGAGGCTGTTCCTGAGTTACTACTGGTTAGTTGAGATGCCCCTACCCCTTTGCTTTTCTCATTTCCCTTCCAGCCCTGTTTCTAGCATTGCACATGTCAATTTTATGGTTATTCTGAGAACAAATGCCCCATCTCCTCTCTTCATTTCTGTACACTATCAGTTGTCCTAGGATAGTATATTTTTGGATTAATTGGGAATTCACTGATCCCTGGTCTAAATTTCTTCCAAAAACATAAATTCCTAGTTTATGTCCCCGATAGGTTATTGAGAAAACAGGTGGTTATATCTGTACCAAAGCAGGATTTAGTCTGTTGTATTCACTAAATACTTAGCATAGTTGAAGGAAGCACGTGAGGGAAATCAATAATTAATTAGAGGGGATGGGAATTTGGTGTCAGATAAAGTGCTTACTCTATTTAGGATTACCCATGCGCTTATCGCTTGTTAATTGAATTCTTGCTAGAGAAACTGAATGTAATTAAGCGTAGAAAATCACCTGAGTGAATTGTTGGGTAGTATTGGTAGTGTAAAATGAAACAACTTTACTTAACATGGCAGATAGGGTGGTGATAGGTGAGGGCAATACAGGAGAAAGTTATGCTCCTCCCTACAGAAAGATAGGTAAATCAGAGTAAGAAAAGAGTCAATTCTGCCATGGATAACTGCTAATGAGGGGAAGAACACAGCATCTGTGGAGATCATAAACAGGAGGAAGCTCAAGGGATGTAAAAAGAAAGTTGGTAAAAATGGTGCTATGGGAGTAGTTCTATGGTGTATATGAAGTTAACAACTACAGGGTGGCACTGTCAGATAACCAAGGGGGGATGAAACGTTAGCCAATATGCTTTGACCAACCTGCCAACGACTGTAAGCCCTCAGATATGACAGCAATGAGACTGGACCCTTCGACGTGAAGGAGCAGCGGCTCTCCTCGGAGATCCTCCCTCTGAGCTCCTCACCCTATCTCTAAGGCTGAGCCCAGCCACCCTGTGGTGGACTCTCATTTTGTCCGCTTGTATACAGAATCTCGTGCTGTGGATCACTGTGTGATGAGTGCATCAGTAGAGCAGCTGCCTGATTGTTACCAACCCAATGATTACATATTTTATTTAAATATATCCTACTTAAGACCCACATTAACATGCGCCGCAGATATGTACACACACTACAGTATGTGCTCCGCGGGTGTATACTATAGTTGTTTTGGGAAGTAGCGTGGAGAGTTGTGCCAAACAAACATGGCAGAGGCTGAGCGATTATACCAACCTGTGAGTTTCAAATCAAAGGTTTGGCAACACTACAGATTTTACAAGAGAGACGGGCAACTTGACAAGTCAAATGCAATTTGCAAAATGTGCCATGCTGCTGTAAAGTAAACAGGTAGTATGACTAATCTTACAACTCACCCAAAGCGGTGACATGGTGTGACCGTGGAGGCGTCTGCTAGTACCCACATGTGAGATGTATTGCTCACACACTTAATCTGGCCTCTCAAAAAGCCCTGAAGGTGGACAACGTGTCAGAGCTTGTGGTGAAAGTGAGGAGGCAGGTCACTTTTTTTCCACAAAAGCCCAAAAGCAACTGAAGCTCTAAATGAAATACAGACCCATTTACATTTGCCCAAACACAAGCGAATCCACAATGTTTCCACAAGATGGAATAGTACCCTTGATATGTTGGAGCATTTCTGGGAACAGCAGCCTGCTGTTTTGAACACCCTGCTGTCAAGGAAGATAAAGAGGGAGAGGCCATGGTCAGTCATGGAAACATGACGCTATGCCATTGGTGTGGCCTTTGGACCAGAGTAAAAGCAAAGGTGTGTGAAAGCAAGCCGTATTTGCTGAAAAAAGAAACAAATGTAAAACTTGGAATCTGGTGCTCACCAAGGGACTGCTCTAACATATGTGAAAATGACCTCAGACAGGACTTTGATGGTCACTATACACATCTCCAAGACCTTCTCCACTGTGCCTCAGAGCTTCATCCTCGTTTTAAAGACTTGGCTTTCCTGGATGACAACGATGCCAAGGATATGATATCAATGAAGAGAACAGCAGAGGTGGTACAGATGAATGGAGAGGTAAAAACATGTTCAGTAAGATAACCATTCCAAGTGATACTATTTTTCAGCTATGGCACAGAGGTAGAGCAGGTCATCCTCTAATCGGAAAGTCAGCGGTTTGATCCCCAGCACCTCTGGGCAACATGATGAAGTATCCTTGGGCAAGATACTGAAGTCCAAATTGCTCCTGATGCTGCGTCATCGGAGTTCAAGTGTGTGTGAATGAATACTGCGTAGCAGGTGGCACCTTGTACGGTAGCCTCGGCCACCAGTGTGTGAATGTGTGTGTGAATGGGTGAATGTGACATATAGTGTTGAAAGCTCTTTGAGTGGTCAATAAGACTAGTAGAACACTATACAAGTATAGTCTATTTACTATTTACCATTTTAAGAACCTAGCATTTATTTGTATGTGCAATTGCGCATGTTTTTTTTTGTATAAGCTATGTAATTTAATGCATATGATTTAGTAGCTGACTGTTGCTCAGAATGATGAATAAATATATTGTGAATGCATACCTTAAATGAAATGACTCACTCACTCTCATTAAATTGTGTCTTATTGAGATGCTGTTTATTTGTTTAGTTTGAATAAGAAAATCTAATTGCTTGTCTCTGGATTACATCAGTGTCACAGACATGCAGAACGAGGACCAGGGAACAGACACACCATGGATGAGGACCATGGAGCTGGCACAGAAGGTGGCAAGAGCCCCCACAAAGAGGAAGAGACAGGTTGGTTTTGATGGATGCAGTGCCAAAGTTATATTGTTATATTAGACAATAAATAAAGTTATGTATGTCATAATTTATTTTCAGTTTTTTCAATTTTTCAACACATTTGATGAGCCTCTCTTCTGTTCTACTCTGTAAATTATGTTCCTCCCAAAAAAAGACGGTTATGGTCCAGATGATCAGGAATTTCCTGACTGCAAGAACACCAGCACTGCGTTGCGACTGGGGTGTGAAGCGTAATGTATCACAGCAGTAGCAGCCAACCAGTAAAATCTGCCGGTCAAGTCATTTATCTGTCCGAAAACACCATCTTACTGCAGCAATAACTGACGACTGCCCTCCTTCCTTGCTGAGCTCAAGTCTGCCTTAGATACATCCCTGCAGCTATGGGAACAGCTGCCATTTTCCCATCCTCATGGGCATTTTTGCCTTTAATTGATAGGACAGCACAAGTGTGAAAGGGGGAGAGAGAGAGAGGGGCCAACATGCAGCAAAGGGCCAAGGCTGGAACTGAACCCTTAGCCGCTGCAGTAAGGACCCAGCTTCTATACATGGGGCGCCTGCTCTATCCACTGAGCCACCAGACACCCCTGTCCTCCTTTAACCCATTCTCTGCAGAGCAGTGAGCAACTGCATGCAGTGCTCAGATCTGACTTTGCACTCCAGAAACCAAAGTACCAGGAGGAAAAAAGGTACATTATACAAGGTGTGTTGAATGCTGAGCTGAAGTCAACCAACAGCATCCTGATGCAGCTGTTCTTATTCTCCAGGTGAGTAAAGAGCAATAGATATGGCATCCTCTGTGCATCTGTTAGTTCTGATAGCATACTGGTAAGGCTTCAGGCTGGCAGGGATGAACTGAAAAGCACATCATTGGGAACTAGGTAAGGGCAGTAGTCATTAAGTCTAGACACAGCAGACTTTTTAGGTACAGGGACAACGAGGCAGAAGGGAACGGTCTCTTGTGAGAGTGATATGTTAAAAATGTCAGTTATAGCATAACTAGCTGTTAGTACACGTCCAGGAATATTGTCCGGGCAGGTGGACTTTTTTATATTTATTCTCAGCAGGAGTTTTCTCACATCTACTGTGGTGACTGAGAGGGGCCGGTCTTCTGGAGCTGGAGTAGACTTCACAGCTGAGTCCTTATTGAGGAGGTTAAAGCGAGCGCAAAATATGTTCAGCTCGTCAGGCAGCGTGGCCACACATATGATGGAGGCACTCCTGATTTTGTAGCCTTTAACATTTTGAATCGCCTGCCACATATCTTTAGTGTTGTTGAGGTCTCTCTCCAGTCTCTGCTGATGTCTACTCTTAGTCTCCTTCACACCAGCTCTCAGCTGTGCTCTAACAATGATGCATGCCTCCCTGTCCCCTGACTGAAAGGCAGTTTTTATTGCTTTGAGAAGAGCCTTTACCTACCCGTTCATCCAGGCTTTCTTGTTGGGGAATGATCTCACTGTCTTTGTGATCACCACATCATCAACACATTTCCTGATATATGATGTCACAGAATATGCATATTCTTCAAGAATGATATTGCTTTCTTGTGAGTGACACATAGCAAGATCAATCTCGAAGAACATGCATCAAAACAGTCCTGTAGAGCTGCTGTGGCTTCATCTGTCCACACTTTAACAGTTTTAACCTTTGGTTTGACCCTTTTTAATCAGCTGACAATATGTCGGCAGAAGAAATATGATCTGACAGGCCAAAGTGAGGGTGTGGGAGGGCTTGTTGTCACATGGTCCAGGGTATTTCTTCCACTGGTGGGGATCTGGACATGCTTGTGGAATTTAGGTAAGACAGATTTGAGGTCTGTTTGATTAAAATCAGAGCCCTTAAAGACAGAGTTGCATCATCTCCATTCACTCCAATGGACTGTTTTTTCACAGCAATGGAGCACGTGGAGCACCTCAATAGTTCCCGGAAGTAGCATTAATTGCTAGTGACAAAGTGGAGTTACAGCAGAGAAGGCCATTTGTGATGGTCTTTTAAAGGGTAAGACATTTAAAGAATCGTTTTTTTATTTTACCAGCATATCTTAGCTAAATAAAAATTTGCATTAAAGCCTGTTAATTTTAAAATGTCCTGCTCTTAAATAATTTCAAGATTGGGGAGTTAAAGGGGAGAAAAAGCTTGTGTAATTTATTTTACAGCTAAGCATTACATGTCAGCTTTGTTAAAGATAACATGGTGGGTGCTTGATAGCAGAGTGCTATTTTATGGTATATAAGTATTGATTTGAATTAAGAGTGCATATCTGAGACATCTAAACAGAACGTTAAAAAGCATTACTGTAAAGAGAAATATAATTTAAGGGTGAATGTTTTTAGCTTTGTGACTCTGTTATTCCCATTTGTCTTTGTAATGTTATAGCTCAGCTGATTTTCCATTGATGTCAAATGGAGAGAAGTTAAAAGACCTGAATGAGATCACAGTTATTTAGAAAAATGAAAGGTACTTGGCATAATGAGGAATTATTCTAGATACTACATTGTTACACTACTGTATTATATTATTTTTTATGATGGTGTTATATATGTTATCTTGTTATTTTATATTGGTAACTTACAATAGGAGCACTGAGTGCTGGAGGAACTATTTCGAAGCGGGTAATAAAAACGTAGAAGTCTCTAGTTTAATGCAGTTCATTAACATATTAATCCAGTAGAGGGCAATATTACACAGCCTAATGAAGGCTCTCCTCTAGTGCACAGATCTGACTAATTCATGCATTAACATGCAGTGGTTTACACTTTGTGTTAAAATCACTCTTATATTATTAGTAGTGTGACAACATAGAACAATGAAGTAGCTTAGACCTTTTTAAACAAAGGAAAAAGCTTGGACACAGGGACAGGTAGGTTGACAAAGGATCAAAGTCTGATAAATGATTTTAAAAAAAAAAGGTCAATTTTTGTCGGCCTTTCATATAAAACACTATAGACAAATGCTGAGGTTAGCATGACAAAAGCTAATTTCCAAGCGAGTAGTTCACTATGATTAGAAAAAACTCACCTAACAAAGTTCCATAACTGAAATTGAGGAACAAACACACCTCATCCCAAAGTGATTTCCCACCCAGGCCTACAAAGGCATGTCTAACCCTCTTTCCTGTCCCTTTCTCCCTCGCTCTTTCAGCAAAAGAGCTACACAGGATTCAATGGAGCCTGGAGACTCCCTGCACTAAGACAGCACCCTCATCCTGAAAGTCAGCTCCCTGTCTTCTGCAAGCCTTACCTGTTCTTATTTTTATTAAACCATATACAAGGCTTCCCAAAGGTGAAAACGATAACCTCACATATTTTTTTGTAGTTGTAATCTGTGGTGAGTGTAAGACTACTTCTGCTGACATTATTCAACAATATTTTCCTCATCTGCGTGTCAGTGGAGAAAATGTGCACGCGTACCCCCTTTCTCTACACGCCTGGATTGTCCCCATGCAGCACAGCAAAGCATGGTGGAGACTATCTGAGAGGATACCAACAATAAAACACCAACTGACACCAACTTCCATTTGCTGTTAGAAAGGGCACAGTCTTTTTCCTTTTTGTATTTGTATTCTCGTACAGTTTGTCTGTACAGTACATTGATCTTTTATTTATTATATGTTATTCTATTTGACCTGTCATGCATGCAACTTTTATATATATGTCAGCATAATCATATATATCATATCCACATCAATCATATTTATACTATGTAATTATACATTTTACATATAAAAGTACTATACATATACAGTGTGTGTGTGTGTGTATATATATATATATATATATTGTGTGTGTATAGATTTTATATATTTTGTATTTTAATCATATTTAACCCTTATTTTGCACTCAGTTGCTTTTTTTCTATTGCCTCTGACTTTTGAGCTGCTGCAATGAGTGTGACATTAATCCGTCTAATCTAACCCCAGTTGTTAACATTAATCTTCAAATATAAGCATGTTTTACATTAAAAAACAATATAATAACACTACATACGATGTGCTCCGTGTATATTGTAAATCAATGCGGTTATTGACTGCTATTTTGCGACAATTGGAGTTTTGTCTCTCCTTATAATGTATTCAATTGGCACACCAGACATTGTCATTTCTCTGTTTATTCTAGTGCACTAACTAAAATCACCAGCTACACTGGTGAATTCTCTGGGCAGATAATGTGGACGACATCTTAGCACCAAAAACTCAACATCTGGTGAGCACAGTCCATCCACTTTAGCTGCGTTTGAGCACCAACCATCATTCATATAGACACAAAGCCCTCCTCCTGAGGTGTATTATGCTTTGTTTATATGGGTCTTATCTTGAGGTCAGAGGTTAATGGATGGTTAGGCCTTGGGGTCGGATGTCCGGATTACTGGCACCAGGCTTAAATGACATGGAATGTGTCCCCTTGGGGTTTTTGTGATTGAACACAGGAGGTGAGGAATGTTTACTGATGAATGTGTAGATGCTTGTACCTATATAAGACACATGCATGAGCTGTAAGAGAGAGAGATTCGCATTGGTCCTGAATCCTCTCCCAGGCAGACCATGGTGCCTGGTGGATGCTGAACTTTGTTGTAATAAATTGATTCTTATGCAACCAAGTCAGTGTCAGCGGAGGTTTCTTCATCGTCTGTGTTAAGCAATATAAAAGAAAGCGCCTTTACTCATTGTGTTATGCACAGTACTTTTATTTTGAAGGATGTTTGTCATCCAACCCGGATGTGATGTGTGTAGTTTTGTCCCGGGAAAAGTTATTGACGCTTGTATGCAACAGTGGTTAGTCAGGGGAAAATAAAGTAATGGTGGAAGCTGTACTGAAGTGGAGTCTGAATGAAAATACTTAACAGGTTATGGGCCCAGGCAGCTTCGGACACCGCTAGCGGCTAATGACGTCGAAAAGTGGCAGAGAATGAGAGCCAACTTGAAGATAAGTGCCGGGCAAAGTTATGAGGAGTGTCGCGACGCATTACGCGACCGCCAGAGCTAAGTGCTAAGGGCTAACAGGCTAGCAGAAGAAAAGACTGCCTGCCACAACACGTGCAGAGATGGCGAGCAAAGGAGCGGCAGGGATGCTATCGCCGCAACTCTTTTTTGATGGAACAGAAGATAAGTATGACCTTTGGGAAATGAGACTTCTTGGTCACTTACACAGCTTGAATCTAAAACTATTTTGCCCGAGCCCACGAATGCTAATGAAGAGCAGTTAGCTCTAGACAGACGGAAGAATGCTGACTGCTATGCTGAACTGCTAAGACTGATAGATGATAAAAGCCTATCGGTAATCAGACATGATGCTGCCGATAATGGCAGGGAGGCACTGAAGATATTGAAAGAACATTATTCTGGAAAAAGTAAGCCAAGAATAATAAGTTTATACACATCGTTGACCAAGCTACAGATGGCAGACAACGAAAGTGTCACAGACTATATTATAAGAGCGGAAAATATTATCACTGCTTTGAGAAATGCAGGTGAAACCATGAGTGATGGACTAATCGTAGCCATGGTACTTGGCGGGCTACCGGACATGTTCAAGCCCCTAGCTGTCCATGTAACACAAAATGAAGACCAAGTTACATTCATAGACTTTAAAAGGAGGCTGAGAATTTATGAAGAAGCTGAAAAGATGAAAACAGCTGAATCAACGGACAATGTGATGAAAACACACATAAAGCACAACAAGCAAAATATGAATAAACACTTTGATAACAAAAGACATGAAGATGTAAGTGTGACTTGCTACAGGTGTGGAATAAAAGGGCACAAAGCAAGACAATGTACACGAAAAGTGTGGTGCAGTTACTGTAGAAGCAACACACATAAAGAATCCCTATGCAAGAAAAAGGGGGAACAAGATGGCGCCAGAAAAGTTGCAGAGAAAGAGCAAGAAGATGATGACGACCATCTCTTCATGGCGAAACATACAAAGACTGAGAGACCAGCAGACAACATAAAGAAGAAAGGCATCATGGTGGATGGAGGAGCAACCTCCCACATCGTGAACGACGTGAGCAAGTTTGTGAGCTTCGACGACACGTTTCAGCCAGAGACCCACGCAGTCGAGCTGGCAGATGGGACCAAGTGCAACGGAATCGCTCAATGCAGAGGGACAGCTGTGATTCATCTCCTGGACAGCACCGGACGACAACACAGAGCACAGCTTCGACAAGCACTCTACATGCCGTCGTACCCCCAAGACATCTTCTCAGTGGCTAGAGCAGCAAATGGAGGAGCAACAGTCACCTTCAAGAAAGAGAACAGCCACGTGATCACAAAAGATGGCAGCAGGTTTGACATTCTTGAAAGTGGCAATTTGTATTATTTATCAACTGTTGAACAGAGTGTTGATAAATGTGAAGTGTCCCACGACATACAAACCTGGCATGAGATTATGGGCCATTGCAATTATGAGGATGTACAAAAGTTACAAGGTGTTGTAAAAGGTATGGTGATAAAAGGGAGTGTGGTCAGACCAACACAGACATATGAAGTGTGTACAAAAGGAAAATTCACACAGAGAGGAAATAGAGAGCCAGACAGAAAAGCTACAAAACCCTTGCAGCTAGTCCACACTGATCTAGCAGGTCCAATGCGAACCCCAAGCATAGAGAGACACAGATATGCACAATCTTTTACAGATGACTATTCAGGTACCATGTTTGTGTACTTTCTTAAAGCCAAAAGTGATGCAGTTCATGCCACAGAAAGATTTTTGGCAGACATAGCACCTTATGGTGAAGTCAAGTGCATCCGTTCAGACAACGGCACTGAGTTTACAACTAAAGATTTCCAAGAACTGTTGACCAAGAATAGGATAAGGCATGAAAAATCTGCACCATATTCGCCACACCAAAACGGAACAGCGGAGAGAGGTTGGCGAACTCTCTATGACATGGGCAGGTGTTTACTGATAGAGAGTGAATTACCAGATAAACTATGGAACTATGCTGTACAGACAGCTGCTTATGTGAGAAACAGGTGCTACAGCAGACGCACAAGAAAAACTCCATATGAGATGTTCACAGGTGTGAAACCGGACGTTTCCAAACTACAGAAGTTCGGGTCCATCTGTTTTGCCTACAAACAAGAAAAAGGGAAGTTAGATTCCAGGTGTCAGCAAGGTGTTTTTATAGGATACGATAAAAACAGCCCAGCTTATCTGGTATACTATTCAGACACAGAAAAAGTCCAAAAGCACAGGTTGGTGAAGTTCACAAACAAAACAGCAAATGAAAAAGAGACACAAACATCAGAAGCACACATTGAGTATTGTGATGGAGGTGTACATCCAAAAAGTCATGACGATGGAGAAATGGTTGATGAAAACAAAGAAAATGCATCAACTCATGATAATGATGTTTCTGAGACTGCTCCAAAACAGACTGAAGTGCCGAAGTGCAGTGTGTGACATTCCTCAGACTTACCAGGATGCCATTGCTTCAACCAACTCAAGGTAGTGGATCAGTGCTATGAATGAGGAGATGCAGTCACTGGAGGAGAATGGAACATTCAGCCTCACCCATCTTCCACCAGGCAAACGTGCAGTGGGGGGCAAATGGGTGTACGCACTCAAAAGTGACACTGATGGATCAGAAAAGTACAAAGCAAGATACGTAGCAAAAGGCTACGGTCAAAAACAAGGAACTGATTATGAAGAGACATTCTCACCTACTGCTGATATGACCAGTGTGAGGGTGATCATGCAGAAGGCAGCGCAGGAGAATCTGGTGCTGCATCAGATGGACGTTAAGACAGCATATTTACATGCACCTATTGACTTTGAACTTTACATTGATCAACCAGAGGGTTATGAGACATGGTCAGATACAGGTGAAAAACTAGTGTGTAAACTGCATAAGTCTCTCTATGGTCTCAAGTAGTCTGGAAGAAACTGGAATGCTATGTTACATGCATGTTTGATCAGAAATGATTTCACACAGAACCCTGCTGATCATTGTGTGTATACGAAAGAAAAACATGATGAAAAGGTAATCCTCATTATATGGGTTGATGATCTGATAATAGCAGCTAGCAAAGAAAGTGTATTGACAAATGTGAAAACAATGCTAACTGAAAAGTTCAAAATGAAAAATCTGGGAAGACTCAGACACTTTCTAGGAATAGACTTTGAACAAACAGAGGGTCAAGTCGTTATGTCACAGAAAAGATATGTGAACAAAATACTGAAAAGATTTGAAATGCAAGACTGTAGGGCAAGAGAGACCCCATGTGAACCAAAACTTGACTATTCAGAAAATGCTGAAAAAATGACAAATTCAAGAAAGTACAGAGAAGCAGTGGGAAGTTTAATATATTTGTCCACATGCACTAGACCAGACATAAGTTTTGTGGTCAGTAAACTCTCACAGCACTTTGATGATCCAACTGAAGAACACTGGAGCACTGTAAAACACGTGTTCAGGTATCTTAAAGGTACAGCAGAACAAAGTCTATGCTTCAAAAGAAATGACACAAGTAAACTAGGTTTGAAAGTGTACAGTGATGCAGACTGGGCATCAGAGAGAGCAGACAGGCGTAGTATCTCAGGCTATTGTGTCAGTCTAAGTGAAGGAAGCTCTCTTATTTCATGGAAGTCAAGAAAACAACCAACGGTTGCACTTTCTACATGTGAAGCAGAATACATTGCCTTAGCATCAGCTATACAGGAATGTATATATTTGAAACAGCTACTTAAAGGAATGGACAAGTACCAGTATACACAAACAAAAGTGTACGAAGACAACCAAGGTACTATTGCACTTGCCAAGAACCCTGTAAACAGGCAAAGATGTAAGCACATAGACATCAAGTACCACTTCATCAGGGAAGTTGTAAACAGTGGCAAGATACTTCTGGAATATTGTCCTACTGAGCAAATGCTTGCTGATGTGATGACAAAACCAGCTACTAAACTAAAACTGAAAAAGTTTGTTAAGGACATGTTTGGTACATAAAAGTACATAAAATGTTATGTTCTCAGGAAAGCTATTAAGTTAAAGGCGAGTGGGGGTGTTAAGCAATATAAAAGAAAGCGCCTTTACTCATTGTGTTATGCACAGTACTTTTATTTTGAAGGATGTTTGTTATCCAACCCAGATGTGATGTGTGTAGTTTTGTCCCGGGAAAAGTTATTGACGCTTGTATGCAACAGTGGTTAGTCATGGGAAAATAAAGTAATGGTGGAAGCTGTACTGAAGTGGAGTCTGAATGAAAATACTTAACAGTCTGCACATCATTGCTACTTAAGAAACAACGACACTCCTCTCCTCTAACCAGAGTCTTGTGACCTATCTGTTCTGAACAAGGTCCGCCGATCCAGTGCAACAGCTTGATCTGGGATGTTAAGGGTTTATCATGTCTCTGTGAAGATGTGCGCAGAGCAGGCTCTGATCTCTTGTTGTTGAGAGAGCCTCATTCTCTCTTGTTTTCATTCTCCCTCGACCTCGACATTAGCCAGAAGAAGGCTTGGTAGGGAACAGCTCTCGGCCCAAGGCAGGTCAGCCTCGCCCTGATGCTGATTCTCCTCCTTCTCTTGGTCCAGTGCTTTCAGTTTCGTTTCTCCCCTCTGGTCTGACTTGCAGCTCATCGTATGCCATTGGTTGAGATCCCCTCACAGTCTGCTGCATTCAGTCCAAGACCCACACAACTTTTCCTGATGTTGATAAGTACTTCTATATCGTAGGAAAGTTGTGCTTCCGCAGAAGGAGCCATGGAGTTGAAGAAAATAGGAAATTATAGCAAAAAGTAGCAAGTATTTGAGGAGCTACTGGCTGCTGCATCTGCAAGCACTGCCGTCATCAAACCTACGCAGATACACAGGAAACATGTAAACTCCAAATAGAAGAGACCTGGTCAGCCAGAACTAAAATTTGTGACCTCCTTGCTGTGGAGCAACAGTGATAACCACCATGCCACCCACTGAGCCAGTGTGTCACTGCTGCTGCCTGCTGCTGCTACTTGCTGTATGTGCTGCATGTCTCACACACACACATGCTCATCAACTGATTGGTGCCCCCCCCACAATGAACTTGAATTTTCGCATCTGTGAGTGTGTAAGTTAAACAAACAGACATGAGCAGTCTAGTAGTTAATTTTGATAGTGCTGCTTACATGTAAACTAAGTTATAAAACATCTCATTTCAGGCCCGTTGGCCACCTAGTAACATCTGCCCAGTTATACCATTGTTTTTAGTCAGGTTTATAATTATTATTCTACATCTGTTTATTCTTTAGGGTGAAGCTCTGCAAAGACACTTCCCGATCCAGCTCAACCAACTGTCACACATTAGTTTTGCAATGGCAATTAAGTCAGGCCTCACATCAAAACAAGCTTTTTCTTTTTTTTGGTTGTTTTCATGGATCATTGTTATTTTAAATAATAATTAGAGTAATTTTGTAATATCATGATACCCTGATGTTTTCTTGAAAATTATCGTACCACGAAAATCTCTACTGCTGCAACCTGCCAAAACATCTATAAGAGAAAGCCTGTAGAGTTTGTAAGACAGAACCAGTTGAACACAGAGAGAAGGGATGTCAGAAGGACAGAAATGAAAAAAAAGAAACAATGAAGTAAAAGCCTGACTGACTTACCGAGGCAACGAACACGTCTCCGATTCTCTCGTTGTGATCCCACTCTGCAACGCGGGATGCCAAGGCGATCTGGAACACTGAGTGGCACTGATGGATCTCCTGCAGACGGTAAAATATTTGATGCACCTTCTTGGGGTTTAGGATCCTGTTCTGTGGGTCCAGCAGAGGCATTTGGTACTCCTAAAAGACAGGAAGGTCAGCTTACCTACTGTGAATCTGTGGTAATGTTTCTTTCAGGTTCCACTAGAATTACATGGCATACACAGTAGGGTTGAACAATATTTTGGAAATTTACCTTCATCACAGTATCAAAATGCACAAAAAGACAGCTTGAACTACAATGAATAGTATATTTACATGTGCCATGCATTCACATAATGCATATCAGTATATGTGAGGGAGTTGAACAATCAATCAGTGTTGAAACAGTGGTGTCAAGTGGACTTTCCTAATTTTGAAGGTATTTCTCACGTCACAGAAACTGCTGATAGTGAAACTTGTCTTTTGGATATTATTATCATACATAAGACATATGACACTTAATTTGTCATTGTAGATGTACAACATACTGTCCATGATGAATACATGTTTTTGCCCTGGTGCCCTGCATGGATCTGACACCTGTCTGCCTGTCAAACTCCACTCATCACTGGCTCTCTGAAGCTTGGTGCACTGCAGTTTCTCAGTAATTGCAGCAAGTGACAGCCAGTAGACAATAGTCTTGTATTTTAAGGTTTATAAAACACATTCAAATTCACAAATATGTAAGAAATTAATACAGACATTCTTGTTATTAACTGTTGCAAGCTGATGCTGTATTCAGTCATGTCAGTGACGATGGTGCTTTGTCTTCCTCCTCATAATGCTAAATCAGGGCAATGTGATTGAGTGAATTATTGTGCTTCTAAACAATAGGGCCTACTGTATTGACTCATGTCAATGATGACCCAGTGATGTTTCACTGTCATTCTCTCACTGTAGGCTTATATATTATATATATCGTGCAAGACAAGATCCTAATTAGTTCAGTCTAAGTGTAAAGAAAATATAAAAAAACTCCTCTCAGAATAAAAAGAGAATAAGTATGTGGTGATTGTTGAAATGTTAAACTATTAAATCTATGCAGGAATTTATTTGAGTTTTTGTATAGATTATTCATAGAAATTTCATTTTTAAGGGAATATCACAAACCACACTCATATATTACATCTGATTTATGTGATACTGGGTGATGATTTTGGTGCTCTGCAAACTCAGCGCAAGGTGTGACATTTGTATAATGTAATGTACATTGATGTATATAAGGATGCAGTCTGTGTTTCTTTTTCATCACATTAATTTTGTGTCTCACATTGGGAACATCTACTACCAGCCCTCATTAAAGGCTCTTATTCTGTCCTTCCAGGATTGGCTGGAATCAAGTACATAAGTGTCAGGGAGGATGGAGACACCCCCCCCCATTAAAGGACTATGCAGCCAGTCATGCAAAAATCACCCCTTGCTCCTTGTTCCAAACCTTCTCTTTTTAGCAAACAAGGTTTCCGGGACCTAGCTAAACTGTCCACAAACACGAGGGAAAAACTCAGTTGCCAGGCGCTTCATTCATTGTTTGTTCAGTTGTTTGAGAGTAAACGTTAGTGCTCTGACTAGCCTGTCACCACACAGTAGTCACAGTTGTTAACTGTGGATAGTAGCAATACTTTCAGCAGCTAGCCAAATAGAATGGAAACGCACCGTGGTAGCAATACATCACCAAATTGGAAATACTTTCCCAAATTAATGTTAGCTTCACTTGGCTAACGCTAACAGAGTAGGAGTACTCCCCACCATAAGCTTCACATGGCTAATGCATTACAGAGAAGTACTCAGTACTCCAGCTGTATAGCCCTACTGGAAGTTGCAACACTCCCAGTCAGATCCCACGTACATACCAGTGCAGCAAATGCTAGCTTTCCAGCTAAATAAACCCTGCGGGTGACCATGGCTGCCGCTAACCCTACTAAGCAGGTCCTCTGAATTACAAGGCGGGAGTAGCAGATGATGAATTGGATGGAGGATCAGAACTCCTCATGACTGACAGGGGTGGCAACAATGATGACTCTTCATGGACTTTTTTGAGATGAGTTGCAAAACCCCAAGTGGTGGCTCTTGCAGGAGATGGGGAATCATCTTCCCCCTTACTGGACTTGGACTTGCAGGATGTTTGCAAACATGTGGCTGTTAAGCTCAAAGTCAAATGGCTTGAAGCTCAGGCTAAGTGGTCTCGTTATGATGGGAAAAAGTTGCCCATAGTGAAGAGGGTGGGAAAACAACTGCTGCTGATTCTGCCAGAATTACTGGAAAGATTTACAGCCTAGCCTGTGGCAGGCAGCTCCATGCTTGACTGTTGGGGAATGGTGAGCCACAGTTTCCACAACATGCCCCATGTAGAGCCTGTGGTGATGGCTCACCTCAAACCAAAAACATCCTTGTTATCACCGGGGCCTGCGCTTCCAAGCAGAGAAGACCGTTTCCAATCCAGCCTGAAAGATAAGGCTTCAAGATGGCCACACTGGTGGTTTAGGCCTTCAAGACAAGTGGTATTGAAGACCACTCTCCTGACCCAGCCAAACTGGAGGAGGAGATAAAACTTGTCTAAAGTGGTAATCCACTATGCAGAGCAATGGGGTTGATGGTCTTCCTGGAGAAGGGTTGCTGAATATAACCACCCTGTTGACCAAGGAGAAAGAGGACCTCCTTGATACCTACAAGCCAGGGTCTCCTTGCTATGGAGGTCATACCAATGCAGGAGAAAAAGAGGGAAGATGAAGCCCCGAAGCTACATCTGCCAAGAAGCAGTCCATCTGTCATCCCTCTGGCTCAACACCAATCCATAACCAAGGTAGCACCCAGGCTGCTCAAATCCAAAGCAGACCCCCGACCCAGCCACAAGCACAGCCACCAAAGGGCCAGTGGCAGCAAAAGTCTTTCCCAGGAAGAAAATCAATCTGACTAGCCACTCCCACTTTCTCCTACATGGTGAAGAGAAAAAAAGTGGCTGGCCTAACAGCTGCTGTAGAGTTCCTGAGTGACTCTGCTCTGACCCCCTTTGGGGCTTCACACACTCTGCTGGCCCTGTGAGCATAACCTGTGAGTGGCTCAACCTGAAGACTGTGGGCCTTCTTCTGAGTGTAATTGAGACCATCCAGAATGCTGGGGCCCCACTGGAACCACTGGAACAGGTAGACTTAAAAATGGTGGCTTTGTATACGGTTTTATTACTGTCACTCACTTCAGCTAAACAAGTGGGTGATATTAACGCCCTGTCATTACACCCAGTGTGTACAAAGTTCTCTTGGATATAGTGACCCAACAACCTAACCCTGCATTTATTCCAAAGTTTGGGTTAATGTGCCCCCATTTACCTTTGCCATGAGAGAGGCTGCATGCACATTCTACCAGAGGTCTCATCACCTCATGACCCCTTTTCAGAGGGATCTCCATTCAGTAGATTTGTGCTGTGGCAAGTTAGGCCTCCACAAATACCTTCGCCAGATTCTGCAGGCGTGATGTTTTGGCTCGTCTATTTGCTCATTCCGTGCTTAGTGTGGCTTAGCTCCATTTAGACTCATTTCGTTGGCCACCTAGTAACATCTGCCCAGAAATCTAGTAGTCAGTAACCCTTTCAACACAGAGATCGCACTATAGGCCAGCTATAACTCTGTTCCTTTTTCCTTTTCCTGCAAAATTACATCCTCAGCTCTGAGCTGCAGAAGAGACATTTACAGCCCCTTTTCTTCTTCTTTGCATTATTACCCGCTAATTGCTAACAGCTTCCACTTAAATCTCCTATGGTGGGTCACACACATAACATGTCTTCAAAATGTCACAATGGCCCTTTTATCAGGAGAGGGTTGCCACCCTCCCTGACACTTTCACACTTGATTACAGCCAACACTGCCTGGAAGGCTGCAGATGAAGCTTTTGATGAGGCTGCACTGAGGGCATTCCCAGTATCACACTAACTCATGCTCATCAGAGCACCTGGGATACGCAAGTAACCTTAAGTTTTGAAAATCTGGGATTTCATTTAATTCTCAAACACATCTTCAACATACATTAATATTACTACAATTTGAACCATCTAATAAGTTTAAAACTACAATTTGTCAAAAAAACAGTTATTTTTACATTGTAAACCTATATACATATCGGCATGGCAATATTCAACAATGTAATCTCAATTGCATTGGCACATTTCCCGATATCAAGCAGCCCCACTACACATTACTTTTTTGTCTAGCTGCAACAATGTGCTTAACTGCACATTGCCTCATGCTCAAAATCAAACTGTGTGCTTTGCAAATAATTTGCTGAATAATGAGTTACAATGTCATTATTATTAACATGTAATATGGTAAATGAGGAACCAAAGAGGAGCTCCATCATAAGTAATGATGGTGTTGTTCCAGTTACTCACTTAGGATTTTTTCCAAAAAAGTTTAAGAACTGAATCTTTAGAGTGAATTCACAAACCAGAAACAGCTGGACTCACAGTCCTTAAATATATATTAAAATCCTTTGAAACATAGCATTTACATACTGACTTTCAGTGGTAGCCCTGATATCCTAGATGATACCTGACTCACCTGGAGGATTCTCGTGAGGGAGTTCAGATAGCTGCTCTCACTCTGAATGATGGAGCTGAGGATGAGACGTCTGACAACCTGAAGGAGGCAGTGTGAAACAACAGCACATCAATGTGGAATAAGGATGATGTCAAATCATTGCTGTGGTCAGGAGGTCACTATTTGTTCTGGTAAAGGAGTTATCTGTAATATTAAGGCTCACAAGCAAATTCGGTATACTTTTAATTTCCATAGTACTAATTCCATCATTAAAACTGTAGTTCACAAGCAGTAACTGACATGTTTTATAGCAGTGTTAGAGACAATTGACTCTGACTGGCTGTTTTTGGTGAGCTGCATAATTTTTTCATTTTTTTGGATTGATTGATAAATCTAATCTAATGACTAATTTGTTGTTTATTCTAAAGATTTTTTTTATTAAATTAATATAGCAATTAATGTACCCAAGAATAAATAATAAAATTTGTCCGTTAAAAATTATATTATGTAAAAATTATATTTTTAAATATTAAATATGAAAGAATTATATTTAACATTGATTTCCACATCACTTCTGTTTCATGATATTAAAAATAATAAGTATTAGAATAAACCCTAATTGTCAGATGCCTGATCGTAAAAATACTGGACCTCAAACTCAGAAGGATTGTGTGAGACATACATTCATTTAATCACTGTATGTCATAGTTACCTTTTTGCTGAACTGGAAAATCAGTATTTCTAATTTAAATTCAAGTTCAAACAATTTATTTGCAGAATGAATGTCAGTTTTATCAAAATCCTCATTTTCACTTTATTTTTTTAAAGATTATTTTTTGGCTTTTAATGCCAATTTTTAGGCTTTTAATGCCTTTAGTAGACAGGACAGTTTAAGCATGAAAGGGGGAAAGAGAGAGGGGGCAACATGCAGCAAAGGGTTGAGGTTGGAATCAAACCTGTGGCTGCTGTGGTAAGGATACAACCTCTGTATATGGGGCACTGCTCTATCCACTAAGCCACCAGTTGCCCCTTCAGTTTCACTTTAGTACTTGACTTCAAATGTAAAATAGCAATAGCAATATGCAGTTAAAATTATCACTGGCAAATGTATTTTTGCACCAGTGTGAGGCAGAGAAAATAACTAGAACAATTTACAGACTTACCAGCAGTTAAACATTGTAACAACAATCCGTAACAATAGTCTTTAATATTAGTTGAAGCTGTTTTCTCAGTGTGCGTAGCTCTTAAAGTAAATGGAAAATATACAACGGCCAAATAGTAATTTTAGGTTAGGCATGGTGTAGCATTAATGGCAGTGCAGAGAGTTTATGTGACTACTACAAGCACAAACATGATCTACCTGTTGATAATCCCAATATATCATGCCTAGGTGGAGACAAAAGGCCAGTATGGTTTTGCTGTGCTCTGGGCTACTTTTAGCTCTCTGGTGGAATCCATGCTCCAACCAGTTACAGCTCAGGTACAGGTGAAGCCATATAATTTAAGGGGTGCAGCTTACTTCATTGCAATGCACCATAGCAGTTTTGCAAATTGAGAGATTTTCCAAATTAATGACATTAAATTATTTTCATTGTTGATGACATTACATTTTTTCTCTTAATCACCCCAGCCCTAGTGACAGTTTGTACAGTTATGTCAACTGCTTTTTCAGGTATTAAAGCTACAGTTGTGAAAGCTACTTTTATGAAAATAACTTTAAGTACAAGCAAGTAGTACTAGCATCACACACTACTTTTCAAGCAATTTTATTGTCTCAGACAAAAGTGTCGCAATATATTTACGAGACCTTTACCTTAGTTGGACTTAACTAACTTTTGGGATGATTCCTCTCTTATTTGCACAGTCTTCTCACACTAAAACATTGCAGCTGGTGGCTAGTGGTGAGTTGAGCAGATTAAATGTCAAATTTGTAAGCAAATACAGTTAATCTTCATGGATTATATTGATGCTAAATCAAAATGAGTACTCACACCATGTGTTTCTGGAATGATGTGTTTTTGTGTATACATAAACAGTTGTTATTATTTATATTTCTTCAGGGGGATTTGGATGTTATATTTCACACTACTAGCAGGAGGGTTTAAAACAATATTAGTGTAACAAAGAGAACATGAGAGTGGTAGAGTGTTGGGTATGACATGACTGTTGTTACACCGATGGAATTTCTGGTGTGGAAATTGCCATTCCACTAAATGTACAGAGGCAACTCAGGACAACAGGTAAACATGAAGGAAGTGTTGCATTGGCAAACATACTAAACAGTGAGAATTAGAAAAACACCTTCCTCATATTTTAAATGAATGGATAAATGTTACAGATAATGAGGTTGTATAGGAAGCAGTGAAGCTGTTATAATTGTTATTTATACAACAGTTATTTCCAGCCAAGCAATTTGATTGATCGGAAGGCATTCCATTAATTATGATATACAGTACAACATCACTGGGGCTGGAGCGATCAACTATCTGATCAGACTAAATCATCTGAATCACACAGGCCGCCGAAGCAACTGTTAACAGACTCTTATCTTACTGAAAACATAGAGATAAGTGTTCATGATGCTAAGCAGCTGGTCTGAGCATAACATGAAGACCAAGCTTCCACAGGTTAGCAAACAGCTTGCAGTAAGATGTTTATGAGTTGCTAGGCAACAGCTGTCACTTCCAGCAGTTGCGAAACTATTTCTAGTAATAATAAATAATAATAAAACCATTAATTAAACAAACAAATCATAATCTCTTATTGATTATTCCTATTACTTTTTAACATAAAAGTCACTTGTAGAACTGTTGTATGAAAGTAATTTCAAACTCCAGGTTGTGATGTTGGACTGTATATCATCACGGCTGTGATTATCTTTGGCACAAGGCTGCAGCCAAATCACAGCTGTGATGATATGCAATACAACATCTCTCTAATGTGATATTGTAATGCCCACATCCTGTACTCTGCTGTCTAAACAAACTGACTGCTAGAAACTCTGACAAAGTCTTCCTCATTGCCTCTACACAAATGAACAAAATACATTTGCATTTGCACCTGGTCAATGCACAGTCATGAGGGACTCACATCTGAAAACACACCTGTTGACTGCTGAGCCCCTCTGGCATGGGACAGAGTTGTGGTGGAGGGTGCTTCCACTCACACACCGACACATCCATGAAACATGCATCATCCTGTCCGTCATCTTTAAAGTCAAACACAACCAATTTATCCACACAAAGACAAAAACACGTGAATCTGTTCTGGTAGCTTTGTTACAGATATTTGTAGGACAATCATAGATTTAGTTGTATGTCATTTTTATTTATTTATTTGTTTTTGTTTCAATCCCTATAATGATAACTGTGACGTCTTTTACATGCTGCCAGTGAACCATATCTGAACAATGATTGATTTTTTAAAAATATCTTACTCCAGACAAGGAAAGACAGCTTTTCCATTGCAAGCATTAACCACACTGACAATTTTTTTTTGTGGTGGAAACTTGTCGTTTTCAGTTTTCAAGTCAGGACTGGTTCTAAATGTCTGCAAATTCTGTGAAGTATGCGCGGAGAAAGTGATATATTCTTCATTCTTGATGCTAACAGGAACTAAAAAATATATATTTTCAAAAACTGAGCAGAAAACTGAATTTATAAGGTGTGTTTCAGTACCTGCGGAATGTCTTTTCTGTAGGAATGACACTTTGCGAATCATGGCTAACTTTGTCTTTTCTAAACTGTCCTTGGAACCTTTCCTCGCTGCTTTCATCAACTGCTGAACCTGGAAGACATGGAGTAAGTACAGATCAACAACATCTGATACAAACATATAAGAAATGCAGTTAAATATTAAATGATGTTGTTTTGGATTTTAAAAATAAAACAACCTCTCAATTGTAGACATTACTTTGATGGATAATCACAGGTTTTCTGTTAAAGTGTCCTGGACTGGTTTCATCCTATCATCCGGATAGGAGTTCCACTGTGTCACTTCATCCCTACAAGTCTAATATTGCTGCTTTTAAAAAAGCAAAGTACAGTAAAATTTATCAAATCTTGGGGCTATGCATTTTGATTACCATCTTAAATCAAGGACCTATACTTATTTTTCACAATTAATAAATGCTGCACAGCTCAGGTCTGATGTGTCAAGGCCTGAGTAGGAGATGACTCTTCAAGTTTTTATGTCCTTCCAGCTAGAAAACTGCAATCCCCTTTTCACTTGTTTTGGCCAATCATCTCTGAACCACCTAAAAATGGTCAAGATTTTTGCTGCTAGGCTGTTAACTAGATCCTGCAGGACAACACACATCTACCCAATTGCTTTCCAACAGGTTTAGTATTCATTCACATACAGTGAACTTCAATTCCAGGCATGTGATTATATGTGTAACCCTGTCCATCCCTATCACTCCAGTAGGTGTCTTAGGTGTTCTGACCAGTGACTTCAGGCTGTCCTGCAGTCTAGTTGTGCATTTCCAATCATCTCCAGAACTGTGGATCTTTCCTCCCCTTGGTATACAGTCTACAGTTGCCATAGAAACCTTTATACAACAATTTAAGACACATCTATTTAAAATTACCTTTGTACCTCATGTTTTTATTGTTGTATTGCCTTTGTTTTATTGACTTAATGTTGTTTATGGTCTTTTGTGAAGCACTTTAAAAAGGTGCTTGCTTAATTCTCCCTAAAACATTTATTGTATCTATAAAAACAGGAAGGAGAGAAACATCAGGAGAAAGTGGTTTCAGAGTCCTACCTTAGTGTCACAGCTCTGTCTGGTGTGGGCAATATAAGGTGTATTAAGACGCACAGCCAGCTCCCTCCTGGTGACAGCATAGTGCTCCATCAGCCTCAGTACATTTGCAGGCAGCTGGTAGTCCCACACAAGACAACAGAACAGAATCGCAGTGTTCAAGATTAAAGGTTCTGTTTTATAAAAAGTCAGATTTTTATGTTTTATGGGGTTTCTTTGTCAAAAATACTTGTGTTTGGGAAGTACTAGGCATACAACTGTATAAATGAGACTTAGATTATACAGCAAAAATTATGTGAGAGTTTGCTAAGCTGTTCTGACAATGATTTACTGTTGTTGAACATGGTTCCCAACCATTCATCAATTCAGTGTTCACCGTTCTTCATGAAGGCATGAGAGAAAAACAGAGTTTTCTTCACAAATTAGTAACACGGCATGATTGATATACAATTTTTCTGATTTCTTGGTATGCATGTACCAAATGTTCTAACTACGATTCACTTGAGTCCATTAAAAAATTTCCAGGGGCACCCAATATTCAAAAGCTATGTCCTTGCCACACCAGCTGTAGGTTTGATACAAACCTACGGTTCTTTACTGCAAGACAAGACACATACCTCTTACATTGATGAATCTCTTACATTCAGACAAATTATATCTCTTTCAGAACTTTCATGAAAAACATCCAGCTTACATAGAACAGCACATTTAACCCAGCTGATAAACTCCTTACAATGAACTTTATAACTTTTGCACACTAAAACCTCAAATTACACTCATCCTTTTCAAAACACTAACACAGGCAGAGTGGGGAAAGTCCGGCGCAGCAGTACACCAACACATGGTGATCGTAGCGGAATACAGAAGTGCTGACAGAGCAAGAGATTTACAGAAATAATTCACAGTCAGGTTGCAGAGAACATAATGATGTCACAGCTGAGCTTTGACATCTTGGCTATCAAATTTGAGAACTTAAGAATTTGAGCATATAGTATAGTTCTTGAATAATTCTGAAAACATGTTTTATGAGGTTACAATGTAACCTCATAAAACAGGTTACATTGTAACCTGTTTTGTCTAAGACTTGGACCTTTGACCATCAGTTCATTCTTGAGTTCAAGTGGATATTAGTGCAAAATTTGAGGAAGTCTCTCATAGCCATCTTCAGATATTGCATTAACAAGAATGAAACAAATGCAAGGTCAAAGTCACCCTGAAATGGACTTTAACTGTTATGTTTTCGCTGCCCATCCCCCCACTTATTATTATTAGGGCCCAAGCACTGAATGGTGCGAGGACCCTCTTGGAATGCAAGGAATTATCATTATTATTATTATTCCTATAAATGAATTGCCTTTTGGGGGGCTTTATCACATTCAAAAACTCATTAAACTTTGCAGCTTTATTGGGTCTGGTGAAAACTTTGATACTTTGGTCTCAGGCACAAATTGTAAGAAATGGCTCTATTACATTTGTGTGAAAGAGCCCCCGCCTCTGCTTTCATCTACATTAACCAAGATTGGTAGGCACATGTAGCACCCCAAGACGAACAAAAAAGTCTCTTGGACCCATACGGCAAACCCCACAGGAGGTCAGCCATTTTGATTTGAAGTTGCAATTTTGGCGTGTTTTTGGCCATTTTCACATCTTGTCCGACAGATTTCACCTGATTGACTTCAAAATTAAAACATCTTCTCAGAAGGACTTGGTCATCAAAAGTTATTAAAATCCTGAGTTTTCATCACACCGTGTGGCGTTATTAGGCCAAACATTGCCATGTCTCGCCAAGAACCGGAAGTAAACAGGAAATAGTTAATAACTCCGAGGGACATGGCTCAATCTGTACCAAACGTCACATTTGATGACAGTCCCATCTTGAACACATCTACATGGTAACCCTTACCATTTCTTATAGGGCCACCTACTGGCAACAGGAAATGGCATGAAAATCACGTGTTCTTTTTCGATGTATATCTCCTGCAGATTTCACCAAACTGACTTCAAATGTGGTCAATGAAACCATTAAGACATGTGACATAAAACTGATTTAAAATTTTAGTTTTCGTAATGCTATGTGGGCGTGGCTTGGTTTCTAATTTTGATGCTTGCCATGAAACAGGAAGTTGTTGTAACTCAGCCAAACATCATCCGATCTGCCCAATACTTCTCATGCTTGATAAGAATCTCGGCCTAAACAAAGCTGCATGGCTCAATTGAGTAATCATCACAGCGCCACCTACTGGAGTCAGGGAGTTATATGTTTTTTATTTTAATTTGCACCTCCTTACAGGTTGACCATGTTCAGCTCAAACTTGGTAATAAAAGTGCTGAGACCTTGACAATGCCTCCTTGTGATTTCAGAGCTTTTTCATGGACATCGTTGCCATGGCAACATGCTCTTCACCGCCAAACAGGAAGTTCACGTTGCATCAATGGAATGGGCCAACATTTTACAGGTGGTGCCCTGAATACATCAACAGGTCAATTAAGTATGATAATCACAGCGCCACCAACTGGCAAAAGGAAGTAAGCCTCTTAACACAACTATACTTTGACGGATTGATTTGACAGGACATTTACATGGTTTGGTCTACACATGATGTAGACCAAGATGACATACATTTTGTGAGGTCTCCAGCACTACCTAGTGGCCACAGGAAGTATAAACCCAAATGGAATGTCTAACTGAAAGATTGAAACTCTCGGCTTGCTTGATCAGACTTTCACTGAAATGAAAGATCATGGGACATCAAAAGTTATTCAATTTGTGATTTTTTTTCACACAATTTGGGCATGACTTGGTTTCCACCTTTGATGTTTCGCCATGAAACAGCACGTTGTTCTATCTCAGCCAAACATCATCAGAGCTGCCAAAACCTTCTCATGCTTGATAAAAGTACAGAGTTGAACACATCTGCATGGCTCACTTGACTTATCGGCATACCACCACCTACTGGAAACAGGAATTTAAATGATTCATATTTTTAGTTGCATCCTCTTACAGGCTGACCACATTCAACTCAAACTTGGTAACAAAAGTAAGACCTTCATGATGCCTCCTTGTGAAGATCATATGTTTTCAATGAATGACATTGCCGTGGCAATGCAGTATTCGCCACCAAACAGGAAGCTTCTGTAACTTCAGTAACAATATCATCTTCTGTAACAATATCATCCTTTGATTTACATGCAATTTACATTGGTCTACAAATGATGTAGACCAGGATGACTTAAATTTTGTGTTGTCTCAAGCGCCACCTCGTGGTTTTAGGAAGTACTACACCGTGTTAAATATGTCACTCAGTGGTCCAAACTTTCTGCATGCATTTTCTGACTTTCACTACAATTAAAGATTGGGGCAGTTGGAGTCACGGCAGATACCCCTAGTTTTATAGGGGTGCGAGGGCCCGTTCATCGCTGCTTGCAGCTTTAATTAGGGCCCCAGCACCGAAGGGTGCGGGGCCCCTATTGAAACTGTAGGGATTATTGGGGCCCAAGCACTGACCAGTGTGAGGACCCTTTTGTAATTGATCTGCTTTTTATTCTTCTTATTATTATTTTGGAGAATGAATCAATTTTTTGAGGGCTTTATCATACTTGAAAACTCATGCTTATCAGGACTGGTGAAAATTTTTGTATTTTATAGGTCTCGTGTAGGTGTCAGGTGAGCTCAGTAGCGCCCCCTAAATGCCAGCCCCGGCAAACCATTTGATGCAGAGGTTTAAAAATTTGGAGGTATAAAGTACATCCTAAGACAAACAAAAAATACTCTTGGAGCCATACTCTAAACCCAGCAGGGAGTCTGCCATTTTGATTTGAATTGTCATTTTTTGCGATTTCATGGTGTTGGAATTTGAAACAATAGTCCTACAGATTTCAACAGACTGTCATTTTTGTGTAACGGTGTGGAAGTTATGGGGCCAAGAAGTTACATGTTTCATCACCAAACAGGAAGTAGTTTTTAAATCTATTGTACATAATCCAAAATGCCCCAACCTTCACATGCTTAATGACAGTCCTGCCCTGAACACATATATATATCACAATTTTCATCATTACTGAGAGCGCCACATATTGACGTAGGAAAGACAAAGTTTTACACTAAGAGGTCCAGCAGGTTCACTTGACTGATCTCAAAACTGTGTAAAAAAAATCATTAAGATTTTGGTGATTATGTAAAACAAATATTGTCTGTTTTTGTTGAACAGGGTTTCCCGTGACGCCATGGCGCATTGCAATGTTCTGGCATGACATCACAAACTGTCATAACTTGACTTCAGATGGTCATATCGTAACAAAATTTCACACATTTGATGGGAATCCAGGCCTGAAGACACTTGCATTGCAATTTTGAATCACAGTTATAAGCGCCTCCTAGTGGTAACAGGAAGTTACTTTTTTTACACATTAATGTTTCCCCTGTAGTGGGTTAACCTGAGCAACCTCAAATTTTATCATCATACTACACAGACTTTCATGATACACAGAAAAAAACTTTGGACTTTTTATCATATGCTGTTGCCATGGTAACACACTATTCGCCATAATACAGAAAGCACTTTTTGAGGGGCAAGGCATGCACAAAAATGCACCAAATGTGTCTAGATCCATCAGAAATTCTAAATTGTGATATCTGATAGGATTTGTTTTAAATGATTTGCAAAATGGCTCTTGAGCGCCCCCTAGAAAAATTCAACAAAGCACCCCCAGCAGACCATTTAAACTAGAGTTAAGAAACTTGAGAAACTTGTTCAAAAGCCCAAGACCGACAAAAAAGAGCCATGCCCTAAATCAAACAGGAAGTGCGCCATTTTAATTTTAATTTTCATATTTTTGTAATTTTAGTGTGTTTCATTAAACACTTGTCCTACAGATTTCATCTGATTGACTTCAATCTAGACACCAGTATTTCCTAAAGTTGGTGATGTCTTTGATTTCATCAAACGCTGTTGCCGTTCTGCCGCATTCTTCGCCATAAACAAAAAAGTCTTTTGGGGACATACTGTAAAATCAGCAGGAGTTGGCCATTTTAATTTGAAATTGTAATTTTGGTGTAATTTTGGCAATTATCAGGGGTCGTAATTTTTAAAACTTGTCCTAGAGCTTTCATCAGATTACCTGCTGAATAGTCCAATATGACCCAAACTTCACATTTGATAAGTCCCACCCTGAACACATCTAAATGACAATTTTAAGTGATAATACTGGTGTTACTGAAGTTGAGTGGACAATTTCGATGTTCGACATGACATCAAAACTGTTGTAACTTTGCCCCAGATGGTCAGATCTTTACAAAATTTCACAGATTTGATCAGAGTCCAGGCCTGAAGACATCTGCAGTGCAATTTTGAATCTTACTCATAGCGCCAACTATTGGTAGCAGGAAGTTACTTTTTTTTACTCTTTGACTGATTTTTTTCCCTGTAGCAGGTTAACTTAATTGACCTCATATCCAATTAGAATACTGTAAAGACCTTCATGATGCACAGAAATTACACTTTTCAGTTTTCATCAAAAGCTGTTGCCAAAGTTACGCATTATTCGCCATAAAACTGGAAGCACTTTTTGAGAGGCAAGGCATGCACCAAAACTTACCAAACTTAGCACACACATCAGAGGTCCTATAATGTGATGTTTGATATGATTTCTTTTGCACTGATGTGCCAAAATGTCTTTGTAGCACTCCTACAGATTTCAACAAAGCAGCCCCTGCAATACATTTAACCTAGAGCAATAAAACTTGAAAGGCATGCCTAACAGCCCAAGACCTACAAAAAAGCCTCTTGGACCCATACTCTAAACCCAACAGGAAGTCGGCAATTTTGAATTAAATGTGCAATTTTGGCGTATTTTTGGTCATTTTCAGGGCTTGCAGTTTTATGATCTTCTCCTACAGATTTCACCCGGTTGACTTCAAAATTTTAAAAAACCTCTCAGAAGGCCTGTGACATCAAAAGTTATTACATTTGTGAGTTTTTGTCACATTGTGTGGTTGTTATTTCCATTTCTCACCATTAACCAGGATGTAGTTTATAACTCTGAGGGACATGGTCCAGTCTTCACCAAACTTCACGTCTGATAACTGTCTTGCCCTGAACACATCTACATGACAACTATTACAATTACTTTTAGCACCCCCTACTGGCAACATGAAATGTCATGGAAATTACATGCTTTCTTCTTTGATGGAATGCTCCTACAGATTGTATACAATTGACTTCAAGTCTGGGGACAAAACCTTTAAGACCTTAATGATGCCTCCCTCTTAAGTAAAGGTTTTCCATGAACACTGTTGCCATGGAGACCCAATGGTGGCCACCAAAAAGGAAACTGTTGTAACTTCACTTTACATCAACCAATTGGCTGCAGATTTCGCAGTTGTGGTTAGGCTGCAGCCCTTAACACATCAACATGTCCATTAATATGATACCCACTGAGCCATCTACTGTCAACAGGAAGGATGCCTCGTATCACAACTATCCTTTGATTTTCATGAAGTTTACATGTTTTGTCAGACAAATGATATAGACGAAGATGCCACATGTTTTGTGTGCCCAAAGAAAGTAATTCACCATGTGAAATATCTCCCACAAGGGTCCAAAGTCTCTACATACTTTTTCCAAGTTTCACTGAAATGACTGATTGCATAACTCAGAGTCCCTACAGTAGCCTTGACTTGTGTGTGGGTGCAAGGGTCCATTCATCGCTGCATGCAGCTTTAATTATAATTATTTTTCTCTCCTAAGAATCGCATTTTTGGAGGTCTGAACATGCTCAAAAACTCATGGAAGTTGGTATGCTCCACTGGCCTGGCACAAAATTTTGTATTTTTGTGGTTTCACAAACAGATGTGGCTAAATGGCTCCAGAGCGCCCCCTAACGTATATCCCCAATGGCTGGTTTTATCTACAAATAGAAATTTGGCACACGTATGTATCATGCCCAGATGCACCAAAAAGTCTCTTGGACCCACCCTCCAAACCCAACAGGAAGTCAGCCATTTTGAAAAACCATTTTTGTGCTGATATTTGACGATTTCAGGCCTTGTACTTTGGCCATCATGACCTACAGGATTCATCCAATCGACTTTAGAATTGGTGTGTCCATTCTCAACCCCTTGGTGATGAAAAGTTATCAAAGGTCTGCGTCTGTATGATCTCATAAATAAACATGGTGGCACACATCACCTAGCAGTTGGCACGACTGGCCCACCCCTATCAGTCAGAAGGAGCTGAAGAACTTCTTAGGGCTGGCCTCATATTACAGAAAGATTGTATGGGGTTTCTCCTGTACTGTTTGGAGAAACTGTACTGTCTGCCCTCCTCATGCTAAGGTGAGAATTTAGTTGGCATTTAGTTGGCCATTAGATTTCCACGACACCCCTCATGGCCCTTAGTACGCCAGGAGGCTTCAGGATCGACTTTAGTCAGCCAGCATGTTCACCCGAGGAATAGCAGCAGTCCGCTTGCAGGAGGCAAAAACGGAACTATGATGTAAGGACACAAGGGAGGAACTTTTCAGTTGGAGAGATGGTCTGGATTTACAGCCCACAGCAGAAAAAGGCTGTTGTCCTAAGTTGGACAGCCAGTGGGCGGGACCAGGCCGAGTACTGGAGCAGTTGGGGGAGGTTGCCTGGGGGGGGTCCATTACAATATTATGATACGACAATTCGTCATCTAATTATTCACATTGAAAAAAAAATGTGTAAGTGAGTTACCTTGCTATTGCTGCAGGCTGTGGGAAAAGTCTCACTGTCAGACAGCTCATCATAACTCTCAAACTCACTAGAGCTCCAGTCGTTGGACCCATGGTGATCAGGTCTCTGGATGTCCTCATAGATGTCATCAACATCTGTACCAAGAAGCCAACAGATGAACAACACTTACTGTGTACTATCATATAACACAGTTAATAACTGTGTCCCTTTAACCTCTTTTGTTTTAGTCAGTCTATTAACACTGCGTAGTTCACCATGTTAGGTGCTGCATGGACAAAATGTGGTGGTCAAGTTACAAAGTGAGCACTCTGGTGTGAATGTGTGTTATGAAAATAAACAGTGAAGCTGTAAGTGGTTAGGAAACACACCTTCAACTGGGTGCTGTATGCTCTCAGCAGGGACGTCATCATAGATTACCACTGAGTCTCTCACCACACCACCTGAGCTGCAGCTCCTGGTACTCTGATTGGTTGGTCTGTCAGCCTCAGCTGTGTGATGCTCAGTCTGTTGACTGTCATTTACTGCACTGCTGCACTCGTCCTGATTGTCGTCTCCTAGCAGCAAAGGTTTTCCTACAAAACAGCGAAATCCCAGGTATAAGCAGTGCTACAGGGCTGCAATTCATCATTAGTGCATACAGTAAAACATGCACTTAGGGGTAATTCAGAATATTAGAAAAATTAAAATGCTTTGAGAATAGAAAATGGAGAATAGCAGTTTTAGTAGCGGTGACCTATGTAAGAAACAGGTAGCTCATGTTGATTTAGCTTTTACATTAAGCGTTTTGTTAAGTTGTGAACTACGGAAGGTATGCACAATTTTGGGAGAAAACAGTGGTTAAAGTAGTTACATTGGTCATGAATATAACTCTGATACCAATTTTTGGAAACTAATTCACATGTCATGACACTTCCAGCTGCCTCAATATCAATTTCGCTAAATTTGTGTTAAATTTAGGCTCATATGTCTATTTTGCAATCTTGGTGAAGCTTTTGGGGTTGGTGCTGGACGGCGGTGCCATGTGGGTGAAGGTGATCATCAGAATGATGAAATCGGTCAGTCATTAAATTCCCCTCCTGCAGACTTATATTTAGCCAACTGTTAGCTAATCAGATCAAGGTTTTCAAATATAAATGCCAGCAAACATTGACGAAAAGATGGACAAGAATGGACACCGGCTGAACTAGCGTCCTGCTACTCAAGAGGAAGAGAGGAGGAGTGGGCTTCATAGTGAAAACTGCCACAACATTTCACAGAGCAGCAATGAGTGCAGCATGGCACAGCCCTGCTGAGGTCAGGAATAATTACCCTGCAAATTGTTTTGTTGATGTCGAGATGTGTGGACAGTGGATTATGCAACCAGAAACAATGGATTATCAAAAATAACATGTTACACATTGAAAGATCATAACAAACAACAATAAATACATTTTATTAAAAGGGTATAATGATAGTCCAATGATTATTTTTTTAAAAAAACAGAAATATTGATTATAGATTATTGATTTTGTTGAGCAGTGTAAGAATATAAAAATACTTGGGCTGGGTGTCACCACTGATTTCCCAAATCAATTCGTTTTCAGTTCCCAAGGTCCTGATTCAATTTGATTTCCAGGGCAAGAAAGTGAGAGTAAAGTATACAGTTTATATGGTGTAACATAGCTGTCAAAAAGATGTGTCCATAATAAATGATTCTTATATGTAATTTTAACAATTTCTATGTCAAAAAAGTTGTTTTACACAAAATTCTGCTGTCATATACATGAGTCTGTGAAATTGGGTTTGTAGTTTGGATTGTTTTTATATGAGTATGAGTGTAAAATCTGACATCAGTGAGGTCACAGTCAGGTTAGTTAGTGCTAACTAACTAGCTGGCCAACTTCTAATCCCAGTAACAATAGCACTAAGATAGCATTATCAGCATTTAAATGTCTTTAGCTTGCAAGTTAAAGCAATACGTTTATGACTCCAAGAAATGTATATTATACATAATGATTCAATTTTATGAAATAAATAATTTCTATGCAATGCACGTTCTGTGATGTTTCTCCGGAGCTGCTACTACTTGGTACGCTGTTGCCCTCCATGTTTGCCTCTGGGGCATGCACATGCGCAGTTGGAGGAATCGCATATTGATTACTCTTCCTGCGACCTGACTGACCTCAGTGACGTCATTTCAGCACTTTTGGATTCGTACCCGTAAACTTGGATTTGTGCTCACAGTGAAGACTTCATAGTAGTGTCAACGTGAGTTGTATTCATAAGACTACACTCACAGATTTTATACTCATACTCATATAAAACAATCCAGACTTGAACCCAATTTCACAGACTCACGTATATGACAGCAGAATTTTCTGTATGTCAACTTTTTGACATAGAAATAGTTAAAATTACAAATAAGAATGATTAATTATGGACACATCTTTTTGACAGCTATCTTACACCATAGTTACTTTCTAAGTGTGCGTGTGCGAATGTTTAGTGTTTATGACATCTTTGCAGGACTGGCCTGCAGGTAGACTAGAGGTTACTGATGATAGCAATCGCTTTCCTGCGACACTTGTGCAGTACTGCGTGATGAGTAGAGTACAGTTGTGTGTGTATTGAGTGATCACTGCGAGGGCCGAGTGTTTGGCCACCATGACTTGCAGCGCCAGTTTGTTGTTTGTTTGTCCAGTTTGCTTTTTGTTTGTTTATTTGTTTTTTTAACATCATTGTGCCGATTTTCTTAATTCTATGTACCTCTGATGTAGGATGGAGGAGCACTGTGCTGTCTCCCTGCCCACAATATCTTTGGTATTGTAATTTATATTTAAGTATATGCTGCCCTGCTGTAGAGACCTTTAACTGTATACATTCACCTTAATCACCTTATATGGACTTTTGATTTGACTTTAAGTTAACTCATACAAACCTTGAATTTCTGGCCTTAGACCTGGAGGTCTATCCATCTTTTCATACGGCTGTAGTTGGTTGTTATAGACCACTGTCTGCCACTAATGATACACTTTCCTCTTTAATGAAACTTATATTTAGCCTGTCTTTCAGTGAGATAAATTAAACTGGGGATTATAATATTAACTAGTTACAACCTATGTCTGATGTATTAAAATGTTATTTTAACTCTTTAAATCTTTTCAGTAAGTTAATGATCCAACAAGACCTTATTTAAAACAGCTTGACAAATCTTCGATTGATTTAATTCTAACAAACTGTCCATATAAATATATATAAATATATAAATGTGCAAGGATTTTTCATGATCTTTCCTCATTTGACTGGAGGAGAATCGAACTATACCAGACATGGAAATGGCTTACAAATTATTTTCTGATGGTCTTATTGCAATTATTAATAAGCATACTCCTTATTGGAAATTCAGAGTTAAAGGTAGAAATAATCCCCTGGTTTTCATCTGAATTTTTGGCAATGCTGCAGAGCGCAATCTGTCCTGGTTTAAGGCCAGAAAGTCTCGTTTAGAGTCAGATTGGCTGCTTTTTAGGCAACTACATAATAACTATACAGTGTAAATAAAAAGAGCAAAGGCTGCTTATTTTGTAAATGAGGCAATGAAAAGTTTTTTGAAGACTACAACACCGGTCGTAGGTTATAGGGACAGGTCTGAGCCTCCAACTAGCATTATAAAAGACTTTATGTGATAAAATAACAATGCTCAATTGTTTTATGAGCACTTCATTCCAACCTCTGCTTTGTTTGAAGCTGCTAGCGTCACCAGTACTAATGTAAACAACAATGCCATTTACTCTGATCCAACTGTGACTTTTGAGCAACCTTTTCACTTCAAAGTGTTTACCAGCACTGAGGTTTGTAAAGTGCTAGAGATGCTTGACTTTAAGAAGTCAGCACGTCCTGACAGTGTAGAGTCTGATTTTCTAAAGCTAGCAGCTGATTTTATTGCTTCTCCGTTAACATACCTTTTTCATCTCTCTATATCTTTAAATGAGATTCCTCCTTTTTGGAAATCTGCCTTTGCTTTGCCCTCATTAAAATCTAATGACCCAACCCAGTTTAATAACTATAGGCCCATTTTGAAACCCTCTGCCTTGGCCAAAATATTAGAATTTATAGGTTTTTTTTAGATAAAAGACTTTCTACATGTAAATTACATTTTATCTGTATGTTAGTCTCGGTTCAGAAAAAAACATAGCATTACCACAGAATGATATTGTGTATTCGTTGGATTGTGGTCTGCATTGTGCTCCTCTCCTATGGAACCATCTTCCATTTTCGGTCAGGGAGGCAGACACTGTTTCAACTTTTAAGGGTAGACTTAAGACCTTCCTCTTTGATAAAGCTTATAATTAGGGCTGGCTCAGGCTGCCTGGACCAGCCCATAGTTAGGCTGACATAGGTTTAACCTGCCGGGGGACTTCCTCTGATACGCTGAGCTCCTTTCCTTCTCTCAATGCCGCCATCAGAAATCATGCATGTCTGTTAACTGCATTGCCATGTGCAAGCTTAGCTTAGCTCTGTGATAGCCATGTGGTACTCTCACTACCTGGGGCTCGCGATTACAGAGCCTGGGTCTGTTGAACTGCACTACGCTAATCCTGTTGCCTCTCGGGAGCGTTCCTGCTCCCTTGTTTCCTAGTTTCCCTGGATCCTGGCTGTAACCTTGACTGTGCCTGACCGTGGTGATAGCTGTGCTGATGCATGACCCTGCCTTTGGTTGTGCTCGTGCTGTGGCTGTACTGATTCTGTGCCCCCGCTTCGCCCTGATCGTGGTCTGGTCCTGGTTGCGCCCGATGCTGTGATCTTGCCTTTGGACAACTCCCTTTCAACATATGCATGAGACTGTTATCATCTCTATCAACATCATCATAGAGAGCAATTACTAATTTCACACCTACCATTATTGTAATATGACATGCATCTGTTTCTATTATTGCTGTGCCAGACAGAGCAGTTGGTTGGTTTGTTAATTATTTATTCTGCAGAGTGAAATGTGTACACGAGGAAGGCATGTTATCAGCCCCTCTTACAACTGCCAAAGGTACATCTGTATGCAGAAATTTATTGTATTTATTGCTCTGCTTCTACTCAGACTCAGGCCCTCTTCCAGCTTCAGCCAGCCTTAAACAATGTTCAGCAACTCTTGTTCAATCTGAAGCTTGTCCTGAATGCTGATAAAACAAAATGCATGTTATTTACGACAGACAAGACGAGGCCCTTAAATCTCCCAACTATTATTACACCTCAGAACAAGACTATAGAGTGTATTTCATCCTATAGATACCTGGGTATTGTGTTGGATGACTCATCTTTCTTTTGAGTCGCACATTGAACTACTTGTGAAAAGGCTCAAGTTTAAATTGGGTTTTATTTTAGAAACAGGAGCTACTTTTTTTCTTTGCAAAAAGGGTGGTATTCATGACTGTGCTTAATTATGGGGATGTATTATAAATGAATGCACCCTCCCAGTGTTTGCATGCTCTGGACTCTCTGTATCATGTTGCATTGAGATTCATTACTAATTACAAGCCCTTTACTCATCGCTGTATCCTGTATGTTCAGTTGGGTGGCTGCACACTGCATACACAGTGTACATTCTCTTATTTGCAAAGCTGTTCTTGACCTACTTCTAGAATATTTTTGTGTGTACATTTTGCCAAAAATGGAAATGGCTATGCTCTCTGTTCAACGAACTTGTTCTTTTTGTGTTTTATGTTGTTGCTTTGGAGTTACATATTTTTGATTTTGTATTTTTGTTCTATGTTGTCTGTATGTAACTTTTGTTTCTGCCTGTCTTTGCCAGGACACTCTTGAAAAGGAGTTGGTTTTTTTTGTTTAATAAATGTTAGATAAAAAAATACATTAACAATTAGTGTGGAAAGCTGCTTGCTCATGCTAGGAAGGTGTACTTGTTCCAGTACACCTTATCTCAGCAAAGGTAACCTCCTTTATTCTCATAACAATGTGTTTGAATTTATAAATATGTGACTAAATGAGATCTTCTTGATCAGAATCATTCAGTACACTCTAGGAGTTTGAGTTCTGTCCTTTAAGCTAAAATAGATTGTCTCTATAAACCCTTTTTTTATTCTTTTCTATAACTTAATTAAAATCAAAAGACAGCTGCTTTTGTATCATCATTTATTTGTTCATTTATCTGAATGAAAATACAGTAATTTCCACCACACCTGTCTTGCCTCTAGGGGTTATTTTGCACTGGCTATTGCAGGCCAGTCTATATTTAAAGCGTCTACAAAGATGGAAACTTGAAGTGGTTTTTAGGCAATATTACACAATAGAGAGTGATCATCGTGGCTGTGATTCAGTCAAAGGCACAAGGCCGCAGGCATCATTCATCAGTTACCAGTGAACACTCACACTGATAGTCACCTCCAGCTTCCTTGCCCAGCGGGTAAGTCCCAATCGGGTGAGCGCTGGGTTTAAAAAGGTCCTAATCTCTACTCCACATGTTCATAAAGCAGGTGTGCACAGTGTTGAAGGGCCAGCCAGCTAGCTATACTGAGGCAGCTAAGCTAAAAACAGCAGTATAGGTAGCGGACAGAAAAGCCCTCAGCTTGATGAACAGTGCTGCCACTAATGTAATTACGCATCCTCGGTTCACCTGACTAATAACACAATAAATAAATGGGATGGAGGATGGTATAGCAGCTCCAGCAGCAACTTTTATTTTCCGTTACCAACAAAAAAACACAAATGCATGAGCCCTAAAAAAAAAGTGGAGACCCCTCCTCCAACTGACTGACACCTCAATGGATCCCACTTTTGACATCTCCTGTCTCCATGGCTTTGTTCAGACTGCCAGCCCAAATGCGATTTTTGTCATGTCCAGATTGATTTTATTAAATCTGAACCGCAAATAACCACTTGAAATCCAATTTTGCAAATCCAATCAAAACCACATGTGGAGGTGGTTTGAAATGTGATCCAAATCGAATTTCTACAGATGTGTCTTCAGTCCAGACGCTCTAGTCATTCAAATTGGATATCGGCGTATCCTTCACGCCACTCCCTCTTACTGGCTGCCTGAAGGGAGTGTCTTGATGGACAATAAGGGGTGCTAGACGGTCACAGAGTATGTCAAACGTCCTACGGCGCATTTGCAAATCGGCACACCATCTATCATCATCAAATGTGATCAAATAGAGCCTGTGTCATGTGGGCGGTGGGGGAGGGGGCGGAGTATTGTTCATGATGGTGACAGCAGAGGAAAAGAAACTACTTTTGAGTCATGAAGTTTTGGTCCTGATGGACCCCAGCCCCTTGCAAGAGAGGAGGGTCTCAAAAGTCTGTGTCCGGGGTGAGAGAGGTCGGCCACAATTTTACCTGCACGCCTCAGGGACCTGGAGGTGTACAGGTCATGGAGAGATGGCAGGTGGCAGCCAATAACCCTCTCTGCATGATACGCTGAAGCCTGTTCTTGTCCCTTGCCGTGGCTGCAGCATACCACACTATGATGGAGGAGGTGAGGATGGAGTCAGTATTAGCAGTATAGAAGCTGATGTTCAGCTACCGCTTGAGGTCCTGGTTAATGATGGTCCCCAGGGGGTGGAATGACTCCACAGTGAAAACCGGGGAGTCACAGAGGGTGGAGGGGGTTGGGGTAAATCCACTACCATTTCCACTGTCTTCAGAGCACTGAGCTCTAAGTTGTTCTCACCGCACCAGGTCACCAGATGGTCAGCCTTGCACCAGTAGGCGGACTCATTCCCACCAGAGATGAGTTCAATGAGGGTGGTGTCATCTGCAAGCTTGAGGAGCTTGAGGTTTAGCTGTTTGTGTACAGGGAGAAGACAAGAGGAGAAAGAACGCAGCCTTGAGGGGAGCCGGCGCTGATGGTTCTGCTGTCAGAAACATGCTTCCCCAGCTTCACCTGTTACTTCCTGTCAGACAGGAGGTCTGTGATCCACCTGCAGGTGGAGTCATGTTCAGCTTGGAGAGCTTGTCCTGTAGCAGACCCGGAATTATTGTATTAAAAGCATAGCTGAAATCCACAAACAGGATCCTGGCGTGGGTTCCTGGTGAGTCCAGATGTTTGAGGATGAAGTAGAGGGCCAGGTTAACAGCGTCGTCTACAGACCTGTTGGCTCTGTAGGTGAACTTCAGGGGGTCTAGGAGAGGGTCTGAGATGTGTTTCATGTTTGACAGTAACAGGCGCTCAAAGGACTTTATCACCACAGAGGTCAAGGCGACAGGTCTGTAGTCATTGAGTCCTGTGGTCCTTGGTTTTTTAGGGACAGGGAGGTGGAGGCCTTGAAGCAGGATTGCATGTGGCATGTCTCCAATGAGGTATTGAAAATGTCTGTAAACACTGGAGACAGATGATTGGCACAGTTCTTCAGGGTGGAGGGGGAAACAGAGTCCTTACCAGCTGCTTTGCGGGGGTTCTGTCTCCTAAAGATCTTATTAAGATCTCTCTCCAGGATGGACAGAGGTGTTGCTGAGGTGATGGGGGAGGGGGTAGCTGGGGTGGATGGTTGTGCTGAGTCCTGGGCCCCTGCTGCAATTGTAGTGGAAGGGGTGGTAAAGTGTGGAGTGGAATTATAATGGGGATGGTTCCAGGACTGTCCCATTGTCTTTCAAAGCACCAGTAAAACTTGTTCAGGTTGTTGGCAAGGCGTAAATCATTCACAGAATGGGGGGTTTTGAGCTTGTAACTGGTGAGCTCTCTGAGACCCTACCAGACTGAGCCAGCGTCCCTGTCAGAGTAGAGATGCTTAGCTTCATTAACCGCCCTGCTGAAGGTGTATTTAGCTTTTTTGTAGCCCCCCTTGTCCCCACTCTTGAATGCCTCCTCCTTTGTCTGCCTTAACCATATGAGTTTAGCTATGAACCAGGGCTTGTTGTTGTTGTAACTCACCAAAGTGCATGATGTTACAAAAAGTCCTGGCAAAAGCTGATGTATGACATCACAGCCTCTGTATATTCATCCAGACTGTTTGTGGCAGTCCTGAAATTTTCTCAGTCAGCACAGTCCAAGCACGCCTGTAAATCCACCACAGCTGCACTAGTCCACTGTTTTGATGTCCTCACAATAGGTTTGCAGAGCTTTAATTTCTGCCTGTATGCAGGAATCAAATGAACGAATGAACGTGGTCAAAGTGGCTCTGTGTAGCGCAGGGGACAGCATGAAAGTTGCCATAAAGTTGTGATACAGCGTTGCTGACGGTGGTGTAGCAGTGATCCAAAACATTCCCCTCTCTGGTCAGACATTTAATAAACTGTCTATATTTTGGGAGTTCATGACATAGATTCCCCTTGTTAAAGTCCCCAAGGACTATAACTAAGGACCCCAGATATGTTCGCTCCACACCCTGTATCTGGTTGGTGAGGGCGCACTATGCCTCGTGCATGTTGGCCTGCGCTGGAATGTAAACACTGACCAGAATGAATGAAGCAAACTCACGGGGAAAATAAAATGGTTTGCAGTCAATTAAAAAGTTTCCAAACCAGAAGAACAATGTTTTTGTATCACTGTCACATCAGTACACCAGCCACTGTTGGCATAAAAACAGATTCCTTCACCCTTTGTCTTGCCAGAAAGTTGTGCGTCTTGATCTGAAGAGTTGGAATCCTGCCAGCTGCAAGGCAGAGTCCGCTATAAGGTCACACAGCCAGGTCCCCATGAAGCACAAAACATTTTAATACCTGATTCTCCTTTCTAGTTTTCCTGAAATAATTCAAATGATTACTGGGGCGCAATTCCTCAGGTTACATTACCTAGTGAACACACGCCTAACCACGCCACAAAAGGAAAAAGATTGGACACACAGAGGGCAGGTTGACAAAGGATCAAAGTCTGATAAATGATTAAAAAAGTATCAATATTTGTAGGCCTATCATATGAAACACAATAGACAAATGCTGAGGTTAGCACAGCAAAAGCTAATTTCCAGGACAGGAGAAGGACATATGATACTGGTTGATGTGCTACTTATATTTCTGAGTTTATTAGATATTAATTAAATTAATTAATTGCGGTAAGTAAGTCAGTAGAAAGACAAAGATAAATAAAATACACGTTTATATATATATATATATATATATATATATATATATATATATATATATATATATATATATATAAGCAATAAACAGCAACCTGCTCCTTTACCATGATGAAATATGTCAGTATAACCATAAATGCCGTATCCACATCATATTTATACTATGTAATTCTACATTTTTTATATAAAAGTACTATGTATGTATGTATTTATATATAGACATACATACATACATTTTCTTCTGCTTATCCGGGGTCAGGTCGCGGGGGCAGCAGCCTAAGCAGGAAAGCCCAGACTTCCCTCTCCCCCGCCACTTCATCCAGCTCTTCCTGGCATTCTCAGGCCAGCTGAGAGACATAGTCTCTCCAGCGTGTCCTGGGTCTTCCGCTGGGTCTCCTACCTCACCGGGAGGCATCCTAATTAGATGCCTGAGCCACCTCACCTGGCTCTTCTCAACGTGGAGGAGCAGCGGCTGTATTCCGAGCTCCTACCGGATGACCGTGCTCCTCACCCTATTGCTAAGGGAGAGCCCAGCCACCCTACAGAGGGAGCTCGTTTTGGTCACTTGTACCTGCGATTTTGTTCTTTCGGTCACTACCCAAAGCTCGTGACCATAGGTGAGGGTAGGAACAAAGATGGACTGGTAAATCGAGAGTTTTGCCTTTCGGCTCAGCTCACTCTTCACCATGACAGATCGGTGCAGAGTCTAGATTACTGCAAATGCTGCACCAATCCGCCTGTTGATCTCCCGCTCCATCCTTCCCCCACTCGTGAACAAGATCCCGAGATACTTAAACTCCTCCACTTGGGGCAGGATCTCCTTCCCGATCTGGAGGGGGCACTCCACCTCTTTCCTGCTGAGAACCATGGCCTCAGATTTGGAGGTGCTGATTCTCATCCCAGTCACTTCACACTCGGCTGCGAACCTGTCCAGTGAGAGCTAAAGGTCATGGCCTGATGAAGCCACAGGACCACATCATCTGCTAAAGCAGTAACCCAATCCTGAGGTCCCCAAACCGTACCCCCTCAGCACCCTGGCTGTGCTTAGAAATTCTGTTGATAAGAGTTATGAACAGAATCAGTGACAAAGGGCAGACCTGGTGGAGTCCAACCCTCATCGGAAACAGGCCCGACTTACTGCCAGCAATGCAGACCAAGCTCTGGCACCAGCTGTACAGGGAACGTCTGGCCCACACCAGGGAGTCCGATACCCCATATTCCCTGAGTACCCCCCACAGGACTCCCCAAGGAACACGGTCGAAGCCTTCTCCATGTCCATAAAGCCCATGTGGACTGGTTTGGCAAACTCAATGCACCCTCAAGGATCCTGCCAAGGGTCCAGAGTTGGTCCACAGTTCCACAACCAGGAAGAAAACCGCATTGCTCCTCCTTAATCGGAGGTTCGACTGTCCGGAGGATCCTCCTCTCCAGTACCCCTGAACAGACCTTACCAGAGAGGCTGAGGAGTGTGATCCCCCTTAGTTGGAACACACCCTCCGGTCCCCCTTCTTAAAAAGAGCGACCACCACCCCGGTCTGCCAGTCCAGAGGCACTGCCCCCAATGTCCAGGCACTGTTGCAGAGTCGTGTCAACCATGACAGCCCAACAACATCCAGTGCCCTAAGGAACTCCGGGCGGATCTTATCTGCCCCTGGGGCCCTGCCACCGAGGAGCTTTTTGACCACCTCGGCAACCTCACCCCCAGAGATGGGAGAGCCCACCCCCGAGTCCCCAAGGCCTGCCTCCTAATAAGGAAGAAGGCCTGAGGACGCTAATGAGGATATTTATATATAATATATTTTATGTTTTACAATATATTTTATTTTTTGTATTTTAATCATATTTAACCCTTATTTGGCACTCAGTTGCTTTTTTCTAATGCCTCTGACTTTTGAGCTGCTGAAATGTGTGGATCTTCCGAGTGTGAGATTAATTAGTCTAATCTAACCCTAGGTGTTGACATTAATCTTCAAATATAAGCACGTTTTACTTTAAAAAACAACATAATAATGAAACAAAAGATTATGCGCTCTGTGTACATTGTAAATCGATGCAGTTATTGACTGCTATTTAGCCAAAATTGGAATTTTGTCACTCCGTATAATATATTCAAATGGCCCGCCAGACAAGTCTGGGAACTATTGAAGCCTCCGTAAATCACGTGACGCCAGAGCATTTTGAACCTCTGATGTCATTACTCTGTTTATTCTGGTGAACCCATCCCATCAATTGCAAGCAGCTCTATTACATGTGAGCACATAGACTGGCTCACACAGCTGTCAATCATTGTGGAAAATCTAATTTTTGTTAAATGTAATAACTAATTTAAACCGATCCTATTATAAAAAAAAATGATCATTTGAGTAAACATCAGGGTGATGAAAACTACCCTGAGTGACAGGACCATTTTTGGGAAAAATTCATTTGGTGTGTACTGAGTTTTTAGTTTGGCCCATATCCCATTCACTGACATGGAGGGGCGGGCTTTATGAGCTATACTGCAGCCTGACACAAGGGTTGATTGCGATTGAAAAGCTACACTTTGAGGGGAACTTTCATGTTGTTCATTGTTATATACAGTCTATGGTTGTGACAGACTCTTTAAAAAAGTAAAGCTACCAATGTGCATTCCTGTCAACTTGCATTGAGAGTGTCTCTCCACTTTTTGGTTAAGCCATCAAAGCCGAAACCTACAAACTTGTTTATTAACTTGATATTTTCATGAACACACTGATTAAACTTACAGGAGACTTCATGCTAAACTGTATCTTCAAACAGAGAGGATGTCATCATTTTTATTACTCCGTTCACAAGATACAAGGTAGACTTATTTATATATAAACATACATATAAAAAATGAAATTACAGTTTGTCCTTGATCCTGCTACATTTTGCAGTTGAAGGATGTGCTGATTAAAATCGCCAGCAGTTACTATGAAAATTATAGTTAAAAATCTTACAGTGTAGACAGATGAAGCCACAGCAGCATTACAGGACTCTTTTCTGTTTGCAGACTGGCTAATGTTCAAAGATGCTGCCACTCAGGATAACATCAGTCTTGAAGAATATGCATCTTCAGTGACATTATATATCAGCAAATGTGTTGATGACATGGTGTTCACAAAGACGGTGAGATCATTCCCCAAACCAAAAGGCCTGTGTGAATGTGGAGGTGAAAGCTCTTTTCAGAGCTCAACAACAACAGCATTAAAGATATGTGGCAGGTGACTCAAAATGTCACAGGCTACAAAAGCAGGAGTGCCACCATCATGTGAGAGGCAACGCTGCCAAATGAGCTTGTTTTGATCTCCTCAACAAAGACTCAGCTGTGAAGTCTAGTTAACCTCCAGAGGACCGGCCACTCTCAGTAACCATAGCAGAATTGCAATAACTCCTGCTGAGAGTAAATCTAAATAAGGCTGCTGGTCCAGTTGCTCCGTAGTGTGTTAGTCCAGCAGCGGAATCCTCTGTATCTTTTTCCGGATGGCAGGGTGAACATAGGCTGCTGTCTTTCAGTATCCTTTGGGCTCTGTGCAGACACCTCACTTCAGTGAGGTCACTGATGCTCTGTAAATGGGGACCAGTGATGTTCTGGGCAGTTTTAATCACCCGCTGTAGAGCCTTCCTGTCCTGGACTGTGCACGAACGATGCCTGTTCATGATGTTTCCAGTCAGTATGCTTTCTATTGCTACTCTGCAGACGTTGACCTGGATCTTGCTCTGGGATTTAGCCTTCCAAAGTCAAAGTCAAAGTCAGCTTTATTGTCAATTCTGCAGTATGTACAAGACAAACAGAGGATTGAAATTGTGTTACTCTCAACTCTCTGTGACAGAGAGTAGACATAAATATATATATATATTTAAAAAGAGATAAATAAAAACTGTACAATACAAACAAAGTTTCTGTAGGAAGTAGAGCATTTTCTGTGCTTTTTTAACCTGGGTGGCAATGTGCGATATCCAAGAAAGGTTCTCAGTGATAGTAATTCCAAGGAATCTATAGCTATTTCTGCTGCTCCGCCTCAGCTCCACTGATGTAGACAGGGGTGTGTGTCTTTGCCACCTTTTTTCTAAAATCAACAATCAGCTCCTTGGTTTTATTCACTCTGCAAGGTTATTGATTTCCTCCCAGCATGAACTCTCATCGTTGTTTATAATCTGACCAATGATGGTGGTGCCGTCTGCAAAGTTCAAATAGTTTTCCTGATGTCTGGAAGTGCAGTCATGGGTGTACAATGTGTAAACAGGAGAGGCTGAGCACACAGCCCAGGGCGGGCTCAAGTGTTGAGCACTAATGTAGAGGAGGAGACTGCCAATCCAAACTGTCTGGGTTCAGCATGTCAGGAAGTCCAGTATCCAGTTGCAGAGCGTTGCAGAGAGTATTAAGTTTTCCAGTGAGCTTCATGGAGGAGAGTGTGTTGAATGCTGAGCTGAAGTCAACAAACAGCATCCTGTTGTCGCTGTTCTTATTCTCCAGTTGAGTGAAGACTGAGTGAAGTGCCGTAGATATGGCATCCTCCGTGAATCTGTTGGTTCTCAAAGAGTACTGGTAAGAGTCCAGGCTGGCAGGGATGGTGTCTTTGATGGGCTCGAGAACCAGTTTCTCAAACCACTTGATCGGGATGGGGTAAGAGCAACAGAGCAGTAGTCATTCAGACTAGACACAGCAGACTTTTTAGCTACAGGAATGATGATGGCTGTCTTGAGGCAGGAGGGAACAGGGTCTGTTGTGAGAGTGAGATGTTAAAAATATCAGTCATAAAATTAACAAGCTGATCAGCACAAGTTTTTAGTATACATCCAGGAATGTTGTCTGGGCCTGCGGACTTGTCCATATTTACTCTTAGCAGGAGTTTTCTCACATCTGCTGTGGTCACTGAAAGTGGCCAGTCCTCTGGAGGTTGAGTAGACTTAATAGCTGAGTCTTTGTTGAGGAGATCAAAATGAGCATAAGAGACATGATAGGGACACTCCTGCTTTTGTAGCCTGTGACATTTTGAATTGCCTGCTACATATTTTTAGTGCTGTTGTTGTTGAGGTTTCTCTCCAGTTTCTGCTGATGTTTCCTCTTTGCTGCCTTGATGCCAGCTCTCTGTCATGCTCTGGTGGTGATGTATGCGTCCTTTGTCACCTGACTGAAAGGCAGCTGTTCTGGCTCTGAAAAGAGCCTTCACCTCCCCATTCACACAGGCTTTCTGGTTGGGGAATGATCTCACTTTGTGATCACCATGTTATCAACACATTTGCTGATATATGTCACAGAACATGCATATTCCTCAAGATTGATCTTGTTATCTTGAGTGGCAGCATCTTTGAACATTTGCCAAACTGTGTGCTCAAAACAATCCTGTAGAGCTGCTGTGGCTTCATCTGTCCACACTTTAACAACCTTAACTGTTAGTTTGAGCCTTTTCATCAGCTGACAATATGTCAGCAGGAGGAGCAGAGAAATATGATCTGACAGGCCAAAGTGAGGGCATGAGAGGGCTTTGTAGCTGTCAGGAATATTTGTATACAGGTGGTCCAGGATATTTCTTCCTCTTGTGGGAATCTAGACATGCTGGTGGAATTTAGGTCAGATAGATTAAGACAGAGAAGCGTAAGACAGATTTGCGGTCTGTTTGATGAAAAT